>NC_052642.1:15909433-16509746 GCF_016161935.1 Mauremys reevesii
GCCTGTCAGCTAATGTTTGCTATTGGGTGTGAATGGGGGCAGATTGCTTTGAATTTATGACTGGGCAATTGTCTCTCTCACAGGGTAATGAATCCTCATATTTTGCTTGTATATAAACACCCCCCACCCCACGCAGATATTTTAGTCTTGTGACACGCCACATGAAGATCAAAGTTCTCACCAGACTAAACACTCTCCTGCTACTCTTATCTTTAGTTGACTTGGATTTGTTATTTTTCACTTCACACAACCTTGATGAAGCAACATTTCCTTTGGGTTCATTTCTTCTGCCGTGCCCTCCAAAGAGCTAGTGACATGCATCCTTTTAGCGGTACCCTCAAAACATGCACTGCAGGCTTGTCTACATGGCGAAGTTACATCAGTATAAGGCACGGTGTGAATTTGTACCAACGTAGTTTTACCAGTATAACTCCTCCGACCCACATGTGGACACTGCTATTTTCGGATGAGAGTGCCTTGTTTGGGTTTAGCTTTGGAAGCACTTAAACTAAACTGAAAAAAAGCCATTCATTCAGGAATCAGAGTGTCCAGATGGGAGTTATACCAGTATAATGGTAGTGGTTTAACTATATAAGTAGGAGAATCGCCCATGCAGACAAGCCCTAAGACCCTGGTCCAGTGAAGCACATATCTTCAACAGGACACCTCACAGGTTCAAATTAATCTGGACCAAGGCCTTACAGTCTGATCCAAAGCCTATTAAAGTCAATGAAAGTCTTTCTATTGGGGCTGGATCAGGCCCTGATTGCTGCAACAATTGTCCTCTTAGGCCAGGGGTATGAAAAGGTGTGATCCCTGACAAACACGGCTGTGCTGAGAAAAGCCCCTAGTGTACACACAGCTATCGAGGGGTTTTCATAATGCAAATAACAATAACGTTAATGTGAAAAGCAGCAGAAAGAGACTCATACATCGAAACAGCGCAGTACGGGGCATAGCATGTTTTGTTTTGCTTTGCAGTTCACCTTCAAAGGCATTTGTTTTCCTGCCTTGTCTGATGAGTCTGTCCTTGAGTCCTTTTTCCAGCTCATTTGCTGAATTAACACCTGGTGGTTTATCTGTTAGGATTCTGACACTTGTGGCCAAACAAAAGTTTCCCCTTCCTTTTCATCTAGTCCATTTGACCATTTCTCTAACGAGCGGAGCCTCATCTGGGGTGAACTTTTGATCTAGATAATAAAAACACACTCTTAGTGAGTGATGCTTTTAAATAAAAGAGCATCCATCCAAGCAGACTTTCAACCCTTTTGTTTCCAGGACAATGTCTGCTGAACCCACAGTACTCAGAGTTTCTGGTGTGCAAAGTGGAATCTTCCTTGAGTTATTTCTGCATCTCACAATCTGGGAAGGTTATGGATGGGTGGAAGATAAGAAACAGAATCTGGGCGATGTCAAGGATGTTTTTCTTTTAATAATCTTTTGAGCACCTTTCCTTCACGGTTGTTTCTCATATGCCCTCCTTGAAAGCAGGAGCTTGGATCCTTATCCAGAGCGGGCCTGACTCTTCGATAGGCCCTGATCCATCATTGCTCTGCACCTTGTGTCGTTATTCACACCAGTGTCCAGTGAGCCTAAAGAACTATTCTTTATGAGGAATCAAGCCCACAGTGTTTAAGGGCGTGAGTATGTGCATTCACTTCTGCAGGACTGAGGCTCTGTCTACACTACAGCTTATGTCAGCAAAACTTACGTCGTTCAGGGGTGTGAATATTCTCCCGCCGACGTAGCTTATACTGCTTGTGGCGGTGGTTTTTTATGCCGACGGGAGAGCTCTCTTCCGTCGGCGTAGAGCGTCTGCGCTGCTGCAGCACTGAAACCCTGAAACCCACCGTGTCTACACTAGGGTCTCTTTGTGGGTGTAGCTACACCATTACACTATACCAGCCAAGGGCTCCTAGTGTGGATACAGCTTAGACTGGCAAAACTGTGCTTTTATCCGCATTACTTAGCCCCACCCCCACGTGAGATAAACAGTACCAACAAACCCGCAGCTTTGCCAATAGAGCTGTGACTCAGAAGGGACATTCCTAGCGCAGATAGGCTGTTCAGGGATCACACCTCTTGACACCCCTGACCAGCACAGCTATGCTGGCAGAGGTCCCTGGCATAGACCTGACTTTACCCCTAGTAACAGGTACTGCATGCAATGTTCAGAAGGGGGCTGCACCCACAAATGGAAGTAGATTTTCAACATGAGCACAGCAGCGCATTGGGTGCATGGTGCACTGCTGGGCTCCTTGGAAATTCTGGCCCTAATCATCACATGGTGGGGGGCTGAGCTCTGCTGAAAATCCATTCTGTTATTCTGGTGCACAAATGGGAGCTGAGCTTGTTAGGAAATCTGTCCTGAAAGTGTTTCTGGGACCCGGCTTTTATTTCCCCCTCTGTTTTAGGTGCACAGTGGGGTTTTTTGTGCTAGGCTACTGGGGTTACGCATTTCCTTTGCAACCTGCACCGGCCCACACAAATTGAACTCTTTGAAAACAACTCAAAGAGTGTCTGCTTAAAACTAACAGCCCGTTCATAACTCACCCTCTTATGCTTGGCAGTTAGAGAAGTTTCTAAGCACTGGCAATGCAATGCACTATGGAGACCCTATGAATTCTCCTCAGCACCTCCTGACCCCATAAGTGCCTGGGTGATTTTTTAGGAACCTAATGTGCTACCACTACGCAGTGGTTCTCAGCCTTGAGTACCCCCAAGTTTCAGGTGACTTAAAATCTACTTGCTTACAACATCCGGCATAAAAATACAACTGTGTCACAGCACACTTACTGAAAAATTGCTGACTCTTATTTTTACCATATACTGTAATTATAAACCAAATCAACTGGAATATAAATATTGTACTTACGTTTCAGTGTATAGTACATAGAACAGTATAAACAAGTCATTGTCTATGTGAAATTTTAGTTAGTACTGACTTCGCTGGTGCTCTTTCTATAGCCTGTTGTAAAACTAGGCAAATATCTAGATGGGTTGATGTACCCCTGGAAGAACTTTACATACTGTAGCACAGTGGTTCTCAACTGTGGGTACGCACATGCAGCAGGATGGGTCAATGCCACAATGCGATTAAGCACTGAACTTCCTTTATTGTCAGTTAAAACTGGACCCGTACCGTAACTAACGGATGTGTGGTTGTGAATTTCCTCTTTTGTTTTAGATAATGTTGGGTTTTAAAAAAGGCAAAAAAAAGCAGAGGGCGAGAACTCTTCTGTGGAGCTAACTGTGGCACTTAAATACACTGAGTGCCATGGCCTTTGTAAACATTTATTGTAGGCACTTTTTAGAATGTGGGATCTTTGATCCAATGTATCTGTAATAGCTTTTTTCAAGCAGTTACAATCCTGTGGGTCAACAGAGATTTTGCCACACAGAGATCGAATGTGCATTTCTCACAAGTCACTATTCAAGGGGAAAGCTCATGCAATTCCTTCTCAAAGGAAGGGTTGGCAATGATTTTGTGTTCTTAAAGCCCCAGCTTGTGGAGTCATGTGATTATATTGGACTCTTGGCTTTCATTCAAAAAGTTTCTAACCCTCACAGTTGTAGAGAAAAAGCTTGAAAACAGGAACCCTAAAGGCTCAAAAATCAGATAGCAAATTTTAAAGTGTCAGGATTTTTGAGCCAATCTCATGATTGGAGTCGGGGGGAAGGGTTTAACTCATGATTTTTTAACTCTAAGGGTTGACAATAGGGAGTCATAGACTCATAGACTTTAAGGTCAGAAGGGACCATTATGATCATCTAGTCTGTCCTCCTGCACAATGCAGGCCACAGAATCCCACCCATCCACTTCTATAACAAACCCCTAGCCTATGTCTGAGTTATTGAAGTCCCCAAATTGCGGTTTGAAGACCTCAAGCTGCAGAGAATCCTCCAGAAAGTGACCCGTGCCCCATGCTGCAGGAAGGCGAAAAACCTCCAGGGCCTCTGCCAATCTGCCCTGGAGGAAAATTCCTTCCCGACCCCAAATATGGCAATCAGTTAAACCCTGAGTCATTGCATGTGCTGTCTTAGGGACAGATCCTCAACTTGTATAAATTGTCACAGTTCCAAATATGACAACTTACACCCGCTGAGGGTCTGTCCCCAGCATCTTTCAAGCCTGGATCTTGAAAATAATATTTGAAAATACCCTTATTGCTCTTTCTCTGCAAACAGCCTGTTGACGGAGGGTTTTTAATAGCACAGCCAGCCTAGTGTTTGCACAAACGCACAGGCTGATATGAGTAATCAGCTGGCTTTCATCCCCCCTCCCACCCCCATGGTCTTTTTATTAGTTTAGTAACAATTAAAACCCTCACATCCAAACCAGGGTTTTGGGGAATGTGTACATTCCCCACAATCGGCTCCCTTGCTGGAACCCTGCCTAGTAAAATTTCAGGAACAAACATTTTTTTCTCCAAAGGTCGGTTTTCATAAGGCCTTGATAATGGGAACCTTGACAGGCTGTTAATCGTAGCAGTGTTACTCAGGGTGTATGAGAGACGGACAGAGCCAGAGGGCAGCTCCTCTTTGCCTGCTCTAGGCTCTGTGCTTTGCTTGTAACCTTAGGGCCAAACTAATTATTCCCCTACATCCTCTTTGTTCTTACTCCACCAGCTGTAAAGCTGGTGCAACCAGCCTCCTCCCAGGGAATTCCCCCACCAAAGTAGGGTGTTCCCTAGGCTGCTGCAGCTGGTATAGCCAGATGTATTCCACCCCACCGCAGGAGCCCCTGGTAAAGGAGGCATTTTAGGAAAATGGGGAGTGGTCAGAGATCCCATGTGGTCCTGCATTCCTGACTGCCACAACAGTCCTTAGGGGTCATAAGCAGGTAGGTGCAATTTAGAGCAGCTTTCAGGCTGCTCTAACCTGCACCCAAGGGCAAAACTCCTCCCTGTTGGCCCAGGATAGAGGAGGCTTAAATGCTGCAAAAAGCTCTCTTTCCCTTCCAATGTTGGAGCCCCAAAGCTGAGCCTTAGTGCAGGAATGAACTGGTAATGGAGGTCTTCACAAACACTAAAGAATTGTTGGGCTTCACAGCAGGCCTGTGGGGTAAAGAACTATTATTTCTTAAGTTTTTCAGCTGGGGAATCTGAAAGGTTAATTCTGTGGTAGAGCCAGAAATAGAATCCAGATCTCCTAATTTCTAGCCCTGTGCTGTAACCACAAGACAGTCCTTCTCTAGCTTCAGATGAGCTCCAGAAAATGTTTTTTTTTTTAAAAAGGAAAAAACCGATCAACGATAACCACTCAGTGAGTTAGCTAACTCCCTTGTAATTGTGCTTGCAGTCATTTTTCATAAAATCCCATCAGACAGAAATGTCTTGATTTCATAGTTCACCTGTGCATTGGTAATTGTGTGGGTTTTTTTAAAGCATGTAGGAATTTAATTAGCACTCAAAATGAATGTTGGTTCTAACCGTGAAGTCCTGGGAAGGGCCTGGGCAAGATTGCAAACCTGATTCTCAAACACAGCCTCCGTTTTTCCTTTGTGCAACTTTGCACACACATAAATTGCGCTCACCATGTTGTGTCTGCAAAGCCTTCAGGGTTTTTTATCCTGGCAGCTCTCTGCAGGTGCAGAATTGCAGTATTGCTAACACCGAGCATTTAAACATTACACATCAGGCTCTCCAAAATCGTGACGCTTTTAAAAGATAACTCTTGTGATCTTTTTATTTGCCTTCTTGCTTGTGCGCCTTTGGAGTGCACTGAGATCATTTTCAAGCTTTTCTCTGCAACCATGAGGTCTACAGACTACAAGCTGAGAGTCTCACCTAATCACCTGTCTCCAGGAGATGGGGCTTTAAGAAATTCACCAAATATCAGGACACTTAAAAACATGAGAATTGGCAACATTGAAATTGCGAGTGCAATTAACTGGAGAAGCAAATTTGCCTGAAAAACCGGGGGCCTAGTTTAAAAAAAAAAAAAATCAGGCCCTGAGGTTTTTGTTGTTCAGTTCAGACAGCTTTTGGACCAGCTCTTCTGTCCCTAAATACTCTCCCTCTCCCCCCCACCCCCCCAAGGAATTGATAGGCAGCAGGAATTATAACTGAAAGGGACTAGAGCACTGAGTGGTGTCAGTTACAGAAGCTGGGTTTAAGAGAGAGGCCACTAGCGTTCCAGACGTCCTTTTGCAGTAGTAGGATAACACTCACATCAGACAAATGACTGTGTGTGTGTGTGTGTGTGTGTGTGTGTGTGTGTGTGTGTGTGTGGTGGCGGGGGGACTCTTTGCAAGCCTTGTTAGAAATCAGTTTAACAATGCACTAAACCCCCCTTCCTTTGAAGTGTACAGAATGCAGTGGGTTGTCTTGATCAAAGCTTGATCTGGGGTTATTCTGGCATCAGCGGCTTTTCACTTCACACTGTCAGACTTGTGTGTAGAAAAGGTCTGGACTAGTGGCTGACAGCAGGGGAAGCCCTGACCAGTTCAGGCTGGCAAAGGACACGGTAAGGAGGATTTGAGTGCAAACTCTAGCATAGAGCATAGAGTATTTGAACTCTAAATACCAGAGATGGACTTGAGCCAGAATGTGCAGAGCCAGATCTGCCCTTCCCCAGAGCTTGTGCCCTGGGGTTCTGGTTAAGGTCCTGCTCTGCAATGGGTTTCTAGCCTCTTTCATCGGTGTTTTACAAACACTAACTAATTCAGACTCACAATAGGCCTAGGAGACTAGGGATATACAGGAATGATTTAATACACTGCTAAAATGCCACCACCTCAGATATGGAGCAAGTGCATCAAAGCACTACACAACAGGGCGGGAAGAATACTGTATCCAAGGGAAACTACAGGGCACCCTGTGAGGTCAAAGTTAGGTGGGGGTTAGCTCACTGGGGTTAGCTAGCCCCCACCCAACCGCTCTTCCTAATGTAAGAGACCCTTAATGAGTGCCCTCTCTCTGGCACCCTTAATGAGTGCCCTCTCTCTGGCACACACCTAGAACTCAGCCATCAGAAGCAAAAGCTGAGGCACCACCTTTCTCAGTATCACCTTGTCAAAGGTCAGAGCAATCTGGACCTTTGACCCCTCTTGCTGACTGAGTGCAACCCCTCCAGGGGACAGGCCCTGTACCTTCCCCTCTCTGGGGTGGAAACCCGCTGGGCGGGATTCTCCCACGCTGTAGACTGGCACCCCAGGGTGCAGCCCCGTGGTTACCCACCATTCATTGCTTGGCAGGCCTGACTGTATTTGGCTGCCCTACAAATCCTCCCTCCCTCCAGGCACAGGGACCAGCAGGTGAATGCAGCGACCCAAACCAATCTTTTAATCTCCTCGGTAGCACCACAGCAGAACAAGAGCGAAGCAGTCTGAAGACAGCACCTAGACTACACCTAGAGCGGCCTGGCCTGAAGCCTAGGTAGGCCCAGTTTAGCCAAACACCCTCCATGTCTGGGACTGGGGTTCAGTCTGCTTCCCCACAGTCCCTGTGTGTCTCCCCGCTGTGCTCCGGGGGCTCAGATGTTAGGCATTCCCAACCGCCTTGTTTCAGCTTCCTGCCTGGATTCCCCCTGCCCTGAACCAAGCCAGCATGGCCAGAGCTAAACTTCAAAGGAATTGGCACTTATATTGTCCTTTTAAGTCAAGTGAATGATGCTTTCTGAAGTTTATGGTCTCCTCTTTCCTGTGCAAGGCAGCTCCTTCTGGAGTTAACCCTTCATAATCACACAGCCGCCAACACCGTAACAATCCAACCAGCAGATGGAATAGAAAACAGTCCTAGAACATACAGGCATCTTCCCCCGTCCTTCACACTCCGAATTCCACATCAACTTCTGGAACAAATACGGTTCCCTATTATCTCTTAAATTCAACAAGTTGCCCAAGCCGTAACCTCGCTGATAAACAGGAGTATCGTTACAGTGGCTTAAACAAGGTCACTGATTACTTATCTAAAGTACACACTAGCGTTATCAATTCCAATATACCAGTGTTTGAGTCAGTGGAGTATGACTGCCTTGGTGGGTCTATTGGAGTTCAGATTGTGCGCTGTGCGGTACTGCTCCTACAGGGTAAATTCACCCCATGCAGACAGCTAACAGCAGGGCTATGCTCCTCTGTAATCCCACTTGCCTTACTTCAGAATAGGTTTTCATACGTATTTACTTTCTGAAATAGATCACTTCTCCCTTCCTTATAGCTTTTCCAGGCTGAGATTCCCGCCTCCACCACCAGACTCTTCTGTAACCTGTTTATTTGGGAAGGGAAGATCCTAATATGTAAATGAAAGGAAGGCATAGGATGGATGAAACTGTTCAGAAATGTGATTCAGACCATTGGAGGAAAAGTCTTTTTCCCCCAGGGTCCTAGAATATACAGAAATAAGTCACCAAAATCACTGCTCGGCCATGTGACCTGGCCTGCCCCTGCCAAAAATAGTTCAACAAAACATCCAGACATCATCTCTTGACTATAAATAATGCTTTTTCAGAAGATCTTGACCTCAGAGTATCTCCAGAGCATCAGGATCTTGCCTCTGGCTGGATTTCATATTCTCTCTAGATAGCACTTTGCCTATCATAGAAGCAGAAGGGACTACCTAGCTTCTGCGTATATAAATAAACCCCACCCGATTGCCTGTAGGTTTTGAGTACACTCCACTTCATGGAATGTCACTGGGGCTGCAGCTGCTGATCTATTGTGTGAATACAAACAAAAGTCCCTTGGATCTGCTAGAGAGACATGTAGTGCCAGATCCTAGCCTGGCGTACGTCCACCTAGTAAACGTAAATCCAAATTCATGGCATTTACACGGTGAAAATCTTCCCCGTGGCTCCTTGTAATGGCTGAGTGAGAAAGAAAAATGCCAACTAAAGCAGAGCCTTTGCCGTGGCTGCAGGGCAATGGATTTAATTTGGGAGCAGGCGACGAGGGGAGGGAAATAGAATCTCGGAGACATTCATTCCTGTCTCCCTCCCTTCCCCACTGCAGGTACATTTGAAGCGTTTGGTCTCAATCTCCTCTTATGAGGGCATTGGCGGGATGTGCTAGATCAGCATATTCCGATGCAGCCCTGTATTGCCTGCCAAACACATTCCACTAACCCAGCCAAGGGCGTGTTTAAAATCTGAGCCTGACCATGCCTGCCAGGAGGTTTGCTACGGTTTGGTTTTTATTTTTCTCCCTTACGTGGCTGGCTGGCACAATTTAACAACAGCTGGAGGAGGGGAATTGATACCAGGGTGGGAGAGCCATAAACACACATAGCCACAGCCAATCAGCGTCTAGAGGCTACAAAACTGGGGAAACGCCTCTCCACACGCTTCAGTTCTGTGCGCAGCTACAGTGAGATCACTAATAGGAGGATCAAAGGGTTGCAGCATTTCCTACCCTTTCACAGAGCTATCATCCTACCTCTCCCTCCTACTTCCCCTTCTGCATGGCCAGCTTGCAGCAGTAGCTCCTCCCACGGGCTGTCTGGCACTGCTCCTGAATACATATTCGCTGCCCAGTCCCCTCACTGTGCTGTTCCCCTATTTGTATAAAACAGATCACGGTCTTGAATCACTGTGCTCTAGATCCTTACAGACCCACTGGTTAGTAAAGCCCTGACCATAAATAGATTAAGATTTTCAAAAGCACCTCAGTCCCATTTTCAAAAGTGACTTAGGCCCAGATTTTTAAAGGTAGTTAGGCATTGCTGCGCTCAGTGTTGCAATGCCTAACTGCGGTAGGAGCCTAGGTCTCACTTTCAAAAGGGATTTAGGCACTTAGGAGACCAAGGCTCCTATATCAGTTAGGCACTGCAATCCTGAGCACAGCAACTCATAAATACCTTTATCAATCTGGCCTTTAAGCACTAGGAGCATAAGTCTCAGTGAAAGTCAATGAATGCCGACTCCAAAAGTTTTAAAAAGCACCCAAGTGATTTATGTTCCTAAGTCTTTGGGGCTCAGGCTCCTAAGATTTAAGCCGCTTCACAAATTTTAGCCATAGTCTTCTAAGAAGGAATCATGACACTTCTCGTGTAGCCAAACCCTTAATGGTAGCTTCCTGCAGAGGAGGAAGGATTGAGTTAATCAGAATAGCAGTTTCCAGTAATAACCTCCTGGAGATGGGCCCAAACCATAAAGGTCAGACCCAAACTGCCCCAGGACGTTGGGATCAAGGGATTTGGTTCAGACCCATCTCCATAATATTTTGCCCTTTTTATACAATGTTCAATGCATTGTATTCATCCTTAAACAGCTGTGGTAGAAATAGTGCTATTTCTACTTGCTAGACGCTTCGAGACCTGGGTATGTCTGGCACAGGCCGGATTATTTTGGTGAGCTCAACACAGAGCTTGCTTGTCCTTGTCAGCGTTAGCACAATCGAATCTCAGAACGGAAAAAACCTGGATGATGTTGTGAGTGTGTCAGCTACAAATCTCGCCTTGGGGTTGCATAATAACAGGGTGAGGCTTGTAAAACCCGGCATCTGCATCGTTAGGAATGTTGGCCAGCACGAGGCAGCCTGGGTGCCAACTCTAAAATTATCCCTGGTGTTCTGGAGAAACGGTTAAAAAAAACCCTAAACAAACCACCACCCTCAGAAGAGCCAGAGAAAGCAACGTGAGATTCCACTGGCGTGTTTCACATCAGGAACACTGGGACATCATGTACAGAGAAGAGGAAAAAAACAGGACCCGTGAAAGGTGGAGGAGTGACATATGTTTCTTCCTCAGTCTTGGTCTAGCACACCCTGACTGACATTGCTATGCCAACCTAACCCCCAGCGTAGCTGCAGCTATGTTGACGGAACAAAGTTTCTATCGAGGTTAGCTACATCATTGTGGAGGTGGTGTTCCTACACCAATGAAAAAGCCCCTTCCATCAGTGCAGGCTGCTTCTGCACTACAAAGCCCTGACATAGCAACGCTGGTATAATCTCCATAGTGTAGACACCAGCTCAGCCTCCAATGAATTGCACTCTTTAGTTAGCACTGCCAGAGGGGATCTTTAAATAGGACCCTGCATATGAGACCCCCAAGCTCTGGTCTAATGCAGGGATTGGTGTCATGAGCACGCAGAGATGGGCACTGCACTTTTCAGATAGGCTTGTGCAGTACTGTGCTTTGGTTTGCACGTGTCTAACTTATGCGGCCAAAGGCCTGACTCACACATGCACATTGCATACATAAGAGGAACCTGCAATCATATCGCACAAGCCAAATTGTAAGAACTTGGCTTTGAATGTCATATCTAAAAAGCATGGTCCTTTAAATGCCCACCCGTCTCCCTGCAGCCAAGAAAGTAACTGGAGTTCGCTAGAACTGCCCCTCAGTAGAAGACCAGTATCTATATATGGGATACTTCAGTTATGGAGAAAATGATCAAAATGTTGGAAATGTTCTTTATTTGTATTGCATTTGCACCTATGAGCCCCGGTCAGGGACAAACACAGAACAAAATCATGGTCCCTGCCCCATATCGCTTAAGCAACAAGGTATGCAAACACCAAGTAGCCTTGTTATGAATTTGTTGAAAAGGAAGGATTAAAAAAATCGCAGCAGGTTAGTAACATTTCTCACACTGAATTTAATTTTTGGAGATGTAGCATAAGGGTAATAAGGCCATTGGATGACCAGATCTAGTTGTCCTTATCCAATGCTGCCAACCATCCTTCTATTCCCCCATCTTTTCATGGCATCCAAATCTCTATTTATATTGTAGGTGTTATGTTCACTGAATGCACGTGGAGAAGTTAGATAAAAACATAAAATACTCTTGGTAGATGGTTGCAATGTATCACTACTTTTATGCTTAAAATCCAGAAAGAGAACACACAGTAACCAGAGAGAGACAAAACAGACTGCTCCCCAAGGCACAACTCACTTCACCTTGTTCCAGGTTGGCTCTTCCAGACTGAATCTATCTGATGGTACATTTCCCTACAGAGCTCCCCCCTGGCCTGCCAACAGGACCAGGAACCTCTTTCTCCCCCCTCCCTTAAAGTGATAGTTTGCAATTCCAACAGTCCTCAGTATACCACAGTAGACCACTGAAATATAAAATAATAATAATAGCTAGAGATGGGCCTGCTTAGGAGAGTTTAGATCCTACACGGTTTGGGGAATTTTTGTATCCAGAGCTCTGGGCTCAAGGCCCCTTTCTAGCAGAACATACCTCTGTGTCAGGATGATCCCAGTAGGCAAGTTGGAACTGCCAGAATGGAACAGATCAATGGTCCATTTAGCCTGGTATCTTGCCTCCAGCAATGGCTTATGAGCCACGGATGTGTCAAAGGGAGGCTTTGAAGCATGGGAAGCCCTTGTAATGTTTTTTTTTCCCCACACGTGCAATTACAGCTGTTGTTATTCTTATTAATATTTAATCCTTTAAAAAAAACACGTATTACTCAACAATAGCCTGTGGCAGTGAGCTCCGAAGGTTAACAATACCCTTTTTGCAAAGGTACTTCCTTATATTCATTTGAAAAAGTGTTGCCTTATCATTTTACTGAGCATCCTGGAATGAGATGGGAAGAATAGGAACACCTGACTGGCTTTTCTTGAAGCTTTAGTTTAGATCAGGGATGCCCAGCCTACTGCCCACGGGCCACACACAATATACTAACAGCTGATTCATTAGCATTTTGTCATCATGTTTACATCATTTTAGTTTACATAAGCGTGTAAAGAGACCATACTGTACCTAGAAACAACCTATCGAAATACACGCAAAATGAGCTGAACTTAAAATATGTCAATACAGGTGACTTTAAATCTTATTAAAATACATAGAATCTGTTTGGCCCACACAAGGTGGTGCTTAGGTTTGTATGGCCCTCCTGTGTAATAAGGTTGGGCACCACAGGTTTAGATGGAAGCCTAGGAACCTATTGGCCTAACAGGGCTACGAAAAAAAAATCATATCTGCTGTAATCACTTCTGAATCCTTCTCACGTCATCAAATGTCACTTAAGAGCATGAACAAGGCTCCACCATCCCTGTCTCTCATGCTGAGTGATTTCCAGAATGGCTACCTTGTTATGTCTCTCTAACTTCATATTTTTAGGAGGCTACGTTCTTGGCCTATCACTCCAGCCCAGCCTGAAAAATGTAGCAGAGTGCACTCACCACAGGGATACCCCCTCACGGCCGGGCATGGTGTACAGCTCGGTCATCACCTAGCAACTGCTGCTCCAGCCCTGGAGTCTCGTGATTCAGACCTCCGGCCGGGTCACTTTAAATCTCTCCCCTTCCAGGACATCAGCATCCTCCAAGGATTGAGTCCCACACAACGGTCATCGATATGGTATCTTCCTCCCTTCCATGGCTCCTCTCCCATCCCACTCTTCTGTCAGAGTTGTGGCCCCAGGGCTTCTCCCTGGAGTCTTTAGTTTTAACCAAATACATAAGGAACACAAAAGACACCGAAAGCAAAACTTCTGCCCCTTCCCCAGGCATGAACTTTAAATCCACCCTCCCCAGCTTGCTGTTCTTCTGCAGAATGCTACCTCCCTGGAGACTTGCTCTACTGTGGTTCCTCCATGTCTGTCTATCCCCAAGGCCATCTGCCTGTGGGCTGGTTTTCTCTCAGGCCACTTCAAGAGTCTCCTTCACCCCTGCTACCCTCTCCCCTCAGGGCTAGCATGTAAACTTCCTCCTAAAGCTTCGGTAGGAAGCAGAGAGGGACTACAGAATTCTTCCCCTCTGGATGGCCTCTCTTTATAGAAACTCCCCAGCTCTTCCTCCAGCTGGGACTCACCTTTAATTGGGCCTGGTCCACCCTATAGGAGCAACTAGGTGTGATCATTGGCTTCTCAGGCCCACATTAACCCTTTCACCACCCATATGGGGTGGATACCCCACTGGACTGCTTTTAGCTCGATCCCTGGCCAGAGCAGATGGCCCTACCAAAAACTCCTACTCTTCTAACTCACAGGGTCATTGAAACACACAAGCCTTCCTGCTGCATTGAGGTGCAGCGCCAGGGCAGGCATGTCATTGCTTACATGTGTGCAAAGTGCTACTGGGTCAGAATGATGGTGTTTGACACCCAGTGGAGAGTCAATCTCATGGATTGCACCACTTTGAATCAAGAGAGCCTAGACCGGCGGGTGCTCAGCACCTGGCAGGATCTTGTCCTGTTTGTAGAACATAGATAAGGTCACCCCAGTTCTGTAGGAGAAGAAGATTTCACCGTCCCACCACTTCACCCTGCTACTGCATTTGTATTCTTATGACCTGGAATTCATAGCAATACTGTGTGCCGGATCCTCAGCTGGTGTCAATCAGCATAGTTCCAGAAATGATGATGATTTACACCCAGTAAGGATCTGACCCATGGACTCCACCCCACCATAGCCCTCTGCATCCAGATATGTTCTTTAGGTAGGTTCTGCAACCGTTTACATATTACTGTCACATGGAGGGGTCTTCTCGCTTGGGAACCCCTTGCTCAAATAACCCACCTTTGGACCAATGACCCTACCCTGGACTCTGACGAGGACAGCAAATTTCACAATAATCTGGGTGCCCATGTGGATTTTAGGGCTTAGAAAAATCAGCTGTTTAACTGTCTCAGACTGAGGGCTTGTCTACAGCAGTGGCTCTAAACCTTTCCAGACACCTGTACCCCGTTCAGGAGTCTGATTTCTCTTGCATACCCCCAAGTTTCACCTCACTTAAAAACTACTTGTCTACAAAATTAGATTTAAAAATCCAAAAGTGCACAGCATGCTATTTCTGAACAACGGCCGACGTTCTCATTTTTACCATATAATTATAAAATAAATCGATTGGAATATAAATATTGTACTTACATTTCAGTGTACGGTATACAGAGCAGTATAAACAAGTCATCGTATGAAATTTTAGTTTGGACTGACTTGGCTAGTGCTTTTTATGTAGCCTGTTGTAAAACTAGGCAAATATCTAGATGTGCTGATGGACCCCCCTGCGCATATCCCTAGGGGTACACGTACCCCTGGTTGAGAACCACTGCTCTACAGCAGCATACCTACGGGACTGCAGCTGTGCCACTGTAGCACCATAGTATAGACACTTGCTACAGCGCTGGAAGGGGTAGTTAATCCATCCCTCAAGAGGCGGTAGCTAGGTGGGCAGAAGAATTCTTCCATCAAGCCAGTCGTGTCTGTACTGGGGCTGGGATCCGATGAACTACATATCTCAGGATGTGAATTTCTCACACCTGAGTGACATAGCTCGGTTGACCTACGTTTTAGATGTAGACCAGGCCTTAACGATACCAATTAAATAGCATTACTTTCTGTGCTTTCATGACCTAACCTGAATTTACCTTGGTAGCTTATGACCTGGAACCACACCGGTTGTCTCCTTCCCCCCATGTTTCAGAAATGCCTTTTTGCACTGCAGTTCTTTCCCAACACTGGGCATTATTTCTAAATCACCCCTCTCTTTGCTTTGAGGTTTCTTGTGCAAGCTTAATAAGAGTCAATTAAGTAACTGGTTGCTTCAGAGAGTTATGTAATGTGGTGCAGTTCTAAATTAAAAGCATTAAGGAGCAGTATATAAGGGAGGTATAAGAACTGCCCCCAGAAGCTTTACGTAACAAGGTAACGTGATCACTGGACTGTAATCAACATTTGTTTTCTCTGCTAATTAGAGCTGTGGAACTCAGCAGAAGACATTGGGTAAAATCCTGGACCCAGTTTCACCACTGACTTCAATGGGGCCCTTGTTTTTGGTCAAGAGGGGCAGTGTTTCAATTTGGGCCCCTGAGTTATCATAACACTGAATACTTATATGGCAGCTTTCATCCATAAATCTTGAATTGCTCGCCGGAGCTGGATAAGCATGTATTATAAACCATTTTTTAGACACACAGAAACTGAGGCACAAAGGTTAAGTGACTTGTCCAAGGTCAAACAGCAAGTCAGTGGCAGAGTACAGAGTAAAATCCAGGTCTCCTGATTCCCAGGGTCAGATCCTGGTCAGTGCTGCAGCAGCTTTGCATTCATTTGCCAGCACAAAGTGGCCATGAAGTTGATGGAGCCAGGAGCAGTATAAACTTTTGTTCAGTGTACAGCACCTAGCACAATGGGATCCTGGTCCAAGACTGGGGCTACTATCCTCTATGGTAATATAAATAATAGTACTTCCCTGTGGGAGAGAATCCCCAGGTGGAAAAGGCTGGCCAAATCACTGCACTATAGGCAGAGGAAGCCCTTCACCCACCACTATCAGGCAGCTTGAGGTGAAGGGGGCAGGAGGGGAAGGCAGAGGTGAAATATGGTCATGCTTTGTCACAAGGCATAGGAGATAAAATGGGTCAAATTCCTCCCTGTAATAACTCCATTGGCCCAATATCCTTTAGCCAGCTTCTCTCTCTTCACATATTGCAGAATTCACAGGCTCTTTTCTTAGCATTCCCCACTCACCTTCTTCCCTTCCTCCGTATATTAACATCATTCTCTTTTTCCTTCTGTCTGTTGCCTCCCAACCCTCTTCCGCCTGTCATTGTCTATTTGCCGGTGGTTCTCATTTATTCATCTCTCTCTCTCGCTCTCTCTGATGTCACTTTGTCATTGCTGCTCCCGTCAGGAAACATTGCCAGCCATTGCCTCATCTCTTTGTCCTGATCTCCACTGCCCCTTACTAAGCAATGCTTGCACCAGCTGGGTAATGCATGTCAATATACAGTAGAACCTCAGAGTGACCAACGCCTGGGGAATGGAGGTTGTTCGTAACTCTGAACAAAACATTATGGCTGCTTTTACAAAAGTTTACAAGTGAACATCGACTTAATACAGCTTTGAAACTTTACTGTGCAGAAAAAAAATGCTGCTTTCACTTTATTTTTTTAGGAGTTTATGTTTAACATGGTATTGTGCTGTATTTGCTTTTGGGGGGGGGAAGAGGGGGATGTCTCTGTTGCTGCCTGATTGCACACGTCCGGTTCCAAACGAGGTGTGTGGTTGACAGGTCAGTTTGTAACTCTGGTGTTTGTAACTCTGAGGTTCTACTACTGTATTGCAGGTTTGCCTCCACTTCCTGATTCCTTTCCTCCTAGCTCCTGCCAATTGTAATGTCTTTCTTTAGCCTAATACTTGGAGCAATCCTCATCCAAGGATCCCAGAGTGCTTTACGTAACATTAATTAGGATCTCAAAGTGCTTTACAAACATTAATTAAGCATCACAACAACAATACCATAAGGGCTATAGATTCATTTGGTTGTTTTGGTAGAACAGGAAAGAGGATGACGGTGCCTCGGGGCAGCCACAACAAAGGATTAAAGCGGTGAAAACTCTTACTCCAGAAACAAGCTTGTCTGTCTCACCAACAAAAGTTGGTCTGATAAAAGGTATTACCTCACCCACCTGGCCCGTGTCTCTCTAATATCCTGGGACTGACACAGCTACACCGCCACTCTCTTGCTCCTGACATCTTGTTAGGAACCGGCCTCAAGAGGCACAACAGAACCATGGAAAGAGCTGGTTGGGAAATGCTAAATATTTCCCCCACAAAAATTCAACAGAAACTTTTTTCACTGAAAAACTGTTTTTTTGTTACAATTACTGTTATTCCTTTTTGCATTGCAAAAAAACCCACCAGAAAATCTGGAAAGAACTGAAATTTTTCATTTAGGAAACAGACATTTTTGGTTACATATTTTTCAAATGAAAAATGTTGACCAGCGCTCAACAATTTTATTTGACTCTAATGATTTATGGGCAGTGCTACATAGTCTCATATGCCAACAAATGACACTCTTTATATTAACTATTTACATACACACATATTGCACTTTTATATAAAACTCAAGGGCATGAATTAAATGGCAAAAGCACTGGAAGTAAAGCAACCTCTTCCATTTTTAGATCTTTAACCGGCATTACATTTGTTAAATATAGATCATTCGGGAAAGAACCTGGCATCTGTTCAAAACCCAATGACAATTGCTCTGCACTAGACATTGTCCCTCCCTTCCCCTGCAGCAGGACAAAGTCATGAACTCCAGACACATATGTGTTTGACAACAGATTGCCTACAATCCCACCAGCTGGAATCCAGGAAATATACAAGGCCCATGGGGATCCTTGTGTACTGTGCAGCAAGCAGAAGCCTATAGTCAAGGCTCCCTAGTCTGCAACTGACACATGATAGAGTCTGAAACTAGAGAGGTTTCTTTTTTTCTTTTGTGGGTTTATTCCAGGAATTAGATGACTCCTGAGCCAACAACAGCTAGTTGGCTCCAAGCAGGGAAGCCAGCTAAGATCAAATGTTTGTAATTTGAGAGGAGATGTTAATATCATCCTTGGGAAGTTTCAACAGTAATACACTGAGGCTGCAAAAGAGGAACAGCGATGTTGTTTGCAAACTTGGAAACTCTCTATTATTATTAACTATTAACTCTTTGTATCACAGCAGTGCCTAGCCACCCCAGCTGAAATTGGGGCCCCTTTGTGCAAGGAGACCCCCAAACACCTATTGTACAAACACGTACTCAGAGGAAACTCCTGCCCCGAAGATCTTACAATATAAACAAAATTATTATCCCCATTTTACAGACTAGGGAGTGAGAGATTAGGAACTTGATTTTCAGACATAGGAAGAACCCACATTGAAGTGAATGAGAGCTGAGGTTGCTCAGAACCTTTGGAAATCAGGCCCTAATGATTTGGTCAAAGCCACATATGAAGGCTTTGGAAGGGCCGGGATTAAATGTTGATTGCCTGATTGCGAGTCAATCACCTTAACCACATGATCATCCGTCCTCTCTAGCCCAGCTAAAGTACAAATAATGGGGGAAATGGTAAATTCTTGGAAAACTGGGGCCTGATTCTGAGAGGTGGGGAAACTCAGCTCCTTTCCAGATCAGACCCTGGGATGATTTTTTCAGACTTCCTACCTAACTGCTTTGGGACAGATGGTGCTATAAATGTCCCAGAATCAGTAGAGCTGTGACTGGAGTGCAGTTAATGCTGAAGTAAAACAGCAACCCGCAGCACACTGCCTAACAGTGGAGGAAAGGAAGAAGATTATGTCCAGTGAAATTGTAGGATGAATTTAAGTAGGCAGAATGGAATTACCCAGGTTGGAATTGAGCCAGAGTATTAGGGTTATATTAGCACCTTTACTCTTGTGGAAAGTGCCAGAGGACCACGAGTTGTTACAAAAGGAAAGTACCTTGTTTTAACGTATCATCTAAATGTTGTTTCCTCCCATTAGGCAGGATCCCAAATTGTAGGTGAACTTAAGATCGAATGTAATAGTTTCAAATTCTTCACCTCCCCCCCATTACCTTCATCCCCAAGAAAAAGACGGATCTGTTGACCTCATACTCCCAGCTTATGTGGTGCATGTTTTCCATATCTTTTTTATTTTCCTTCCCCCTTCATTGTCACAACCTGGTTTATCTTTGCCTATTTTCTTTTGTTGCACTAAATGGTTTGTGAGAGATATTGGCCATGTGATGGTCCACAGAGGACAGGAGTCACCAGATCCACTTTGTGGCGAGCCAGCTGGGTAGGATGACTAGATGTGATTTTATAGGGACAGTCCTGATATTCAGGGTTTTGTTTTATATGGGCGCCTATTACCCCCATCCCGATTTTTCACACTTGCTATCCTATGGCCCCAGTTCTTGGGGTCAGTGGCCACAGCTAGGCGCACGTAGGAAAACAAAGGTGCTCTTTGTATCCAGGAAGTGTGTCTCTTTGGAAGCTGTGATTCAGACGGGCGAGAGCCTGCAAATCCCAGCGAAAAGTACATCAGCCCACAACCAACTTCCAAACTCGCTAATAATGCTGCAGTAACATGGGTTGTTTTCACAAACACTCCCCGCAGCCCATGTTGTTAATGTCCTTGGCCTTTTCTCCAGATGTATGTTGTTTCCAGGCCTTTCTCTTGGATGCAAAACAATAATTCTCTTCAAGTGGCTACCAAACATCCTCGTCTGTCTTTTTAACCCTTTTTAACTTTTACAGTTCTGTCTGCAGCAACATTTTTATTTTCTCTATGGCAGTGTCCACACTACGAGCAGGGGTGTGATTCCCCTGCTCACGTACACATGCTGCTCATTTACACATCGCTCTCATCAGGTTAGTGCGAATTTGAACAGCAGGGCAGCTGTGGTAGCCCTGGGCAGCATCAGCAGAGGCCCGGCTGAGCCGCGCCAAGCACGTACCCTTCGGCTTCGGGGTGGGGTTGTACTTGGCACAGCTGACTCACTGCTATTTATACTCACACTCGCTTGCTGAGAGCCAGGATGTTGGAGGCAATTCTTGGAACAGGGTAGCTTTCTGGGAACCGGACATTGGTGTTTGGGTTGAGATTTCTGGAAGAGGGACTCGCCTCTGTGCTGTTCGTGACCATCTCAGCGTCACGACTGGTGCATAATTCTACTGCTCAGGAAAGGGGCAACACTCTTGTTGGAAGAAGGGGCCACTGTATAGATAGGTAAGATACCAAATGGTGAGGATATTCACAAACAACTTTCTCGCACTGAGGCCTGCTAGGCCATGTTAAGTAGTTATTTCTTCTTCATTCTCATACAGTGTTTGTACTTAATCCAAGACAGCAGAAGTAGGTACTGGGCGCAAACAAACACTTGCTGAGTCAGGTGGGCTTTTACTCTCCCATTACCCAGCAGCCAACAGATTCATAAGGGGCAATCTTCATGAGATGTTTCCAGCTCATCGTTCGTTAACAGAAAGGAGCTCACGGTACAGTAATGCCTCAAGCAGGCCTCAACTAAGACTGGGGTCTTTTTGTGCTAGATTCTATATATACACACATAGTAAAAGACAGTTCCTTCCTCACAGAGCTTACCATCTAAATAGACAAGCGTGAGGTGAAGTGATTTGCACACAGCAGGTCAGTGTCAGAGCCAGGAAGAGAATGCAGGTCTCCAGCCACCCAGTTCAGCGCCTGCTCACTGAACCACACTTACTTCCCCTACATTGTGGTAAAGTTTGGTGTAAGAAAGACAGGGATTGGACGGAAATTTATCAGGAGGGGAAGGGGCAGACTGCTGTTTGCACTACCGCACCCAGCGGGGAGTCTTCTAAAATCAGTAACAGATAATCTGGCCTGTGCTCTAGGGTAGCCATGCCCATGTGTGGACTCTAGATCCCACACTGTCTGTGCCAAGCTGGTCAGAGGAAGACAGCAGGAGAACCACTTCAGGCTGTTCATGTTTATATACAAATGAAAAGGCTTGAAATTCTTACGGCTGCTGCAGTTCAGTTCAGCTCCCTCATTCCCCAGAGTCTGTATATTCCTAAAATGGAAGGTTTGGCCCTAAAGGAGGCATTTGTACTTGGTCAAAAGAGATTGGTTTGGCTGCTCTGGAGCAAACACCAGCAGGTTTCACAACAGGCAGAAAACGTTTCCCTTTGTTCAGAGGGAAAAGCAAGACCACAAAACAGAGGCTCTCTCCTTACCCTGGGGAAGGATTGGGTACAACAACCCTGCACGTTTTAAAGGAGACGTATATAAAAGCCAAGTATCAGAATCCAGAGTAGTTTCATTGCAGGCATATTTTATCTGGGTGGGGAGTGGGATCCTCCTTTTGAATTTGTTGTCTGCCTTTAAGACAGGGGGGTGATGTGTGCCTTTTAAATACACGGTATGGACTGTGACAAACTAACCATACTCAGCTAGTCGAGCCTCTTCAGCCCTTGCTGCTCTCAGACTAGCGTAAACTGGTTTGAGCTGCTTTTCAGTCACACAGCATCACTCCAAGAGAACAAAAAATTCAAGATCATGAATTTTAGGGTTTGCCAAACTTGGCTCAAATTACAGACATTAAGGCAGCTTCCAAGCCTGTAAATGTTACTTCATGAAATACTTCACCTCAAGGCAGCATTCAGATCTCCCTTAAACACTGTTGCAAATTAAAACCAACTCCATGTGAATATGTGTAAAATTGGTGAAAGATCAGAATCAGGCAAAGGGCTACTATTCTGATCTGGTAGCACTTTGCACTGACGTAAACAACTGCATAAAGCTGCAGGAGAACAGAGAATCAGGCACAAGACTGAAGCAAGCTAGAGATAAAGCCCAAATCCTGCAAATGTACAGTGGTTACTTCACATATGTGAAGTTCCATCTTTATTTCCTCTAGCTACAAAAGCATGAAACCATCAGACATCTTTGGACAACATAATACCCAAGACACAGCATTCTGAATGGAAGAGCGTGACATTGTTAAATCAAAGCAGATGTCATTAGTGCACACACCCAATTAACTGGTGATGGTGCCAGAATAATTGTGCTATATTTGCTGTAAAATAATGTAACATAAAAAGGTCCCTGGTTCCTAAACGAGACACAAGAAATGATCACTTTGATCTTTTATACTTTCAGTTACATGTGAAGTAATCCCAATTTGACTATATTTGGGCACACTTTGTGAGCAGAACAAACTTGCTTCCCCCCCCCCCCATAATCTCAGTCTAATTAAACTAATTGCTTAATGAAACTGAATGGTGTGGCTAGTTAATGATCGCTTGCTGGAAGATAAACGCCAAAGCACTTGAGCATAAGTCAAGGCTAAGCAAGCCATTTTCAAAGCAGGAAATTCATTTTGTTACCAAGTTAACAAGTCTTTCCTATTGCATTTATGCTTCCTGTATCAAGTTATTTTTAAAAACACACAACAGGGCTACTGCCTCTATAAGATCTCTAAAGGAATTTAAATTAATATGGCTAGGGGTTGCATCCCTGAAGAAAATATTATTTTAATCTTGGGAGTCTCTATATATCCACATTCTACTTTGTCACTACAGTTATTTAGGTGAATACAGTGCTAGTAAACACCACGATTACAATCTGGAGATCTGAGCCCTCTAGTCATTCACAGAACTAGTACAGCATGAGCAGTTGCAGAGTAATGCCTAGGTCACACTACAAAGGTTTTGCTGTATTACCTGTATCAGTATAGTTAAAACCCTCCTGATGTAGATATTATCAGTATAAAAGTACTTATTGTGCAGTGTAGCGTATACTGGTTCCTCAACTTTTATACTAGCCTGGGACTTTTACCAGTACAGCTATGCTAACACATATAGCTATGCTGCCAAAATCTTCTAGTGTAGACCTACCCTCAACTTGCCACTATAGCAACAACCATGAGGTCAGGGAGCAAGTCTAGGAGCAGGAGGTTCAGTCTCCTTGGGGGCCACTGGTTTGCTATCCTCCCTGGTGAAAACAGCAAGCAGGGAATCTGTGCCAAATGTGATGCATCTACTTCACTATTAGAAACTGGACAGAGATGAACAACTCAGATTCACTAGACCATAGGAGCAGCTATCCGCTGATAACACTGGTAGGTTACAACAGACCTAAGTCACACCTGGGAGAAAGACTCAGTACCTCAAATGTCTTCAACAACCCTGTCATTTGAATTTTAGGTCCCCTACTTTGTATTGTTTGCTTTAAATTAATTAAAATTGCACTAAACCAAAAAAAATAAAAATGCAGGTGAGATAGAGCAACAGATGCTCACTGTACTGCTTTTCAGAAAGCTGCTGCTGTTTCATTAGCTCAGAGCAGACTTACTCACTATAATTAAGTCCAGCTGACAGGTATTTTTACTCTAGTATGATTGGTTGACCAATTTTGTTTGGCACCATCATGTTAATGGAATTGTGTTCTGCTCAATCGCACTAGCATAACTGTTCTCCATCTAAACTAGTTACATTATTTAAGATAGTTTTAAAAATGTAAGAATGACCTAGTTGACCTTGGTTGGTTGGCTGGCTGGCAAAATTGACCTAGTAGCACTTATAGGACAACCAAAAAAACCCAACACCCCACCCCCCAAAAAATATCAACTACATTTTGATTTTTTATTTTTTTTTACATTGTGGTACCTAAACAGCCAGAGAGAAAGACTTTGGAATTCAGAACCTGTATTGGGATTACTTGTGCATAAGCTTTCGTTAGTCTCTAAGGTGCCACAAGTACTCCTCTTTCTTTTTGCTGGTACAGACTAACAGGACTACCACCCTGAAACCTGTATTGGGATTGGAAAATTATTACAAGTATATAAAAAAATGGGCACCTTTAACTTCTAAATGAAAGCCTGCTTTTTAAGTTGGATTTCTTCAAATCCTCAAACAGTTTTGAGTGGCATGCAAAAGCATGAGGCTTGAACTAGGACACAAGCCGAATAGGTCATCAGAGTGTGTGACAGCACAATTCTCAGTAGCTGGTTGGGCGAGTGCCAATAGGTTTGTAGTAGACATGTTAATTTGACTAAGGCAGGGCATTTTTTCTAGGCCCTCCCTTTTTAAAGTATTTCAGACTGACGACCTCCCACCCACCCCCAAAAAAAGTGATAGCAAATTACTGTACTCGCACATTGGTGGATACTCATGGTATTGCCACCCTTACTTCCGTGCTGCCTTCAGAGCTGGGCGGCTGGAGGGGAACAGCTGCAATATTTGGCAATATTTTTTTTGTGATCTCATGACCCCCCTACAATAGCCTTGCTACCTCCCCCCATTTGGGTCAGGACCCCCACTTTGAGAAACACTGGATTACAGTGATCAGGCCTAGAGGTTACCTTTTATTAAAAAAGCTTATTAAACCAATTTTTGGAAATCCAGTGAGCTAGTAAAATTTACCTTTTCCTATACATTTGCACCATTTTTGCTGTTTCCTACTAGTTGCCTTTCGCACCCATCCATGTAGGTCAATAGCTTACAATAGGTCAGTTCCCTAAATCACATTACAGAAGATAGAGACTAGAAGAATTGTAAATAACCCTTATATTCAGTACAGATGTGTCTTGTAATCAAACTTTTCTTCCTTAAATTGCTGTCATTAGCTAGAAGTTAACACCCCAGTACAGTTATTGTGCAAGAATTGTGCAAGTCTGCTACACTGTCCATAAGGAACTTTAATCCTTACAGACCAGTTTTCATTTCCGCTTGGTTCTTGACTTCCCTCGTTTAATATTGAACATTTTTCATCCCATTCACCGTAGGCTTTTCAGTTTGCAATTGGCTTCCTCTGAATACAGAAATAAAAGTGTTTTCTTAGCACCTTTTCAAGGCAAACTATTTCTGCTGTACTCATATTTGCAGAGGGTTAAACTTAACCCATCCCTTCTGAATTCTCCCTTTTGTACAGTTCCAGTCAACACTGTGTTTGCTACAGTAAAGCTCTTCCCCCATCTCAATCATTGCTCAAAATCTAGTCTAATATAACCGTCAATGCAGTCCATTTATTATGGACATCAGATTTTATAATTCTGGAATTCTCTAGCCCACCAGCAAACATTTTATACATGTATGTACATATGGGTTAAGAAGAAAAACACTGTACGTTTAAGTAACTAGACAGACTATTTCTCTGCATCTGTATAAGGCCATGACTACACGGGGAGCACTTTACCAAAGTGCTCCTAGGACTTAAGGTGGATGCAGTGTATACCAGCAATGCTGCAATGTTACTAGTATAAGTTTATTCCAGGGCCCCCACCCCTATGCCAGTAAAAGCACCAGTATAACTGCATCTACACTAGGACCTTCTGTCAGCACAGCTATCAATCAAGGATCACACCTCTTACACCCCTGTCTGGCACAGCTAGGTCAACAAAAGTACAGTGTACACATGGCCTAAGAGAATCTTCCACATCTTTGGGAGGTCTTTTGAGATGCTTAAATACTTTCAGATATACTGACATGCGGTTTAACACTACCAACCCTCCTCCATTATATGCACTGTATTATGCCCTTGAGGGTTTAGGGTATTATCACAATATAGTTTAACACTTTCCACTGAAACGACTTTGCATAACCAACACCACCTTGCATACAAAAAAAAAAAGTCAGACATCATAGTTTCAGAAAAGTGAGGTTTTTGTACAAGTCTTTAATAAAAAACAAAAAATATATATAATCAGGCATTTTATGCAATGCATACATTCTTTATATCTGCAGGTACAGATAAATAACAGAAGGCAGAAGCAAACATTTTGCTTATCGTTGGCAGTTAACCAATATCACCCCCTCAAGAGATATTATAGGGTCACAGAATAATACAAGTCTGTAAACTTCACATATTACAGAAAACATACCAGGCAACAATACAGTAGTTAGATTTCAGAAATTTAAGGATATTTTTCTTAATCACAACCCAGGGTTTAAATTTAATGTTTGTTGTTGCAAAAATTAAGGCCAGCTTCGGATGACAAAAGTGTTTGCTAATTGAAGTGATGTTCCGGACTTACAGTCTATCTAATCCATCCCTCACTCAACTTACTTCTCTTAACCACACATCAGCACTAATGAAAACTAAGCTGTACCTCTCCACAAAAAAAAACTAACATAATTTTGTATCTGTGGATCAGCATCCTGAACCCCAACTAATGTACGTACGTACAAAGCAGTTAAGCTTCTTTAAATCAATATTTGTCTAACTCAGTGCCCCAGAATAATAGCTATTCTTCTGCTTTACAGCACTGATGGCTCTACAGAAACAATATATACACGATATACACTGAATCAGAAAAGCAATTTAGAAGGTCCACTGATAACACACAGCTGCTCACATCTACATATGTACATGTTTTCACAGTTAGACTTTAGAAAATTGTCGTGAGAACTTCAGAAATACTTCTACTGAATTTTTTTTTATAAATAATATTAAAAACTCCACTGTCAAAATGCAGGACAGATTTTTTAGATGTATCAAATTTAAATAGATCTTGAAAACTTGTAGAGTTTGAAGCTTGAAGGCTGTATAAAGCTTGAAGATTCTTTAAAAATGTACCAGTAATGTTACCAGTTTCAGCAGACTGGTCACATGCAAAGGATTTGGGTTTTTTCTGGATTAAGTCAGGTAGGAAAGAAACTCCACCACTTTTGAAGGGACAGGCAGGTTCCTGACTTGGCTAGTAGGCATCACTCTTCTAATTGCCATGCGACACAGGTGCTGAAGACTGGACACATGTTTTGGAGTTGCCCAGAAGTACACACTTCCATCGTGCGTTCTGCACACAAACACATAAAAGTCAATTATTCCACAGAACTACTTTCAGAATTGCACACCCTTATAATTCGCTACCTGGGGGAAGGCCAGAGAAATCCTCTTCTCTAAACTACTTGTTCCCTATCTCTAGATGTTAAATAGCAAAGTTGAGATTGCATGCTCTGCTCCTGGGCTGAAAAAGCACCCAGCAGGTCTCACGCAGCTCTCTCTCTGAAGCTATGGTGGCAGCAGACACTGAGCTGCTCAGTCTATAAATAGCAGTGTACTATGCTAGGGAATTCAAGGGGCCCATGTAGGACTGCCAAGTGCACTAACTGCACAAGGAGAATTCTCCCCTGGATGGCTAGAGGGCTTTTACAGCATTTGCACTGTGCTGTTGTAGTGCGTATGGGTCAGACCCACGTTTGCTGCTTGCTTGATCATTTCCTAAATACTAAAGAGAAATAGAATGAGACTATGCTGGTTAAACTCTCGGTGGTGTTAAACTCAAGGCTTGAGTGACTAAGCTGTGATCCCTCCTTCACACAATCAAAAGCAACAAAATGGCATTTAGAAATGAGGAAGCTAGAACTGTTAGTTAACATTTCCAAAGTCCTTTGAGGATGAATATTACTGCATAAGTATAGTATTATTAGCTGTATACTTACCCAGCAGCTAGAACACTGCCATCAGTAGAAAAGGCACAGCAAAGCCCATTGTTCAAAGGTGCAACTTGTACAGGATAGTCTTCCTCAATACTCCAGAACCTCACCATTCTGGAAGGAAAAAGTTTGCTGTTAAAGGCAGAGTAACCAATTTCTTTAATGCAGTACAATAATTTATGAAGTGTTAACCTAACTGAGAAACAAATATATATTTATAATGTACCGTCTTCACTTGCAGTCATGTAGTCTGGTGGTTTTCAACCTTTCATTTGCAGACCTCTAAAAAATTTCAAATGGAGGTGTGGACTCCTTTGGAAATCTTGAACAGTCTGCAGACCCCCAGGGGTCCACGGACCACAGGTTGAAAACCACTAATATAGTCAGATATAACTTTATATTTGTGCATTAGACAGATACCAATTCTAAATATAATGTAAGTGGTTTGAAGAGTTTGCAACAGACACACTACAGACTTAGTAACAGCATGCAAAAAAAAAGTAGGTTACTGCAGCCAAAGAATTTTAACTTATGATCTGAAAGTGTAGATTGAGTCTCAAAACATTAGCAGATGTTATTTCTGGTAGGAGTTCTCAGTATTCATTTTAGCAAGCTACCAAAGCAAGGTATCAAAATGTTTCCTTGCCTTAGACAGGATGCCTCCCCTATCTTCAAAATCTTCTGCTTTAAAAACTTACTGTTAGTCTTCATTAACAAAACCATATACAAGTAGAGAAGTAAAATAGGATGACCCAAGTAACCATACTGATTAATTTTTTCAAGAAAAAATGTCATTCAAACAGACACAGAGGCACACTATTTCAATGATTTATTGAAATCAAGCTAAACAGAGGGCCTTTATTTCTTCACCCTTTTACAGATATCTTTGTATATTTAGAATGCTATTTAAGTCATCTACCCTGTTTATTTTATATGGCTATGGGAGAGAGTTTTACAACAGATCATCATTCAGACAGCAAGGCATTGGTACAAGCAAGCAGTCAGCTAGAAGTCAGTTCAAAAAAATAAGTTGTGCGTAGTACAAGGAATTTTTAATTACCGAGAAGAAGCAAGAGCCTGACAACTCTTTCCTCATACTTACTTATCATCAGCAAGGCTTGCAATATGCAGTCCGTCGTGACTAAAAGATACAGATCTAACCCATCTGTCATTCGCGCCCCCAGCAAATATTGGAGTCGGAGCGGGAAACAGATGCCTGTAGACAGACAGAAAGACAGGCTCAGTTAACAGCATAACCACTGAAAACTATATAGGAGTTTCTGTTAGCCATGATCAGTGATAGACCTCAAGACAATTTTTTATTTATTTATTTTACACGCACATTTGTCTCTGAAGTATGAATTAAGAGATACTGCTGCACAGCTCTACAAAGAACACGACAGTATTTGTTTATATACTGAAGACACTTCCGCTAGTAGGTTTTAAAGCACCAAAGTCTTGAATTACGCATTTTCAATTACAGAAAAAGTACTCTCCCAGAACTGAGCTTTGAGCTAATTGTTCAGCTCACAAATAATCTTTCATGTTATAAAACAGGGGATTTAATAACTACAAGATAGAGCAGTTTTCTCCCAGGGAATAAAATCTTACTGTTTGGTGCCAATATAGTACTTCTCTCACCTTCTACTGTCCAAAGCTGAGTTTTTTCTCATTTATTAGTCAAGCAAACCAAATAAGAATCACGGGACTGGGAGGGACTTCAAGAGGTCATCTAGTTCAGTCCCCTGCATTCTCTTTCCAATTACTGTGCAATTAACAGGCATGCCTTAGGTTTTTATAAGATCTTGAACCATTTTAGCAATTCTGTTAGTAAACATTAACTGGTTATGATTTGTGTACGTTAAATTCATAAATTCTTTGTATATTGAAGACTCCCAGAATCCGTGCTGTATTAGCCCAAGCGTGTCTGGATTCTAAGGCCTCAGTGTCTGTTCTTAAACTGAACTGAGCATGTGACCAATGCTCAGCAACTTAATCAAGTATTGGACTCTAATTATTCCCTGCTCCTCTCAGTCTGTAAGAGTCTAGGTGTCCAGGAAGGGACCCTTCTTAATTAATGAAGGATGTCTACAGAAGTACGTTATAATAAACAAAACAGGATAATTGATAAGGGGTGCTTATGAGCCAATTACATCCTGTGACTGATAAAGGTATTTATTATTGCAGATGTTTGCTGTTATGAATGAAATAATGACCCATTGAAAGATATTTTTAACTCATTAGGAACTGCTGGTTGCCACAGCTGTCAGTAATAACGACTGGATTTGAAATCTTTGTCTCACATCTTATAACTAAACTTCCCCAAAACTCTTTCCTTCTAGATGTGAACTGAAATACGCTGTCACCACTTCTCCAGTTACAGAGAGCTGGAATGTATGTTTCCTTCCAGTATAGTGCTATATTAAAGTATTGCCTGATTGGCTTACTTATATAAATAAAACTTTAACTGAGTTGGTTATTTGACATCATATCTTATTAAATCCAACCATGCAACAATTCCATAACTTTGAAAATGCAAGGAGTGACATTAGGTATAAACTATGGTCAGATCCTTTTGTAAATTCCAAGAGGGAACTAAAAATTAACACATTTAAATACTCTGCTTACCCAAATTCCATTAGAATAACTCCAATATGGGGATCCCAGACATAAACTCGAGTATCGTAAGATGCAGTAGCCAGTAGAGCTCCATCAGGGGAAAACTCACAAGCTACAACATCGTTGTGATGTCCTTCTAGTTTACGAATCATGGAGTACTTATCCATATCCCAAAGAAAAACCTGAAATTAGAAAAGCTAATGTTATAGCTTTTGCTCAGATACCCAATGCAGCATTACATTTCTTAACTGTCCGCTAGTTTTACTTAGGATTATATTAAATCAAGCATTATAAATTACTACAATTAAGAAATATGCTCGTGTCATAGTCAGATTAAAATCAGTTTTAAAAAAAATTAAAGCAGACATGCAAATTCTAACTTAAGTTTGTTAAATGTTATTTACAAAATAAGCCAAAATATAAGAAAGGCAATGCAATTTAACCATGTAGTTTTACTGAAATCCATGTATTACGAAATTATTTTATTAAAATACACAGAAATAAATAGGGTTAAGCACTACAGTCCCCTCTTTTCAGTAACTACCAAATTTTTAAGAAATATACAGACAGAAAAAGTAAGGTTAACATATTGTTACTCCAGTGGCATCCCCTTTGAGTTTAAGATCACTTGTTTACAATACGCTTGGATCACCGTCAGCCTAGGAAGAGAAACAGATACTGCAAGCAAAGAGAATTCACAGCCAAAAGAAATGTCTTTGGCAACATAACAAGGAAGTCTAACCACATTATTAAAAAAATTTTATGCATCTTAAGTTTAATTATATCAACAACAAAAACATTTGAGTATTGTGATTTACCCTGCTTACTGTAAATCTTACTACAGAAATTGGTAAAGTATGAGTATAATACTAATTTGGGGGGGGATTTTACATGCAGTTCTACATTATATAAAACTGCACTGAAGACTGTGCAGAATATCTTAATATGAAGGATCTACTATGTTTTAATGTAATGTTACAGAAAACAGGCTAACAATTTATGGGTACAAAATTATATATTAAATCTGTCCCTGCAAGTGCTCTTTAGGTCTTTTTCCCCCCCAGTACAATTTTACTTGCAGATTAAATACTAACAATATCTCAGACAGATAAAATGCAAACAACTTAAGTTTAACCAAAGAAAACAGTATTAGTGCCTCACACACTTTACTAAAATGAAACCATTTTTTAAGTCAGTTAGTTTTAAGTATCATGTTGACCAGTTTCACTAATAAGACCCCAACATTCCATAAAACTGGAAAATAAAATTTAAGTTTTAGGAGTCAATGGGTTTCACTGCTGTGAAAATTAAAAAATAAAAAGAAAGAAAGAAAAAAGCAGAAAGTGGACATCAACCAGCACCTGCGTACGTACAGTACACCTTGCAGTCGAATGCAAGGTTACTTCGTCCTATGGTAAAGTTCGCCCCCAGCCTGGTAGCCAGAGATGCCACTCTTTCTGCCCAGCTAACACCATTGTGCGCCTGTGTGAGTGGTGCCAGCTTAACCTCAATCACACCAATATTGCTGCCACCACCTGTGACAGGGAAAGCAAGAAGCTTATGGAAAACACACAGCCTAAAAATATCAATGAATACATCCACATCTGTTCTATTTTAAAGGACTAAACTGTTCTCTATCAAATCTGAACTGTTAATTTACCAAACTTTTTTAAAAAATATAAAATGCATTCTAACAATTATCCTAGCTACCAGTCTTCAATGTTCACATTAATTATGGTTTTGCTAATCAATTAACTTTAGCATACTATTCATAAACTATATGCTAATCTTTTCCCTTGCCACTATTTTATACTAATTAATAGTTTTTCAGTGCCAAGAAGAGCAGTTTATTATAAAACGTGCTTTACCTGCACTGCTTTCAGTTCTCTAGCAGGACATTAGAATACTGATGGAAACAGAACCAATATGCTGTTCTTCATTCTAGATGTTTTAGACATATGAGTGCTATTTGTATTTGAGAATATGTAGAAACATTTTTGTTCAGCAGAAGAGACCATGACCAGCTCAGACTTTGAAAAGTCCTTTTAATTGAGCAGGAAATAGAAAGGATAAAATCAACAGCAAGATAATTTGATTAAAACATTAGCCTAAATAGTCCATTCTTAACACTACAAGTTTTACTTTCCTTGATTTTTATTTTATGAACAGATGCAGATGTGCAAGTTACTTCAAAGGATGCTTCAAGTTTCTTCAACTAAAAGCAGTGCAAGTTCTCAGTTCAGAAATCAGTATATGAAGGCATCTTAGGTAGTTTACTTCAATTTCTTTCATGCAACTTCTTGCATCATCATAAAAACATTAGAAGTTCATGACACCGAGCACAAGCTTTATTTGTTACTTAGATTTAAAGTGATTATATGCACAATTCAATAATAAACTTATGAACAAGAAACTCTGACACATACTGCTTTACTGGCTCCAACCGAACACAGAATGGAAGAGTCTGGAGAAAAAGCACAGCCATACACCCAATTCTGGTGCCCTCTTAATACCTTCATCATATTTCCTGCAAAGGAAAAAAATGGCAAAACTAGGAGTATTAGTTCCAGATTAGTAACCTCCAGGAATAGTCCAAATCCAGTTGTATTTAACGTTTTATGCAAGAGATTTTTTGAAAAAGACACTGTACTGTTGTTCTAAACTACTCTGTTTTAAAGAGACTCTGGCTGTATAAAAGTTACCTGCCATATTGAAATGGCCTCCGAACTCTGTACCTTGACCAGCAGGGTCAGCACACATACCATTGTAAATGGCCACTGAACCTCAAATACATGCTCCTTGCTGAGGTGTAGATACAGTCTGCACTATATGGGATGATGATTAAATGACTACTATAAGGGGGCTGAGGTCAATAAAGGTTTAAAAACCCAAAATACACATTGATACTACTGCTGACGACTGCAGAAAGATTGCTCTATGCTCTCCCAACAGGTGAATTTAAAAAATAAACAAAACAAAACTATACCATCATCTTTCAGGTCCCACACTCTTAGCGTTTTGTCTCTTGATGCAGACACTAATATCAGGCTGCCATCTGGGGCAAAGGTTAAATCTCTGACCAATTCAGTATGGTCCATCAGATTAAGGAGGAGTTTTCCTGTTGCACAAGAAGGATACCAATTAAGAGAAAGTGCATAGCAATTCTTTTTCTCAAATTAAATGCCCACAAATAAAGCTTAAAGATAAAATTCCTCCTCCTTGCCTACTTTTGGAGACTGGCTAGAGCAGAGATGTATCTAAAATATGTAAAGAAATTTATCTTGTATACATACTTCATAGTGATAAGACGCATTTAATCTTTCAACTCTGACTAGGTCTGGAAAACTTCTAAAATCAATACAGTAACAAGATTAGATGTCTGAGAAGTAACCTAAGTGAATTACCTTTTAACTTTAGATGAATGCACAGTTTTGTTCTTAACTTCAAAGAGCAAGTTTTTCCAGTAGCAACTTCCCTAATATTCATTAAGTAATTTCACTACTAAGTGACCAGGAGTTAGTTGCAGCCCAATATAATGGTAATTACAAATTAGATTGCAGGATTCCATACCCCCTTGTAGCTTCAAAGGTTAGGACTGTCAGCCTATTTTAACAGAACCAGTATTGCTCATAAAAAAAAGTGGAGCAAGCGATAATTATTTCTAAAAAACCTTCCCCATAACCAAAGAACTAAAGGAAACTCTTCCCTACCTGGAATGAAGAGTTTTCCTTAAAAAAAGCTAAAAAATTCAAGTGTCTCAAGTCAAGCACACACTTACACACTTTTATGGACTGAGGCCTAAACTAGTATTTCTTCCCCCATGCCACCCAGTTCTCCGCCACATCCAAATGACACTTCTAAAGGGCATTTCAGGCGAGATTTCACAAAGCAATAACAAGACAGTAATGGTTTGGTATGTAATCTGCCATCTTAGCCCGGAGACACTGAAGTACAACCTGAACCATTTCTCTTTTCAACAGCATTTCTTTAGTACAGTTGTAGTTGCAAAGGTCCCTTCTATTTTTAGACCTAACTTAGTTCATTTTAGCTGCACTTTTCAAATTAGCATTCATAAACCAATATATTTAGAATCTAGCTATTTCTAGTTTATGATATAGCTACAATGCTGCATTAAGTGACAATGGCAAGACATACATTTAAACAAGCTCCTGTACCTGTGTATACATCCCATATTTTGATGCGCCCGTTGTTCAAGCCAGTTGCAAGGAGAAGCTGATCTTGCCCAAATTTGAATCGATGCCATTCTATATTCACACAGCGACTCTGTTTTTCAGGCACTGAAGACCCAAAAGCAAGACTCCAGACTATATCACCACAGTCAATTATATGCTCACAAGGCTTATTTTTTTGACCACTATCACTGTTCTGTCTTGAGAGTCTTGCATTGACTGAATTTGCAACATTCTTTGTGCCGTGCAACAAGCTGTAAAACAAGTCAGCATTTTAGAAAGAATGCGCTTTACTCTAGAAACACAATGAACTGAGTATTTTATTTCAATAAATCTATGGGCAGTCATAATACACATATTGCTCCTGTATCTAAAATTAATACCATAAGATTTTAAAATGACTGCTCCTTGTTCTTCAGTTGCGAAGAGAGTTTGCCATAGCTGAAAACCTTGCCCATTATACCAATAAATTCTAGTTTCCTAATTCTACTTCTTTAACCCTTCATGAAAGATAACATTTTAAATGCTATACTTAAACTGAAAATTTTAGTGAGAATCTGAATGTACATTACAGTTAAGTATCTGAGTTGTTTTTTATATAAAAGATTGGGGGAGAGAGGGATCCTTTCTGTTCTGCTACAACTCATCAAACACCACATTTAATTAGAAAAATCCTAGTAAGAGATATTGAAGCCTGCACACCATACTTAATAAACCGAGTACAGTGCAGAGAAAATGTATTTGCTATACAGGGAAATGCAGCTGACAATCACAAAAATGTAATTTACCACTTCCAGATGGACTTAAAAGTGACCTGCAAATTAAAAATGTGTGGTGTTCTTTTTATAATATGCTGAAAATATGCTGAGAATATTCTGCCTTTTTTTTCTTTTTTTAAAGCTTAGAGATGCCAAGAATATAAGATGATGTTTCCTGATTTTGTTGGAGAACCAGAGACTGGAGTGGGAGTTCTCAGTCCTCAACTGAAGAGGTAGGCTATCTGAATCTCTTAAAAGAGCTTCTCTCTGTGTTTCAGGAAGCTGATCTGGTGTTAAACAAAAAGTACAAGTTTAAAATCACTTCCTCTCTTATTGCACAAGTCTGTCTTTCACTTGTGGTATCACTAGTTCTCCCATTGTCCATAGACCCCTACTTATATAAAAATCAAGACAGTTTATAGATAAAAACCCAAATAACCCAATCTCTCATTTATACATCTTAAAGAAGCAAAAACAGCACACCATCATTTTTATTTATTTGCAGGTCACCTCATATTTCTTTAACAAAATGAAGAAATAGGAGGAAGTGAATCTGATAGCAAACAGCACAATTTTTAATCTTACAAGTTATTAAAGCATTGAGTCCAGGGAACGAGCTTTACTATGCGATGTCCTTGTGACCACGCAAAGTAAGATCCATCAGGTGCAAAGGCAACAGTCCAGTTTTCACGTCCACACTTCTTATCAAAAGGAGATGTTGGGGCTAAGAGTTCTCCTATAGGACGTGATCTTGCTAAAAAACAAACAAAAAGGAAATCTCATTTAAAATGTGAACAAAAGATTCAGCATATTTTAAACTTATTACCAACAATGTAGAGATTTCTGCTGATATTTTTGCTTTAAATCAGACATAAGAAACTAATTTTTGGCTAGAAAAATGACTGCTTCACAACAAATTCATTTAAAGTCTTCCTTAGTAGCGACTGCAAAAACTTCAGGTCATTAAACAGCAGAAATGTACTTAAATAACCAACAAGAAAACCACATCTCAAGGTAATATGAACCCAGCTGAAATCTCATTTATGAGTCTGTTGAAACTATTAAATTACTCTAGCCTCCAGCATTACAGATAGCACCAAAATTTGTCTCTCTGCAATTCAAACAAGTATTTCAGTAGAGCTGAACTGAAAATTTACTTGGTGAAAGTGTGTGCGCAACGTCAGTTACATTATGTCTCATCACCCCACATAAATAAAACACCACTACTGATGTACTGTCGGGCAAATGAGTGGAATTTTTGGTATAAAAATCTCTCCCCAATCCCACTTATTTCTAGTGAGTATAGCAGAATAAAATAGCATTGGGCAATCAGATTAATAAATATTTTTATTCTTATTTACTGGACCCGAACACAGAATATCTTCTCCCTCCAATCTAAGAGGAGGGGCAGTTTTATTGTCCTCATTACAGCAGCCAACAGATTTAAGAGGACAAACTAGCGCTTTTCAGCAAGTCTATTTTTACAAATGCAAATTTAAAAGGAAGGGGTACAAAAATATCACACATGGTTGTTATGAAATTTAAAAAATGTTTATTAAACATGCAAGTGTGTTATGGATTTACAATGTTCCTACTTCAAAATCAACTGCCTTGGAGCTTGAGCCTCTCTAATATGAACGGACAGGACGGAATTGTGCAGCAGCCCTGCCCTTCATGATGGATAAGTGCCCCAGGCTGGTTTCTCACGTGCTGTCTGTATTCATACAGGAGGGTGGGGTTTCTGTGAGTACATGAGAAACCCAACACATGCAATGGCAGCTATTACCAACATTCATTTCTTTTTTTGGGAATGGTTAACAATGAAAATATGTATTTATACATTGTTTTGTGGCTTAAACAGGGACTGTTTTAAAAAATCACCAGTAGAAAATGTCCAAAATAGCTAAACAAAGTATCTTTTTTTTTAATTAGAAATCCCTTGCTATCCCTTATTATCTGCAGGTTTTGTTGGGTTTTTTTTTGTATTACCAAAAATAAAACATCACATAAGATGTGCGCTATTGTATATATGCTACAATTTTTTTTAAAGGACTGACTGAAACACAATAGCTTTAACAAAAGAACCATTTTGTCAGACAAACAGTCCATTTTTTACTTAATAAGTTGACTGAAATCTGTATTTCTATGATTTCACACAACTAGCAGCCACCTTTTATTTCAAAACGGAAAAGGCAAGGACAAAGACTTTGCCAATCAAGACTGCTGCATCTGGTTAAATGGAGGAGTTGACATGCATGGTCTGAAAAACTCCTCTATAGCTACGTGTCCTTCCTCCTGCCGTAGAGTACATACTGTACTCCGCCCTAAGGCATCTCAGGATGCTCCGCAATGTGGTCAAAACCTTTGCCTCCCATGGGCACTGGCTGGACCATCCCAACCCAGCGACCACAGTATAGACTCTAACGAGGCTGATAGCTTTTATTTTTTGCAACCACAGAGCTGGACGCCTATAGTAACCTCACCCCTTATCAGTAGCCAACAATGCCTGGGTTCCTCCTTGGTCTCCACACCCACACCCCAATCTCACCATCCAGGTCCCTCTCCCCACCCAACATCTCATCCCACTGGGATCCAGGGAGCGCCCAGCCCCACTCCCCCCCCTCCCTCCCTGCAAGTCACGATGTAGCCCCCCAGTCTCTCCAGAGATTCTCCCCTCTAAGTGGCTTCCCTCCAGTGGGCGTGTCCCCCACACCGAAACTCCCCTAACCACCCTCCTCATCCCATCTCCCCCACCTCTCCAGGACCCCCCCATCTCCACCTCTGCCCACGTTCTATTCAACCCAACCCCGCCCACCTCCACTGCCACTCCACGACCCCCATACCCACCTCCCCGCCTACACCTACACTCCCCAACCCCCTCCCACACTCCACCCAACCCCAGGCGCATCTCCCCACCCCACCTGGGGCCACACTGTACCCAATCCCGCCCCCCGCGCATCTCCCCCACCCCACCTGGGGCCACTGTACCCAATCCAGCCCCCGCGCATCTCCCCTCACCCCACCTGGGGCCACACTGTACCCAATCCAGCCCCGCGCATCTCCCTCACCCCCACCTGGGGCCACACTGTACCCAATCCAGCCCCGCGCATCTCCCCTCACCCCACCTGGGGCCACACTGTACCCAATCCAGCCCCGCGCATCTCCCCCACCCCACCTGGGGCCACACTGTACCCAATCCAGCCCCCCGCGCATCTCCCCTCACCCCACCTGGGGCCACACTGTACCCAATCCAGCCCCCCCGCGCATCTCCCCTCACCCCCTCAGTACCCACCCCCACCCATTCCCCCAAGCTCCCCTGGCCAGTCCCCCCGACCCCACAGACACTACCCTCCCCCGCGGCTCTCACCGATGAGCTTCTCGTTGACACTCGGGGGAAAGCTGGCCATCTACGGAGCCGCCCTTCGGACCGGCTCTGACACAGATCGGGGCGCTACGGGACTGACCGACCGGACTGAGCACTACCGCTGCGCTAGGCAGGACCGACACTGAGACAAAATGGCCGCCGCGTCCAGGGATGTCGTGTAGGGGCGGGGCCAGGGCCGCCAGGCCACGCCCCATAAAGGGGGCGGAGCTATGAGCGCGCTCACGCACACCACGTCTCGCCACTGTGAGGCAGCTCTGCCGCGGGGAGTACGGGGCGGCCACTGCCCTGGGAGAAACCATTTAACCATTCCACGGGGGAGGCGCGTATAGGAGTATGGGGCAGAACCACGGCTTGGGGAGAATCAGGGGGTAGGAGTTAAGGGCAGGATGAGGAGCAAGGTTTGTGCTAGAACCAGGGCTTGGACCAGAACCAGGGCCAGGGGCAGGGGCAGGGGCAGGGCTTGGACCAGAACCAGAACCAGGGCCAGGGGCAGGACCAGGACCAGGACCAGGGCTTGGACCAGAACCAAGGGGTAGGGCCAGGGGCAGGACCAGGACCAGGGCTTGGACCAGAACCAGAACCAAGAGGCGGGACCAGAACCAGGGCTTGGACCAGAACCAGGGGCAGGACCAAGGGGCTTGGACCAGAATCAAGAGGCAGGACCAGAACCAGGGCTTGGACCAGAACCAAGGGGCAGGGGCAGGACCAGGGCTTGGACCAGAACCAAGGGACAGAACTAGGCACAGAACAAAGTTTGGACAAGCTGGCCTGAGAATAAGTCCTGGCTAGGGCAGGACCCCTGACTAGACTGTAAACCCTCCAGGACGGGGACTGTGTTTTCATACAGTTATGTACAGCACCTGGTACAAGGGGGCACCGATCCTTACTGGGGCTGCAGAGTGCTGCTTGTAATGCAAATATAAACTAATAGTTCCTGATAGGACTGGTGTTAGGAACATTTCAATGAGGAACAATAAAATCTGAGAAATGCAGTCTTGCAAGCCATCTTGTCTAAATGGCCCCCAACTTTTCTCTGAAATTGGGCTTGTGTTTTGCACCTGTAACATTTTTTCCATGCAAGCAGCCTTCTTTGCTTGCAAGTCAGGAAGTTAGACAAGCAGTCTCTGGAGGAATAGATTTCAAGGGCTAAATTTTCACAACAGCCTCTGAAGTTGGATATTATTTTCCTCATTTAAATGGACATTGGAAAGAGATTTCACTTAGGAACAAAATCCCAAGGTAGGCTTAACAGGCAGAGGCCCACTCTCAAGGTGCATTCTGCCAATGAACTCTTTTTCCCCTGATGGTGAAGTACGATCTTGTGTTTCATTGGTTGAATGAGATATGCTTTTTATCCTACTGGAGAATGAAAAGGGTAGAGTTTCTATGGAACCAGACAAAACTAGAATCATCTCTTGCTTTTCAGTTAAACTCAGCCACACTAGTCTTTAATTTATAAATTCAGTTGTTTCCTTTCTTCAGTCTCTTTTCTTATACATTCTCTTTCTATACCTCTTTCTGCCTGGCTGACTTTGTCAATTTTGCTGTCCCTCCTTTCTCTGGTTTGCTTGAGGGAGTTGGGAGCAATACCTGGAATAATGTGTCCCTTTTTAAGAGCTCTCAAGAGCAGTACTGATGGTTTACAAGATGCATTCCTTGCACTATTTCCTGTCCTTGCCATTACGTGACTCTAATCTAATGCTCTTTCCACTAATGTAATTTATATTCCTAAACTGTTTTGTTAAATCTCAGCTCCTATGTTAGTCCTAATCTTTTGTGACTGCACTACAGTCAGCTGATTCCAGACACCCTCCCGATGTATTGTTACAGTATACTAATCCTTTTTTCCATTACTTCCAGGTCATCACCCTAAGGTTCAGTTTCCCCACTCTCTTTCTGTCTAGCCGTGTCTACTCTATACATACAACCATGTTTGGACCCAGTTCTACAAAAATCAACAGTTTCGGGGAACCTGATTATGACAGGTATGTTCCTTGACATGGTTCGCTCTTGCAGAGCAGATGGGATCTAACTATTTTGCAGTCTAGCAAGGACCCAGCCTTGCTGGTAGTATGACTCCTAGACACAGGTGAAATTGAGTTTGTTCCCGTTTACCCTCTCACTCAACCAAAATCATGTTGAGGGGGAGGGGTGTGTGACAATCCTTTGACCAGGTCTAGCATGTTTTATTTTGTAGTATTGGTGGAATCTCGTCTGACATGAATACAGCTAATGATTTCAGTGCAATCCACCCAGCAGCATTTTTCTTACCACAAGCATGTTGGCTCGTCCACATTCACCATGCTGCACGGTGATGCTTGTATGAGGGCAATCTTAAAAAATGTGGGTAGCTATCCCTTGCTGCTTCAGCTCAGATTCCTAAAGGCAGAGAAATGTGGGTGTTTTTCATTAAAGATGTCCTCCTGCATAAAGACCCAGGGAATTGGCGCATTGGCTAAACCGGTTACACAGATTTGGTTAAGTAATCCTGTGTCTACACAGTAGATGAAGCCAGTTAGAAACCACTTGCAGCCTGTCACGCACATTACAGCTGTTATCTAATCAGGGTAAAAATTTCTGTACTATGAGTTCATCTTATTGTGTGCGAACATGAATCATGTATGAAGTCAGCCATGTTGCAAAGTGCCTCCAAACTAAGCGTATCTGTTGAGTCAATGGTTTAAACCCCATTGTGTTATGGGATCCATTTATGACACAGTTACCTTCCCATATGATTCAGTCTTACAGGTTAGGTGAGATTGAACTATATTGCAGCCTTGCTAATGCCCAATGCTGTAGCATGCTTCAGAAACCCCTTTAAAGCAGTTAAATCCTATTTGTGCTGCAAGACTGAACCATATTTTAATTGTGTCAAGAGACTCATGCTTTGTAACCGATCCCCCAAAACAGCAGGAGTCACAGCGCACATATAAACCACTCACTCATGCATCCTAACTTGTAGCCTGGGAACCCTAATTACGACATTATGTCAGCCAATATGCTTTCTATCGCTATTTCAGTGAAGACATAGTGAGCTTGTGTTCATAAACTGGATATTCACATAGGATAGGATGAGACATGCTCTTTAGGTGCCTAAATATCCTAAGGGCAGCAGTAACATTCCTACCTGATGAGTAGGATGGGTGTTGTCTCCATTATTTTTTTAACTTTTCCAGACAGCTTATGAAATCTTTGATGTCTATGAAATTGCAAGCCAATATCTAAAACAAAAAGTGGCTTTAATCTTTTGTGACTGTGTTGTGGAATCCATGGCTATAGGATTTTAACAGGGGCCTTTGATTTCATATTTCCCAACCATTGATATTATGTAAGGATCCAGCCTTTCCTTGCCCTGCTTTATAGGCTAATGCACAGTCTGGGGAAATGGTAGAATTTTGAGCCAGAATTTATAGTTAAGCTCCCTGCGTGGGGAGAAATGGACCACAAGGCTAAATCTCACTCTTCATGACATAAGAGCGACCATACTGGGTCAGACCAAAGGTCCATCTAGCCCAGTATCCTCTCTTTCGATAGTGGCCAACACTAGGTTCCCTAGAGAGAATGAACACAATAGGTAATCACCAAGTGATCCATCCCCTGTCGCCCATTCCCAGCTTCTGGCAAACAGAGGCTAGGGACACCATTCGGGCTAATAGTCATTGATGGACATATCCTCCATGAACTTACCTAGCTCTTTTTTGAACCCCGTTATAGTCTTGGCCTTCACAACATCCTCTGGCAAGGAGTTCCACAGGTTGACTGTGCGTTGTGTGAAAAAATACTTCCTTTTGTTTGTTTTAAACCTGCTGCCTATTTCATTTGGTGGCCTCTAGTTCTTGTGTTACGAGAAGGAGTAAATAACACTTCCTTATTTACTTTCTCCGCACCAGTCATGATTTTATAGACCTCTATCATAGCCCTCCTTAGTCGTCTCTTTTCCAAGCTGAAAAGTCCCAGACTTATTAATCTTGCCTCATGTGGCAGCCGTTCCATGCCCCTAATCATTTTTTGTTGCCCTTCCTTAATCATCCATCCATTCCCCTCTCTGTCCCTTCCTCCTCCTTTTTCCCCTTTCTCTCTCCATCGGTATCTCCAAATTCTCTCTCTCTTCTAAAGGCTGCATGGCCCCTTTCCTTGGCCTCTGCTCACTTTAGCAGCCATTTGGTCCCTCATCTCATGCTACTCACCAGGGCTGTCATTTTAGTGTCTTCCCCAGGTTCTCCTCCTTCCTAAATCTCTGCTCCCAGTCCCGATTTTGCCATGATTTATCCCAACACCGTCAGTGTCACATGTTACACTTCCATGTAGATGCTGCTTCCCCAGTGGGGAGAGATTCCTGATGTCCTCAGATAGCACTTTTAGAAGTGTCAGCATAAACCTCACCATTAATCTCTGAGCCTTCTTGGCCCTGCCGAACATGGAAAGAAACTACATTCACCAGACAAAGAACCTTTCGGAGTTTCTATTACATTGAGACAATTGTGCCAAAACTTGCTCCAACACATTCTCTCCTACTTAAAGATGCAACAAACAGACGCTACCCTGACAGCTCAAAGGGCACCGTTAAATTCTGCTGGAAAGAACTTTGTGCAGCAAGGTTTGCAAAGAGCTCAGATTAAATAATACTTTTCTATAGCGTCTTGTATTTGAGGACCTCAGAGCACTTTAAGTATTATTATCCCTATTTCACAGATGAGGAAAGTGAGGCAGAGCTTCAGGGCTTGTCTATCTGGGGAAACTGCTTGACACAGCTATAACAGAATAATCATTCCACTATAGCTAAACCAGAATAGCTCCCTGTGTGGACACTATTCCAGAATAAAATTACCTTTAATTTGGAATAGTATCCACCTAGGGGAGTTATAACTTATACTGGCATAGCTAAATTATACTGGAATAGCCATTGCAGAATAGTTATTTTGTGATAGCTATGCTGGTAAATTTCTACCATGTACCCGAGACCTAAATGACTTTATTAAGGCCTGAGCTACACTAAAAAGTTAGGTGCACCCAGCTATGTCGCTCAAGGATGTGACAGATCCACACCCCTGAGCAGCCGAGTTAAGACGACCTGACCCCCCCATCGAGACAGTGTTAGGTCAAGAGAAGCTTCCACTGGCCTAGCTACCCGCTGTTGGGGAGGTGGATTAATTATGCTATGCTGCTTGAAGTGTAGACAAACCCTAATATTAGTGCACTGGCAAAGGCAGGAAAAGAAGAAGGGGCTTCGACTCCCTGTCCTGTGGTCCAGCCACTAGACCTGGTACTTTACGAGCAGCACAAAGTCTGGGTCGTTTAAGTCTCTTCGTGCTGTTTGGAGATGGAAAAGCCCTGAACATCTATCCTCACTTAACCACTTAATTTCTCCCACATGTCAGGGGTATTTGTACCGCTGGTGAATAACATGAAGTGTCACTGGAGTTACTCATAAGCTATGAATGTTTGAACTGGGCCATCACGTAGCTGAGATTACTCACTTTGGAAGACTGCTGAGGATTTGCATGCCCCTACACAGCCAGAATAAGGCTGCTGACTGTGTTTGCTTACCTTGTGGGGCCGTTAAATGAAGGCCGAGAGAGCAGACAAGTAACACATTTTTGGCAGTGTTACCGAGCCTGTGGGTTTCCTGCTATTCTTGTGTAGGATTTTTAAGAGAAGTGATATTCTTCTTGAGTTCTTTTGTTATATCCATATGTATCCCCCCAACAGCTGACATTTCCCCCCATAAGATTCTCCTTCTCCTTGGAGTCACAGATTTTAAGGTCAGCAGAGGCTAATAGATAAACTAGTCTGACCTCCTTTATAACTTAGGCCACAGAATTTCATCCAGTTACTCCAGAGATGGCTGTCACTGTTCCTTTGCGGATTAGGCAGCGTCAGGGATGGAATAGGCAGGGTGGAAGCGGCTTGCATGCCCCGTACAGTCACATGTTGCAAATGGCTCCGAGTGATTTATGCTTTTTCCATTATCTTTCCTTTCAGACGCAGCTGCCAGCTCTGCGTAGTGTTGTTCAGCTCGGATGTTAATGAGCTCAGTGCCATATTCCCCCATCAGCCTCTGTCAAGATGTTACGGGTTGCAGTGAACTTTCACAAATAAAGAGGGAGTTTACTTTTGAGGCAGGCGGGCAGCCAAGATTACTTTCTAAGGTCCAGCTTACATGGCTCTTTCTGATGCCATTAAAGCACCAGCTTCTATTTATTCAATTTTCTTATGTACTGATCCACTGAATCTGGGCACGTGTCTCATTTCTGTTTCTTCCTTTGGACTTTTAGAGTAGTTGGGTTGATTTAGAGTTCTCGTAACTGTCCTTGCTGACGTTTTCGTGGCTCACTCCATGAATTATTAGACCTAACTTGGCAAGCAAAGGCTAGGGGGCCTTAAAGGCCTTGATGGGACCCTGCTGCTTCCATAGAGATTGATTCAGCTTCAAAAGGAGGAGAAAAAGGTGGACAGACTGCTAGGTGGAGGGTAAAACAGTGCTCAGCAGATCAGAAGATATGGCCCATGGGCTTGATTGCATCCTCACTGGTGCAGGGAGTTGCAAATAGTCCTTCTCTCCATCATCAAAGCCTCTTGAATCATGATGGTGGCAGTGAGGATTTACCCCTAGAGGAGGGCAGGTGGTGTTTCTTCTGCTGCCCTGCCCGGGGGGGCAGATGTGAGTCCCACCATAAGTGCCCTAAGAGGCACACTGGTGGAGGCGTGCATCAAGGATGAGCGGTAGCAGCCACTCCCTGGTCAGTATCACTCACTGCCTAGCTGTCTGCAGGCCCCTCAGCCAGGTGGTGGTTGTTGGCCACCCAGCATTACCATAGCCTTCTGTTGGCAGACTTCCATCACTGAGAACCAGGCATTCTCGTGCATGAATCCTGGTTTAAACTGCCATTAACCAGCAGTGCATCTAGCTCATGGCCTCTACTGCTTATGACACAATTCCACCTTCCCCACACAAGCCAGACCAACCATGTTAAAACTCTGCTCATGAACAACTGAGTGTAGCAACTTCTGTTAATCCTGGTTGTTGGGCTGTCCCAATGGGCCCTAGAGGAAAAGGACACAGTATGCTGCAGAATTTGGCTCAGTGATAATTGTCATGTGTATAGCCCTGTGCTATAGGGAGGCAGGGTGCTCTGTCCCTGCCCCCAAAGAGCTTACAATCTATAGACCAAACACAAGACGTGATAACCAAGAGGGAATGCAGAGCACAGGTCCTCATGCCAGTCAGATCCAAGTGGCTGATCTGTGTAGCTGTGCATGTGTCTTGGTGGTGTGGCTTTATTAAAAAAATATGTAGTCTGGTGGCGATGGCTGGCAGATCCAACCTGGCTATCTCCCTTGTTTCTATTGCTGCTGGAAGTGAAGGCCACATGTAGAAGGACAGGGGGAAAAGGTATCCTGACTGCTGAGTGGAGAAAGATCAGAACAACCTATACTAGGAGGCCAGACTGTCCCCTTTGTGAGATGCCAATTCTGCTGATTAACTGCAGGCCTTAGTGCTGTACGTCCTTTCTACAGTAAATCAGTTTTATTTGCAGTATGCTTTGGTTCTGGGTTCGTCACTGTTGCATTAATAAGAATGAGCTGTTGTTGAGGGTCCCATGGGAGTGTTCTGGATAGAGCTCAGCGAATTTTTTTCAACAGTTTATTCCCCAAAATAGACAGTTTTGGTCGACCTGAAACTATGCCAATTTGATAAGAATTTGTGGAATAGTTGCATCCAGTTGTTTGGGGTGGGTTTTTTTTTGTTTTTTTGAGGGGAGGGGTTAGATTCACTAAACAGGGAGGGGAGGAGCCGCTGCTGCTGCTGCTGACCTCATAACTTTTAGCCCAATGATTAGGGCACCCACTGAGGGTGTAGGAAAACCAGGTTCAATTCCCTCCTCTGCCTGAAGCAGAGGTGTGTGTTGAACTTCGGTTCTCCATGTCTCAGGAGCGGACCCCTAACCGCTGGGCTGGGGCAGCTCTTTCCTGCTGAAGCTGTTCCACTTTGCATAAGGGATTTAACTATTAATTGGAGCACATATTGCATCCCAGGTGAGTGCCCTGGGCTATCAACTAGTCCGCTGGGCCTCTTTCAGTCTCTCCTGTTGAAGGTATTTCAAGGCCTTCTTCCATGGCCAGAGAGTGACTCTACAGCCTGGTGGTTAGGGTCTCTTATTAACGCGTGAAACTTGGACAACGAATGACTATTTGCTTTATTTTGAAGTCTTGGCATGGCTGCCACAGGCAAAGGACCTGGGAAAGCCCACACGGGTGATCATGTCCCTTTGTGTGTGTTCATTAAGAAAATACTGTAACGAATGAGCTGAGGGGTCAAGAAACCTAGGTTCTCTTTCTGGCACTATCAGACTTCCTGATTTGCCTTGTCAAGTGACATCTTCCTGCAACCTCTGTTTCTCCGCCTGTAAAATAACGGATAATAAAACCTACCTTTCAGGGTTGTTGTGAGGCTGAATTCATTAATGTTTGTAAAGCACTTTGAGATCCTGCTAGAGAAAGGCAAAGTATTCCCCCTTCTGCTGTGTGACCATGGACAAGTCTCGTCATCATCCTGTGACTCTGTTTACACTGTAAACTCTTTGGCAGAGGAACTGTCTTTCCCTGTGTTTTTATTGTGCCTGGTAAAATGGGACCCCCTCTCAGTTGGGGCCTCTAGGTGCTATTGCAATACAAATATTAAATAATAATAATGGCTGGCCAGCTCTAAGGAATGGCAGAATCATACCATTATTTATGATTAGTGGTACCTTCAGCAGCCCAAAATATGAATGCATGTGTTATGGGAGACCACACAGCCCAGGAACAATTCCTGCGGCACACAAAATAGGCTGAGTCTTCACTGAGTCCCTACCCTGAACTATGGCAAAATAATCCCAAATGTTACAAGCATCTGTCTTAATTCTGTTACCCTGCATGTTGTTAAGAGGTCCACAATTTCTCTGCATGACACACCAATGCTGTGTGTTGTTCTTCGGTATGTAGTCATCCTGCACGCACTCTTATATTAAAGGGCCTGCGCCTGGGAGGAGCTAAAAGCCCAGATCCTGTTGATTTAAGAGGGAATTCAGGGCCTGCAAGCTCCTATTGGGAACGTCCTTTAAGACCCTGCAGGATCAGGCACTCCGTCTGTGATGTTTCCATATGATTGAAAGTGACATTCTTTTTCACTCTGGAACAAAAATATTACCTAGCTGCTGTATATTCCGTTGAATAGAGAGAAGTTTTTGTTGGATTAAATCCTCTTGCTATGCTCTATAATTATACTCCATTACAATGATGCACTAAATCTCTCAGTACAACCATCATGAAAACTTCTGATTCTAATTGATTTTATTAATGTCAGAGAGGAAGTATAGTCTTGTGGTTAAAGCATGGGCCCTGGAGTCAGGAGATCTGGCTTTTTGTTTTAGCTCTGCCACAGGCTTCTTGAGTGAATTTTGATGAATCACGTAATCCCATCTCTGAAACAGCATTAACAAAATCCAACCTTAAATTATTAATACTTGCAAAGTGCTTTGAGACAGTCAGCAGCTAAGTGCTAGAGAGGGACAAAATATTATAATTAAACACTGGATCATACCGTGGGCCAATTTTTCCTTTATCCTACACCTTGTGGAGTCATTTACACCAGTGCAAAATGGGTGTGAAATGCTCCCTCGACAGAATGGTGTAAACGATTACCCAAGGCATGGAGCAAGTTAAAATCAGGCCCTGTGACTTTATAGCAGCATGTGATATGAGTGTAAGGGTGAGAAACAGGCTCCTTTGTCCATCACTTTGTGTAATTTGATTAAATATAGAAATGATCCAGGGCCCAAAGGCTCTCAGATTTGATGGGGTTTGCATCTGATGTTCCAGCCTCAGCCCACCCCTGGCTGAATGCAAGTAGAAGAAAGGTGGTTTCGGTAAAGGCCCCCTGCTACTCTTCCGTCTCCTCCCATTGCAGAGTAGCAAAGGCAGGCTGCTGAGAAGCATTTGGAGAGATTACGCCTCTTGGCCCCAGTCCCTCTGCCAGCACAGCTCCTGCAGATTGGAGGCAAATGTATCTTCGCTCGCGTTTCGCTGTTCAGTTTAATACTACAGGCCCCTCCCTATTAGTTTGTTTTGCAAACCAGTTCCCTTTCGCTTACAAAGATGCCAGACATCTCATTTGTCTGTCATCTTCAGGGAGCCAAGGTCTGACTAATCAGCCAGATCAAACAGCACTCAGGCTGCGGTGCCTTCCAATGGAGACAGAGCCGCCTTGTGAGAGCGTTTAGTTAAGGTTGACAGGGAGGAGGCTGACCAAACCAGCTGATGTATTGGTCTGCAAAAGCCGCGTCTGGCAGATGTAAAACAGCCTTTCTGGGACTGTTTATTCCACTGTCCCACACTGTTGTTTCTCTGCTCCTGATAAGTACGGGACTGTTCGACCTTCTGGCCAAGCCTCGTTAGGATGAGAATCCAGAGCTTAGGGCCAGATGGTGCAAGGCACAGAGGACCATGTTCATAGCTCCTTTATGCCCCTTGTACAGTCTGCAATGCTGTCCTTGCATCCTCTGAGCACAGGGCCTTCTCTGTCTTTACTCCCCTAGCAGGGCATAATGTCCCAACGGGGAAGCAGAGGTGGGGCCATGGCTATATCCCGCTTTACACATTTGGCCAGCACAGCTCATTCGTCACTCAGGTGGTGGCAAGCTGCACCCTACAAAGATATATAGTAGCAGGTATGCGGGCTTTGCAACCCTAGGAGCTCTAGGTGGCTGGCACTTTGCTCCCCCAGGGTGATGCAACAATGCATTGATCCCAAGACAGGACTGTGCCCGGAGGAGATTTTGAAAGGCTGTCACATAACTAGCCAAAGTGAGGGCCATTGCATTGGTTGACACTCTGTGCAACAGATCTGCAAGATGGGAGAAAAGTATTCTGAATCTTTGCATTACCAGATACCAAGGGACGTATAATATTTCTAGTCAACAGAGGGGCAGATCTCTCTCCCCGCAGCAGCACCCTGCAGCACAGAAAGGGAAGCAGTAAAACAAAGCACATGGAAAACAGAATGGAAAAACCAAAGTAAATGAAGGACTTTGTAGGAGAAATAAATGGAGGAAAGAAAAGTAAGAGACTGAGAAAATTGAACCAATAGAGATGGGTAACAGCGAGAAGGGGCAAAGGTCAATGAGAGCCAGAAGTACCAACAGCATTTGGGAAAAGCCAAGGTTTACATATTTTATTTAACAGGAAAGGGTTCAATATGTTTCCTTCTTACTGTAAGTTTTCATTTCTTTCTTACTGTCACCAGGTGCAGGTGGGCCCCTCTATCTTCTGCCACTTCTGCACCCACAAACCAGCCAGGGACCTCTGTTTTGGTGCAATCACCCAGGCTCTTTATTTGCAGTACAAGTTCCCACCCCCTTGTAGCTACAGACAACATCGGGGACTGCTGGTTTCTACAGCCAGCAGGGGAGAGTAGCCTCTAACTCCCTGGCCTCTCCCCTTGGTTTCCTTCCTGTCAGCCTTTATGTAGTCCCTGGCAGCTGTTCCCCATTTGTCACTGAGGCCTGGGCTCACTCAGCCAGCTCTAATTCCCCTTTCCTGATTGGAGGTCTGGCTCAAGGTTTCCTAGCCAGCACCCTGTCACACTTACCAAATGTTTGTGTTCCTCCAGCCAACCAAGAACTAGATAGAGTTCAAGCCCTAAAAACAAGAGTCAATATCTGCTTGGGTAGCCGTGTTAGTCTGGATCTGTAAAAGCAGCAAAGAGTCCTGTGGCACCTTATAGACTAACAGACGTTTTGGAGCATGAGCTTTCGTGGGTGACACTTTGTCGGATGCATGTAGTGGAAATTTCCAGGGGCAGGTATATATAAGCAAGTAAGAAGCAGGCTAGAGATAATGAGGTTAGTTCAATCAGGGAGGATAAGGCCCTCTTCTAGCAGCTGAGGTGTGAAAACCAAGGGAGGAGAAACTGGTTTTGTAGTTGGCAAGCCATTCACAGTCTTTGTTTAATCCTGAGCTGATGGTGTCAAATTTGCAGATGAACTGAAGCTCAGCAGTTTCTCTTTGAAGTCTGGTCCTGAAGTTTTTTTGCTGTAGGATGGCCACCTTAAGATCTGCTATTGTGTGGCCAGGGAGGTTGAAGTGTTCTCCTACAGGTTTTTGTATACTGCCATTCCTAATATCTGATTTGTGTCCATTTATCCTTTTCCGTAGAGACTGTCCAGTTTGGCCGATGTACATAGCAGAGGGGCATTGCTGGCATATGATGGCGTATATTACGTTGGTGGACGTGCAGGTGAATGAACCGGTGATGGTGTGGCTGATCTGGTTAGGTCCTGAGATGGTGTTGCTGGTGTAGATATGTGGGCAGAGTTGGCATCGAGGTTTGTTGCATGGATTGGTTCCTGAGTTAGAGTTACTATGGTGCAGTGTGCAGTTACTGGTGAGAATATGCTTCATGTTGGCAGGTTGTCTGTGGGCGAGGACTGGCCTGCCACCCAAGACCTGTGAAAGTGTGGGATCATTGTCCAGGATGGGTTGTAGATCCCTGATGATGCGTTGTAGGGGTTTTAGCTGGGGACTGTATGTGATGGCCAGTGGAGTCCTGTTGGTTTCTTTCTTGGGTTTCTAAAGATACACACTGCTGTGGTCTTAATAAAGACAGGTAACATCTGGTCCTTTCCGCACTGTTGTCTCCTTGGTGCTGAAAACCCCATTTGGACCTGAGTTTGCTTTATCTGAATTTCTGTGATGGGGCCTCTGAGAAGTGTGTAGGTTTCTCTCTCTCATTTGACAGCAGATTGGATCTGCATGAGCTTCAGGTCTGGTCTCCACACAGTTTTTATATGGCTATAACTACATCAGTTAGAAAACAGATATAATAGCACAACTAGTATAAAGGTCACTTATGCCAGTACAGCTTTGTAAAAGTAGGGTAATAAGCTGTAGAGATAGCGTCTTTATATCAGTATAACTGGGTTCACACTAGGGGGTTGGAGCGCTAGAACTATATCAGTTCCTGCACAGACATTGGTATAGCAAAAACCAAAACTGATACTGTTGTAATTCACTTAATATATTTTTTTTCCTGAAACACTGTGTCCAGTTTTATGATCCACCAGCTGGGACAACTTCAGTGAACCTAATTGCTTTTGGGGAAAGGCCTGCTCTCTACATGATATCATTGCAGACAATTTGTGAGGCATCTTTCATCCCTTACTTCCTGAAAGCCTGGCCCAAAGATCTAGGTTTGTAATTTGAGTACTAAAGAGTGGTTGGATATAATTATGTCGTCCACTATTCCAGCTGTCTCTCTAACATGAAAAGGAACAAGGACAGTCTTGTGATTAGTACTGATGATATACAAATAAGTATCTTAATAGGTGTCTTGTACATGCAGTACAATGGGCAAACAGCGTGTACGCAACTTTGTCATTACAGGTTTGACTAGTATATTTTTCATTTTATATATATTTCATCAGAGGAGATCAAAGAGGTTGCAGTCATTAATTAGATCCTGCTAACGTTGGTAAATTTTACAAATGAGATACAGCAAGAGTAGGATTTTTGGGGGTACATGTAGCAAGAATAAGATTTGTTTTGGGTGCCTAATGTAGCACTAATGTAAATTGTACCAATTGCTACCAAGGTTGCAAGAGTAGGATTTTTTGGGGTGCACATAGCAAGAGTAGGATATTTTTTGGGTGCATAATGTAGCACTAATGTAAATTGGTACCAGTTGCTACCAAGGTAGCAAGAGTAGGAATTTTTAGGTGCATAATTTAGCCTCCTGCCAGTGATGACTTTGTTTACTCTAAAGAGGGAGCGTATGAGTTGCAAACTTAAAAGTACAGCTGGATGTATTGGCTGCACACAGATCTCTTGATGGATGTGCATCTTGCTCCACCTTCCATTTTGTGAACGGCCTGCTCACTAGAGTCCTGCACTGACACTGGAAAACGGTGCTTGTTAAAATAATACAAAGAAAAAGCTCTTACTGCCACGCTGAAGGGGAAGATTTTGCCAGCAGCCTTTGAGACTAAATAGGAAACATTAAATGTTAGTTGCAGCAAATGGAATTTCTGGACTGTGTACTGGACCAAATTCAGCCCTGGCCTAAGAGGATGCAATACTTCATGCATTCAGGTTACTAATTAATTCTTAGACAACTGTATGAAGCAAGTATGATTTTTCCCAACATTGTACAGATGGAGAAAACGAGGCAGAGGGAAGTGAAGTGGCTTCCTCGAGGCCTCCTGCTGAGGGAGTGACAGCCACGGTTACAGTAAGTGTTCCTGACTCCATCATCCGTCCAAGAGACAAAACAACAAGAAAAAGAAAGAGCTGTCATAGTAAAGATTTACAGATATACAAAAAGATGCACAAACTTAAGTTGATTCTAAGAATCTGTTGTAATGGATGTCACTAAAGCTTGACATCTCTACACTGAAGCCTGTTAGCGTGCAAAACATAATACACTGGCAAGTCTTACTAGTACCAGTTATGTACACAATGTCCAGTAGCCAAACATCTTAAATCTATGACATAATGGGCAACATAAACAGTTCCGCTGGAAATGATCATTAACTGTACACCTTGAATGGAGCTGCTAAAGAGGAAGTATAGTAATGTTCTCAGAAGGAAATTTCAGGCCACATCCGAATTCCCCACACAGTTAGAACCAGGCCTCACTAATGGATGATAGGATCAGGCAATATTTTCAGAGAGAGAAGTTCATAAAACTGTGGTGCCCTTACTGACTAGCTGGGTGTCCTGGTAAATTTGCGTTGAAGGTCATATAGCTTTTCAGAGTAAAAAGAGCTCCCCTTTTCCACAGGACATGACAGGATTTTTTTTTGCTAGAAAAAATATATGGGGTTTATGAACCTTGAGAATGTATGGATCTTGCAATAACTTCCTATTACGGAGGAATAATGATTGACATAAAAATGGTACAGGCTATGTAATTGTGCAAATTCTGAGTGGATGGAAGATGGTATTATCATGCACTGTTCAGGAAATATTCGCTTTCAAATTCAAACTGAATCCAGTAGCCATTTTGATGAATATTCAGGGGACGACTCCAAATTTAGGCCAATTAATATTCAGCTGTGAACAGGAAACACATAGGCTCCAATCCACCAAAACACTTAACCATGTTCTCAAAGTTAGCAATGTGCTTTATAGACACAGACTTTAAGGTCAAAAGGGACCATCATGACCATCAAGTGTGACCTGCACACTGCAAGCTACAGAACCTCACCCACCCACTCCTGTAATAGACCCCTCACCTCTGGCTGAGTCACTGAAGTCCTCAAATCGTGGGTTAAAGACTTCAGGTTACAGAGAATCCACCACTGACACTAGTTTAAACCTGCAAGTGACCCGTGGCCAATACTGCAGAGTAAGGTGAAGACCCCCTGCTGAATCCAGGATATGTTCCCGCTTGTCATACACGCATATTACACTGTGATAATAATAACACTTTGTACTCCGACCCAAGGATCCCAAAGTGATTTACATTAACAAATTAAGCATCCCAAGAGCTCTATTGGGTGAACATTATGACTTTGACACCATGGTTTCAGGGGGTCATCAAGAAAAAGTAACGATTCAACATCAAAGCGATGATATTGTGTTGCAATTCCTTCTTGAAAAGTAATATGCGTTAGTCACATTTTTTTTTTCTGGTACAGGCCATTACTTGGCTATGACCAGCATTTTGACTCAGAGCCATTCATGAAATTGCGGACTCCTGACTCTCATTCTCAAAGCCCATCAAGAACACTTCTAATGACAAGGGAACAGAAGTGTTTATAATTCTTAACTCTATGTATGGCACGTGCCACTCCAGCAGAGGATACATTGGTGGAACAATGACTCAGCTACAGAACTTGTGGACAAAACTCAATTACATCCAGTGTTTCCTCTAATTTTTCCCCACCCATGTGCGGAATGAATTTTGTTATGTGCACGTAACAAAATTCATGTGGTGGGGTGTGGCCGCGGGGTTCGGCATGTGGGAGGGGGCTCAAGGCTGCGGCAGGGGTGTGAGGGCTCCGGCTGGGGGTGAGGGCTCTGGGGTGGGGCCAGGGATGAGGAGCTTGGGATGCAGGCTGCCCTGGGGCTATGGTGGGGAGAGAGGACTCCCCCCAGATCTCTCTCCCTGCAGCAGCACCTGGGCTGGAGGGAGAGGCATATCTTCCTCCCGCTGCAGCAGCTCCAGGGCCGAGGCTGCAGGATAGGTGCCCCTTCCCCGGCTCCAGCAGGTCTGGGCTGGGGCTGGGTTCATGCCAGGGGAGTGGTGCCCCGACTGCATCTGGGGCTGGGTCAGGCCACACCTGGGGTTGGGCTGCGCTTCCCCAGCTGCAGCCGTGGCAGGTTGGGGGCCAGGCGAGGTTGGGGCTGGGGGAGGGCCGCCTCTCCCCCGTCCCGTCCCGGGGGCGGGAAGGGTTCCCTGACCGCCTGCGCAGTGCTAAATAGGCTTCTGCGTGGCCGTGCAGCTTACAGGGAACTTAGATTACATCCCACTAAAAAGCCCTAGGATGGACTAGTAAATTTCATCCACCACAAGTTAACTTCAGTGTTAAGCGTAGACATGGGTGAACAATTAAAAAAAATTCCAAAACTTTATATTCATGGCCCTTCGGCTGTCCACTCCCTGTGATTTTCATGAAAAGCAAACTTCATTATGTACACCATGATTTAAAAGACTATCTGAAGTGGTGAGTGCTGGCTCTGCACACAAGGGTGAATGTCACACTGGCTGAAATGTTTATTTCCACAGAACAGATTCATTGTAAGTGCACTGAAACAATCTGAGAATGCCCTTCTACACTGGGGGCCGGGTAGGGTGACCAGACGTCCCGATTTTATCGGGACTGTCCCGATATTTGCTTGTTTGTCCCGCGTCCCGACCAATGTTAGGTCGGGACACTGGACAAACAAGCAAAGGCTCCGGAGCCCAGAAGGGCTCGCGCCCTCCCCCGCCCTGACTCTGCCCCCTCCTTCCCCCATTGGCTCCCTCCCCAAATCCCCGCCTCTTGCCAAGCATGCCATGCCCAGGAGACGCAGGGGAGTGCGGGGCCGGGGTGAGTGTGAGTCTGGCCTGGCCCCGAGCAGGCAGGACTCGGTACCTGAAGGGAGAGTAGGGGGGCGGCCCGCGGGGCCAGGCGGCGGCTGTTCTCCCCACCTGGGCAGCAGGACTCGGGAGCAGCCGCTGCTGCAGCTCCCACTGCCGCGGGGGGAGGAAGCGGCCAAGCACGTGGCGCTCAGCGGCTGCGGCTTTGGCGCCCGGGCCAGAACCCCCCGAGCCCGGGCCTGCTGCAGGGACCCAGCAGCGCGCACGCTGCGCCCAGCCCCTGGCCAGTCGTGTCTGGGCTGGCTGCCCGGCTGGTGCAATCCCGCAGCGGAGGCATCGGCAGCCCAGCCCCATTCGTTCTCCTGCGGGACCCAAGCGGGATGGGGGGGCTGGGGCCTGCTGCCCCCACTCCGGGGCCGCCCGCGGGATTGCACCAGCTGGGCAGCCAGCCCAGACGCGACTGGCCAGGGGCTGGGTGCGCGCTGGGTCCCAGCAGCAGGCCCGGGCTCGGGGGGTTAATGGGTGCTAGAGCCGCAGCCGCCAAGCTTGGCCAGTGGCCGCTTCCTCCCCCCGCGGCAGTGGGAGCTGCAGCAGCGGCTGCTCCCAAGTCCCGCTGCCCAGGTGGGGAGAACAACTGCCGCCTGGCCCTTCAGGCCGCCCCCTACTCTCCCTCCAGGTACCGCGCCCGAGTCCTGCCTGCTTGGGGCCAGGCCAGACTCACACTCACCCCGGCCCCGTGCTCCCCTGAGTCTCCCGGGCCTCCCTCCAGCGCTTGCGGAGGGAGGAGGAATCGTGGGTGGGGGATTTATTTATTTATTTATTTATTTGCTCTGCCGCCATTTTTTCCCCCTCTGTCCCTGTCCCCCCTCTCCCCCCCATGTCCCGATATTTGACCTGGGTGATCTGGTCACCCTAGGGCCGGGGGAAATAGACCTAAGATATGCAACTTCAGCTATGAGAATAGCGTAGCTGAAGTCGACATATCTTAGGTCGACTTACCTCGCGTCCTCATGGCGCAGGGTCGACTGCCGTCCCTCCCGCTTTGACTCCGCTTCCACCTCTCGCCGCGGTGGAGTTCAGGAGTTGACGGCGGAACGGTGATAAATCGATCCAGGATAAATCGATCCCCAGTAGATCGATCACTACCCGCCAATCCAGCGGGTAGTGTAGACATACCTATACTTCATTATCAACAGAGCGTCACACTATTGAAATTGAAGCAAATCCCCCCCTATTTTATACTGCCACCCATCACCGTACTATTTGAGCACTTTCAACATAAACCCAGTAGCAATAGCAGAGTCCATAGTGGACTTCATGCATTCTCTGGCACTTCTTTCTTCTCAGGGGCAAAATCTGTCTGGGGCATGTTGGTTGTTGGTTTTTGTTTTGTTGTTAGATTTTATTACTTTCCTCTTTGGGGACTTGTGGGGGGAGGAGTTGGCAGGGGTTTGTTACCTGTGCCCTACATAGGGTGACCAGAGATCAAATGTGAAAAATCGGGACCGGGTGGGGGGTAATAGGAGCCTATATAAGAAAAAGACCCAAAAATCGGGATTGTCCCTATAAAATTGGGACATCTGGTCACCCTAGCCCTACACTGGATAAAACATGAGAGAACTCCATGTTTCTAAAACTAACCTGAGTCTTTATTAAGAGAACTGCAACTGTAACTAGCATACATATGCACACGGACTGGATTCCTGGTGCCTCCTCCAAACTCCTCCCGCTTGCAACCTGTGTTCTTCCGTCCAAGTTTCATGCAGGTTGCTACAGGGTTTAGGCGTAGAAGAGGGTGTCACTGTTTATAACAGAGTTAATCAGAACTCTTGATCTAACACTTCAGAACTTTATGGTGTTCAAAATCCACCTAAAATGTTGTGTTGTGAGCCGAGCTCTGCACCACATCGGAGTTTGCTGTAAGACGGCTCCCACTGTTTACTTGATTCAGGTGAAGACCTGTCACCTAAAGAGTTAGCCCAGTATTTTAGATGTTTGCTATATTATTTTGAAAATATTTAATCATTTTTATGTATTACAGAAGCAGCAAAAAATGGCAACTAAGATTAGGTGACCCAAAGTCCCGGGCACTGTGCATATATGGAATATATTCCTGTTCATTCTTTGACACCAGAGTGAAACTAAAAGCATCATTTGTGAGCCATTTACCTTAGTTATATAACATGGAAAGCATTTAATTATTTATACTTACTGTTGCAATGCATATTACGCCATTGCTGGATGGCTTGTGAAATTCTTGCTCTGTTGACATCAGTGGGAATTTTACCATTGTCTTAAGTAGGGCCAGGATTTCATCTGTTCTCTAAGCATTTTTATAGCCCCTATCACCATAATATCTGAACTCCACACAGACATTGACATATTTATCCTCACAACACTGCTGTGAGTTAGGGAAGTATCATTATCCTCAGTTTTTAAACGGGGATCTGAGATACAGAGAGGTGAAATGACTTCCCCAAGGTCACACAGGAATCCTGTGGCATAGCTGGGAATTGACTCAAGAGCTTGTGAGTCACAGTCTAGTGTTTTAATCACAACACCATCCTCCCTCTCCTAGTTGCACCAGCCTTCTGTTTGTAAATATTACTGCAGAGTTTAAATTAAAAAACAACAACCCTATGCCAATCTCACAGACTTACATACACACAAACCACATTCAGGACACTAGCTCCTTGTAGCAGGAGAGGGTTAACCAGCTTCACTACCTGCTGAAGAGAAAGCAGGTGGACCAGCAAAGCTGTATTTGTTTTGCAGGGCAAATCATCAGGTCATGAAGTTGCAGGTATTATGCCGTAACATCATGCAGCTTCACCATGTGTTGATGCAACATCACTGTGCTGTAAAGGTGTGTCACACAAGGCCTAACTCAAATTCAGGGCTCTCGGGATATAGAGCAGACCTGTAAAAAGTGGGGCTGTCTGTGTCTGGTGAATTTCAGGCTAGAAGATTCCTTTCTGGCCTTCAATACCACCTCAGTACCATCCATCAATACAAGAGACCATACAAGCAGTGAACGTGGAAAGCAGGCAAATTGGGAGATGTGAAAACACAACCTGACCTGTGCTTTACTCATGTCACTGAGTCTTCTGAGCTTTAAACTCCAGTTCAGACCTTTTAAGTGCTAATGTCATGATGCACGGTAATCCACCAAACACACAGCTGGAGTCAATACCCTTTGGTCTGGTCTACACTGGTGATGTTAAAAGTTTTGCCAACATAGCTTGGTCGGTAGGGGGATTGGACATAGCTACGCAGTAACGTATGCCTAACATAGATGCAGTTATACCAGTATAAAAATACTTATGCCAGTATAGCTTATTTCACTTCCCAGAACTGGAATACCAGTATAATGCATCTATACTAAGAAAGTTTTGCCACTTTAACTAAAGTACTGGGACAAATTCTTCCTTGAGTTACAGGGTTAAACTGATGCAACCCCATTCATTGAATGTGGTCTCATGGGAGGAGGAATTTGGCTTATTGTCTTTCTTCTCTCCCTCCCCCTGGGATGTGTTCTTTCCCCCAGTTCTCCAAAGCAGGAATTTCCTGTCCCACTACATAGCTTGGAAAGAGTGTGGAGGTTTTCCTTACCCTATGCATACCTGGAATGTTTTTCTTCCTGTTTCCCAATCTCTCCTCCCCTGTAGTGATTTCACGCAGGGGGTCCGCCTTTCCTTTAACTGCTGCTATAAGTCATGTGATGTTAATGAGGCTGTGGACTTGCAATGTCACACATAGGTCGCCCTCACTTAAAAAGTACACTTCCAAAATAGATTAATAAGTGACCTGCTCCTTAAAGACTCATTTGCAGATTGAGGGTAGCAATCGCAATTGAAATGGTGAAGTTTTTGTTTCTCCACTGATTTCTATAGTCCCTGCCTGCAGCCAGGCAGTTAGAAAGCTGTTTGGATAGATAAGATTAGAGATCATTGCAGCCAATAATTTGCTAGGAAAAAGAACCTGCAAATCAAGTATTAGCAATGGTAACTGGGTTGTGACATGGGGTCTTTCACAGTGTCAAGCGTGTTGTTATTTTAAGGGCTAGATATAATAATTGAATGCACATTGTTCTCCGAAATGGGAAACAGTCACCACCATCTTCAATAGATCCCTCCTCTCAATCATTTTAATTTCAGTTTCTCTAAGCAAAAAAGAGGAGGAGGCTGGCAAGTGAGCACTGTGCCTGAGACTTGGCTGTCAAGACTTTTCTTGCTACAAACAGCTCAAGAAGGCTGAAGGTCCTTACTGTGGAGCAGCAAATATTATTATAATTTATTATTTGTACTGTGGCCATGCCTACCGGCTCCAATCAGGCATTGAGGCTCCACTGAGGTAGGCATTGTGCAAACAGAAAGCAAAAAAGGCAACCGTTCCCCCCAGAGAGATCATAACCTACGGTGTAAACCCTGTTTTCTAAGTCTAATATCTATCATTTTTTCATCTTGTCCTTCTGATGTCCCCACAGTCAAGTTAATTTCAGTGGAGCTAAAGGGTCCCTCCCTATTTTTCATTTTGTAGTTTTCAAATGTTGGCAGGTGATATTGCTACTCCACTGCCCTGAAGTCAATTTACGGTAAACCTCACCTCAATTTTCAGCCCCATTTAATGGTAGCTCTGAAACACCGTGTCTGAGCATTTCATGCTGTCAGCATTATTTAGAAGCCCAGCAATGGAGGCTATGCCGCATGCACAGGGCAGTGGGATAGGCACTCAGTCCAAACAAGCTGATGTGCATTTAAAATAAGCGTGTGTTTTTTCCCTTGACAAGTACTAACAGGGGGCATGGGCAGCATCAGAAATTAATTAGGGCAGCACAGAGTAGTGGGATAGGGTGACCAGATGTCCCGATTTTATAGGGACAGTCCCAATTTTGGGGTCTTTTTCTTATATAGGCTCCTATTACCCCTCATCCCCTGTCCTGATTTTTCACACTTGCTGTCTGGTCACCCTATAGTGGGGTGATTCAACAGAAGGAGAACAGGGCAGCAATCAGTAAGGGTTTTTCAGCAAGAGAATCCTTATATTCATAAGTTGCAACAAGCTAACATCAGGAGAAAAAAAGTTTAGCAAGAAGACAAACTAAATCCCCACCCTGGTATCAGCCCAGTGCTCAGAGCCCTGCTTTGCCCACACTGGCACTGCGCTTAATCATGTGAGGCGCTAGGACTTCTGGGGGCATATCCCATGCGCTGCATTATTCTGGGTCACACTCTGAATTATAATGCAGTGTATTGTGGGAGAATTTGTCTGTCCTTGCTGAGCACTTGTACAGAAATGGTCTTAGCCTGCCAGTTAATTAAAGAAAACCACTTCTAGCCAGGGCCGCCGGGGGGGGGGGAGAGTGGGGCAATTTGCCCCGGGGGGGCCCCCCACGAGAGTTTTTTGGGGGCCCTGAAGCGCCTTCACTCGCTCCAGGAGCCCGGAAAACTCTCACGGGGCCTGGGCCCCCTGAGCTTATTCTGCTCTGGGTCTTCGGCAGCAATTTGGTGGCAGGGGGTCCTTCCGCTCCGGGACCCACCGCTAAAGTGCCCCAAAGACCCACGGCGGTTGGTCCTTCCGCCCTGGAACCCGCCGCTGAAGTGCCGGGTCTTCGGCAGCAATTCCCCCGCCGCCGAAGACCCCCGGCCTCCTGAATCCTCTGGGCGGCCCAGCTTCTAGCTTGGCCTGTTCTAGATTCCTGTCCATGGCCTTTGTTCAAACCACAGTTAGGGCATGGATCCAACTCAGAATGATGAACTGTACCAAACGTTGGCATTAGTGAAACTCTCATTTTGGGAAGAGTAGGCAGATAAAGGGCACAAGATGCAATGAAGGGCATTTTGGCAGTCCCTTGTCACCATGAGAAAACAGCAGTGTGCATAGCTAAAGAGATCATGCAGATACAGCAGAGTGGAGATAGCTGATGCAAGTTTTAATTGCTGTTGAATCCCTCTGTGCTGGAACAGAACAAGCAAGAGTGGTGAGACTACATGGTCATGAAGTCCTATTATGACCGGCCGTAGGCCCAGAAGTTCTTCATGAGGAAGGCCACATTCCTGGAGCTGTGTGAGGTGTTTGTCTTTCACCTTCAGTACCAGGACAAGCAGATGAGAGGGGACATAATGAGATACGCTGTCAGGTCAAATTTGCCACAAAATTGAAGGATTTGTAGTGGAGGTGAAATTAACTAGATATTTGCTATAAACAGCAGTGACCATGAGGTGTCTGTTTTATTGTCCAAGTTGAGAGGAAAGTATAAAAATAACAATAATAATAGGAGATATACCAATCTCCTAGAACTGGAAGGGACCTTGAAAAATCATTGAGTCCAGCCCCCTCCCTTCACTAGCAGGACCAAGTACTGATTTTTGCCTCAGATCCCCAAGTGGCCCCCTCAAGGATTGAACTCACAACCCTGCGTTTAGCAGGCCAATGCTCAAACCACTGAGCTATCCCTCCCCTCATAAAGTAAAAACATTCTAAATTATGGGAAATAAATTAAAATGCCCCTTGTCTAGCAACCAGCCTGGAACATGGAGGGAGGAGCACAGGTTGCAGGAGGAAAGAATTTGGAGAGAGCACGAGGAAGTCAGTCTGTGTGCACATGTCTAGAATGTTAGCTGCAGTTGCAGCCTCTATGTAAAAGTATGGAGTCCTTTCATGTTAGTACCTAGCATGTGGAAGGAAACACCTTCAACCTCATTCCACTTTCTAAAGTGAAGCTACTGCCTGACTACTTCACAGGGGTGTAAAACACTTAAAAAATAAGTGCTAAACCATAAACATACCAAGAGACAGAGATAAGCGTTAGTTTGTATTATTCACGATGGGATCACTGTTCAAAAAAGGGGGCATGGGTGCTTTTCATCAGGTACCCCTAGGCAGTCCTTATAATACACCTGCTACTTTAGAAGCCAGCTGCTTGAATGCTATGAACAGGGACGATAGCTGTTTATGTAGGGATTCAGTGTAGTTACGAGTCAAGGCACAGTAGCTTTGTCTAAGGAGTAACACTAATACTTAGTCCTGCCATGAGTGTGGGGGACTGGACTAGATGACTTCTCGAGGTCCCTTGCAGTCCTACGATTCTATGATTCTATAACAAGAGAGCCTCACAATTAGGGTGCGGTGGATTTAGATATTGGTCTGCTGCTCTCTTGCTGCTTTTTTTCACTCCTTGTCTCATCCTGCTGAAATTTCAGACCTCCAGCTTTGTCTCTAAGCACTAACAGCCCTGCCCCTTCCTATGAGCTCACCCAGAGAAGAAGCTAGAACATATCAGTCAGTACTAAAGTCACGAGGTCCAGCTGGTCTTTCTCTCCCTTAAAATCTTTCCTCTAATTGGCCCCAGTTGTACTGTAAACAAGCAAGGAAACAGCATCTCAAGGAAAGGAAGGATGACTTTGAATGATCCTTGTGAGAGCCTGGGCATGGCAGATTAGTCATCCAGAACAGTTCAAGTATTATTTTATGGTGTGTAAGTCACTTAGCCTCTACATTACTTCTGATGTTCATGATAAATGGCATCCATTTAGCACTGCAGCACAAACCCCGCATTGCAAGTGACCGTAATATCTGTGAAAGCCACTGCATGCTAAAAATGTAGATAGAATGACCTCATTCCTATACAGTATTGACAGACACTTATGCTAGCAGTCATAGTGGTCAAATGAATTATAATCAAGCTCTGATGAAGATTTTATATTTTATACCAGTAAAACAAAATGACTCACTCAAAACTAATTAATGTATTTCCATGTACAATAAGTGATGTACAAATCAACTGCACATTGAACAAGAATTCTACTCCAATAGCCTCCTTTTATTATATTTGTGCTTATATTAAGTGTATTGATAATGCACTGCTCCTTTAAAATATCATTAACCCAATGGTAGTGCCTCTGTGAAAAGGGCTTGCTTTGTATCCAAATGAGTTTTCAACAGCAAAAGGAAATGCTTTTAAACTACAGCATTTATAATTTGACTGTGTGAAATCATTTGTTGTTATAACTTTAATTATCCCTCTAAATCCTTTCCTGATCAGACTTTATGGGATACAAAATTATAGGGTGAATATTTAGCCCATGATCCTGTAACTTCCCTAAGGCATAATCCGTCATTATGTGGTTGCTGTGAATGCAGTTTGTTCATTTTGCTTGCTTTGTTCATATTTGATAGATCCTATTTCAGCCAGTGGCAAATTGAGAGGCAAACAATAAAGTAGTAAATCCCTGGTTTAATCTTCTGGAGAAAGTTCATTTTGAAATCTATCCAGCACATTTAAACTAGATAAATAATGTAAATGGCATGGAAAGAATGCAACACCACAATTCTTTTATCAAATAAAGGGAAATAAATGCTGAGCATTCTCCCTTCCTCTGGTTAATTCAAACCAGATTTTAGTGGCCTCTAATGCCCTCTACTGGACATATCTGTTAGAGCAACGTCCTCAGCAGAAATACGTGGAGCAAAATGGGGTAAGAGCATCAGAATTATATTAACATAGAAGAAGGTGCTCTAGTATTGCCAGGTAGACTACATAGCTTTCAGCGAGAGTTAGTCAGCATTTCCGTTAAGCTCCGTTTTTAAGGAGTTTGTAACTCAGAGGTATTAATTCACCTTTTACCAGAACTTGACAGAAAAGTCTCTAAAACAAGAGTATTTTATATCTTTCTCTATTTCTGTTTTTATTTTAACATCATTTCATTGAAGTTTGGTTTCACTTAGGGAAGAGCAGGGAAATATTTATGCCATGTGTCAGTTCTGACAAATGTCCCACACTGTAGGGCCTCCGGGGAAAGGAATCCAGGCAAGACTCATGCATGCTGGAGAGATCACATGTTTCTGTATCATTAGCAGATAAACAGGAACCACTAAGGAGTCAGTTGGCCAGTTTGAACCTTTGCATGGATTCGTGAAAACTAACTAGTAAGAAAGAAGCAATGCAGGGAATGGGAAGAGGAGATGCTGGAGAAAAGAACAGGCACCTTTGTGGGAGGAAGAGAGACAGCGGGAGAAAAAGAGAGAATGGGAGGCAGATAATGGAGTTGCAAATAAAAGGTACAGAAAAAGGAAATGAATAGATGTGCAGAAAACCCACATCCTCTGGAAACAAGCCTAGGAAAGTGCTGCCTCCAGAAGAGCTGACTCAGGAATTGGTAAAGAGCAGGAGGGAAAGTGGAGGCCCAGATTTCTGAGCCTAATGTAGGAAAAGTAGAGACAGAAATTAAAAGAAAAAGGACAAAAGGAAATCAGAAAGGAAGGAATTGCCTCATGCTTAATGGCTTGTCTACATGGAGAATTTTACTGGCATAATTATATCAATAGTTATAGCAGTATAACACCTCAGGTGGACACTCTTATTCCAAAATAAAGCACAAGGCTGGAGAGTCACAAGTCAGTGTGGGTTCTGTCATTAGATTTTCTCCCCAAATCGTTTTCTCTTTCTGTGCCTCAATTTCCTCACCTGGTTGGTTCTCCATCTTCTTGCCCAGACCAAAAGTTCTGGAATATCTCAAGAATAGTTATTCAGGTGGCTTTTCTGGTCTGCCTGCCAGCAGCAAGGCCTGAATATTTCATGAGAGCCTGTTCCCATAGATAGTTTTTCCAGCTCAGTTTGTCAGACTCAAGAGGTTCATGTAAAGCTCAGATAAGCATCTAAACCAAAATCTGAACCTTTTGTGGTTTGTCCATCGTTAGGGCAAAAACGAATCCCTGCAAAGACACATTACCAGTTGTCTGTCTAAAACAAATAGTAAAAGGTGTATAAAATCCTTCTGCTTCTAGCAACCCCTAGTACTAGGGCATGGGTTTTAGATGTAAGTAGTTGTTTCCGCTTTGGAGGCTACAGGGAGTTGTTTTTTGGCAAAAAGGAGGAAAACCTAGAGAATGAAGATGAAAAAAGACTGAGAGACATGCACAGGGAAAGAGAAATACAGGAGTGAAAAGGGGAGAAAGAAACACACACACTCACTCTCTCTTTCTCTATTGGGCCAGATCTTCAGCTTGCACAGATGGTTTCCTTTTTAATACCCCATTGATAATAATACCTAGCTCTTATTCAGCACTTTTCATCAGTTAATCTTAAAGTGCTTTACAAAAGAGGTCAGTATCATTATCCCCATTTTACTGGTGGGGAAACTGAGGCACCGGGAGGCAAAGTGACTTGCCCAAGGTCACCCAGCCAGTGGCAGAGCTGGAACAGAAACCACATCTCTCAAGTTCAGTCTTCAATCCATTAGGCTACACTGCAACTACAGAGATCTATCATTTGGGACATTTAAAACCAAACAGAACCGAGCATACTGTATGGAGTAATACTGTAATTGCAGTGGAATGGACTAGATGGCCAAGGAGATTTTTGTATCTCTTTGATTCTGTGTTAAAAATTAAGGGAAGAGATCCTTCATTTTTGTATTATAGTTGAAGGGTCTCTCTCAATGTAAATTTTAAACAATTTAAGCTCAGGGCCAAACCTAACTTTTAGAATACCTCTGAGCCAAATTCTGCCATCCTTACACATATTGAGTAGAGCCTTGCTCCACAAGGCTTCAGAATAACTTCAGCCGGACTGCCCAAGGAGTGAGGTCCTGCATTACTGAACTTGAGGAAGGGTATCAGTATCTAGCCCTATGAGGGTTTTTTGGTTTTGGTTTTTTTGTTTTGTTTTGGGGTTTTTTGGGGTTTTTTTTTTTGGTTTTAACGTCAAACAATCCTTGCTGAAATCTGGGCCCCACTGAATCAATGGGAGTTTTTTGTTTTCTTTTTTAGAGGCTGCATGATTTCCCATGAGTCCAAGCAGTTCCTGAGCATTACACAGTTGTAAGACAGCTGTGATCTGAGCCAGGCTCTGTTGCTGTGACCTCAGGGAAGTCACTTATGGCCTGATTTTCAGTGGTGCTAAACACCTATGACTTCAGGAAAAATCAGTAGGAGTTGTGAGGGCTCAGCACCCCTGAAAATCAGATCTCCATCCTCTTCAGTTTCCCATATTCAAAATGGGACTGTTGTGAAGATTAATTAATGCTTGTAAAATGCTTTAGATATGAACATTTCTCATTTGTTTATTATTATTTATTATTATTAGTAGTAGTAGTAATTAATTGTTATTATTTTATTCTTGGCATAGTGTGTAAAGTGAACCTTATATAGTGCAAAACTCCATATAAACTCATATTCAGATACACAGTTAGATAAGGTTCCCCCAGTGCCCAGTCATTGACTGCTCTTTGGGTATTGAATGATGCACCATCAAGCCACTTAAGAAGATCCATAAGAAAACAAATAGACATACCCTCTGTGTGTAATTTAAAAAACCCAGACATTAGAGGCCATCTCTGGGGTTAATGGATCAAAATGAGAACTCAACACAATGGTCTATATTTGTTTCTTCCCAATCTTTTTACAACACATTCTCTGAGACAAATGTAATGCACTCTAATGCAAAGGAATCAATAGGCTTCACACCACAGCTACCTTCTTACGCATAAACAAATAAATAATACACAAAGTAGTGCACTTACAAGACCAATATTAAACTTAATAATGTGTATAAATCAGAATGCTTACTGCATTTCTTGAAGGACTGCACAACCAACTGCACAGGTAATAACTGTTTTATTCTTAAACCATGTAAATCATTATTTTTTTTTACAAAACACACTTTATTGATTTTCCACTCTTTATAAAACATTTGCTTCTTGCAACATTAGCCGGAAACTGTAGCACACGGTTAGTGAATCAGTTCCCCAAATACAGTATAATCCTTCATTTTCTAAATCTGGATTACAAGAGTTTTTGGATATATACCTTGATGTCCAATCACTTTACATATAAAACTACATTATTATTATTATTTTATTATGTACTACCATACCACCTAGAGGTTAGATCATAGCCTCACTGAGCATTAGAGATAATAAGAGACAGTCCCTGCCCCAATTTACAATCTAACTAAAGAAGACAGATGAAGAGTGGAAGAAAGGAATTACGGTATATTAACTGAACTCCTATATCTTTATTCATAATCTTCATCATACCTTTCAATGGTGCCTTATTTTAGACCCAAATGTACCTTTGTTACACACAAACCTGGTTTCTCCATGTTATTATAATCTGTTATTTACATCACAGACATGGAATAATGAAATCTATACAATTATTTATTCTACAGAATGTATTTACTATTTTTCCATTGCTTCCCCATTTGAGTTTTTGTTCCACATTTGGGCATTGGCAAACTGAGACATGGCCCCACTTAGGGTACGTCCATACTACACACCCGGGTCGGCGGGTAGCAATCGACTTCTCGGAGTTCGATATATCGCGTCTCATCTAGACACGATATATCGAACTCTGAACGCACTCCCGTCGACTCCGGAACTCCACCACCGCGAACGGCGGTGGCGGAGTCGACGGGGGAGCCGCGGACTTTGATCCTGCGCCGTGAGGACGGGTAAGTACTTCGAACTAAGGTACTTCGAGTTCAGCTACGCTATTCGTGTAGCTGAACTTGCGTACCTTAGTTCGAACCCCCCCCTCGTGTAGACCAGGCCTTTGCTGATTGAAGTGCTCATCCCCCATTCTGTTTGATTAATCTAATGCACAGTGTGGGCCAGCTTCTACTCTCAATAGAGTTTACATAGTGTAAACCCAGTGTTACTGCAGATTTACAGTGGTGAAACTCAGAGCTGAATCTGGTCAATGGATCTGAGACTTGATTTATTTGTCTCTAAATATTTAATCTAATGATGCACATGAAAAAATGATGTTTCAAGTTCACGCAGAGTAGAGAATAATAACTTGTTTAATGCTACATAAATGAGGAAAAAGCTTTCATTTGCTTGGCAACACTTCTTTCAAACTGTTCTGTAGAACCTCACTAATTTGCATTAATGACAAAGATCTATTGCAGATTAACAAATGTTGCAAATTAGCAAATAAGTGAACAAATAGGATTAGAAAGAAGCTAAGGGCAAAGCATCCCAAAATGATCCATTTAATTATTTTGACAAGTGCAGTTTCATTTTTCTTATGATATTTCACAGTATATTAAATGTATCGTAGTGTAATGGCCTGATCAAATTCCCAGTGGCTTTAATGGAGCTGGATCAGGCTCTAAATACACACTTTTGAAAAAAAAGAGAGCAGTAATATGTGGCCTCTTGGTGCCAGAGTGATTCTGTCTTCAGTGAAAAGTGGAGTTAGATTCTCCCCTCACTTTCCTCCAACATGAGAATTAGCAGGTTTGTGGTTACAGAAATGAGAATTAGCAAGGTTCGGTGTATTTACATTTGAAACATTCTAAAAATCTGCTTTATGGCAGCCCATCTAAACACAGTAACCCTCTAATTATTCTGCAGCCTATCCCAGAAAATAAATGGTTTCTGGGTATTGATCATAGAAGTCTGGACATGTTTTAAAAAAAGAAATAAGGTCTGTTACACTCTCTAGTTCTTCCCTGCACACTTGTCAATTTTAAAACTTATATTCAAGGACCAGTTGTGCATCAGTCTGTATCTTTATTTCACCAGAATTTTAACTTGGCTCTTGTATGAAAGTACATTATTGTGGGCCTCTGTCTTTTTTAGAAGCAAAACAAATTAACATGCCCAAGAAGGAAATTGAAAGTGGATGTTTGTCCGGTTATCTGCAGAGCCTACTTTCCTGAGTCAGAAAGAGTAAACAATTGGCCGGCTACTGTAATAACTGGGTTTGGAAAAGAATTTTTATACACTACATGACATGTTTTCAGTTTACTAGAGTTCTGCAGGGAAGGTTTTAGCAAATGTTGTTCAATTAAAATAATTTAGTTATTTTTAAAATAATAGTGAGTGGACAAGAGAGATCAGTATACTGTAAATTCCTGTATCTATATCAGATTTTGTGCTTTGTTTTGTAATTAATTACAGTAAGGAAACAGGCTTAGTAGTTTCTAAGTGATCACTAAACCTCCATTCTATTTTTTCTATAAGTAATGGGAATTTAGTAATGTGTTCTCCCCGCTTCTTTTTCTCTTTCTGAGGTGCAGTTGGTCCATTAAAACAATCCCTATCTCAAGAAAGCTCACAAATTAATTCCATAATAAGAAACGTAATTGAATATTTATATGCACAGAGATAATCTGCAAAAAGTTATGGCACTTAAGACTGATCTGTATTATTACATGGTATATTGCACTAGATCAAATTGACTTTTGCTACACTGGTACAACTCCATTGACGTCCAACGTGACAGAAAAGAGATGCCGCAGTGAGATAGCATTCTGTGATCCAGGAACCTACTTGAAGTATGATGGGTGGGTGAGTGGGAATGTGTGTATGTATAAAATGCTTTCAGTGTCTTAGAAGAATAACAAAGTGAGAACAATTTTGCTATTTAATACCTCTTTACAAATAAAATACTGACATGCTTATGGGACTAGCTGCATCTCTGCCTGCTTTCTTTGGTCTCCCTGAGTCTCCACTTTCAGTAGTTAGACTTCTTGCCTTTATCTGTGTTGTTGTGGAATCTCATAATTCTTCCCCTCTTAGATGGGACCTAAGGGTTTGCCAACCCCTCATCACCCTGCAGGTCTGATTAGGTTTTGAGAACTTGTGTTTCTTCCCTTCAGGAAATGGTAATCCGTGATATTGACCAATTGCTTCTTAACCACAGTGTTTTTGTTTAGCAATCAGAATAAAGCATTAGAGAAAAGAGCATTTTAAAATAATGAGGAGCTTACATGCATATTTAGTTTTATCTAATCTTATGCTTCACTATAAGCTACATTAGATAGGCTTTCCTCTTAAGTGACAAGAAGTCACAGAGCCAACTCCCACTCTCTTAGACAGCCAAGATCTCCGTGTGTCTATGTCCTGGTCTTCAGTGCTTAAAAAAGGGCTATTTTCTTACTTTGGGGTAAGTAATGTGCATGAGCTATTCTCAGGTAAAAAGACAGGGAAGACCAGGCACTTCAGTGGTATCATGAGGTAAATTAGGTGAGGTCAGCACTACGCGGCCACCCCACCTAGTCTACCCCGTGGCAATACTAAAGTGCCTGGTCTCCATTGTGTTTTACCTCAGGAGAGTTCACCCATGTTAGTTACCCTGGAGTAGAAAAACAAACAACAACAAACCCACCTGTTTTTAAGAAGTGAAGACAAGGCCTATTGGTCTCTCTCTTGTTCTCTCTGACCCACCTTATTCAATCTGGTTGTGGTGCTGCTCATGAGAGAGAACTAGAGCCATAAGGTTACTTGCTCTGGCATTGTCTCTTAAAAACACTTAAGTGTAAGCTGTTGAGTGACTATTAGAAAGGGCTCCCTTCTTCTGGCCCTTGGTTCTGCTACCCAGACAGACCCCTAGGGTGAAAACAATCACACCACAGTACAGAAACCCTGTGAAAGTGACAGATCCAGATGCAGTATTAATAATTATTAAAGAGCACCTCTACACTACACAAAATACATTTTCTTGAGCTCTGAACATGGATTCCAAATCTTTCCATGATGAGGATCTCAGATGTAAGTCTTTCCCTGTATCATATTTATTTTTCTGGTAACTTCTTTATAGTACGAATACCCCTGTAAAAGATCTGATGAACACTTTTCCAATAACTGTTATTTTATCTTTCCCAGGCTTCAGCTCATGGCGCTTTATCCAATAAATTCTGAACCGACTTTTTTTCTGGATTAGTTTCAATCTGATACCCAGAGTGGATTTGCTTATTTTCTTACCAATTCTACTCCATGACTTCCTGTCTTTGTTTTCAGTCAGATTTCTGTCCCATAAGTGTATGTGCCTGCAGGAGCCTGGGTATTGAGTAACATGAGAATTGTTTTGCCAGAGGAATGGTGAGGTACCTTTTCTTTTCCTCCCTCTGATCTAAGTTTCTGAAATTCAGGGAAGTTATGAGTTTTGAATGTCCTGTAAAGGTAGGGGAAACTGCTGGACATTTTAGGGTTTAGAACCACAACCTAAGTGATATAGCTGTTAACTACTAGTTTGCCATATTGCAAAATTTACAAATGAATTTAGCATCCTTTGAAGGATAAAACCTTGAGGCTTCCAAGTTTAAGTGTAGGGTGATTTATTATTTACCTGTGATATAGCAAATAGAGTTTTTGCCACAAAATATCTTGGATCATTTTCCTTCAAAAGTGCTGCTCTCCTCTACTACAGAGACTTTGCTGACGTAGACAAATTTCAATAACCACCTTACTAGTTGTGACGCTGACAGACCAGCTCAGTATGATGTTGACAGACCAGCTCAAATCAAAGCCATAGGCCAATTCACTTGTTTGTGCATATCAAAGAAACGTGAAGTGGGCTAGCAGGCATAGCCCCAGTTCACTTGTTAGAACAGAACAAAGGGGGTGTTATCACATTACATTTATGTGGCATATGCCCCAGTAATTACATTTACACTAGATTTACCTGTTGGTTATTATTGCCTTACGTTATATATATCCCTGGAGTTAATTAACCCTAGATCAAAAGTGTATGTTAGTAAGAATTTATTTGATGTGTAAACTGCATGAAAACTAATGAAAGAGTGTTTGGATTGCTGTAACTAAATGCATTGTGTATAGCTCTGTAATTGGATTGCCCATCAAACGGGACTGGAGCCTTGGAACTGTAAATGAAGAAACACGCTAACTTCTCAGCATTGGTCATTGTGTTCAATAATGGGAAATCCACAGACCCAGGCTGTGTTTAGTGAACAGAGGAAAAGCCCATGTTGTGATGGAGACACTTGCCAGATTGCTTCCCGGAGTACACAGCTGTAAGAATGGCTCCAGGGATCAATCCCGTGTCTCTGAATTGTTTTGGATTCTAACAGGGTGGAATACTGAACAACTGGACAGAGATCTCCAAAATTATTTTGGGTAACCTTGAGAGACTTATGGAAATCTAGCAGATCACTACATCTCTGCTATGATTTTGGACGTACAAACTTTGACTGACTTGTTAAGGTATTTTACCTGCTTTAACCTCTCAATAACTCTCATTTCTTTTCTTAGCTAATAAACCTTTAGTTAGTTTACTAGAGAAACTGTCTGTTGCTGTTGCTTTTGGTGTGAGATCAAGAGTATCCATTGACCTAAGGTAAGTGACCAACCCTTTGGGGTTGGGAGTAACCTAATGTAATGTGATATTTGGTATAAGGGACCATTATCACCCGAAGTCTAGTTTGTCTGGGTGGCAAGATGAGCTGGAGAGCCCAAGGAGACTGTTTGTGACTCAACGGTAAGACTAATTTAGTAACCTAGAAATACACATTTGTTACCGGATTGGTGAAATCTAATTACAGAATATACCACCAGTGTAGGATGTCTGCCCTGTTTTCTGACAGTCTGACCTGAGACTGGCACTCTCAGTTGTGAGCTACTTCAATCAGTGTGACATTAGTCAAACAAAATATTTGTGATGAATGTGGGTTCTTTACTCACCCTAATGAGCCACATAAAAAGCAGGGGGATTAGAATATGACAATAGGGGTAATATTACTCTAAATTCCATTGTCAGTAAAATGTGATGCTCTCAGATATGACAGTAAAGGGTCCATATAAATACCCAAGATAGATAAATAGGGCATACATCATTGTGTAAAATCCTGTTGCATGTTAGACTCAAGATGTCACTTAGATTTGGAGATGTGAACAATTTCACCATATTTTATGGTCAGGAGATATTAAGATCATAAAAACTTTGGTTAATAATGTGTTTTTATATATGAATGAAACATTTAAAATTAAACCATTTAATAGATAACCTTCCACCTTGAAAAGTGATTCATGGTATGTCTGTCCTCTTTTTATTCTTGTCTTATTTTTCCCTCTCTCCATTTTTGTTCTTGGTCTCTGCAGGGTGAATAGCAGTAAATAATTTATACCTGGGAAGGCTGCCGAGGTAAATTGACCAGGGTGCTAGTTTTCTTCTCCATAATCTCCATTTATAAAAGTTTTTACTTTTGCTGCAGAAGGAAAGTGATCAAGGTTAGTCAGGTTCCTTCTGGCCTTACAAAGGAGGTGTCTGTGAAGAGAAACTGACTACTTATACTGAACAATCTGTTCCACCTTGCATTTAGCTGTGATGCTCAGAGTAGCTTTCCCAGACCTGAAGAAGAGCTCTGTGTGGCTTATAAACTTGTCTCTCTCACCAACAGAAGTTGATCCAATAAAAGATATTATTACACCCACTTTGCCTCTCTACCTGGAGATTGGTCAGTAGCCATGTACTAAATTGCTTGTCACAGTAAGATGCTCCTCTAGTGTTGGATACATAAGGTTTGGCGGAATGAGTGCCTGGGATTACTCAATTTCACTTCTTCAGCCAGTTCTTTCCCCATGGCACCAGCTGCAAAAGAAATGCTAGTCCATTTCCTTTGGTGGATGCTGCTTATACCCTTAGCCGGCTCCATGTCAAGGAGAAAGAGGTGGAGAGGAAAAGGGGAGGAAGTGATCAGGAGGATCAGTGTGACAGGCCTGGGGGGAAGCGATGAGAATCCTCCCCTTTCCACCACAGGCTCAGTGACAGGGCTGGGGGGAGGGGATCAGAGTCTCCCGCAGGGTCAGTGACAGGGCTGGGGGGTTAGAGGATCAGAGCCCCCCCCCACAGGCTCAGTGACAGGGCTGGAGGGGAGGCGATCAGAGCCCCCCCCCACAGGCTCAGTGACAGGGCTAGGGGGGAGGGGATCAGAGCTCCCTGCAGGGTCAGTGACAGGGCTGGGGGGAGGGGATCAGAGCCCCCCCCCCGACTCAGTGACAGGGCTGGGGGTGAGGGGCTCAGAGCCCCCCCCAGCTCAGTGACAGGACTGGGGGGGAGAGGCTCAGAGCCCCCCCCCAGCTCAGTGACAGGACTGGGGGGAAGGGGATCAAAGCCCCCCCAGGCTCAGTGACAGGGCTGGGGGGAGGGGCTCAGAGCCCCCCCCCAGCTCAGTGACAGGACTGGGGGGAAGGGGATCAAAGCCCCCCCAGGCTCAGTGACAGGGCTGGGGGGAGGGGCTCAGAGCCCCCCCCAGCTCAGTGACAGGACTGGGGGGGAGGTAGAGGAGCAGAGCCCCCCCAGGCTCAGTGACAGGGCTGGGGGGAGGGGCTCAGAGCCACCCCCCGGCTCAGTGACAGGACTGGGGGGGAGGTAGAGGAGCAGAGCCCCCCTCAGGCTCAGTGACAGGGTTGAGAGAACACAAGCCTAATGTATTTCTCCCTCAGCCCCATTTAGACGCATGCGCACTACTTTTCTTTATCCCACGCATGCCCCCTTCGTCCCGGTCCACTGCGCACGCGCAACTTCCCCTCTCCCGCATGCGCGCTGCCAGTTGGCTCCCGCTCCCGCAGCGCATGCGTGCGGGCCCTCCTGACCCTGCTCATGCGCTTTCCAAACGCCCCCCCCCTCCCCTTTCCCGGCCGTACGTTCCGCTGGTGGTGGGGGCGGACTGGGCTCCTGCTTCCGGTGTGGTGTCATGGCGGCCTCGGAGCTCTGATGGCTGCGGGGAGCTGAGAAGCCGAGACCTAGACAGGGACACAGAGACCCTCCCCGCCCCCTCCCTCTCTCCCCTCGGGGAGCCGCCCCCCCTCCCGGCCGGGCAGGCGGCGGGACATGGCGGCCCACAAGCCGGTGGAGTGGGTGCAGGCCGTGGTGAACCGCTTCGACGAGCAGGTAACGGGAAGGCGCGAGGGGGCTGCCGGGGGGCGGGGGCCTCCGTGGGCTGAGGGGTCTCGGGTGGGGGGGGCGCTGCCTCCCGAGGGGAAGGATGGGGCGAGGGCGCCGCTCCCTCCATGGACTGGGGCCGGGGGCTGCTGTCGGCTTCATGGGCTGGGGGGAGGTGCTTCCTTCCCCGTTTCTCAGCGCTGCGGAGGGGGATAGGGGCTGTCGCTTCCCTGCTGCCCCCTCTCCCCAGCGCCCGGGCTGGGGTGGCCGAGGGTGGGGAGTGGCAGGGAGGCGGCATGGGGTGCCTCTCCTCTGGGGTGGGGGGGATCTGGGTGGCTGCTCCACATCGCACTGGGCATAGGCTGCGGTCGGGAGGGGGGCAGTGTTTAGTGGGGGCTGCTCCTGCCTAGCCTAGGCTCTGTGGGAGAGGACATGAGGGGCTTGTGCTTTCTTCCTCGTCACAGATTTGGGGGATGGGCAGCAATGACTTTCCCCTGGGGTTAGATATTGCCACTACGATGGGCAGAGTGTTTATTGGAGGGTGGGGCCTGGGGACTTCTTGCTTGTCCATCCCACTTCCCAAGTCATCTTATCCCCTTACTGGTGAAATTGCCTCCCACTCATTTCCGGATGGATGATCCCAGCCCCGATGGTGGGGTGGCTCCCCTGGGTTATATGGTCCTTTTCATTGTTAGTTTCCTCTAAATACAAAGCGGGGTGGGGGGGCTATCTCAGTTGTACTTTTCCTTGGCGGTTCCATCCCCAGCCCCTCTGAAAAAACCACTTAAACTTTTTGGTTGGTGTTAATTTTTATTTATGTAACTTGTCTCATTGTCATTGAGAGCAAGAGGGGATTAAAGCTTCAAAAGTGAGGAGTTTGGAGAGGGATAAAGTGGATGTTTATATGAAACTGCATCTGAATCAACTGGAAACACCAAACAAAGGCAACTGGGTTGGGGGAGGGTCCTGGGTGTCCTTTCAGTGTTAGGTGTTTCTCCTTCTTTATAAGAGTCAATGCCTTTGGAAAGGATTTTCACTGAAGGTTTTGTGGTTGGAAGGAAGAACAATCAATTTCTTGGTCTGGGGCTTGTGACTGTAGATATTTCTCTGATCCATATGGAGAGACTGTTCATTGGGACTACATGGCTGCACAGACATTCCCAGTTGGTCTCAACATTAGTTCTTAAAATGCACATTCCTTCCTCTTCCCCCAAATGCCTTTCTGACATGTAAGCCAGGACTTGGTTTAGGTTGACCCATTTGTTTCTATGTTTTCTCCTTTTGCTGTACTTGAATAGATCCATCATGTGATTTGGGGGAGAGTATAAGATACCCCGCTGTGTATACTTATCTATAGTAAACATGAAGCTGATTATGGAGGTTGCATTCTGTTCATCTGCCTTGGCTCTAAATATTTCTTAGCAGTATTATCTAGTGTTGATAACCTGCAGAAAAGATTGGGGGCTTGTAAAGATAAGACTTTCGCTTTTACCTTTCTTTTAAATTAAAACAGAAATGAATATAGTTTCTTTGCAAGAAAATCTTTGAGCTTCTCTATTTAATTTTTTTGAACAGTCAAAATTATGAGGATTTTTAATAACTATGATGTAGCATGCTTTGGGGCCTGTTATTTTGCACAGTAAACTAACTCCTTTTTGGCTTACCTTGAATCGTAAAGCATTTATTTTCAGTAAGTTTAAAAGGAATGGTACTAATGCCCCCAGTAATTCAAGAAAACATTTCTTTGTGTACTGGTGTTAAAAGGCCTTAGGCTTTATCGTTTGCTTTGTTATGTATATTGTGGAATTGGGCTTGCCAACATCTGTTGGGAGTTAAGGACTTGATCTTTTTAAACAAGTATTTTCTTATACACTTTATGGAATAATTAAGTGGAGGTTTACAGGCGGAATCCCTTCCTACTTCCATAGAAACAAAGCCCTTCAATTGTGAGGTTAGCTGGAACACTGGAGTTATGTTGAAAAAGTACTAAAGAGAATGTTGATTGCAATTGTCTTCCAGTTTGCATGATAGGTATGTCTTACAGGACTATTGAAATCAATTCATTGTATAATTCCCATCTGTTTTAAGAAGCTTATAGTTGTTGGTTTTTTTATAAATTTGTTAAGACACTTATGGATAAAGCAAAGAGGTCTGGATGATATACTAATATTCTGAAACTTTTTGAAATATTATACTGAAATATTTCCCCTTTCCACCTTACTTTATTTCATGTTGAGGTTTTCAAGTTTTGAGACTTCTTCTCATTGGCTTTGCCCATCTTGAGAGTGATCTCCATATTGGAAAGGTGACTTTGGAATGCAGTTCAGAGCAAATCTGTTAGGGCATTCTTACGCCCTTAACTTTCTCTTCAGCTATTACCTATGAATTGTGGATAGATAATTAGCTAGTCCCTGAACTGCTACTAAAACAGCTATGTGAATGACCAGCTAATAATGGTACAACAGTGAACGCTGATCCCCTGGTTGCATCTTTGACTGCCCAGCAGCTGCTAATTTGAGAAGCCAGTTTGAATAACTCTTCAGTGAAATACAGTGCCTGCAGTCCAATGCATACAATCCTCACTTCCTTTTTTACAGTGCTAGTAATGCATTTTCGGGTTTCTTTACTTGTGTGTGCAGGACGTTTTGATATCATCATTGAAGGAGGTGAACTAACACTGAATATTATACCAGGAGTATGTTTCTGTCACTGACCAAAAAGGAAAACTCTTTTTTGCTGTTGTTTTCAGGTTTTGTTTTAAAAATTTACAAAATAGGATTTCAGTGAAAGATAGATGTAGTTACCTAGACAGTATTTCCATGCATTTATAAAAACTCTTGTAATTATTAGTTCAAAGTGACTAAAGCAGTATTTTATTGAACAATAAGGACTAATCTATATTAAAGAAACAAAAAAAATCAGAGCAAACTTGTCCACTCTTGTTTATTTTCATAAATGTTTTGCTAACCAGAACACCTGTTGTGGTTATGATTCTATATGATTAAAATGACTGGCAAGTGTGGGTTTGCATTGTAGGTCAGTCAACATCTGGCTGCTGAATACATTTTTCAGAGCTATGTGCCGCTCTCTCCCACCCCCAGTCACCTTTGATTTTCAGATACTGTAATGTGGTCTACTTCAAGACCACCTGGAGCCTTCAGCTGGTGCAAAAAGCAACTTCCCACCACGAGTGGGGCCAGGACATAGCAGAGTACATAGTGCAGAGATTTCAGGAGTAAGCTGACTTCTTATTTGTTAGAAATTTTTATTGCCTGAGTGGTCTAGGACCCAGATATGAGATGAGACTCTCTCAATTCTCCATTGCAATAATTGAGATTGGCTGGGATGCTCTGGTAAAACTATCCAGGTTTGACAGCAGTGCTTTCATGTCAAGCATCTCTGCCTTTGTAATTTTCTCTTCTTGGTGGTCTGCCAGAGCCCAAGTTGGGCAAGCTTCAGGCCCTGATATAAGGCTCATTCATTTTGCTTAGTATTGGATTGTTTTGTTTTGCATCTTATTAATTTGGGTATTTTTCTGGTTTTCGTTGTTTCATATATTTTTAACATTTGGTCTTCTAAGGCATACTGGTGACTGGCAGGCAGTTTTAGGTGGAGTATGTCATTTGTATCTTTCTTGTTTTTGTAACTTAAAGTACCTCTAATCACTACAGGTGCAATAACCATTAATAAACAAACAAAAATATTCCAAAACATCATAGGGCCTCCCTAAAATAAATGGATCATAGGACTTTCTATAGAAAAGTCAGTCTACTTTTGAATTTTAATTTTTTAAACTATTTTCAAAGCATTTTTGAGCATATCACATTTTAGGTAGATAGAGGGAAAACCTATTAGATCATGAAATAGTCTCCTCAAACAGAGTAATGGCAGCCCCATTACTTGAGGCATTTAAAACTAGACTGTATTAAACCCTACCAAATATAAGTACGGGCACAATCCTATATTGGCAGTAGGATGGGTTAGAAGAATTAAGCGACTTCTTTCTCTCTGTAATGTACATTAAGGAAAGAGACCCTTTATTAAATGGATTATAGTTAAATGGACACTATCAACAATAGTCGCACATTTATAATGAGCTTTTATGAAACTCAGAACTAACAGAATTAAGAGATGTTTTAAAGCAAATAAATATCATCTTGCTGTTTTTGAAATCTGTCGCAGCAGTAAGAATCTGAAAGTGAACCTGATTTCATGGATTAATTTTTAATTATTTTTTTGCATCTCAGCAAAGCGACCACTAATAGTAACAAACGACATGTGAAAACATTCTAAGAAAACTCAGGTCCTCGGGCACAATGGAACTTTCTACCATAAAGGTAAAGCTTGTCTGTGTAGAACGCATAACTTTCTTGGGGGTTGTTCTCAGACTGGAACGAACTCATCTATGAGCTGAGGACCATCACAAACCCTCACTTTTTATGCCAACCGCAAGGCGCACTTCTTCAACCTGTTTTCTCTAACATAAACACTGAGCAGCATGGGCATTTAAAAACAAGCCCTGATCCAAAACACTTCACTTCGCACACAAGTCTCCCTCTGGGGAGAGGATAGGAGGGAACGTTCCACACATGATAGGCATGTGTTAGTTATGTCAACTAATGTGCTGCTGGACAGTCCTCAGATGCTACAGTGATCATAGCAATGTAAGAACCTACGTAGAATAGAATAATTTTGTGTTAGTAATATAGCTAAAGATAACATTTGTTTACAGCATTTGACTTTAAGTTGTCCCTTTTGTTAAAATATCATTACTAATAAATAGAACAAAGTAGTATTTTCTGAAGTCCGTTGTTTTTTGCCGGGTATTACCTTGCAAGATTATTTTACTGAACCGTGAGCTCTCAGGACCTGATCCTCTGCCCATTTATAGTTGGTGGAAAGACGCCCATTGACATTATGGGCTTTGGATCAGGCCCAGACAACACTGATACTGACTGAAGGAGAGCACTTTTTATCTCTTCCCCTGTGTCCCAAAACAGCCATGTGTTGCCATAAAATCTGTTCTTGTAGATCTTTCTGTAGAAGGGGAATAAGCAGATGTTTTCATATGTATGTATGCATGCTATTAAGGATTGTCATTACTGCATTTCCACTAGAAATTTTCTTTCCAGATGTCAGTACCTTTATGTGAAGGGGGAGGAAAGAGACTGCAGCCAGTTTATACTTGAAGAGGGGCTTAGAGTTGAATCTTGAATGCACTTGAGTTTGTTTATTTTCAAAAAGTTTTCTGCTGAAAAATTTGTTTTCAGAAGATCCTACTTATAATATCCATTCTATTTGAGTATTGTGTCATGGGCCTAGCAATACTCAAATTTGTGATTTTTTTTTTTTTTTTTTAATGAAAATAGTTAGTGTTTATGAATGTGCAGGTTTATAGTTCAGAGCTTTTGCCAGGCTGCATTTAGTATGTCCACTTTTTAATCCTTGAAATTCAGTGAAGTGTAGGCTGACTTTCACGCAGAAGTTGAAATGGTCACTTTTTCCATTTAAAGTGTTAATGAACTTTATGCCTGTTTCAGGAACACTGAAAGTAAAGGTGTTAAAGGTAAACTTTTGCTAAACTGAAATAATTAAACCTTGTCTTTATTCCAAATATCAGTTGTTAGGTAAACAAAGAACCGTGAAAGTTTCTTTATCTAAAACTAGTAGAATGTCTTGATCACACATTTCCAAGATATTCCAATCAATGCTATCAATTTCTAATTAGATACAGTTGCTATCAATGTCCATATATGTTTTAGGAAAAAGGATTTTATATTTTTGTGTATTTAAACAAGAGTATGTGGAACAAATGCAGATGTTTCTTTGGCACACTTACAAAAGATATTTATTTTCTTAATAACTTGACATCTGCATAGCAGAGGAGAGTCCCTTAGGGTACGTCTTCACTACCCGCTGGATCGGCAGGTAGCAATCGAATTCTCGGAGTTCGATATATCGCGTCTCATCTAGACGCAATATATCGAACTCCGAACGCGCTCCCGTCGACTCCGGAACTCCACCACCGCGAACGGCGGTGGCGGAGTCGACGGGGGAGCCACGGACTTCGATCCCGCGCCGTGAGGACGGGTAAGTAACTTGAACTAAGGTAGTTAGACTTCAGCTACGCTATTCGCGTAGCTGAAGTTGCGTACCTTAGTTCGACCCCCCCCCACCCCCCCCGGTGTTGACCAGGCCTAAGCTAAGGTGTCTGAGGATATAGGCACTTCTTTGTCTAATGGGATACCACTCCCCAAAATATTATGGTTTTGTATGCTGTCAGAGACCACACTGCTCTGAACAATGCAACAGCTATGTAAGTTCTTTAGTAGAATCTGCTTTTAAGTCTTAAAGCCATCTTTCAGGATTTAACTGTCTACAGTTAGATCTTGTTAAGTACCGGTATGTTTTTTAATGACTTTTTATATCGGTGTACTTTCTCTTCTGTAAATTACAAATAAATACTTTGATTGGTTTTTCACTATTAAATCTGAGAAGTTACTGCGTGGCACTTTTGAAAGGAATGAAGTGCTTTCCTTGCTAGAAGAGACAGGTAAAAGTGAGTGCACGTGGACAGGGTCAAAGGCACAGGCACTAGAGCAGCATGGCAGACCATGTGGTATATACCATTGTAGATACAAAATGCGCCAGATGATCTGAGGCTACCAGGCACCCTTGTGGAACAGTTAATTTATAGCACATTAATGCTTAAAGCCTTCAGTAAACTACCATGTGACGTTCTGTGGGGATATGGAAAAAGGTATTGAAACGGTGTTTTAGGAGTATTTTCTAAGATACCAGTAGCAGGCAGTTTATGCTGCTAAGCATCTGTGAATCTGACCAATTTTATTCTTTAAATAGCATATTTCTGTGAAGGGGGTTTTGAACTTTTATTTTTTATGAAGCCAAAGTTGGAAGAACCTCATTGCTTTCCTTTTGCAGTTTGCAAGGGGAATTTGCATCTCCTGCATAATTAACATAACAAAATCTATTCAAAACTTAGTTTAAAAGTAGTGAATAAGTGGGTTGACTTTGTTTGCATGCTTCTGTTTTCTTGAGACTTGGTTTCCAACTCCAGCGCTTTTCAAGATTTATATATTTTGTCTGTCTGTCTTTTGGAAGCATAAAATAAAAAGCTAAAAGTCTAGTGACCCAGTGTAGACTGAACGTTTCCCCCTGCCAATAGCAAATTTCTGTTATCTCTTAAGAATTGTAAGATTCTTGGACAGATTTGATAATGATAAAATAATCATAGCAAAGTCAGCAGAAATCATAAATAGGTAGAAAGAATTTTAGAAGTTAGGTATGGAAATTCATTTGTGTACTGTCTACATTAGATTGACTTAAGTTGTCAACATGGTCAGAGTATAAGTTTTGATCATCGGAGAGCTTGCGTTAACAAGTAAGTCTATCTACCAGTGAAGCTTTCAAGAGACTTGTGTATTTACTGTATGTTGTTCTGGTTGATGTACAGGATGAGTTGTGCTTTCTATGTTCTACATTGGTATATTAGAACAAAACATACTGGTTGAAAGTAGGATGTAAAATATTAAACGGTTAACCAATTAACCGATTAATATTTGTCTTACTGTTAATATATTGCTGTTAACGTCTAAAACAGATTGGCAAAATAAAGTTGGGACATTCTACATCCCTACTTGCGCTGTCATTTCCTCCACCCGGCTGTGCTCCCAACCTCCATATCTGAGCACACCACGTGCATTAACAAATCTGTCTCTTCCCTATCCTCATCCCACTCCCCACTCAGCGGCAGCGTCCAGGGCAGGACAAGCCAAGCTGACCTCGCACGGCGATGGCTCGGGAGCCCAGAACAGCATGGACCGGGAGCGGTCGGAACGCGTAGTACTCTCGGGCAATCAGTGCCGGCTTCCAGGGTTGGGTGCCTCGCTCCCTGCCAGGAGCCAGCACAGGGACCCTGGCTGGGCACATCCCCTCCCCCACAGACATGGGCCCCTTGCTCAGAAAGCAGCTGCTGCCTCCTGCTGCCCCGCCACCGCTGCAAGACCCCTCGTCCCCCTCCACTGAGCCCCTGGACACTATCAGGGCCCTGGCTGCTGCTGCTGCTGCTGGGTGCGGCGGGCTGAGGGGGCAGGTGGTGCTGTAAAAAAAAAAAAAAAAAAAATTACATCCCTAATAGAAAGACTGTACTCAGACTAGTTATCAATGGTTGGCCCTCAAACTGGGAGGGTGTATCTAGTGAGGTCCCTTATGGATCAGTCCTGGTTCCAGCACTATTCAATATTTTCATTAAGGACTTGAGTAATGGACTGGAGAGTGTGCCTATATAATTTGCAGATGACATGAAGCTGGGAGGGGTTGCAAACACTTTGGGAGACAGAATTATAATTTGTCAGGGTCATTTTGAATTTGAGAACTGGTCCAATGTCAACAGGATGACATTCCATAAAGAGAAATGCAAAGGAATACACTTAGGAAGGAAAAATCAAATGGTCAACTACAAAATGGGGAATAACTGACTTGGTAGTATTAATAGTGCAGAAAAGGATCTGGGGGTTAGAGTGGATCACGAACTGAATATGAGTTAACAATGTGTTGGAGTTGCAAAAAAACTAATATTCTGGGGTGTATTAACACAAGTGTCATATGTAAGACATGGAATGTAATTCTCCTGCTCTGTTGGACACTGGTGAGGCCTCAGCTGGAGTACTGTGTCCAGTTCTGGGCACCACACGTTAGGAAAGATGTAGACAGATTGGACAGAGTCCAGAAGAGCGATAAAAGGTTTGGAAAACCTGACCTATGAGGAAAGTTTGTTTTTTTTCAAAAACAAACAAACAACAACAAAAAAACCGGGGCATGTATAGTCTTGAAAAAAGGCTGACGGGGGGGACCTGATAAGTCTTCAAATATGCGAAGGGCTGTTATAAAGAAGATGGTGATCAATTGTTACTTCCTATCCTACCTTCAGTGGATATGGGTAATAGGCTTAATCTTCAGCAAGGGAGATTTAGGTTAGATATTAGGAAAAACTTTCTAACTATAAGGATAGTTAAGCACTGGTACAGGCTTCCAAGGGAATTTGTGGACTCGCATCATTGGAGATGTGTAAGAACAGGTTGGACAAACACCTGTCAGGGATGGTCTAGGTTCAGCGCAGCAAGCTGGACTTTAACTATATTGGTAAATAAAATAAATACCAATATAATCACCTTTATAGCAGTACCACCGTATGGGCTTGCGCTGATTTAATCAGATCTGTTTCTTAACTGATGGCTGAGGGTTATGACAGAAAAAAAAATAGGAAGATGACACTAGCTAGTCTTGCCAGGTTGTGTTGACAACCATGATAGAATAACAGAAATGCATTTTATTGTTGAGGCTTCCTTACAAAACTACTTTATGGCTTTTCCTGTTGATTGCCTCCTACAATGAGGTCCTTAAGGTTAAGAACTTGAAAGTCTGAATAGAAGAAAACTACAAGTATGACCCAGCCAGTGTCATCTTCCTATTTTTTTTCTGTCATAACCCTCATCTCCACAGAACGGGACAAAATACTGAACTACCAGCAACATTGTTCCTTATATAGTGAGCAGTTCAATATTCTAGTCCTCTTGGTGCTTTTCTGTACTCAATTTTTGTACCGATTTAGTCATCAGTTTAGAAACAGATCTGATTAAATTGGCGCATGCCCATACGGTTGTACTGCTAGAAAGGTGATTATATTGGTATTTGTTTTATTTACCAATATAGTTAAATTGGTACAATAACTTATAGAGCATAGGAATTATGCTTCTTCCAGAGTGCTAATGCCCTCTTCTTCAGATCAGTGAGGGCAACTGCTGCATTTGCTTAGATCAGAGTCTCCCTTTAGATTTGTTACCCTCCTAACCTTTGCCATTCTCTTATGTTTGGGCTTAAATATGTCCACTTTGTAGCTTAGGCTGGGTAGGTAGTAATGTGCAAGTTGTTAGTTTCACGATTCAGTCTGATGAGGTATGCTTCATGTTACACTTTTCCCTTTTTCCTTATTTTCCTTATAATAATGAAAATAAAAGCATTGTAGGAAGCCTCTTCCTTTAACCCTCAGGCTATATTTTTTGTATAATAAGAAAAAATATTCAACTATAAGCGTTTTGGTTTCACTTATTCCTGTAATGACATTAATATACATTGTTTGCAATGTTGTAGCTATGTTGGTTCCATGATATAAGTCCCAAGATAGGTGGAGTAATATCTTTTAGTGGACCAACTTCTGTTGGGGGAAGAGACAAGCTTTCGAGCTACACAGAGCCCTTCAGGTCTGGAGAAGGTAACCAAATTATCTGAGCTAAATGCAAGGTGGGACATGCTGTAGGAGACCATTTAAAATGAAGAGGGCAATTGTTTATATTGTTATAATGAGCCATAAAATCAGTGTGTCTGTTAAGTCCATGGTTTTTAGAGTCCAGCAGAGTTATGCGTTTAAATTCCCAGGCTTGCCTTTTATACAGGTTTCCTCTGAGGATGAGGACTGAGAGGTCAAATATGGAGTGATCGCTTTGTCAAAAGTACTTACCCAGGGTGATAGGCTGTTTTTGGTCTCTTATCATTTTTCTGTGTGAGTTTACTTGAGAACACAGTGATTGTCAGATTTCACTTGTTCAGGCATTTGAAGCACTGGATGAGATACACCACATGTGGTGTAGGCATGTGTGGGACCCATGGATCTTGACAGGTGTGTTGCAGGGGTATTGATCATCAGAGATCCTAGTTTTCCGTTATTTAAAAAAAACAAAAGTGTCTGATTAAAAAACACACACAAAAATCTGTATTTTTCAGCAATTAAAATGAAATGCTGAACTTTAGTTTCCCTAGCCACAATAGTGAGCCCGGAGCATCACTGCCCGGGGCTTAGGCTGTCAGCTCTGGTTCGGTTAATATGGTGAGCCAGATAATGGAGACTCAGATAAACGGGGTTCTCCTGTATGTTTTAATTTTTTCACAAAATGTAAAAACTAAAGATTCTGTTAAAAAAAAAAAGCAAATTCAACATTTTTCCACAGTCAGCTGATTTCTAGGATCCCTGCTGATTATTGTAGCAATGGAGATATAGCTACGGATTTTGCGTCTGTTCTGGCAGGGTCTGGTGCTGTGTTGAGTTTGGTGTATCCTGGTCTGTGAGGGGCTTGTTTCTGATGATGGGCTTGATGAGGCTGGGGAGTTGTTTAAAGGCCAGAAGATGGGGTTCAGGACAGATTGGTCCCAACCAATTTTTTCCCCTTAATATTTTTTAGCTCACTTAGTTCCTTAATGTTTTAAGAATGATCTACACTGAGAAGAGGGCTATTAAATAAATGACACTTGGGCCAGGTCTACACTATAAACTTGCTTTGGTGTAACTAAGAGCTTTTCTACACTTACGTTTTATAGCTCTCTAACTTGCTGGCTCAGGGGGGTGAAAAATCACCCCCCTGAGCGCAGCAAGTCTGAGCACTTTAAAGCGCTAGTGTAAACAGGCTCCAAGCGCTGGGAGCTGCGCTCCCAGAGCTCGGCGTTAATCTCCTCGTGGAGGTGGATTACCAGGAGCTCTCTCCCAGCGCTCGTGTGCGACCACACTTGCACTTCAAAGCGCTGCCGCGGGAGCGTTCCTGCGACAGCACTTTGACGTTTCCAGTGTAGCCATGTCCCTTGTCATTCAGAAGTATGAAAAATCAACACCCCTGAGTGACACAGTTATACTGACCTAACTCTCAGTCAACTACATCAACAGGAGGGCTTCTGTCCACATAGCTACCGCCTCTCATGGAGGTGGATTTATCTATATTCATGGGAGAAGCTCTCCTGGCATAGTAGCATCTTCACTGAAGCACGAGCAGCTGTGCCACTGCAGTGTTTTAAGTGTAGACCCAGCCTTGATCACTATTGATTTAATTGGTTTGACATTCCTGTGCTCAGTGTTTTGTGAAGTAGTGTAAGTTTATCAACATCTTTTGGCTTTGTATTCAACTCCAGAAAGTTTAGTAATGAAAGAAACAACTTCTGTTAAGCTTTTAGACCATGATCAAAATTCCCATTTTTAAGCCATCTCACAAGTTCAAGTCAGTATGACATTAAAACAGTATAGTGCAAAGTGATGACATTCCCCCAAGAAACTCTCAAAACTAATGGTGATTAATTTTTCAAGTAGGCCAAAAAACATACAACTTTAAAATGTAGCATCAAACAAAACATTGATCTGAAAAATTAAATGTCATTGCCACCTCCAACTTGTTTTTTAGACATGTTAACTGCCTGGCATTTTTCCTTTAGTTCTTAAATTCTGTGGCATTTTGAGAGACTGGATTTCCAGTCCACATCCTTTTTCAAGCCATATTCATCTCTTTGAACATCTGTGTTTTTCAGAATCTCGGAATGTTCTAGTGGAATCCAGTTAAAAACCAGAAGAAAGTAACGTTTTAAATATTTGATATTTTTTTAATTGACACTGAGATACTTAGGGTCTGATCTAAATCCTAAAGTATGTGTATATAATTCGGAAACATAGATGCATTGATTGCCTTCTTGTCTTCCTAATCTGTTGTCTTTTTTAAATATAAAGCTTCCATAAAGTGAATTTCAGCAAAGCACTTCTTCCTACATTTTAATGTGGTCTGATACTTTAACTGACTCTAGTAAACTGCACACAAGAGACATGATTGGTCTGTGACCTTTGAAGAATTTACTGAGTACAGCTTGAAACAAAGTGTCTAGTGTTCAGAATAGGATTAATATCTGTGGAGTTACTGAGTTTTCTCTCATCTGTGCTGGAATAGATACACTCAAGTCTAACTTTTACTATTTGATGTAGAGGATCTTCTTTGGAAGTCACTTTTCTGAATAAGATTGGAAAAATTTTTAACTTTCACTGTTGTAGAATTTGTAACATTTAATTTTTGTTAAATCTAGGATCACAAAACTTTACTTGCATTAATCTATATATCTGATTCACGGAAAAGATGGGAGGAAACAGATTTATCTTGCCAACTGAGCACCTGACTTGAGTTAGTCAGAAAAGTTTAGACATACCAAAAGTTTAAATATCAATGACTTGTATACAACTAAGATGTCCTCTAAGTTATTAGGCAAGGTGGGTGAGGTAATATCTCTTAAGTTTTGCCCACACTGCAATTAAAAACCCACGGCTGGTCTGTGCCAGCTGATACAGGCTCAGGCAAAGGGGCTGTTGAATTGTGGTGCAGATGTCCAGGCTTAGGCTGGAGCCTGGGCTCTGAGACCCTCCCACCTTGCAGGGTCCTAGAGCCGTGTTCCAGCCCAGGCCTGGACATCTACACCGCAGTTAAACAGCCCAAGCCCTGCGAGCCCGAGTCAGCTAGCGTGGGCCAGCTGTGGGGTTTTAATGCAGAGTAGTCGTATCCTTATTGGACAACTTCTGTTGATTAGCAGGGAGATGTTCAGCAGCAAGCTCTTTGGGGCAGGGTCCAAGTCTCCATATACGTTCGTGCCTAGCACAATGGAACTCCGTTCCTGACTGGAGCCTGTGTGCTGCTGCAGTGTAAATATGAATATTTTCTTAAATAGTGAAGCAAGGACAATGGGAAGGTAAGATGTATAACTGGCAACACTGCAACCGATTCCCTCTTCGTTAGGGAATTGTTGTACCTTAAGACTATCAACATTTCTCTAAGAGTTTTTTTAAGCACCTTCTGACTTGAGTGATCTTGTAGTATTTAGTTTTAGTGAGGAGAGGTGGCCTGACATTTCCCCAAATGAACATCTAAAGAATGGCCTTTCCAATCCAAAAGTTACAGAATTTGATTGCAATGGTATTATTTTAGTGACACTGCTGAAACTTTTGGTCTTATTTAAGATCTAGTAAAAGATGATATTATAGATTAGCGTGGAATGTGCTTGCAGCCAATACTTGACGTGGTACTTCTTTTTTTCTCTGTCTGACAATCAGGATTTCCTAATGGAACAGCTTTAAACCAGTAGCTATCGTTGTGTTCCTAGTGCTGTGCGGTTAGTTATATGCCGTTATACTTCTGTCTTAGAAAGATACCAGCTATACAGGGTAATTTTTCACAATGTAATCTGCTGTAACATAGTGTATAAAATGGATGATTTTAAAAAAAGCTTTCTTTGAAAGATGGAGGGTGCAAAGGTAGGGATTGGTTTTGCAGTCTCTGTTTGAAGCCACTAGAGCATGTCTAGATGAAAAAAGTGATAGCATTTTAAAATAAAGTTAAACATAACTTTAAATGTGACTTTGCACCTAGTTAGACAAGGCAAATTGTGTTAAAAAATGTTAGCTGGTCATGGTCACCCCTTGGCTCCTCAGAATGCTGTAGTGTATTTTAAATCTATCCCTGTCTGAGACAGGAAAACTCACTAAGTTACACGGAGGTTTATACTCATAATAGGTTTTTTCTAAAATACGTTTGCTAGTACATTAGTTAAACATATTTAACACATTTTGTGACCATCTTCTAGATTATGAAAACAATCTAAGCCTTTGGATATGTCTGAATTTCCTTTCTTAGCTGAAACACACAGTTCCTTTCTCATCATTTGTTATTAAATAAAGATATGGAACTTGTAAAGATTGGGTCTAAACTCTTTGCAAGAAGTGTATTAAGACTAAACACCTCAGTGTGATTCGAGGAATTTTCCTGCCTCAGAATGGGATAGATTTAATGTATACTAAAACATGCTGAAGCGTGCAAGCGGCTATGACATTGCCTGATGCCTGATTTTGTAGTTTCACACAATGCCGCTGTGCTGCTTGTTGATGGATGTGGATCTGTCGGATAACTTTCTGGAACAGTTAGATGGAATTTCAGTGAATATTGGAATGCTTCTTAGACCTGAATGAGTTTGTCACCTAGGATAGATCTCTGAATTTCTCTTATCCTATTGTCATACTTTTTATCCTGACAAAAGTTTCAGTGGAGGCTTTGAAGTCAATGTGTAGCTTCATAAATACAGAAGACATACTTTTTTTGCTAAGATTTTTGTGAAAACAGGACATGTCTCTAGGTGCTTGTTCAATTTCATTGCTTAGTCACTTGTAATCATACTTTTCTCTGACACTGAATTTGGTTTGTTTGGAAATTGTCACAGAACAGATGTTTGGCTTTAGTTGAGAAATAAGCGGTAAAAACAGGTGAATCTTGATTTTTTGCTTCCTGCAAATGTCCCTAGCAGAGAAAGATGAGAAATATAATAAAATCTTACTGTAAGATTGTCTTTAATAGAATGTTTTACAACATAGTCTATAAAGCCTCAAGGAATCTTTAACCTTCCTGTAAAACTGTAAATCTCTAACTTAATACAAATACTAAGTAATGCTCCTTTTTTTTTTTTTGCAGCTTCCCATAAAAGCTGGCCAGCAGAATACTCACACCAAAGTCAGCACAGAACATAATAAGGAATGTCTCATAAACATTTCCAAGTACAAGTTTTCCCTGGTCATAAGTGGTCTCACTAATATCTTAAAAAATGTTAACAATATGGTAAGTTTTTCTATGTTGGTTTATTGGATGCTTTTGAAAATGGTTATGGATTTTTATTTACAGAAACTTTGTAGAATGTCTAGTCTAACATTGACTCAAATTGCTGCTTCATTTTGTGCGTTTAATAGGGTACCAGTTAACTTACTTTTTTGTTTGTTTTTTTTTTAAACTTCAAATGCAGTAAAGTTTACCAACAAAATTGAAATGAGCATCCACTTTGCATGTGAGGGTGATGGAGGAACATGGGCAACAAGGTCTGAAAGCAAGAATGTTAGTAATGCTGCATCGGATAACCTAGATGGTGTCAGTCACTGAGGGAATGGACTGTGTGAAAAAGTGCATATGGCTAGGCTAGGGGTACAACCCAACACATGCCCTCTTAGACCTGGGTTTGTAGGCAATCCTTGGATGTCTGCTCTCCAAACCAAGTGGAATATATTTTTAAGTGGTGCACTTGATCACTGGGAAATGGGTTCTCTCTGTACAGCTGCATAAGCATGCTATTTAACTAATGAAGCAATGTTTTGTAGCCTTGGAGGAGACAGAAGAGGGCATTTGGGCAGAGGTATCCAGTGAACAGCATCCAGAGCGATGGGAGCTGTTCTAATCCTTTCTGCTAGAATGTGTCCTGCCAGGAAGAGCGATATTGGAAGAGGGAAAAAACGAACAAACATTTAAAACAAACCTAGGGCATTAGATTCTTTTCAGGATCTGTTCAGACACTCTGCATAAGTGAATGGCGCAGTCATTTGCAAGTGGCCATCTCATAAATTACATTTAAAAGCAACAAAGAATCCTGTGGCACCTTATAGACTAACAGACGTTTTGCAGCATGAGCTTTGATTCTCGAATACCCACTCGGCAGCAGTGAAGTATTCACCGAAGAGTGGGTCAAAACCAAAAAATGCAAATGCTAAAAAGGTATACCACAGGATCTTTGCTTGCTTCTTTAGATCCACAGATCACCCTCTGATATTTAAAAACAAAAAGAAATCCTGGAGCCATACAAGATTATCAGCCGAGAACCATGAAGGAAAAGACTTGAAAAAGGCTCTTTGGCCTCGTGGTAGTCCTACAGACTTAATCTCCTGAGCACATCCCTTAGAGGCTAGTAAGGAATGCTTCGCTTGAGTGGACTGTTCCCCTGATATTTCCCCCCTCTGACTGACACTTGATGTAGCTTGCAGTGTTTCTTGGGTGGATCAAGGACCTCCTTAACACTGAGTTCTTGTGGGCAGCAGGTTAAAGTCAAGGGACAGAAAAAGGTTCAAGAAGACCTTCCTACCAAACTTCAAAAAGACCCTTTCAAACTCAAATTTGTAACATTAAATGAACAGTCTCCCTCTATACTGTTTGTTTGTGAAATGCAGCAAGGCAGAGCATGGAATCATTTTCAAAAATATACTAAAACATTATTGAAACTTCACCCTCATTAAATTAACATTGACGACTAATTTGATAGAGTGCAGTAGACAGAGGGGGATGGGGAAGAACAAAGGAAAATTATTAAATATGGATCCTAGGACAAATAAAAATTACCAATGGGGCAGGCAAGGTGAGAAATTGTAGTTACTTTGAAAAAGTGGAGGGAGAAGAAATGAAGCAAATTTCATGGGTGATCAACTTCCAAACCATCAGCTCCATCATGACAGCACTCAAGGTGGGCTCGCTAAAGGGCCAATAGTATGTGAACATGTCCTCCCCAGAACAAGAGAATGAGTAGCCTATACTTACACTAATGGACATAAAAATTAATAATGCCAACTCAAAAATAAATCAGCCACGCGACAGATATCAGTTGTAAGGAGTCCTGATAAATAAGAGTGTAAGCTATACAATTAGAAACAAAAATTCGGTATTGTATCTGATGTGTGTAGCTGAGGCCTGGCCTGACATGAGCAATTAAAACCTGGAAGGAGGCTTCGTTTCTTGGAAGATAAAATTAGGGAGGTAAACAGATCATTAGGTTGAAAAAGACAGAATGTCTGAGCCATCTAAGATAAGAGGGAGAACACCCAGGGAACCATTTACCAACAATGGGCAAAGATGATCCTGGAATATGGAAGTTCAGGTTCTACATGAACAGCACATGGAGAGAACATGCTGCACGGGATTGGTTCCTGCAGACTAACTAAATCAATGCAAAAATGTGATGCAGCGTGTATAGTAAATGCAGTGTAATCTGTACGTATATATAAAGTGTGTAACTTTGGATGTGTGGCATGCTCTGTACCCACCCCATTCGCTTGAGTCTTACCATATTTGTTTTATGCCAAATAAAGGGACCCGAGTAGTGAAATCTGGAGTTGGATTTAGTGTTTTGACTCCCAGAGAACTGGACAAGGTGTTCTGGATAAGCTGAGTGGGAAAGGTCTCTGAGGGAATACCAGCCATGTACCATTTTTAGTACCACTTTTTATGGAAAATGGCCCAAAAATTATTAGTCTGACTTGGTACTTCCAAGTGAATCCCTCCATAAAGTGCAAAAATAGAAGAATGAGTCTTTTCATATCAATGTTCTGTACTCAATAGCAAGACGTAACTTTTCCTATGGTTGAGGAAGAGAGAACTGGATCAGATGCTCCAACCAGCTAGCAATATTTTTCAAGCAGTCCTTCAGAATGAAGACCAGACTGTGTGCCATTAGTCTGCTCCATGTTTAGAAAAGATACCTTCAAGAGGCCTCCTGCTCAGCTAAAGCCTGCATATATTTGAACTAATCTTTCAAGCAGTTTTAATTATCACATAATTTTCTGAAGCTTCTTACTGTGTGTTCTATCTACAGTCAATGAAACTAAATACATTTTTTGGCTAACCCTTCTCTGCTTTCTTTTGCTGTTCCAATCTGAATATTGATACACTTATTCATTGGCGCTGGTAGTGAAATTGGATGCTAGTTTAAATATGTGATAGACTCTTGCATCCTAGATTTAAAATGCGGTATCCGCTTTGAAGATCCAGTAGTGTATTTGTGTTTCTTCCTGTGGTCTATGCTAAATTCTGCAGCAATCAAACTAAGTTTGTATCCATGGATTTTTGGAAACCTCAGTTCTGTTAAGTATTGTCTTGGCAATAAAATACAGCTCTAAAGAAATCAGATACGATAGACAAACAGTAATCGCTACTAAAATAGAATTTTGGGGTCATGAAAGTGAAGGACTTGCTAGGCTCTCTAGTTGTTCTGCTGTGTGCCTTAAATACTAATTGGCCTGCATGTCCTGTCCCTTGTTATCTTTGTTCAATTTATGTCATTCACACCAAAACAGTTTACTCACTTCATGCTAGGAACTAGGAAGGAACCATTAATTTCATTTTCACTGGCCCTCTTTCTGAATTTGAACCCAGAGCTCCAAAGGTGGAAAGGCTAGAGCATTAGGGAGGAGGGACAGCTCAGTGGTTTGAGCATTGGCCTGCTAAACGCAGGCTTGTGAGGGCCATTTAGGGATCTGGGGAAAAATCTGTCTGGGGATGGGTCCTGCATTGAGCAGGGGGTTGGACTAGATGACCTCCTGAGGTCCCTTCCAAACCTGATATTCTATGATTAACCTAGTGTGCTGCTTAACCCCCAGCAGATTTTCTGTATCACTTAAATGCTGCAATGGGCTATCAGTCAGATTTATGCACTGGAACTAAATCTGTACCTTTTCTTGTAGAGGATATTTGGAGAAGCTGCTGAAAAGAATTTATATCTCTCTCAGCTGATTATATTGGATACACTGGAAAAATGTCTTGCTGGGGTAAGTAGTCTAATTTATAATTGAGTTTCTGAATCAGATGTAGACAAAGTGAACAGAAGTTCTATAAATGTGTATACTAGGTAGTAATAAACTAACAATCATTTGATTTATGTCACATAGAATTAATGCTAGTTTTAGAAAAACTCCAAAGAGACCTGTTGTGATTTCAAGTTTTTTTTTCTTGCTGCTAACAGCCCACCTTAATTGATTAGTCTCGTTAGAGTTGGTGTGGCAACACCCATTTTTTCATGTTCTTTGTGTATATATATCTTCCTACTGTTTTTTCCACTGCATGCATCCGATGAAGTGGGTTTTAGCCCATGAAAGCTTATGCCCAAATAAATGTTAGTCTCTAAGATGCCACAAGTACTCCCCGTTCTTTTTAATGTGTAGAATGTCCATCCTCCCCGCCACCCCAATTAACAATGGTCAAAAATGCCTTGACTTGTTAACTAAATGGACAAAGGAAGGTTTCAGATCTAACCGTTCCTTCACTTCACTTCCAAAGTTCTAATGTTATATGTTTCTCTACAAGCATTCAGATAAAAAGAATAAACCATTGTGTGCATGGAAAACAAATTTAAGTAAAGTAATGGGTTTCAGTGTTAAGCTTTCATTGCATTTGTATAAACTGTAAGTGGATGGGGAGATTCAAAGTAGGTTACAAACAAAATAATAAAAATGGTTTCATTTCACAATTTAATACAAAATTAAAGGATAATTTTACAATCATTTTAAAATGGCAAATAGTAAAAATTAAAATATAAATGCTTAAAATATATTAAAATTAATGAAGTTTGTGAAAGTCATAGTTACTGTTTCTTAAATGAAGTAGAGATTTCTTGTTGTCGTTTTTGTTTCTATTTTCTATAATTATATACCCAGACAGAATCTCTTGCTATTGCTATATTAAGATTACTTTTGCAGGTATTTCCTAGTTTACGTTATTTAACCTTATCCAAACTTCCAGTGGGAGTCCAATCCTGAAGTTTCCACGCACACTTTCCTATTTCATTCAAATCTTTGCTGAGAGGCAGTTTGCTTTTACCTTTGGGATGAAAACAGTTGTATACTTGCAAAGCCAAACTTCATCTTAGGTAAAAACTCTGGGTCTCAGATTTATTCCTAGAGATTTATTTTAGCTTTGTTCCAGAAAGAATGTAATGAAATCATCAAAGCTGTGTGCAATTCCTTAGTACTGGTTGTAAAAGATATTTCTCTACAGAGTAATAAATACAATAGTTTGGTTTATCAAGGTGGAACATCTTTTAATATAGTAAAGATGCTGATGATGTAAGTAATCATGCTGTTTTAAGTACATAAGAAAATAATGGTAGGTATCTAAATAATGCAGAATAGATTTAAACTTTAAAAAAAGTAAATTATACCATATTTTCTTTCCTGTGTTTAGACAAGTCTAAGTTACTACATTAATTTCATAAATCCATATCTTCCTTTTTTAAAAGCCACAATTTATATTGATCAAAACCTCAGTGTGTTTCAGATACATGATGAAACCTCTAACAGCTTAAAATTGTATGTCTTGTCAATTTAGATGAAAGCAAGTTGAGCCAGTATATTCAGTAAGACTTGAGCCAAAGCTGTATACAAAGAGAGTTGTGTTCTGTGATATGGTCAGACATATTTCTTGCTTACTATTGCTTCTTAATGTTTCACCAAGTTCTCATGGCAACAAGACTCAGGTCAGCTAAGTGGGATCACTGCAACTTCAGAATTCCCCAGAGTAATTTAATTGTTAGGATATTAAAAGTTTAAATGCTGACCTGACCCTCTGTTAAGATTCTTGGTAAAGTTGCTCTTCGAATTCTTTCTTAAATAGTTTCCTTATGTCTCATACTGTGCAAATTGGAAAAAAGTAGAATTCTACAGGAAAGTGTAGGTTTTTTTGTTCTTGTCTGGAATCACACTGAGTCAATAAAGAAGCATCCTCTCCTTCATCATGTCTTTTAAATCCCTACTGGAGAAAAACAACTGTCAGAAAACCATTTGAGAGAATTAAGAGTTGGAGTTTACCTTAGGTTCTTCTAAGGCAAACAACTGACTCAGATGCTCTAACACCAGTGCTTTGACAGGTTGGCAGTGTGTGTCCCTTAAGTATTCAAACCTTATGATTGGAAAAAAAATGTTTTGATAGCCCATTCAGTACTTGATGATATTGAGCTACTAACATTGTCCCACAGGTCAGGGATGGAAACGCATTTGAAAATGTAAAATATTGCTTTATGTGAAATTATAGGAAATTACTGTTAGCAGGTGGTGTATCAGAGCTTTTCCACTTAATTTGCATTGATGTCAATGGGAGTTTCTACTGTGTGGAGAGTAAGTAGTGTAAGATTGGGGGGGGAGGAATAGCTCAGTGGTTTGAGCATTGGGGGCTGGACTAGATGACCTTTCAAGGTCCCTTCCAGTTCTAGGAGATTGGTATATCTCCAATTATTATTATTATTTATCTGTTCCTGGGATAGTAGTGACTAGAAATACTGTTTTGCCTGTAAAGCTGTGAAAGGAAATTTCAGGGAATAAGTGAAATGTTTCCATTTTAGCAACCAAAGGACACGATGCGACTAGATGAGACAATGCTGGTCAAACAGTTGCTGCCAGAAATCTGCCATTTTATCCATACATACCGTGAAGGAAACCAACATGCAGCCGAACTTCGCAATTCTGCCTCTGGGGTTCTCTTCTCTCTCAGTTGCAATAATTTTAATGCAGTCTTCAGCCGCATTTCTACCAGGTGAGTGCATGAATGGCAGAGCTTATCCAGTGTATTAGAAGTCTTATCAAATACCGTGAATGTTGTCTGGCTCTAATCAGTGTAGATTAAAACAAAGGCTAAAATTCATGACAGACCTTTCTGATCTGAAAAATACAAACTCCCCATCAGTATTTTCAAGTTAATATCATATAATAAGCTGCTTACACCTCTACCCCGATATAATGCTGTCCTCGGGAGCCAAAAAATCTTACCAAGTTATAGGTGAAAACGCGTTATATCTAACTTGCTTTGATCCACCGGAGTGCGCAGCCCTGCCCCCTTGGAGTGCTGCTTTACCGTGTTATATCTGAATTCGTGTTATATCGGGTTGCGTTATATCGGGGTAGAGGTGTATTTGAAATCTTTTCTGAGGAAAATCCCTCTACATTCCAAAACTCTGCTTAAGCATCAATTGATAAAATTAGTCTGATTCTGTCTCCGTTCAATGTTTTTGTACAGCTTATTTTCTGAGTGCTAGACTTGCTTATTTTTTAGACCTGCTTTTATATGAAAAAAACCCTGCCATAGAATGGAACTAATGATAAAACCAAGTTGAAATGTAGGGTGGGTGCTTGCTAGTGAGAGATTTCTAAAAATTGACAGACACTTAACTTATATCCATTAATGTGTTTGCTGTTCCATGGTAACGTCTAGTTCTCTGCAGTTCTGTTGGAGCCTTAAGGGTGTTGTCTTCCTATAATTTTCCCTACTTGAAGGCCCATATATATATCCATCTTTTTGACTGAGGAGAATGGGGCATGATTGCCTTGACCCTAAGAATATTACTCTTCATTGGCTTTGGAAGGAGCCTGCTTGTCCTCTCACATGATTTTTATATCCGTGCAACCCCACTGATTATAATGGAATTTGTCCTGATTTACACCACTCTAAATGAGAGGTGAGTCAGGGCCAAGGTATGCTATCCCTTCTTTACTTCCCGCATTGCATGCATCTCTTTGGTGCTGTCTTTGGCCAGCCCACCAAGGTTGCATGGGAAGCTTTTATTAAGGAAATGCTTTTATGTCCTTTGAAAGTTGCTTGAAAAGGTTTAACTCTTATCAGGGTAGTGTGGTTATAACCAACAGTAGTACTTGAGTGGATCATTTGTTGGAGTTGGATCCAATGCTCCTTTATTAGGCTTGGGCAGCAATGAGTATGCTAGTTTGAGTTGTTTTTAGTACAACAATCTAATTAAAACTAGGGCTTGTGTAACTTATACAATTAAAAGAGCTTTGAGAACATTAGAATGGAAGTGCCTTCAAATTTTAAATATGAAACTTGGTAAATATCTAATTAGCTGAAATCTCAACTATTTTTTTAAACGTTAAAAGGCTTTAATAATCTCTCAAGGACCTAGACTTAGTAGCTAGGATGGAGGATATTGTTTTTGCTAAATAAATGGATTAGGTTTAGTAGGAAATGATTCCATGCCCTTCTGTTATAGGGAGTTGCACTAGAACTTATTCTTGTAGATAGTTCTTTAATGTGTATTTGTTTATACATCTGCAGTATATTTTTTTCAGTATAAGTCTTTTTTACTCAAACTTAATTTTGAAATTCTAGGCTGTTTCAAGGCTGGCGTTGATTTTTGTTTCCACACAATTCTATTTTTCATTGGTATAGAAGTGGTTAAACATTTGGTTGTTTGTTGCTAATATCCACAGAGGTCAGCCTGCCGACAGTTAGCATTGCTGATCTTTTGACCCATGCTTCCTGTTTAGGCATATTTCGAGGCTCTGTACAGCAGCTGGGGGATTTTTGGCATGTAAAGCACATCATCAGGGACCTTCCCCTTCTCAGCGTGGGCTGTTAAGTTTTCCCTCCATTGATTAAATGAAGAGCTGCTTTTGTGTGTAGCGGTAGAAATCGCATATCATGTCAAGTACACATCTGTAGCTTTGGAAGGGGTCAACACAATCTTATAACTTGCAGGCTCATATGATTTAGTTATTTAGTTTTTAGTGGCTTGTGATCTGATATGATATCGCTTCTCAGCTCTCTGAGCTAAGAGGTGAAAACATTATCTAAAAGTTACCCTCAAAAAAGGAGGGAAAAGATTTACCACAGTGCTTAAATGGATGTGATTAAAACTAATTGAGTTTCATTAGGGACAGAAAAAAGGGCTCCCCTTTGCCTGAGGGCTGACTGCAGTTCCCTTCAGGGACTGTGAATACTCCTGATTGTTGCCCAGATGGTATAGCTCAAGTGCAAAGCAAGGCACTCATTCCCAGGGGCATGGCCCAAAGGCATCCCCGGCATGAGCCAGAGAGGTCAGTGCTCAGGTGAAGTGTAATATAGATTACTTCCACAGCATTGTAAAGAAAAAGAGGATATAGGGTAAAATCTTGGTGTTAACCTTACTATAAACTGATGGCATTTGTAGCTTTCATCTTGAAATGTTGAGAAATTGTCTGCTGGAACTTTTCTATATGAAGATAAAATGAAAATATTCTGTAAAATTAACTCTTAATGGTCATCCAAAGTTTGTTTTTATTTCCTGGATCTGTCAAAGTTCCAACAGTAAGTCTCTGGAGGGGATGATGATGATCCTTTAATATTCAAATGTTTACTACTTATTTTCATTTCACCTGTATAATAGGAGGTGTTTTTCAGAAGTATGAACATGTCAGCAATGGCTGACAGTCTCTGTTTCGAGAAGTTAATTTAATTTACTGTTTCGAGTTATACTTTACTTTGCATCTCTTTAGATTACAGGAACTGACTGTGTGTTCGGAAGATAATGCTGATGTTCATGATATTGAACTTTTACAGTATATTAGTGTGGACTGCATAAAACTGAAACGAATATTGCAAGGTAGGTTGTGAAATTGTGTGTCTTTGGGCTGATCATCAGACTGGTTTTGTGCTGCTATAGCTATCTGTTTAGAAGTCCATAGTTAGTGGTATTACCCTCTAGCATAGACACAGTTACACTGGTGTAACATAGTCCTGTATATTAATTTAGAAACAGTATAATTTTACTTCATTCAAATTATAATTAGCATCTGATTTTAAAATAACTGGTGCTTAGAACCCGTGAGCGGTCTTATTGGGTTGAATTATTATATACCTATTTTGTTAGAAATGAATTTCTCTTTCAAATGTTGAAATTTTTTATTTTTACAGAGACCGTATTTAAGTTTAAAGCCCTAAAGAAAGTAGCTCAACTGGCAGTTATAAACAGTCTTGAAAAGGCAAGTATGTTACCATTGATATATTCTAAGTGGAATTTTCTTGCTGTTCCTCAGCCACTGATTTGCAGTCTCATGCCCCTGTTTGAATTTAGGAACTGGAAAACACTACTCTCATTTGGACAGGTCACTTTTCACTGTAGAAACACATGTATGAGATTTCTGCTGTAAAAGCACTGCATGCTGAGACTCTGAAGGACAAAATAAACACGTCTTCCACTGGAAGTTCATTTCCTAAACTGAGTTTATTTTCTAAACTGATTGTTGCATATGTGTAAAGACATGTTGAATTATCTGTAGGCATTTTGGAACTGGGTGGAAAACTATCCTGATGAATTCACAAAGCTGTACCAGACACCACAGACTGATATGGCAGGTAAGACATAACAAATCATATTGATGTGTATCTCTTAAAATACGGATTTATCAGGCTAAGTCCATTGGTTGTCTTTTTCACAAAGCTTTTATGTCAGAGATCACCAACTTCACTGACATTTTGTACACTCCTTGCTTCTCAAGGCAGTTCGCATAAAAGAAGCATCTTTCTGCCATCCTTTGCCAGAGCATCTTGGGATACACTCTTTATCTCCCTTCACTCAACAAATGGAAATGGGGAGGAATGGGGTAATGGTGGGAATTGGACTGCTTTTATAGAGCTCTATTTTGATACACATAACAAACAAAACGCACAAACATAAACTATCTTACATATAAATAAAAGTAAATTTACAAATACTCATTTTAGCCTCTGATTCAGGAAAGCATTCCTCTTCAGGAAGGGGACGTAAGCATATGCTTAGAGCTCTGCAAATCCGTAGCTATCTGCTTTATATCTGCGGCCCGTGTTTGCAGATCATGGATGAATGCAGATCCAAATTTTATATCTAGAGTCCTGCAAATCTGTGTATATCCATGGACTGGATGCGAATACAAATTTTGTATTGACACAAGGCTCTACATATGCTTTAGTCTTTCTGACTAGAGAAGGACTTAAGCACATTTTTAAGTTATTTTTGGAATCATTGTTTTAACCCTGTTTATAGCCCAGTTCAGCCACAATGGCCTGCCTAAGCATGGTTGTAAAACACATTTTATTTTTGTAGATGGAGCCATACTTTGCCTCTTATGTTCTGTTCCCCCTTTATCTTCCTTGTCAAAAGTGGTGCCAAACTTCTTTTGCTTGCCAGTACTCAAGACACATCCTTCCAGTTTCCATTTGTGTCATAGCAGGACCTGTATCTGAACTCTGAAAATAAGCTGAAATGTCTGTTACTTGTACATGCATATTTTAGTGTCATCTGCAAACCAGAATTCTGGAAGGTTTTTCACAGTTTAAACCTTCAGCTACTATTTAGTGAGTTGGTTAGCTGGAAAAAGAATGAATATCATTGATTTTAAAAAATATGGAAAATAGTTAAAGCAAATTTTGTCATTTGTACACGTCAATTACAGTATTTCATAGAATAGTATTTTTGATCAATTTTTTTCCCCTTTAGATGTTTTAAATCCCCCTTTTTATTTCCTATTTCTTTCTGCAGACAATAATACCTAGCTCTGACATAAGTGTTCATCCACAGATCATATGTATTTCTGGAATGCTCTCTTGTAGTCATTTCTAGTGAATGAATTACGGTTGTGGCTGTCTTGCTCATATTTCTTTTGTTTATTGAACCAGTGCTTTTTCTTTTGAGTAATGCTCTTTGCAAACTAGGATTATGAGCTAAACATAACAGGATATTTAAACACTTTTCCCCTCAGTGTTTCTTCCGTAGTCATTTGGTTGTTTTATAATGTAGATTGTGCAGAGAAGTTGTTTGACTTGGTGGATGGGTTTGCCGAAAGCACGAAACGTAAAGCAGCAGTTTGGCCACTGCAAATCATTCTTCTTGTCCTGTGTCCAGAAATCATTCAAGATATAGCCAAGGATGTGGTGGAGGAAACCAAAATAAACAAGGTGAAGAAAGCTAAAATGTCATAGTGAATACAAGTCTGAATTCAATAGGGTGTTTGTCTTGGCATGTCCCATATTGTTTTAAAAAGCTATACTCTGATATAAGCCTACTCTGCCTCTATTTAAAAAAAAACCAAACATTTAAACCCCCTATTAAATTCCTGTTTTCTCTATTATTCAGGATTCTCGGAGCTCTCACCTAGCCCTTTACTTTCCCTACCATCAGAGCTTTGTATAATGGCATATATCCTGCTTGATGAGGGTTGTATAGCTACTCCTGACAATTCAATTCCTGGAGCTAAAAAAAGGGGTTTGTGCAGAACACTGTGAGTCATTCACTCCTGTTGGTGGTGAACAAATTGCCACCTCAGCACTTACAGCCCCTGCTGGGCTTCAGAGTAAAGAACTGTCCTAGAGTTTTGAATCCTGCTATTCCTCCCCAAGTCCCTTAATCAAGTTTTACATTACTGCTAATCTGAACTGAACTTTGTGGTGGTGGTGGGTTTTTTTGTTTTTGTTTTTTGCAATGTGTGGAAATAAGAACATAAGAGCGGCCATACTGGGTCAGACCAAAGGTCCATCTAGCCCAGTATCCTGTCTTCCGACAGTGGCCAGTGCCAGGTGCCCCAGAGGGAATGAACCGAACAGGTGAAATCATCAAGTGATCCATCCTCTGTCTCTCATTCCCAGCTTCTGGCAAACAGAGGCCAGGGACATCATTCCTGCCCATCCTGGCTAATAGCCATTGATTGACCTATCCTCCATGAATATATTTTGTTCTTTTTTTGAACCCTGTTATAGTCTTGGCCTTCACAACATCTTCTAGCAAGGTGTTCCACAGGGTGACTGTGTGCTGTGTGGCAAAAATACTTCCTTTTGTTTGTTTTAAACTTGCTGCCTTTTAATTTCATTTGGTGACCCCTCTAGTCCTTATGTTATGAGGAGGAATAAGTAACACTTCCTTATTGACTTTTTCCACATCAGTCATGATTTTATAGACCTCAATTATATCCCTGCCGTAGTTGTCTCTTTTCCAAGCTGACAAGTCGCAGTCTTATTAATCTCTCCTCACATGGCAGATGTTTCATACCCCTAATAATTTTTGTTGCTCTTTTCTGAACCTTTTCCAATTCCAATATATCTTTTTTGAGATGGGGGGACCACATCTGCACGCAGTATTCAAGATGTGGGCGTTCCATGGATTTATATAGAGGCAATATTTTTTCTGTCTTATTACCTATCCCTTTCTTAAAAGCAGCAGAGAGTCCTGTGGCACCTTATAGACTAACAGACGTATTGGAGCATGAGCTTTCGTGGGTGAAATACCCACTTCATCGGATGCATCTAGTGGAAATTTCCAGGGGCAGGTATATATATGCCTGTTTCTTGCTTGCATATATATACCTGCCCCTGGAAATTTCCACTAGATGCATCCGACAGAGTGGGTATTCACCCACGAAAGCTCATGCTCCAATATGTCTGTTAGTCTATAAGGTGCCACAGGACTCTTTGCTGCTTTTACAGATCCAGACTAACACGGCTACCCCTCTGATACTATCCCTTTCTTAATGGTTCCCAACATTCTGTTTGCTTTTTTGACTGCTGCTGCACATCGAGTGGAAGTTTTGAGAGAACTAGCTGCAATGACTCCAAGATCTTTCTTGAATGGTAACAGCTAATTTAGACCCCATCATTTTATATGTATAGTTGGGATTATGTTTTCCCAATATGCATTACTTTACATGTATCGACATTGAATTTCATCTGCCATTTTGTTGCCTAGTCACCCAGTTTTGAGAGAGCCTTTTCTAGCTCTTCTCAGTCTGCTTGGGACTTAACTATCTTAAGTAGTTTTGTATCATCTGAAAATTTTGCCACCTCACTGTTTACCCCTTTTTCCAGATCATTTATGAATATGTTGAATAGGACTGAATAGAGAGGTTCTATGGTACAGTTTGGTTCATTTAAGATTTTACTTCATTTGATTCTACACTTTCTTTCGTGTATAGTGCCACTCCCCCACCAGCACGACGTGTTCTGTCCTTCCGATATATTTTGTACCCGAAAAGCTTGGTTTGCAAATGAAGTTCTGTAACACAGACAGAATTTGACTTGGCTACAATTAAAAATAAGCAATGCTTGGAGCATCTAAGTTGGCCATTGCCAAGCTGATTATATCATGGTATCTTCACACAAATGTGAATTGTCCAAAGTGAGTGTGTAATGAATAAAATATACTTTTCTAAACTGATACACCAGTATTTCCATTTTTTGGGGGGGTATTTAAAGATGTAAAAGCTTTGTCCACAGCTCCTAAAACATCGGCTATAACTATTTCTTTCTTTTCTTTTTTGGTTGTTATATTTGAATTCTGCAGAAACTGTTTCTGGACAACCTCAGGAAAGCACTTGCAAGCCATAGTGGGAGCAGACAGCTGACTGAAAGTGCTGCTATTGCTTGTGTTAAACTGTGCAAAGCATCTACCTACATCAACTGGGAAGATAATTCTGTCATTTTCCTTCTAGTGCAGTCCATGGTTGATGATCTTAAGGTAAAGAGGAAGAGAGAGGAGTCTGGAAATCATTTTGTCATTTCCTAAATCTGATGAGAAAATTCATTTGAATTTGTGTTTTACTAACGAGCCCAGTGTCATGGAGTATCTTTGGTAGCATTTTTGTAAGCAAGCTGTGCATGTTCTAGTATTATATTTACACCAGTATTGCAGCTCTGGTATTCGTCATTCACTCCTTACTTTCCTTCTCTCGAATCCCACATTGTCTCTTGACTTCCTACATTTTGTTTCTGCTGAATGCCTTTTGGCTTTAATAGCACCAAGGAATTTTACATTCTCTTCATGCAACATTTACCCACTTACAGCCCCTATGTAATGCCCAAACCACTTCTTGCTTTTCTGAATACACTTTAGCTCTGGGTATTGCAACATGTAATCAACCAAGCTTGTGAGACACTATTGGTGAATTAAAAAGCAAGGGATAGCGTCTTTTTTGTCTCTTTTAGATCTGTAAAAATTGTCTTTTTTAAAGGTTAAATATTATTTAAGTGGTTTTAGAAATAACAAATGTTAGTAGATTTTCTAAAATTGTAACATTTAGAGTGGCCTACTCTCTGATTTTTAACAAATTAGTCATATATTACAAGCAAACTGGAATAACATTTTTATCTGAATTTTTGTGTAGACCTTGCTGTTTAATCCAAGTAAACCTTTCTCAAGAGGCAATCAGAATGCAGATGTAGACCTTATGATAGACTGCTTAGTTTCCTGCTTTCGCATAAACCCTCAGAACAACCCATACCTTAAGGTGAGGCAATGATTTTATGGACAAGTAGTGTCTCCTGATGCTATTTATGACTTGTCAGATATCAAGGGTGCGCTAGTGGCAGCCAGAAATTCATAAATAATTTCAAACTTCTTAATATTTGTCAGAAATTCTTTGTGTTGAGTATTTTGTATCAATCTATTTCTGCTGTTCTAATACTGCTTGTATTGATGTTTTTTTAATTTACTAAATGGGCTTTGGTGCTTTGTTCAATCTGATCTTGAGAGATGTTAAAGAATAACAATTTTCCCAAATGGCTTTTATATTAATGTTTTCCTTCTAGATCTGCTTGGCACAGAATTCCCCATCAACGTTTCATTATGTGCTGGTAAACTCACTCCAGCGAATAATCACAAATGTAAGTCTTAAAAGTATTTAGTTAGCCTAGAGGTGGTTAGTGATTTTATTTAGGAATTGAAATAGTCATTTGACTAGAATTTAAGCAGTAGCCTAAATCTTGCGCACTGTGCTCATAGTACTAGTTCTAGCATAGTCATCAGGATTTGCCCACAAGCTTGCTCATTAGCCACTTATCAGGTTTCAAAATAGGTTGAGCTTCTAATCACGATATTTGCATGGCAGCAGTTCCTTCACTGCTCCAACCCCTCTTGCTCTTTCCAGTGTATTGACATTGGTCATTTAGGGGAGGAGGACCTTGGATTCCATATTTGTATTAAGGGGGGCAGTATTGCCTAGTGGATGGAGCAATGGACTGGGACTTGACGGATCTGGGTTCCGTTCTCAGCTCAGCTACTGGGTAACCTGGGGCAAGTCACTTCACTTCTCTGTGCTTCAGTTTTCTTATCCATAAAATGGTGATAATGATGTGTACCTCCTTTGTAAAGCACTACATACATGCTAGGTGGTATTGGTGGTATTATGCCAGTGCCTAGGGGTCCTTGTCATGGAAATGGCCCCACTATGGCAAGAGCTGTACCCACGTGCAAAGTAGGTGGTCCCTGCCCAAAAGAGCTTATAATCTAAGTGTAAAATGAGACAACAGGTAGATGCAATGAACAGATGGGCAAGGTTTACCCCTATTATCTCTACTTGATGTGGGGTAAAAGGACAGGACAGGCATTTATTTTAAAAAAGTAAAAATTCCTAGAACAGAGAATAAGGCCATAATCTAGATCGATTTAAAAATATTTAAACCACATTGCACTGTGTAACTTGGAGCACCACAGGTTTCTGCTAATGCACCAAACCCTGTGGGCTCTGCCTAGGGCTGCTCTTGTAGTTTTGCACTAGCTATGGGAAGAGCTTTTAACACAAAGCTTCTGTAACTAGTGCCTTTCACTGAAACATGAAATTTGATTTTCATTTTAAAAAATTAACTTTTGGCCTTGAAATGGTTCTTTTCGATAACAATTGCTGCTTAATTTTTGTTGTCTAATAGAATATGCAGTTTGTTCGTATGTGGACTTTGCACTGCTCTCAGGCTGAGTTTGAGCCTTTTGGTCTTTCACGCTAAAGCACAACTCTCCATGCCCGCTTGTCTTCGATAAAAGTGACTGCGTGTTTGCTCATATTGCAAGTATGGAAGTCGTTTTTGATGAAGAACAAAACCAGTAGGGAAACGGGTCTTAATTTAACCCTTTCTGGCAAAAGAAAACAGAAAACTTGGAGTAGAAAAAAAAAACCTCATTCTGAGCTAATGAAATCTTTGTTATGAAAACTATTCACCCTTCAAATAGTAATGCATAGCCCATTTCGAATAATCATGTCTTAAACTGAACTTTAAGTAGCAACTTCTTTAATTTGGCTTTGTAATCCGTTACTAACTTCTCCAATGTCAGTCTAAATGACATTGATCTTGAAGTACATATTGATTGAAAAACCAATTATGACAGCAAGTAGTCTGTTTTGTGTTTTGTTTTGTTTAAATAGATGGTGATTTGTATGACCTACTACTTTAGATTTCTGCAGTGGTTTCCATAGTGTTTAGGGTGATCTCACTATCGGAAGCTTTTTACAGTTCCAAAACAGTGAAATAAAGACCTTTTTCTTCGACATCTCAGCAGCTATAGGTTTCAGTATAAATTGTATCCTGTTTTTGGTTGATGTCTGTTAACTCCCTTTCATGTGTTCTCTGAACATCAATAAATTGGTTTATATGGAGGAAATATTATGAAATAACTAAGAATAGTTTTACTTTATTTGTTAATATGGTGTACATTTTTATTGCTTCAATTCTTGTACCAACACAAAATAAATGCTTTGTTTTCAGCAGTACATTTAATATGCTCTGTAATGAAGCTTTATAGACAGTATTAACCATTTATGATCTCAAAAGATTTTTTTTACTTGCAGTATGTTAGTTTCTAGTGAACAGAGTATTTACTTTAGTCAGTCATGCATCATTTCCTCTAGACTGAACTCATTCACAGTCAACTTTTTTAATAGTTACTGTTTTCAGATTAGGTGGCAGATCATAAAAGAAATAAACAACTGGAGTATGGTGTGAAATATAACCTATGCAAGTATTGTGAATTATAGCGTTAGACGGGGGAGTTGACACAACTTCATTCAAGTTTGTGCAAAACATTTACGTTCTTCAGAATAGTTTAATAACCTTCCCTCTTTTTCCTCAGTCCATCATCCCAGTTTTATTTGCTGTGTGGAAAGGTGTGGCTATTTAAACTTGAAAAAGATATTTTTTAAAAAATGGAACCACCTTTCCACCTTGTACTTTTTAAGTACCACTGTATTTTCTTCCTAGTCTGAAGTAGACTGGTGGCCCAAGATTGATGCTGTGTACTGTCATTCCGTGGAACTCCGCAGCATGTTCAGTGAAACACTTCAAAAAGCTGTGCAGAGTTGTGGGGCGCATCCAGCAATTCGTATGACACCGGTAAGACTTGGATCCATGAATTAACAATTTCTGTCCATTGCATTTTCTGTCTCCATTCCATTCCTGCTGTTTTATTCATCAATGTTAGTCTGGAAGATAGAGTAAAAATGTAGCAATCCCTAAAGCAACAGAGAGCCTTACATGCTCTGTAAACCTTGCAGTATTCTGTGTATTCACAAAGTATTCCTACTGAGTTAATTAGTGATCTTGTTTCTTAGCTTTTTATGCTGCTCTCTCAGACCAACAAGATAGAAATAATCTACTTTTCTGTAATACAGTCTGACTGTTTTTTAAGGTGTCTTGCTGTATCCAGGCCTATTTAGTGAAGGCAATGCTTCGCCTTTTTTTCATAATCAGAATAATTCTACCCTCTGCTGCATACAGCAGAATACATTTCAGTAACTGCTGCATTTCTACATTGATGATGAGCAGGAGTTTTTGATTTGAAATACTTTTCACTTGTTTTACTTTGTCTTAAGCATGTTGGCTGTTTGGTCTTAGTGACAGCACAGAAATTGTAAAGATTTGCAAGCATTATGAAATGAAAACTGCTTTGATCATCTTTATATAAAAATCTTCAGTAAATTACAGATTAGTCTGTAGTATGATATCCAAATGTCTCTTGAAGTAGTTGTGCTCATTTTGAATTTTCAGTTTAGGACTTTCTATATTGTGCAAAGTTAACTTGTTTCTTTTCTGAATTGCAAAGATGTAGTTTTCAGTGTCCCAGATATTTACTGTAGCAGAAGGCCTAAAGCTATACATGCAGCTGAAATATTCCTAATAATTCAGTATTTTTGTTTAAAAGAAAAGGATTTGGGTAGATTTAGTTGAATGTTGTAGAATTGTTTAACTCAGTTTTTATATCTGTGTATATTCATCTGTTGAGAATATAGCACGGGTATTGTATTTGGCAACTCTGAGATTGATTGGTGGTGCTTTGTCTTCTGCTTCTTATTTTCTGTTCTTATTGGCTGCTGTCGCTCACATGATCAGATGCCAACCAGTCACTGTTTTGCATGGCAGTGGGCCTCTGTTGCTGTAAGTATGACCCATTGTAACTACCGCAGAAAAGCCTTCAATTTCTTTGACTTTTCTGTGTATAGTTACCATTGTAGTCGCATCACTTCATTTCAGATGGAATATGTAGCATGTCTTCACTTATAGGTTGTATGAAGTAAAGAAATCATTTCACACATCAGATAAACCAAACAGCTTCCTTTCTGCCATGCTTTTCTTTTCAGAGTTCCCTTAATCGTGACAAACTGATCATATACAGTAGCAGTTTCCTCTGGCAGTACAGTTGTCACTTTTTGTCAGATGCTTTAAGTATGAGATTTTATTGTGCATCTTTAAGAGTGAAATTGAATTTTTTAGCACAATAGTTTGGGATTATAAAGTCTCAAATTTGTAATTACACAAAACTATACTTGAAAAGAATTCAAGAATAGGCTTGTAACCTTTGAGACTACTTTTTGTTCGGGGTATGAATCTGTAGATCAAAAAGTTAAAATAAAAAGCTTGCAACTTCAGTGTTACTGCTTGAAAAGGTATCTTCCCAGTAATAAATTCATTACATTTTTTAAAGAATACTGTGTTCAGTGTTATTGTTGAGTCCCTCATGCATATAAAACTCAATAAAATAAATTGTAAAACTTGAAATACCATCATTTCAATTTTACTATTTTCAGACTTAAAAAGTAAGCAAAATTAGATGCTAATTACAGATTATAGTGGACAAAAAATAGCATTGTGGTAGCACCTAGGAACCCTGGCATTTCATTGTGCTAGGCCCAATACAAGCACAGAACAAAAAGGTCTCTGTCCCAAACAGTTTATAGTTAAGTCAAAATATTGTTTATAACGAGATTGGTTGTAATTTTTCAATGTGCAACGGGAGCCATTCACATACTTAAAGTTACGCATATTTGTAAGTTTCGCAAGATGAGGGCATAAATTTTGTAAATTAGACTAATTTTTAAGCTCTTATATTTAGCAACATCCAGATATTTGTCCGATGTAGAGGGTAATTCCCCCTTTGATCAAGGACACTGAACAAGGATTAACATTTTTCTTAGTTTTACTGAAGAAACTCCTTGGCAGATGTCAAATAGCTCCTGAGAGCTTCCTCTGTCCAGTAGTGTTACTTTGCATAGTTAATAAAAGATAACTATAATTCTGTGTCTCCATTTGTGTGAAGGTGCATAGGCCATATCACGGGACAGATGGTCACACTTACTTATAAAGGTGGTAGACTCTCATCTAGTTTAGATTTTTATCATATCTGAATTGCATAATGGTTTCCCTGAATGGAGGCATTAGAATCTCCTCCCGTGCAGGTGAGGACGTTGAATATTGTATGAGTAGTATTTTACCATTCCTCTTCAAAGGAAGCTAACTTTCTCTGACTAGCCTGTGGGCATGTCTCTACTACAATCTTAAGTCAACCTATGATGTCCACACTACTCGCCTTCTGTTGGTGGTGCATATCCTCACCAGAGTGCTTTCACCACCTGAAGAGTGGCAATGTGGGGGACTGAGAGCCAGGGATCTCAGCTTCACGCAGTTCCCGGCCGGGAGCCCAGCTGTTCCCTGGGCTTCTCACTTCCGGTGGGGAGATCTGTGCCCGGAGTCCGGTCAGCTGCCATGCTCTTGGCAGGGAACTGACAGCCCAGGCGGCAGCCGGGCTCCCGACTGAGAGCCTCAGTGCAGCCGGACTCCGAGCAGGGAGTGTAGAGCCAAACACCAGGCGGGCAGCAGAGATCTGGGACCCCGGGTGGCAGCCTGGCTTGGAGCAGAGACTTGGCAGCAACCCCGTTGGGGAGCCTGGAGCCAGACTTCCTTATCAATTTAATAGTTCCAGCAGAGCTGTGAAATTCACAAGACAACAGCTGATGTAAGACTCCGTCGCCCTAACTACACCGACATAAGCCTCTCATGGAGGTAGAGTTATGTCAGTGTAGTAGGGCACTTGCATCGGTGGGAAAAGGCTGTAGTGTGTACACTGACGTAATTAGGTCAGCCTAAGTTGCCATATGTTGACCTAACTGTGTAGTATAGACCAGGCCTCTGTATTTTACTAATGATTCAGTACCTTGTGAAAACTGCAAGATACATATTTTGCAGAGATCCATTGCATAAAAATAAAGTAACACAGCTGCTGCTTAAAATGTGAGAAGAGTGAGTTCTTGCCTTAAAGTATTGTCATTTATATTAATATAGAAAAACAGCACCTTAACATTACTGTCAAGTATCAGAGGGGTAGCCCTGTTAGTCTGGATCTGTAAAAGCAGCAAAGAGTCCTGTGGCACCTTATAGACTAACAGACGTTTTGGAGCATGAGCTTTCGTGGGTGAATACCCACTTCGTCGGATGCATGCACGAAAGCTCATGCTCCAAAACGTCTGTTAGTCTATAAGGTGCCACAGGACTCTTTGCTGCAGTAACATTACTGTGATTTAAACTAATTTGGTTTTAAAAATCTAAACGTATTAAAAAACCTCAAGATGTTGAAGTTAAAGTAAATCCATGGATTCCTGTGCCAGCATAAGTGTGTTTTTGATTTTTGTTGTTGCTTAAGGGATAAAATAAAAAACACACGCTACAATTTTTTCTTAGTAGCTATATCTGATTTTCTTAGTATTGGAATAATTTTGTTCGTAGGTTTTTTCCCACTTTCAGAAAAACTTGTGGGCAACTCATTGACAGATTAAATTTTTTTGCTTACATAAAATTTTAATAAAAATAACCTATTTTTAAACAAACTATATTTTAATAAATAAAAGGTTTAAGTACAAAAAAATTATATTTATACTTCACTGAATTGCATATACAATTGTTAGCCATATGATACCTGTTCCCTTTCATGCATTATTGATTATAAAAGTAATAAGCTTTTTAAAATGTTACATTATCAACCCACTATATGTAGTACTTCATTGACAAATGCTGTAATATTTTTTCCTTAGAGTCTTACATTTAAAGAGAAAATGACAAGCCTTAAATTTAAAGAAAAACCTACAGACTTGGAAACCAGAAGTTATAAGTTTTTGCTGTTATCCATGGTAAAACTGTTACATGCTGATCCAAAGCTCTTGCTGTATGTAAGTAAATGTTACTTTTGAATGAGTGAAATCTTGGTTTTAAAAAAAATATAGAAAAAGCATTTTAGCTTTTTATTAAATATGAAGTCATAATATAAATAACCCTAGGAAACTAAGTCACTAAAGTATAAATACCAAAACCAAAATCATAAAATTGGTAAAAAAAATAAAAATTCAAACCCAGAATGTTTAGCTCTAGGATGATACTGCTTTTCTGTTACCCTTTTATCCAATAAAGACAATTTGTGAAGGCAGCTTTCCTGATGTCCATTATATAAACACTCCATCCCACTGCATTTCTTTTGCTTATCAGTGATGTGGTGAACCTGGACAGTGCATTGGGACAATCCCAGACAGTCATCCTAGTTGCTGATCATTGTGACGAGAATGAGAAAACAGGATAGCGAAGGGGATAGCTCAGTGGTTTGAGCATTGGCCTGCTAAATCCAGGGTTGTGAGTTCAATCCTTGAGGCGGCCATTTGGGGATTGGTCCTGTTTTGAGCAGGGGGTTGGACTAGATGATCTCTTGAGGTCCCTTCCAACCCTAATAATCTGATTCTAAGTTCTTTGGTTCTAGAGAGTGCCAGATTAAAGTGACAAAGGGTATAAAGCCCGTAAACCTGAATAGAGGAGAAATGGATTGGGGAAGAAAATATGATCAGGAAAAAGAATTAGGGTCAAAATCTTGAGCAGAAAAACAAAAAAAGAATACTAGAGAGAAATTAATTAAAACCCAACTTGTAAAAACATGATAGAAGAGATGTTGAAAGAGATGTTGAGGGAAAGGCACTAAAGAATCATAACGGAGACATGAAAAAGAGAGAACAGTCAACTTACTAAGATATGCTTATTTTGTAAATTGATGTCATAATGGGTATTCTGTAAGGTTCCTTTCAAATAATTTTTCTGGGATTCTGCAAATCATAATATGGACATCAACTCTAATTCAAGCATCAGAAATTGTTTGCAGTTATGTTAAATGTGCATCTTGAAAATAAAACTGTATGTACAATATTGCCAAATAATAATCATATTATTATAATCTGATTCTTATCGTGGGAGTTGTGAACTTTTCTTTTGTCTGTTTTGTTTACTCTTCAATTTGAATTTTTTTCTAGATTGCCCCAAAAAAATATGACATTCAAGGACTATCTCAAAAAAATAATAATAAAATAAAATAAAAAATAAATCCAACAGCCCCAAGCCCTCTTTACTTGTATGAGGATCTGTGAAAGTAGTCACCTGAAGTCTGCCTGAGGTTAATTTAGTTCTGTGAATGCCGTTGGCCAGGGTATTGAAGGGTCCGCATTTTAAAAGCAGATAAAACAGGGCCCATTTCAGAACAATGTTGCTTTTTAAACCATTTTTTCCCTTTACTGTTTAGAATCCAAGGAAGCAAGGGCCTGAGACACAGAGCAGCACTGCTGAATTAATTACTGGACTTGTACAACTTGTTCCACAGTCCAACATGCCAGAAATAGCCCAAGAAGCCATGGAGGTAAGGGAAGTGTTCTACACGCAGGGCGATTAGCTTGCGAATTGTGCCAAGCATATCAGGCTTTTTGTGTAAAAGCTTTTAAGTATTGATCAGTTTGTTTCCAAAGTTGAGTGTTAGAGCTTGTCTACATGGCAAGTTACCACACTGCAAGCAAAGGTGTGAATTTGCAGCGCACCAGCTTGGAGCACCGCTGTGTGAACATTGATACAGCACTCTGGGACTTTGGCTGCACTGTAGCAATGTCCTCAGGAACTTGGTGTGTAAACGAGCCCTTAGTGTTTGCTCTGTATGGATGCATTTTTCTAAAAGTATGTTCAATTGCAAGTTTGCTATACAGCAGAGGCCTATTTAAGGAAAGATTTCAAAGGTGTAATAGGGAATTATTGTCTTCTGTGGTGTTCCCATGTCACTGAGAGATTTGTTTCTCACTGAAGCTGGCCTTAACCAAATCTATTTCAGAAAGGGTTTTATGGATCTTCCACTACATTGTAGAGAGCACTGTTAAAAACCGTCCACTAACAGCCTGCCTGTCCACCCCAGTTCTTTCTGACTGGCTGAGATAAACATTCATTTTACATCTGGGACCATGGCCAATGATTGTTGCTTTCTGAATCAGCAAGTGTGGAGGGGGCATATATGCAGGCAAGTACTTCTAAGGCTGTTACAATCCTCTTCCTGCTTGCTCTGTAATTGAAGTGCACCACACTTGAGGTAAATGAGCTTCAGTAGTCCAGCAGGCAAAACACCAAGATTGCTTCTGATTTCCAAGCCTTCCATGCCATATTGCTAATGTAAGGCTGCTGAGTAAGTTGCCATTCAGTTTGGTACGTTCATATGTTTTCATGGTGGTAGGAATGTACAACCCATTTAAAATATTTTGAAAATAGAGATGTCAATTTCTTTTGGTGGGTGAGAAGGAAAGATTCTATGTCCCAATTAAATTACAAGTTATTAAATTGTCCTGTAAAAGCAGCAAAGAGCCCTGTGGCACCTTATAGACTAACAGAAGTTTTGGAGCATGAGCTTTCGTGGGTGAACACCCTCTTCGTCGGATGCATGTATTCACCCACGAAAGCTCATGCTGCAAAACTTCTGTTAGTCTATAAGGTGCCACAGGATTCTTTGCTGCTTTTACAGATCCAGACTAACACGGCTACCGCTCTGATAAATTGTCCTGGATTACTGTGATTTGAGGCCCTCACATGCCATCAGGTGCACTGTGTCCAAGATTTCTATCTTCTACGCTTCTAGAGGGGAAAACTTTCAAATATTGAAGGAAAGGATATCTAACACATTCTTCAGTGTGTTGCTTTTACTGCTTCACTGAATCTTTGTAGCTAAATTCTGCGGCTTGCATTGCAGCATTTCCATCAATGATAATCACTCCAAATGTTATAGTATCAGTATTCTGGATACGTTATGGCCCAGAATACAGTGGTATCTTTTTAAATTATCGTACCCTGACTGGCCTGAAAGTGTTTTGGACACTTTTAAATATGACAAAAATCTCTGCCAAACCCATCTTATTAATGTACAGTGTTGTATTAGATGAAAGATTTGATTTGCCATTAATTACGTTACTTAGTTTAAGCATGCTGGGCCAGACTTTCATCTGGAGTAAGCCAAGGTAGCTCTGTTTTGAATGGAGTACCAGAAATGTACACTAGCTGAGAATCTGGTCTGTTTTATGTCCTCAATCTTTAACCCACTTACCATCTTTTTTTCTTCTAGCTTAGTTATTTCAAAGTGGTTCCTGTTACGAACTATTCTGAAAATCATTAAAAGTTGCTACACAAGTGTGTGGGGATCTGCCCTAGCTGATGGAAATGTCACTTTCAATGGTATTATTTTGCCACCACAGCTCTTACAATCTCTGCTTTCATGGACTTTTTTAGATTGATAAAGTTAGGAATTTGAGGTAGAGCTGCTTATTCTATCGTTTATTTATTTTTTTATTTTTATTTTTTTAAAAAACAAAGTATTAAATTTCTTTGATTGTTTTAGCAGGGGTCTTCAAACAGTAGGTGATCTTACATGAAGCATCTTGTTTGCCACAATACCCAAATATAATTACGGATGAAGTGGCAGCTTTGAATTTAAATTTCCCTTGCTCTTGAGAGCTTGCCATAACTGTATTTGGGCGAATAACTTGTAACCAGCAATTTTACTTTTTCTGCTTGCTAATTGTCTGAGACGTGACTTTTTTCACATTTGTTTGCCAAATATTTTCTAGAAGAAATTATTAGTGTTCAGCTCATTTGTGAGTATTTGCTATATGAGCTGTCACTTTTGATTGGGCACATAGGTAACACTAGTACATTTCTGTTCTTTCAAGTATCTGGTGTGAATATGCATATTTAAAATTCATAATTACTTTTCTGCTAACATTTTCCAATAGTTGTTTAAACCTTGCTGTTTCCTTAAACCAATAAACTTGTCCAAGAGAATAATTGAGGAAAACAAACCCGAAAGAGGGGCAAAAATAGAGTTTTAAAAATGAAAATATTTTTGAAATACGCTTGCTAATACTCTCCCAGTTCTGGTCAGAACCAATTGTTATTTTAATTAACTTTTTGCAAGTTGAAAACGTAAAGAAGTTGCCTCTCCTTCTCTTAAAACAGAGAATTCTTAAACTACAGATGTTCTGTTGTTGCTGTTCTAGTTTTGTACTAGCAGGATTGCTGTTTCATTACATTTTTCCAGATGGGTCATTGAAGTAAACACTAATGTCAAAAATTCCCCTTTTAAAAGACTTGACGTCCTTGGTTCAATTTGGAGACTTACATTCAAGTAACATAAGATTATTTATCAGGTTTGGGTTGTAAATATTCTAAAAAAGCTAAAAGATGATTATGGCAGCTTGTTTAATAATGAACTTTTGCTTTTCCATAAAAAAACTTGCATATTTTTGTTTTCCATTAGATTTACTATTTTAAACATAAATATAATTAATACTTGGATTCATATATATTCTACTTTGCTGCATATGCTGAAGTACTTTGCAAATTATTTTCTCTGAAGTGAAAAGCTACTCTGTTTTGAATTCAGGCCTTGCTAGTTCTTCATCAGTTAGACAGCATTGATTTATGGAATCCAGATGCACCCATAGAAACATTTTGGGAAATTAGGTAGGTAAACTAGCTTTTGTAAATCAGATAAATAGCCCTGTCTGAGATGTCTTTTCTTTTGAAGTAGCTGTGGTTTATACTTGTCTAAAAAAGCCATGTATTTTCAATACGTCTTTAAAACCAAAATTATTCATATAGACGCTATTTTGTTTAGTTCAACAGAAACCTTTTTCCATTGTACTATTTAACTTTTACAGAAATTGCATGTCACAAATATCTTGTTAGCTTTGTCAAAGGTTTTTAATCCAGTATTCAGTTGTAACTGTGGCTGTTAAGATAAAAATTATAAACATTTTAATTATCTGATTGAAATGCTTACTAATTGCTTTTAAAAAAATTGTATTTATGCATTTATGGGTAAGGCAGGATAAATCCGACAAACCCACCCTTATGGAATTACTTAATATTATTTCTGAAACTAAAGCTCACCTTATGTGGAAGTTCATTTCACTGATGGGTGGGTCACCTGACTTGTCCTGAAGGGTTTTTTAATAAAGAATTTTTATTGACTAAAGATAATCTTGCATTTTATTTAATAACCTTTAATATAGTGATTGCAACAATTAACTTGATAGATGAGAATATTAGGGAAAAGGTATTACAGCACTCCCAAGAAGGCAAAAATGGACATTAAGTGTGCCCTGCATGAACCTGAGATTGTGAATCATGAAAATAAACTAAAATATTTCATGTTTTGTCATAGGATGTGTATTAGTACACGATTTTTTTTGTAAGAGAAAGGAAGTTAATATCTGTTTCTAGAAAACATTGCTCTCCGCATCAAGGAATTAGTCTTTATTGGTGCATTATATGGCTTCAGGGATTGGTAATGGGATAGCCTTTCACCTTTAAATTTTTGGTTTGAGTCCTACTTAGGCTAGCAGTAATTGAAACTATATTATATATCTATAAATGAGTTTGTTGTCTCTTCAGGCTGGGGGCAAAAAACCCATTAAAAACTGACACTAGTTGGGACTCTTTGGCAGTTTTAACAGAGTACTGAATGGATTTGAACGAACACTCCTAGATGTGTGTTCCTTCCTAACAGAGTTGAGACACATCAGGGCAATGTAGGTAAACTTGTACTGCCACTGTCTGTGCTGGATCAGTTCTGTGATAAATGGAGGTCTTCTGAATCAACAGCTCTGAAGACTGGACATCTGAGAAGTACCAAAATCACTTAACTTCCTCTAGGGAATAAAAAATGGCCTGTTGGGAGGTGGAAGGGCACAGCTTTGTTATTTAAAATATACTCTTTATGTTTTAAATGGACGATTATGTCATATAGGATATTCCTACTAATTCCCTGATGCCATGTAATGATATATGGATATATGCACACATACAAAATGGGGAATGACTGCCTAGGAAGGAGTACTGCGGAAAGGGATGGGGGGATCATAGTGGATCACAAGCTAAATATGAGTCAACAGTGTAACACTGTTACAAAAGTACCAACCATCATTCTGGGTTATGTCAGCAGGAGTATTGTAAGCAAGGTACGAGAAGTAATTCTTCCGCTCTACTCCACACTGATTATGCCTCAACTGGAGTATTGTGTCCAGTTCTGGGTGCCACATTTCAGGAAAGATGTGGACAAATCGGAGAAAGTCCATAGAAGAGCAACAAAAATGATTAAAGGTCTAGAAAACCTGACCTATGAGGGAAGATTGAAAAAAACTGGGTTTGTTTAGTCTGGAGAAGAGCAGACTGAGAGGGGACATTACAGTTTTCAAGTACATAAAAGGTTTTTACAAGGAGGAGGGAGAAAAATTTTTATTCTTAACTTCTGAGGAAAGGACAGGAAGCAATGGGCTCAAATTGCAGCAAGGGCAGTTTAGGTTGGAGATTAGGAAAAATTTCCTAACTGTGGTTAAACACTGGAATAAATTGCCTAGGCAAGTTGTAGAATCTCCATCATTGGGGATTTTTAAGAGCACCTGTCAGGGATGGTCTAGATATTATTACTTCCATGAGTGCAGGGGACTGGACCAGTTCTATGATTCTGTGTCTCTATCAAGAAATTTTATTTGGGTTATTAGATAATATAGCTAATACTGAATTTCATTTTGCTGCAGTTCACAAATGCTTTTCTATATCTGCAAGAAACTAACTGGTCATCAGATGCTCAGCAGCACAGAAATCCTCAAGTGGTTGCGTGAGATTCTGATCTGTAGGAACAAATTTCTTCTAAAAAATAAAGTAAGTCAATGTTAATCTATTAGTTTATTAAATCAATTAGGTTTTTCTTTTTTACTTATTACCTATGTATATTGGGTAATTTCTTTGTGATTGAAAGAAATTTTACTAGCTCCACCTATAGTTAGGTTAATGCACTTTATCTTTCTTTACAGAGCAGAATGTGATATATATCATGGTTTCGAATGGTCTATATTTGGTTAGGTCTTCTTAAATACGTAGCTAAAACTGCTTAGAATTTTTTCTTCTTTTTTTCTGTTTCTGCATAGGAAATGCATGTCTTCCAAAAGGTTTGGAAAATATTCTTTGCGGAACTAAAGACTTGTTGATCACTGTTGCTTTTATATAGGAAAATTGTAAGAAATTTCCTTCAGTGCAAGAAGGAGGAGGAGGAGGAGAACGTGTACATCTTCAGACACAATAAGATACCCTTTCTTCTGACATGGTAGAATGACTTCCAGAATTCTGTCCTACTTCTCTTTCTGATAGTCTGTTTCAAAGTACAAGCCCAGACTCTACAGCTATTTCAAGATCACCTCTGAGAAAATCAGTAGCTAGATGGAAGACCAAACCTGTTACATATTCAGCAGTAAAAAAGTCCTAATCAGGATAGAGAAGGGGGAATAGTGTTCTCAAACTTCAATTCCAGATAACCGAAAATACCAATGGTTGAAGGACATTCTGTCTTTATTTTTGGACTTCTTCACATATACAGTGTTTCTTAAATAAGAGAAGATGTCCAATTTAGAGTGAGAGGATTTTCAGACTGTATGACTTGTTTGCCACTTGAATCCCTATCATTAGCTTTGTTACTACATGAACTTTTTTCTCATTCTTACTTTATGCTGACTGCCAAATAGGTCTGTTCCTTAGGTATCTCCTATTCAAGATTTATAAAATGTGGGGAAAAAATTAAACTTCCCCCACAACTTCCATTTTAGTGTATCTTGTACTTGGGATTCTAAAAGCACTATTTGCTCACTGCATTTTTAGTATCTCAAGTGGGATTCCTGTTTTCTCTGAAGTCCAGTTTCTTTACTTTTTTGGAGGCTCAGCTTGCAACTGTTTGTGCGTATCCATCTTGTTTTACACATTGAGAAATTCAAGAGTCTCTTTCAGTTGTGCTTGTAGATGCAGAGGTACTTGATTTTGGCCAGCTCTTCTTGTGATATTGATCTTTGGGCAACTTTTTTGGTTGTGATCACCTCTACCTAATATGTCACTGTACTCTAGACTCTCGATTCATCCTCCGTTCACCATTTTCCATGAGAACAAATTATTACTTTATCCCTTTGCCTGAGGTTCTTACTAAAAGCTGTTTTGAACTTTCAACTTCTATTGTTACTTTTCCTCCATGCCTCACTTGGGGAGTTTGATCTCCATGAGTTGGATGTGAGGGGGACTTGAATACCTTGATAGAACAAGGACTTTTCTGCAAGTTGCCAAGACTGTAACCTTTACAGCGAATTTTAAGGGTTGATCTATTTCAGTGCCCAGTCTTTGCAAATACAGTGACTTGTGTTTTCAGTCCCGCTGTTCACAAGTCCAGGTAGCCTGATGCACATTTGTCTTTGGCACAAATATGTGTAGTTTAAATACTATGCCCATCCCTGAAATTTGTAGAACCACTTTTATCTGGAGCTTGATATTATTGTATGCCCACAATGTGCTAAAAGCTTTCCAAACACACCTGAAGAGACAGTATTTGTCCTGCAGAGCTTACAGTCTCAAAGATAGAAATCAATACACAAACATAAAGAAAATGTCAAGAGTTCTTGTGGGCTTATTTTTTTTTAAAACATTTTCCCAAAATCATTTCCCTTGACTAGGTGCACCAGTGAATTTGGTCCATAATGCTTCTCCATTGTGCCCATTTCCCTATAGAAATAAGTTTGGGCATAAGATGAAGAAAGGAAAAAGTCAGTGGACTTTTCCCACAAAAATTACACTAACCCAAACAATGCTCTGGCATCTTGGAGGTAGCTGATTCAAGGTAGGTAAGGTGTTTTGTTTTGTTTTCTTTTTCTGATATGTATGTTAAAAAAAACAAACCCTCTCCTCATAACAAAACATCAAGTCAGTTCTCAAGACAATTGGTCCTCAAGTCCTTATCCCTAGAGCTCAGGTATTCAGAGTACAAATTAATTCAGATCTTTACTGGAACTGTGTGCAGTATACTATCAGAGATTTTCCATGGCTTTTAAGTCAGAATCAGCTATTCTTCAAGTTAAGAATCACCTTAATATTTATTGTTTCATTTCTTGGTAGAAACATTTAGATGGTGATGGCTAAAATCAACCAGGTTAGGCTGTATTGTTGCCTGCTACCAAAATGGCGGTACTATCTGCGACTAGCTGAAGCCTCAAAATGTGTCAGTGGCTTCAGAGAGATGAGGGCATGGAGAGATAGTGGGACCCCTGATGCAAGAAATGCCATCAAATGGCAGAAGAGGTGAACCATGATTTAACCCATGGCAGCCATAAACTGGAGAGAAGGCAACAGGAAACCACCCTCTGTTTTCTCTAACGAGCTATCATGGCAGAACAGAGGCATCACACTTGGCCATGGCTTTCCTTCCAAAAGTGTTAAACTGTGACATCTTGAAATGTATGAAGGTTGACTGGTGAAAAACTCAATATTTTGCTATAGCGACTTACTGATGTGAAACCTGGAAAACGAAAATTGAAGCCTTTGAGATGTGGTGCTGGTGAAAACCCTTACTTGTCTTCTGGTCAGAAAAGAAGATGAATGCTTATGTTAGAAATATTGTTGGAGAGAAATGGACTGTGCTCTAAGAAATCAACAGGTGCAAAGGTGTATACTTTGGTCACATCCGGCGCAGAGCTGGAAATAACTACAAAAGTTACCATGCAAGGAATGGTGGTGGGTCATTGCAGTAGAGGATGACCAGCAAGGGGAAGGATAGATAGTGTGTGCAGATTACTGGGAGACCAGCTGCTGAGTGTGTGAAGTTAGTGATGGATTGAGAAATCTTCTGAAAATTCTACTGTCACCAGTATTCAGAATGGAGATAATGGACTTCACTTACTTTTTCCTAACTGATTTTAACTAGTAATGGTTGTTTTTTAGAGCAACTTTAACTGCTCCATTTCGCAAACAGTATTTTCTGTTCCTGTTTTATCCCGTTAAACCTGAAATATACAAATAAAATATACAACAGAATTAACATTTATTGGAGCATTAATTCCTTCACTTTCTTGACTTGCAACTTCAATAAACAGCTTCCACTTCGTTATTCAACAAATGTGGGTTAACATTCTTTTGAGATTGAGAGAATTTTTTCTCCGCTTCCCTCCAGTGTAAATAGAAGTCCTCCCGGAGTAAAATGTGCCGATTCCACTGATGATTTTCACATTCCATAGTCCCTGTTTTTAAGAGTTGAACTCTAATTTTCTCCTCTTTTAGGAAATGCCTTCAAGGAGCTTCAAGAGATGTGTTCTGGAACAAACATGCCCATTTCAGGTGGGCATGAACTATTCTTGTGCTCTTACAGACTTCTGTAGTCTTCCATTTTTGCCCCAATGTTTTTCCTCACATGAGGTTTAGGGAAGTATCTTCTTTCCTGGGCTATTGTGTGAAATCTTTGCTACCTAAAACATCAGTCTTTAAGCGTGGCATAAGGATAGTTCTTGCAGGTCAAACCTGCCTGCTTTTGTCATTCTATGCAAGATCTACAGGCATTCTAAATAATGAAGATGCCCAGAGGGAAGGAAGTAGTATGTGGAGAAAATAGGTAGTGTCTTCCTGAGCTGGGGAAGGTGCCTTTGCTGGATTTCTGTCAAGATGTATTTTATATAGTGCTAAAAAGCATTTCCAGGCTATCCTTAATGTGACATATTTGATCTTACAAAGTTCCATTGTTAGTTTCTCATCTGCATTTACAAATCAGTGTTTGTTCCTCTGTTTCTAATATGTACACCATACACCTGTACCTCAACATAACGCTGTCCTTGGGAGCCAAAAAATCTTACCGTGTTATAGGTGAAACTGTGTTATATTGAACTTGCTTTGATCCACCGGAGAGCGCAGCTCCACCCCCCCGGAGCACTGCTTTACGTGTTATATCCAAATTTGTGTTATATAGGGTGGCGTTCTATCGCGGTAGCGGTGTAGTTCTCTTAATACTTTCCTCTGTATTGCTTTAACAAGCAGTTTAATAAACTCTCTGCCACCTTGTGCAGACAAAATAAGTAGCAGTATTAGAAAACGTATGGGCATTGACCTGTTCTCCAGGCCAAATTTCAGCTTGAGTTCCCTCTGCATTTGACTTGGGTGTGGTATTCACTTCCTGTCTGCTGTGTAGTGTGGCAGTGTGCATTATTACAGGTGCTACATTCCACCCCAGAGGTAGCTGCATTTCAGAGGTGAGTGACACAATTAGTATGAGTAATTTTTGTAAGCTCTTTGGGAGCCTTCAGGGTGAAAGATGGTGTATAAATGGAAGAGGTGCTGTTTTCCTTTCATGAGTGTAGCTGCTGTAACCCATCCTTTTTCCCTTATAAAAGTAGGGTGATTGACTATTTTTCTTACCTCCCTTTACAGCAATCAGATAGGAGTTCCTGTCATTTTCTCTTCCTTTATGGGGTAGGATGTGATGTCTCTGGCGGTGGAGCTAGTCAGCTTTCTCTTGACCATGAAGAGATGCGCTGTGCTCCGGGAGCTACCCTCAGGAAAGGAAAAGGCAACTCTTCCATGGTAATTAACATTTTGTATACTTAATACTTTAAAATAAATAAACTCCATTGCCACCCTCAAAATCAGTTACATTTGTACTCCTATATTGAGATTATTTTCAAGTATTTTAAACATTATGTGGGTGGGGGGAAGGGTATCGAGGAATTTAAACGTAAACTTCTCATGAGCTAGGTGTTGATGTTTGATCCAGGCACAACTGTTCTGTATAGTGGCCGCTGCTGTGCTATTCTGGCTAGAGTAAATGCAATATTTTTAATAGTTTGAAACTAAAATTTTGGTGTCATCTTCATAGAGCCTAAACCATAATCTGGTCACACATTTGTCTGTATTTATTAAATCTCAGACTTCAGATTTCTAAATCTCCATGCTATTTGAACACATGCTAAATAAAAAAGCACAAGGCAAGGAAGATGTTCATCCTTGTTTGAATAAAGGGGCTCCTTTTATACACAAATTTTTTCAATTCTTCACCTACACCATGAATTAGTTATGGAAAAAATTGAGCAGAAGTTTGTAACTGAATCTGTCATGAGCCAAGATTTGTAACTTGCCTTTTTTAAATTACCTTTTTTCGGTAATCTGTAACAATGTACATAACTCTTAAAACAGTTTAATCTTTGAAGCAGTTTATAAACATAAATTGGTTTTTCACACTACTGAGAGGTAGATAAGTAGTATCCCCATTTTTATTTATGGGGTAATTAGGGTAGAAATAGTGACTTCTCCAAGAACACAAAGGGTTAGAGATGGGATTAAATACTTTGCTCTCAGTCCTGTGCTGAGACTACTAGACCCCACCTTTCTAAAGTCTACTGCTGAATGAAGAAAATATAAACGTTCTAGTCACATATCAGATATCAAACTAATGAAATTTTCTGTTTAAGTAAATGTCGATCATTTTAGTGGGGGGTGGTTTGCGTTATTTTGGTGAAAATTAATGTTACATTAGTGGAGAAACAAGTTGTTACACACGTCTGCATTTGATAATACTTCCCTCCTCTCACACTTAAGATATCTTGTCCATTTATAATACCTAGCTCTTATATAACACTTTTTTTTCAGTAGATCTCAATGTGTTTTATGTAGGAAGTATGTATCATTCCCATTTTACAGCAGGGAAACTGAGGCATAGAGGGTGAAAGGACATGCCAAAGGTCACCAAGTAGGCCAGTGGCAGAGCCAGGAATAGAACACAGGTCCCTTGAGTCCAGTGCTGTATCCACTGGGCCGCACTCTTTGTTTAAGGGACTGTCTCATCCTGGAAGCTGTACAAATACACAGTAAAACAGAGCCCTGATCTCAGATGTAGCTGTTGGGTGCTATTGGAATACAAATAATGTGCAGGAGGAGGAATGGGATAAAGACCTATTTTGAGAAAATTGCCTGTTAAGTAATATTACCAGATATGCAAATGTATTTCCCCCCCAAGGAAAGTACAGCAGGATGCAGTGGAACTCCAATATGTCGCCAAGCCCAAACAAAATTAGAGGTTGCCCTGTACATGTTTCTGTGGAGTCCTGACATTGAGGCAGTTCTTGTTGCGATGTCCTGTTTCCGTCATCTCTGTGAGGAAGCAGATATCAGGTGTGGAGTAGATGAAGTCTCGGTACATAATTTTTTGCCAAACTACAACACCTTCATGGAGTTTGCGTCTGTCAGCAATATGATGTCAACAGGTAAGAAGGGAGAGACTAATCAAACTTTTTGTCTGCCTGAGTATTGTTTGTTCTTTAAAGTATATTTCAAAATGTTAAAGCTAGTCCTGATATAACTGAAGTGCTGTAATACTTATCTCTAGTCCGTCTCAATCATGTGATTTCATGCAAATTTGCATGAATGAAGTTACAAGTAGAAAGACTAAAAATCTGTCTTTGATACAAGATATTTGAGGATTGCTTCCTCCTTGCAATGCATATGTAATAAGATCAAGTATTGTAGGGAGACATTGACTGAATTTTTTGAGCACCTAGATTTGGTAGTTAAGTGGAGGAGAGAGTTTACCCGAAAACATTTGTTTATAATACAAATGTGCTTGTGATTAAGTCTTACACACAAGTCTTCTGGGTTTTTTAAGAATATTCATTTTTATTTATGCAAGCTTTCATCTCTAATATAAAGATTTATTTTAAAATAAAAATGGCTGTTACATTAATTTTATTGTATACTCCTTGCTTAGGGAGAGCAGCTCTTCAGAAAAGAGTGATGGCATTATTAAGGCGCATTGAACATCCAACTGCAGGCAACACTGAAGTAAGTTTTCTCTTTATGAAAATGTTTCTTATTAGTAGCTGAAAATATGTTGTGTGGAAAGCAATCAGTAGTGTTGTAGGAAGTAATCTGAGGTAATTACCTGAAATTCTTGATATATTGTATTTTAGGCATGGGAAGATACACATGCAAAGTGGGAACAAGCTACAAAACTAATCCTCAACTACCCAAAGACCAAAATGGAAGATGGCCAGGTATTCTGAAGCTTTCTATCTATTCAGTTATCGGAAGTGCTGACAGAAATCTTGTATTTTCTAATTAGTCATTTAAATTTACCATATTAATTTATATCTAAACTTACATTTAAAAAAAAAAGTATCTGCACATTAGCACTTTTCAATCAATCTGTCATATGGGTGACTTGAGTTACTTCTGCATTCATTCCATAGCTAGTGAGTTGTTCCTGTGTGCTCTGTGGTGATGCACTGAGATGGGCATTACCTCTAGATTATACTAGTGGGTTCACCTTTTCCTCCCCACTTCATTGAGTACAGAGTCTAGTTGGAAACAGAGTAATCATGATCAGAATCAGTGATTCTCAAGCTTATAGGAAGTCAAAAATGTTCACATCTCCCTTACATTTTTAACTCTTATTTTCATAGTAAATGTATCATTGGTAGCAATCATAAACCAGTAGTCTGTGTTTTTTTTTTTTTCAAGTGGTTGACAGAGAATGTGCCGTATGGATAAATTCCAGTTTACACACTCCTACCTACTTGCCCTTGATGTAAAGATTTGCAAAATTTCCTGAGAATTGAATAGTTTGTTTTTATTGACATTGTTGGAACTTATAAATTATTGGATTTCTTTATTGAATGATACTTAAAATGTCTGTTTTCTTTATCTGATAATTGCTTGTAATTCGAGAGCGATCTCATTTTGAACAACTCTTTTCCAGGTTACTGATAGTCTTCACAAGACAATTGTGAGGCGACGAATGTCTCATGTTAGTGGGGGAGGCTCCATAGACTTGTCTGACACGGATTCTCTGCAGGAATGGATCAACATGACAGGGTTCTTGTGTGCTCTCGGAGGAGTGTGTCTCCAGCATCGTAGCAATGCAGGATTAGCAACTTACAGCCCACCCATGGGTCCAATCAATGAGCGTAAAGGCTCCATGATATCTATGATATCCACCGAGGGAAATGCAGAGACTCCTGTTAGCAAATTCATAGATAGATTACTATCGCTAATGGTCTGTAACCATGAGAAAGTGGGACTTCAGATACGGACTAATATTAAAGATCTGGTGGGCCTGGAATTGAGTCCAGCACTTTATCCCATGCTGTTTAACAAACTGAAGAATACCATCAGCAAATTTTTTGACTCTCAAGGACAGGTAAAAAGTTTGGATATGTTTTCATATTTTTATCATATCGAAAATATCAGCTATCTTACCATTCACATAGATCTTTAAAATTGATACCTACCTCTTTATGTTTGTGTTTTTACACAAAGAGCCAGAGAAGTATTTATTACATGATGGAAGGCATCACGATGATATTTGTGTGACTAGACCATACAGTTCTTAATTTGCATTTGAGATTCCAGACTATATTAGTCTAGCATGCTTAAATTCCTTGTAAGTTCCTATATTTTAACTATCTTCCTACTTAATAGGATTTATATTCTGAGAAAATCCATAACTCTGTTAAATGTTGGAATTCTTCTGAGTAGGTTAATCAGAATAATACTTGTCCATTAGATTTCTGCCGAGTGCTACAGTAATATAAATATTTACTAATACTATGTACATTTCATTGAGTTATTTTTGGGCATCACCTCTGAGAATTATGACTAGATGTCTTCTTCCTCTAGGTTTTGTTAACTGAAACCAACACACAATTTGTAGAGCAGACAATTGCTATAATGAAAAACCTGCTTGATAATCATACTGATGGGAGCTCAGAACATCTGGGGCAAGCCAGCATAGAGACCATGATGCTAAATCTAGTCAGGTAAGAAATCTTGACTGTTTCCCCTCTGCAGAGTAAGTTGTTAGATAATCAGGCAGTGTCTCCACTGCCCTCCATGCTCTGTTCGGATGCAACAGCAGGGATGTAGGAAGCTGGTTAATGTTCTGAATCTCAGACCCTGGCAGACGTTAAAGCTATAGGGGAGCAACTCTGTTTTTTGCCATGATGTAAGGTCCACCAGTAGATGGTCAAACCTAGTGGAGCTATCAGCTCCGCCATTACCCATCTCCTCCCTTTCACTCCCTATCCCCAAAACATTCATGACGTGTCTCCCTCCCACTACATCTGTGGGGGTAAGTGGGGACCAGTGTAGGACGGTGCAGAGCCATCTCGGCCAGCTTCCCCTGCACAGGGGAGATTCTTCACTGGCTATCTCAAGCTGGTTTAAAGGCCACTGGGCACGGGTTGGAAAATCCGGCCCAAGGTCTGCAATGACTGGTTATACAAGTGTAATTCTAGACGACCAGAAGCAATTCCTCAAATGTGTGTCTCCCCTCCCCCACCCCCGATGCTTTGAAATTAAATTATTTAGTGTTTTATGTTTTCTGACCTTCACAGATACGTACGTGTGCTTGGAAATTTGGTACATGCAATTCAAATAAAAACTAAACTCTGTCAGCTAGTGGAGGTAATGATGGAGAGGCGAGATGACCTTTCGTTTTGCCAAGAGATGAAATTTAGGTGAGTACTAAATTAAACAGTAATTCCAATAATAATGATTCATAATAATAGTGGTTCTATTTGGGATAGTGTTTTCTTGTGGAGTACAGTGGGCAGGTGGGTGTGGGGGTGACACTTTCTTACTAACATGCAAAACATTTTCTTGTTTCTTTGTATTTAATTTAGGCCTCAATCCTGCATCAGGGTTTGCTACCATGGACCTCTATGCCTGTGCAGAGTCCTCTTGAAGTCTGACAGTAGGGACTCTACATGGGTGCAGGGTTCTATTGGAAGTCAGTGCAGGATCAGAGCCTTAATCAGTACCCTCCAGTTACTAAACCAAGTTAATCGTTAAGGTTTGCAGTTTAAATGTGTTCTTAAAATATAAAGTTAATACCACCTTGAGCAACATCAGCTTCTGACAGTATGTTTTCAGTTTTCGGTGCTGTAATGTTTCTTATAGGAACAAAATGGTGGAATATCTGACAGACTGGGTTATGGGCACATCCAACCAAGCAACAGATGAAGACGTAAAATGCCTGACAAGGTAAGAGAGGTTGCTAGAATACTCTTGCTGTGGCTATGGCTACACTGCATACTAGCGGGTGTGATTCCCAGCTCGCATAGACATACTCAGGCTAGATCTTGTCTAAGCTAGCATGCTAAAAATAGTAGTGCAGCTGCAGCGGCGACACAGGCTAGCAGCCCCAGACGCATACCCATGGGGTTCAGGCTTAGCTTGTGCTTGGGAGCAGGTAGCACGGTGGCCGTGCTACCATGGCTGCACTACTATTTTTAGCATGCTAATTCAGAAATAGATGCAAGCTAGGCATCGCACTTCTAACAGGTCTCAGAGCTTGTGTGCGTGACCATTTAGTTCGTGGCAAAGCTGGGGTGTGAACCTGCCACTCACAAGCCTTCCGTGGACTAACTTTGTGGACACTGCTGACACATTAATAATTAGTTAATGGGCTTTCAAGTGGGAGTAGATGAGAGCATGTCAATGAACTGTTACTGCGAATCAGCAGAGTCCATACAGATGGTCTGCAGCAGACTAGTGGAGAATAGAGTCATGCTGGGGCTAGATTCACAATCAGTTTAGGTACCTAAGAAAATCACTTGCATTCAAAGCCTGAGTGTCAGCATGTGGGCTCTCTTTTGTGAATAGGGAGAGAGAGAGGTTCCTGAGAATGGGATTCACAAAAAACAATGTGCGAGGCAGCCTTGCCCAAGGAGGTAATTGGAGATGCCAGCCACAGGGTGTGTGCTAAGCTCCACCCCTTTTCCTGGGAGAGGTACCTAGGAACTTTGTACTGCAAAAAATGTAGGCGCCGAATGAGTTTAGTTGCCTATAGGTTCAGCAGCAGCTGAATAGTGCTTTGTGAATCCTAATGCAGCCAGATTCTGGGAGGCATCTAAAGTGGCAGTTAAGTACCTAAATCCTTTTACAGATCCAGCCTTAAACATTTTTGTAGAGAAGCCCTCATCTGCTAAAGGTGATATGTAATATGATAAAACATTTAAACTTCTTTTGGGTATTTTACTATAAAGGTAATACATGTTCAAGGCTTCCTTTGAAAAAACTTCATTGTATTGTTCAAAGATTTTTGCTTACCAAGACCCAAGTTCAGGTTCTGTTTCTTTTGTTACTTTGACTGTACACCTTGAAACAGAACATAGGCTGCATGTCTTACAACCTAAAGGAAAATGCAGAGCTCTGAACGAGTCATTTGGACTTGCCATGAACTGTGACCAAAGCTAATGTCATTCTGAGAACTGCAGAAAGAGTGTGATCATGCTTATAATATGATCCATAAGTAACTTATAAATTAGACTTAGATTTTTAGTAGGCATAGTAAGGTTTTTAGACTAAGATTATAGCCCTGAACTTGTATTTACCAGGTATTATCCTACTCCCGTTGATGTTTGTAGAAATTCATTAACTTTAATTGGAACAGGGCAGATCCTAAGTCTGTTTTGGATATGTAGCCAAAATGAGCTACGTAAAGTGAGAAGAAATATATATGCTGTCACTTGCTGTGTGTTTGGGTTATTTTTTAAATGTGTAATTTGGTCATAACTCACTGTCCAAAGTTGATTGTACTGCTTTATGCTATGCTATAGTATACAAGAGTTTTTTAATGTATGGAGCTTTTAAAAAAGAATGTGGTAGACACTTCAGCTGCAGTTAGGCTTATGAAGAAAGATGACTCCTTAAGTACTCCATCAAAGGAAAGGCCGGGCACTGGCCCTGTTTAATTTAACTCTGACTGTTTCATTTTTGATTCAGAGATCTAGACCAAGCAAGTATGGAAGCAGTGGTCTCTCTTCTCGCTGGGCTTCCACTACAGCCTGAAGAAGGAGATGGTGTTGAACTGATGGAAGCCAAATCCCAATTATTTCTTAAGTAAATAGTCAAACAGTTTCAATTATACTATAATTTAAGGCAAATACATTCTTCTGTGTTTATTGTGAAGTAAATTTCTTTTTAATCTTGTAAGGGTTAATTTTATTCAGGGAGTTGCCTCAGTATATCCTCTGAATTTGCAAATATCCACCTCATAGGTTTAAGCAAACACTTCAATTTGTAAAGGCAAAAATATTTGGAAAACAGTCATTAAATGTAACTTTGTTTTCTCCAAGCGTGTGGATATGCTTATTTCGTAGAACTATCTTGTTTCGATTTTAATTTTATGAATGGAAGAATATGCAATCTTTTAGAAAAACAATCCCATGAAATTCAGTTACCTAGTCCGAGGAATTCTCCATGCAGGCTTTGTGATACTGCCTTCCCACTCTCACAATACAGTCTTTAAAAGCTGTAGTATATAATAATAATCACAGTAAAACACAAAACAAAAAGAGAGAAAAATACCCAGAGCAAGTCTAACTTGTATTTCTGGGAGGTGTTCTACAGAGTCGTTCTATTTTATATCCTAGACCATTCTGCTGGAAGACTTTTGACTCTGTAAAAAACTTGTCTCACTTATCCAGATCTACAAATGTTATTTTTGTTTTAGATATTTCACTCTATTTATGAATCTTCTAAATGACTGTAGTGAAGTTGAAGATGAAAGTGCACAAACAGGTGGCAGGAAACGTGGAATGTCTCGAAGACTGGCTTCGTTGCGACACTGCACTGTTCTTGCTATGTCAAACTTACTCAATGCTAATGTGGACAGTGGCCTTATGCACTCAATAGGTAAAGTAGTTAGAAACAACTGTTTATGATTCACATACCAAGGCTTGAGCCTTAATTAAGAAGTATATGACTTCATTACTCAAGTCTTTATTTTGTTACTATCTTGTTAGGCTTAGGTTATCACAAAGATCTCCAAACAAGAGCTACGTTCATGGAAGTCCTCACCAAAATTCTACAGCAGGGTACAGAGTTTGATACACTAGCAGAAACTGTACTAGCAGATCGGTTTGAGAGATTGGTGGAATTGGTCACTATGATGGGTGACCAAGGAGAGCTACCTATTGCTATGGCATTGGCCAATGTGGTGCCTTGTTCGCAGTGGGTAAGTTGATTCACACTTCCAGTTGCATGATATTTATTAACCCTGAGTGCATTTTGTTTCGTGAGGTGTAATCTGCTTAACTCCTTGAAAAAGTCTTGCATAAGACTTGGAATTAAATTTACTGCTCTGCCAATTTAACGATAATGTTGAAACAAAAGTCTACTAAAGAAATGAAGAGTTGAGGCTACCCTGTTAAGTGTTGTAATACGTGGCCTTTTTCTCAAAGGGTTCTACAACTGTGATTGCGTCTACTTTGCTGAGCGCTTTAGTCTAAACTAAAGCATTGTAGTATATTTTTAAATAGTTCTTGAAACAGTAATTGTTAGCTTGTAATGGTAAAATAGTTTTTCCTTGTCCTTTTAATGTTGCTCAGTGTGGGGACTGTTGGGTATATGTACTGTAATACCAGAGTAGGCCTGTGTTTTGGTAACCTAATGTGCTTTTTCCCTGATATCAGTCTGTGCTCTGTTTATACAGTGGGTGAATCCATTAGACTTCCATCTTGGTTCGTCATAGGCTCACAAGTGAGATGGTTTTAGGAACGTACTAAAGAACATACCATTATAACATGGTCTGATGGGGTACTTGAGAGATTTAGAAATAAAATTAGAAGTGGGGGAGTGGGATGAGCACACTTTAAGGTTTACTTGCGAGACTTAACAGGGGAGATGATGCACTAGACCATGCTTCAGCCTGCGCTATACAAATTTTAATGTGGTCAAATATTTCAAAACAGTACAAACTACTAAATAGAAGAAAATATTTAGCGCAAGCTAGAATACTTGAGAGGCAAATTGTCATTGACCTCTTTTTCTAGTGCAGGATACGTTAGAGATGTTTGGGGAGGTTAACTGCTCTGACACACTAACCTCTTTATTGCTGTTCTTTAAGGATGAACTAGCTCGTGTCCTGGTCACTCTCTTTGACTCTCGGCACTTGCTCTACCAGCTGCTTTGGAACATGTTTTCTAAGGAAGTGGAACTGGCAGATTCCATGCAGACTCTGTTCAGGGGAAATAGTTTGGCCAGTAAAATAATGACTTTCTGTTTTAAGGTAAGTTATATGAGCTTAGGTTCCTATTTATAAAACTCTTTTGAAGAGTGAAAGACTAACAGGAAAAAATGTATTAACTCAGAAATGTGCAACTGCAGTTGGATTACATTAAGAAACTGAGTAATTGAAATAGATAATTGAAAATAAGATTGTTCTGATAACTGGAGAGTGCAAACTATAACTTGATGGCTGTATTGGTCTACACAATCACAGACAACTCTTGAAAGTTCATTAAGATTCCGTGCAGTTATTTTTTATAAAGATATATGGTGTCTAATCCTTGGAGACCTTCCATGCCGAGGCCTGATTTGGGATGGGGTGGGGTGGCGAAACTTTTGTGGAGATTTCATGACACATCCTGTTTAATTCACACTTTAATCTGGAGGCCCCCTTGAAAGTTTCCAGGGAGCCCAGTGTTCATCCTGCATGGTGCATCTGTTTCAGAGCTACCAGGGTGGAAGTTGAATACAATAATGGAAAAGTTTGCATAGTAGAAGTATTTATAGCACACTTAGTAGCCACGTTCAAGTCAATGATCGTTAAATGCAGGGAGAGTATAATTATTTCGTATTTGATGCAAGTGGTTGGACTAGATAACCCTCTTCTTATCCCTCTTCTAATATTTTAGGACCTGTTAGGCAGTCACTGCAGTCTTCAGTCCTAGTCAGAATATTTAAATATATTTTAAGTTGGTTTAGTTGAAGTCTGCAGGAGTCCCATCTGTTTTTAAAGAGGCTTACAGCATTTGATAACTTCTGCTTTAATTAGTTATTTAGGAGGAATAGTTTATGGAAATAATTGTATAACTCAGTTACAACTTTGTGTTCCAGAAATGATCCTATGAAGTACAAATATTAACTTTGCATGATTCTGTCCTGTGACCTAATCTGGTCAATTTAAGACCGGTTTATGAAGTCAAAGATAAAGCTAAAAGGTTTTTTTAACTGGTAGCTGTTTTATCAGCCGTCTTATTTAAAAAGCCATGGAACAGTCTCTTTCCTTAACTTGTTCAAGAAATATTTCCTCCTCCTTTGCATTAAGAAAATAACCATTTGGTACCCAAATTGCATAGATACTTCTACTAATAAAGCAGTGATGATGAATTTGGTATCTTTTTGGGTAGGTAGTCAATAGATTTTAAGTCAGGAGGATGCTGTCTTTTTTAAAAAAAAAATTATTCTAGCACTTATAAATGGGAGAGGTAGTGAATTGTATTCACATGTTTTTTTTTATTGTACTATTTTGAAAGGTCATTTACTTGCTGTAATTTGATATACTTCAAAAGTTTAATATAGCACTTAATATAGTAGCATTTGTGCATCAACTTCTCAGGAAGGTGATAATGCTAAGTACTTACACATTTCTTAAACATATGTTTGCTTGTGTGTGTAGCATTTTGGCTATGAGAACTACATAATCTCAGAATATACTTTAAGATTCATTGCTTGTAAAAACATAATCAGTTGCGTGACAAAATAGAATTAGTGTGTAAAGCTTGACATACTCAGTATTTGAAAATATTCTTGTGCTTTGAGTTATGCTGGCCTGGCCACACATTCTGATGTATTTTCTCCATAGGTATATGGTGCTACATATCTGCAGAAGCTCTTGGAACCTTTATTAAGGACCGTGATCATGTCCTCTGAATGGCAACATGTCAGCTTTGAGGTGGATCCTACAAGGTTTGAAATGGGGAAAAAAAATTATCATGATTATTTATAAGCCTGTTTCCCATCCATACTAATTTGACAGGATTCATTTTTCTTCGAGTGCTTGCTCATGTTGACTCCATTCTAGGTGTGCGCACACCCCCATATGTCGTCATCGGACATTTTTGCCTTAGTGGTATCCGTAGGGTCATCTGTGGCACCCCCTTGAGTGCCGCGCTCGGGCGTCGGTATATCAGGTGCTGCCGACCCCATGCCCTCTCAGTTCCTTCTTACCGCCCGTGGTGGTTAGTCAGAGGGCCTTCCTTTGCATAACAAGGGCTAGTGGTTTCGTCTCTTCTGACTTTGAGACTTAGGGCCTTGTAAATAGTTCATTTATAGAAGTTAGTGTTAAGTAATGGTTAAATGTAGTTAGAGTCCCATCGAGGACTTCGCCCCAGGTGCGGCATGCCCTGGTCCTCGGGGATTTAAGCCCTGCTTGGACTGCAACAGGCATATGCCTGTTAGGGACCACCACAGCAGTTGCCTCGAGTGCTTGGAGGAATCACGTGTGAAGGACAAGTGTCGTATCTGTAAACAGTTTCGACCCAGGACTCAGACGGAGCACAACAGCCGTTTCAGGGCTCCCCTCATGGAGGCTGCCCTCTGACTGGCTTCTGAGCCATCTCTGTCCAAACTCTACCGCTAGTACCTCAGTGCATACCCTGGCACCACTCTCCGCTGCCGTGCCCAGGAAGAAGACCAAGAAACACAGCTCCCCGGCACCAGGGAAGAAAGGCCATGGGGCATCGGGCAAAGGACCCAGTTTGGGCCGCCCACCCACACTGGAGCCACGTGGATGTGCCTCCCCAGTCAGGGCCCTTAGACCCCCAAAGGATCCACTGCCGACTCCCTGGAGCAGTAGGGGCCGCAGACTTGTGGCGGGATCGACGCCTTCCCAGGCTCTCCCAGCACATAGAGAGCAGAGGCCTCTACTAGCGCTGCTGGCACTGCGTGTGCCCCAGGGAGCAGCAAAGACTCCCTACAAGGGCACGGTAGTGGCCAAGACCCCCCCCAGAGGCAGTTGAGTGCCACCAATCTCCTGAGCCGAGGCAGCACTCTGACTCCGTGCTGCAGATCTGTGCTTCACAGCCCAGATCCTCAGAGGCTCTGCCTAGATCACCGGCATCGCGTTCATGGTCTCTGCCCTCTTAATGTAGGTCGCCTGTGGGAGGCGCCAGTCTTTGTATTATTGGCACCATTTACCCTCCTGCTGGTCGTCATCTTGGCACAGGTCCCTGTCACCCACTCCAGGGGAATGATCTCCGTCGCAGTACCAGTCCCCCCAGCCTCGGTACCAGTCCTTCTGTTCGAAGCACCGGTCTCCCGTGGTGATGATCAGCTGACAAACGCAGGCATCAATGGCTCCACCGTGGTCACCGCAAGGGGATTCCTCTGGCATGGAAGGGCAGTTTAGCCCCTGGCCGAGGCATCACCAGCAGGATTGGGCACTGGATGCTACATCGACTTCTATGGTGCCGCCATGTCAGCACAGCCATTGGCCACTGCTGTGGCCCTATTGGAGTATGTGTGGCATGTCTGTGATGCCGATGCCACCTTTGCACCACTCGTCGGCCACTGCCTCGGAGCAACAGTTGACGGCACCGGGCTCGGTGTGGGAAATGCGCTCAGAGGTCAAAGTAGAGGAGCCAGTACCCACTGCTAAACCCCCTTCCCCCATTGGGGGTGATACGCCGGGGCCTCCCCTGGTGGTACAGTCGTCTTCCTCATCCCTGGAGGAGGCGGTGACGGGACCCTCAAGGGCCAGCCGGCCGGGCGATTTTATAGAACACCAGGCCCTGCTTCAACACGTGGCCGAGAACTTGGGCCTAGAAGTGGAGGAGATGGCGAAGCAGGTGGACGCCTTGTTCAGTATGCTCTCGGCCTCTACCTCTGCTCGTGTTGCAAGACCAGTGCATGATGGGGTCCTGAAAATTGCCACAGCCCCCTGGCAAACCCCATCGTCCATCCTTCCCACCTGCAAAAGGACCAAAAAGAAGTACGTCGTCCCGACCAGAGGATTTGAGTACCTATATACCCACCCATCTCCAGGCTTGCTGGTCATCTCAGCAGCCAACAAAAAGGACAAGCAAGGGCACACCAGTTTAACCTCCAAAAACAAAGAGGCCAAAAGACTGGACCTTTTTGGGATGAAAATTTATTTGACAGCCTGCCTGCAATTCCAGGTGGCAAACCACCAGGCTTCATAGAATATCAGGGTTGGAAGGGACCTCAGGAGGTCATCTAGTCCAACCCCCTGCTCAAAGCAGGACCAACCCCAGACAGATTTTTGCCCCAGATCCCTAAATGGCCCCCTCAAGGATTGAACTCATTACCCTGGATTTAGCAGGCTAATACTCAAACCACTGAGCTATCCCTCTTCCCCCTCTCTTGGGCAGATTCAGTTTTAACTTATGGGACTCCCTCTGTAAGTTCAAGCAGTCTTTGTCGCACATTTACATGGGCCATGGATGGGAAAGGGAGTAGATGCCCCTTGTGTGTCTGTTCCCCTTCCTCCATCACTACGTACCTGAATATGGACCATAAGAATCTGGCCTGATATGTGACTCTTGCCCATAGCTCTGCAGATCATCTGCTCTAAGCCATTGAACCAGTTGATCAACTAAGATAGAATGATTTTTCTTTTATATGGCCTACTTTGTCTTGATTACCTGTATCTCCTCAGAATTTATACTAAATGGTTAGATTATTTTGTAGTTGCTTTTTTCTAACTCTGTTCTGTAAGTCTCCCCTTTTTTTATTTTACACTAGCTAAAACACCTTCCCCAAAACATAAGCTTCCTTTTCTGTGCTTGTATCTATATCTTTGACTTCAGGAAGCAATAAATGGCCACATTTGTAAATACCCCTTCTACCTGTATGAAATATACCTATGTATGGCTACCTCAGTAACTGCTTGAACTTTCAGTAAAACCGTGACCCTGGCAAAACTCGTTACGTATGCAGATCTTAAGGCACAAACAATACTTGTCTTGTTGGAGATGTTCTCAACTTTCGCATACAGTTGCTGGACTTCTTGCCCTGCATGGGTATGTGAGACCCTAAACTGTGTGTGCAGGGCTGTTAAGGGTAATGATGGAATGAGAATTCCATCATCATGGTTTTTTACAAAGCTGTAAAATGGCCTGATATTTGTGAACTCTACTTTGTTCAACTCATTCTGTCTCTTAGAAACATCTGCACAATAGATTTAATCTATTGGTAGGTCGTTAGCATTTCAACAAGGTTGCTAGTAATGATGCACTGAAACATGGCTGCTATCAAACATATAAGAGCAACTTGTATGTTTTTTGACTGGTAACGTTTTGAAAGCTTATCATATATGTATGGGTCTGTTGCAGATTGGAGCATACAGAAAGTCTTGAAGCCAACCAACGGAGTCTCCTGCAGATGACTGAGAAATTCTTCCATGCAATCATTAATTCCTCTTCTGAGTTTCCACCCCAGCTTCGCAGCGTGTGCCATTGTCTGTACCAGGTATGCCCACAGCTGGGGTTTAAATTTTTAAACCCAAGTTTTGTTGTAGAGGTTGTAAAGGTCAGAATTTCTGATTTAAAACTATTATTGGCCCGTGGCATGAAATAACAGTGGTATGACCATTTCTTTCTTAAAACTGTTTTATAGGATTTATGTAGTTAATCCTCCAAGCTGAACTTCAGCGTGCATAATCTTAGCCTAGGGAATGAACTGTGTTTATGGGGCTGGCCTGGCAGACCTGTGGTAACGCCACTTTGAATTCACAGCTGAGGACCCTGAGCTAATAAGGGTGGGGTCATCTTGTCTTGCTCTAATACCTCTGCTAGGAGACTAAAGGCACAGCATTGGTTAGCTACGGAGGTAAGAGGGCATCTGTTCTTGCCAGAAGTGTACAGTGTGGGAGCCTTTGAGGGTGAGGGCAGCAAAGAGTGAAAGTCTGACAAGTGTGGAGCAAGATAAACAAGTGTTTTAAATTTAATAGCAATATGTGCTTTTACTTTCTGTACCTGGAATGACTTCCCCTGTATAAAATCCATTCAGCTAATAGATGGTTTGCTCTACATAATAGTATAATTATCCATCAGTCAATCTTTAAAAAGATCATAGGTATTAGCTACATAGGTGTTAGCTGCATAAATACAAGAGCTATTAAAAAGCCTGCTTGGTCACTGAATTTAAATAGTTGTCTTCAGTCCTCTACTTTCAGTACAGTAAGTGCGCAAACTGTTATCTTTGAAGTAAAACGTAACTGCTTTTCTGTTTCAGCAAAAAAAGTATAAAAAATATTATCCACGTTGGTTCTGCAGAAATATTACTACTTCATCAGATATGAATGAACAGAACTAATGGTTTAAAATGTTCTTCAGGTCACTTTATTGTGAAGCTGGTTAAAATGGAAACTATCATACAAGCTTCACAGTTTGAGGGTCTCTTCCTATAACTCTATTTTATGCAAATTTTCTATTGACTTTAGTAGAAGCTCTGTCAGATCCGGCTCTTTGTTGACTCCTGTCATTTAAAATAACTTCTAAATTTCAAGCTGATGTTGCATCAGTAAGTTTAAATTTAGATTGTCTCAAGCAGCATATCATCCCGAAATGTTAATAGAGTTGTCTTAGGACTTACTCTTGAAGCTAGCAAAACATGCGGTTTCAGGAAGTTTTCTGTCTGTGAGCATAGAGAGAGCCAAGCCAGTGCAACATTCAGTCTTTATTCCTTTGTCCCACACGTACTGTGCTCTCTCATCAAGCACTTTCTGAAAGATGACTTCTCTAAGCTCTTATACATAATCATATAAAATCATTCTCAATTATGAAGCTATGTATTGTAATAGGAGGGAAGGTTTTAAGTTAATCTATTAGTAGATAGGACACTGGTGACCTTAAAATGGGGGTGGTGCAGCATGTGTTCTGCACATAAGAACGGCTATACTGGGTCAGACCAAAGGTCCATCTAGCCCAGTATCCTGTCTTCCAATAATGGCCAATGCCAGGTGCCCCAGAGGGAATGAACAGAACAGATAATCATCAAGTGATCCGTCCCCTGTTGCTCACTCCCAGCTTCTGGCAAACTGAGGCTAAGACACCATCCCTGCCCATCCTGGCTAATAGCCATTGATGGACCTGTCCTCCATGAATGTATCCAGTTGTTTTTTGAATCCTGTTACAGTCTTGGCCTTCACAACAGCCTCTGGCAAAGAGTTAACTGTGCATTGTGTGAAGAAATACTTCCTTTTGTTTGTTTTAAACCTATTAATTTCATTTGGTGACCCCTGAGTGGTACCACATCTGAGTGGTATCCAAGTAAAATTTTAAAGGTGGGATGCAAAAAATCCAGGTGCAAGTAAGGAATAGATGATGCAAAAACAGAGACCCCATCTGCAATAACTTTTGTGTTGAAGCCAATACAGCAAAGAATCAATCCTGCCTGGCAGCGTGCAGGTCAGTATGGAAAAGAGAAAGATACTTTTCCATAGCAAATAATCCTGTCTTAAGTTATAGGAGAACAGACTTTCCAGAACTATTTGTTATAAAAGAATTTCCCATACAAGGGGTAGACCGGAACTACTGCATTGCTGTTTTCTACCCATTGAATGCTCGTTCTATAAATGTAACTTATTTGGCTTTTAAGTTTAGTTCTCTACAAACAATGCATTGTTTTTGGCGCTGATAGAAAAGTAGGACTTTTCTTGAATTCCTGAAGATTAGATATCCAAAACAAATTGAGCAGAGATTATTTTATTTTTTAACTTTTGAATCACAAATCTTCAAGTACAAAATGCCAAATAAAGGAAAAAAGAGAAATGCATCTGTTTCACAGTCAAGTCGTTGAAAGATATATCTCTAATCAACTCTTGCTTTTACATGGGTCTAGATCTACAAAAATAGCTTTTGCCTGTGATATAAAATAGTCTGATCATTCATTTTCTTTCTATCTAGTGGTGGTTTTAAGAAGTTGCATCCAGTGGGTTTGAGGGGATGAGAAGCAGGTTTCCTTTCAAGATGAAACAAATACTGCTTCATGGATGATGTGTGGGGGTCTTTTTAGCATTATCGACTGATAACTTTAGATAAAACCTTGATTATTGCTTCAGTTACTTGACATTATTTCCTCTGGTCTAGGGTTCTTTCTTTTGTATCTGTCTGAACTAGTTTCTTATATGCTATTACTTTGAATATTTTCAAACCTATTCCTATTTCAACAGTATTTTGCTAACAGTTACATTTATTTGTGTAAAGAAGTTTTTTAGTTCAAGTCCATGGCTACTAGAACATATACATTGAGATATTGCCAGAGAAAACCCTACAGAAGACTACTAAGATACATTTTTACTTCTCATATTTTGAAGCATTTATGTACCACCTAGGTTATTCTTGGAACCAAGTGTCTCATTGGACTTTGCCAAAAAAGTACAAATGAGATTAATTGGAAAAATATAATACTGAAAGAAACCAGTCTTCATCTGACAATTCAGGAGTACTTGGGGTCTTTGAACAGCCTGCTATCTTTAGCCTGCTGTAAATAAGGCTCGATTCTGAATTTGTTGTGAGTAGCCTTTTATTTGCATTTCTTTGCTCTTGTCGTCATCTTTCTCCTCCTTACACCACGTTTCATTTATCAAAACATTAATTAGCTTATTTCCCTACATTCAAGTACTAGAGAAATTTGAAGATGGTGGCCAAGACTAAAGAAATGAGAATTATATCTGAATTGTCATTCTTTGTTTATTTTGCATTATATAACTCTACTTTTAGAGGGCTATGGTTCATATTTAACATACAGCCCCCATACACCATACTTTTGGCTGGGAAAGAGTAAAACAATTCTTTTAAGCAACCTCATAAAAATCCCTAAGGGGCAGTCTGCCATCTCCCAGCATGAAGTGTATTCAATCTTGCAAATGGGACTAATTTTGCAGTGGTTTTTTTGGGGGCTTATAAATGGAGTCACAAAAATAGATGTGAAGGAAATTCTAATCATAATTGATTCTGAAAATGAATTGCTTTCAGTTAATGCAACAATCTCATTAAAACAGATTTAATTTGGATAGTCAGGACTACACTGGACAGCATTTTGGGTAGTGGGAATAGAATTCATGATAAGTTATTTCCTTCTTGTGTAAATCACCAACATGTAACTAATAGTTAAGCCTCTGGTTATTGCGATGGTTAGTACACATGCTCACTCATTTTCAGGTAACTTATTCCATATGTTGTGCAAGATAGGAAGCCAAGAACAAACTCAGTCAACATATCATTACCAAAAAGTGCTGTTTGGTTTGTATAAAAAGACCTGTGTTTTTCTTAACAAATGAGGATGGGATTCTGATTTGCTACAGAAATTTATTCCCTAATGCACAGTGTGTGTGGCAGTATCTATTCTGAGATTAGCATTCAAATTTCTTTAGTAAATAGATAGCATAGAAATTTCAGCTGATCTTGTCACAACGTTTTAGTTGTGAATTTCCCTTACACCAGATTCAGCAGTGTGAAACTAGTTTTATTAGTAGGTGGATGTTGTGCTGAATTGATCGTACATGCTAGAACAGTGGTTCTCCACCTGTTTACCATTGTGGGCCATGTATGGAGCTCTCGGTGTTTTGTGGGCTACCTCCGCACAAGATATGTGTACTACCTCTATGGCCCTGAGGATGTCACATGGGCTGCAGCTGTGTGCTGGTTGGATAGCAAGTGACCTGTGGGTTGAACCACTGTGATAGAAGGTAAATATGAAAGGGATTGAAGATGAAAACTTTTCTCTAAATTTCCACCATTTTTATTTTGTAGGCTGTTACACAGGCTTTATGGTATCTACTGGAGCACTGCGCGGGACTAGTGTAGAGCCCTGCAGTGGGAGTGGGACTGGGATCCCACAGGACCTGCTGCCAAAGTAGCGGGAAGGAGTGGGAGTCTGTATTGTGGGATGGGATCCTGCGGATCCTGCAGGACCAGCTGCTATAATAGGTGGGAATGGGTATTGTGGGGCAGGACGGGAGCGGGATTTAAAAATAATCCCACGCAGGGCTCTAGTATCTACCTGAATTTTGACTTGTGGGGTTTTTTATTATTATTTTTTATTATTTTAAAAGAGTGCCTTGTAAGCTTCCTTGTAACAAAATGCCAAATTCTAGTGTGGCACAGGTTTCCTCCTTAATGCTATTTTATTGTAATCTGTATTGATGGTTACTTCTGCTTTATTCAAAATAGTTAGTTTCGGCTAATGTGGAGAATGTGGCTTTTATCCTCACGGGTGAAGTTCACCTTTGTGTAGAGGGAACAGTATGGAAGGGCTGTGCTCCACTGTCTGACTTAAATCATAATATGAGGAGGTGCACAGGCCTTGGGCTGGCCGCTGTGACCAGGGGTGAATTTCAAAAACAGTCATGGCCTATTCAAAGCTCTTGAATTTTAAATCAGTGGCAGTTTCTGCATAGACCTGCTGGTTTTCTCAGTCTTTTTATTTACAGAAACTTTGTGTCATATTGTACCATCCATTAAAATAATTTAAACCATGATTGTGATCCAATTATGTTAAGATGAGAAAATTATGAATATGAATCATACATTAAACTAAATGGAAGGACACACAGAGAAACGTGGGAACATTTAAACCTAAAAATTATTTTAAAAAGTGATGTAGACCTTTTAAAAGTTAAACCTTTGAAATATACTATTTAAAAAAATATTTGGGGGTATGGCAAAACATGTTTTGAAAGCTGACTATAATAATTTATGCTTGATATTGTTTATCATAAGCAAATTTAAGAAGTTTGACTTTTAACCTAGCCAGAAATAGTAGAAATGATTGAAACCCAACATTTGCTTGCATTGTATTTAGTGCTTTGTGAATAAGATGTAGTAAAATGAGTACATGGAAAAAAACTCCATCAAACTTTAGTTTATATATTTCATTTTTTGTTACGTTTGTTACATTTTATTGTGTAATTTTATGTACAAGTCAACATTGTTTTTTGTTGCTGTATGTAGTTGGTGCTGTGACTTGTTTGTGCTCATCTCTGTTCTGTAGGCAACTTGCCACTCTCTACTGAATAAAGCTACCGTAAAAGAAAAAAAGGAAAACAAAAAATCAGTAAGTTTGGAGAACTTTTTATTAGCCATTTCTTTCAAAGCAAAACAAAAGTCTTTTGCTGTTTGTTCAGAACATCTTCACCTTAGCCTATTTGACCTTCACTATAAAATCATTCTACTAATTCTGGCACAAAAATAGCTTTCATTTCAATTAACACTGGAATTAAGTTTATATTTTAAATATTCTCTGTGTGCCTATTTGAGTCAACAAAAAGGCATATTTAACCTTACTGCTTGATGTTCAATATTCTGATCTTCTGTCCTTGCCACCATTTGCAATTATAAAGAAACTTTAAAAGAAAATGACTTCTAGACTTTAGGAAAATCCAGGTCTGCTTTATTTTAACGTCTTGGTTTGTAGATGTTGTGTTTTTTCCTGGAAGTGAGGAAACTCAGGTTAATACAAATACTGCACTTCATTGTCGTGTGAATTATTTTTTATTTATTTTCCCTTAAGTTTTGCATTGTGAGTAACCAATAAAATTTAGCATTTGTACTTATACAAAATGAGCAAATCTCCTAAGGTAAGCCACTACTGGGTTAAAGAAGATAGATTTTAAATTGACAATTTAGTATTATGCTTTTGATTTCCTTACAAGAAAATGTGTGTTGATATAGTGATGTCATTGGAAGTTAAGATTTATTGTGTCTTGAGCGGTCTCAGTGTATAGCGTGTGAATACTGTGGAGAATAAGATGCATAAAGGAAGAATGCAAGTTGAGCATTTTGATGATTCTCTCCCATATTTTTTTGCATTAATTTAGCAGAGTGTTAATCATGTTTGTGTGCAAAAAGTGCAATCTGCATTGATTATTCTGAAAAAAGTTAATTAGTGATTGGTGAAATTGTGAGACTTGTGGGTGGATTTGTAAGTGAAGGAAAATAGTCTTGAATATGTGCGTAGCTATGTGTTAATATGTTTTCCATGGTATTTCAGGTGAACTAGAAGTTATATGATAGTCATTCTGGGTTAAAAACATCTTTAGTGGGGTTAGATTTTATCCTGAAACTCTATTTTTTTTTAAGGATTTAAAATTAAAAATCTTTTTGAAATAGTGTCCAGGAAGAAAACAGGATTAAATATTCTAAATTTTACACTTGGAGATTTATTCTTGCAACAGATGCAATTTATATTAAACACCATATCATTTATTTCCTCCTATTTTTGAAAAATATAATAGTACTCTGTGTACTGAGTCTGTATAGGATTACCTTTAACCTTTACATTGCAAGGCTAAAGGCACATTTGAAACTTTTCAGAGGAAAGGTTGACCTTTCTTAATTTTATCTGATGGAGAATTATTCTGGTCCTAAGTTTTCTTTTCTTTTAAACTACTACACCATTGCTGTTGAGAGAGAATAGATTTTTAACAATAATCCTTTTGATCCATGAAAAAATGCTTTCTCTTGCTGCCTCTTGAGGAGCTTTTATCTAACCTAAATTATACAGAGCCACACTGATATATTTTCAACGATGTATGCAACTGAACAGTACTAATAAAAACTTGATGTCTGAAGCAAAACAGTGTATTTATAGGAACATTACTGAGATTTGAGACTATTAAAATGTAAGCTGTTTAAAATATTGCAAAATTTCATACTTTAAGGCTTTTTGGTCAATAGTGGTTAATAGAAATCAAATTTGGTTGCTGTTTACTGATAAAGTAGTCTGGTTTTGATTAAAGTTTAAACTTCAGTACAGAACTTGTGATGTTTTAATAGATTGTGGTACTAAAAAAAATCTGCCATGTGACTATATTAACTTTTTAAAAAGCCCTGTCTCTGAAAATAATATTCATTGATTTTGACATAATGTACATCTATTCTATCTTCGTTCTCGGTGGGGGTTCCTCAAGTTTTAAGGTTCTTGGTACTAGTGATATTTGTAAAAGTAGCTGTGGTTGGATAACTGAAAGCTGTTTTAAACACGATAAGTAGTCTAGTTAAATATAAATTAAATAAACTGGGAACTATTACCCAAATACTTAAAATAAACTATAATCTGTTAAGTTTTCATGCATTATTAATCACGCCTCTTCATCAGCAAAATTTACATGTTGAAGATTTCTAGGTTCTTTTACCCTTTGAAAATGAATTCTGGGGCCTGGAGAGCCTGCACAACTGATGCAAGTTCACTACCACTCCTGGGTATCCTAACCCTTGATACCCATCTTTCTCATTCATTAAAGGCACTTATATTGACATTTAAAGCTCTTATAGGCAGAGGTGTTCCTGAGCTATTGCTTACTTTTTCGTCATTAGCTATTTAGAATATTCCCTGGTGAGTTTATTGAACTTCATGGTGTTCTCAGAGACCTCTATCAGCCTCCTTCTACAAGCAAATGAGAACACACACACTGATCCTGTTCAATCTGTGCTGTCAGTTACCTTCTGAAGGTACCTTTTCCACACTAACAATTCTTTTGTGCTTTCTCCCCACTCCATTTCTTCAATATACTTGTTGAGACTAAGCGTCAGTAACATTTCATGGATGAAAGGTAATGAGACCTCTGAACTACCCTGAAGGGATTTTCTGCAGTGTCTTCTCCTGTTCCAGAAACCAAGAACAAATAAATGGAAGGACCAAAGAACATAATACTACAAAAACTCATTGCAAAATTTAGGCTGTGGGGTCACACCATGGTTGTTTCAGCTGCATTCATGACAGCTTAAGACCTCATGAATCCTGGAAACCTACATTTGCAGCGGAGAGATATCTTTATTTGTATTAAAATAACATTATTGCTACATTTCTATTTTCACTTCCCTTCCAAACAATAAGCTGTAGAACAATACATACTGTTCCACAGGCTATTTGGAAAAAGCACGTGCTCTTGGATCCAGTCTTCGCATTCCCTGTTTGCTTCTTGGGACTTTAAATAGAACTTGATAAAGGAGCAATCCTAAAAATATAGTCATGAATATTTATTGGTAATTTATCCTTGACAGCATGGATTTTTTGCAATAAATTTATTCCAGTAGCCTGCAAGTAATTTACATGTAATCCGTACTTATCAGTACAATTTCTTCATGGATTGTCTATCCTCTTTCGTTCATTTTAAAATGGAGATGGTAGATCAAGCTGGGGAACTCTAGTCCTGTATTAAAAGTCCTGTGTACAGCAAAAAACCATACTGGTATATGTGATGATCAGATAAATAAATCAACTTGTTTAGTGTCTAGCCTCCTGCTGTTTTAGGGAAAGGTGCTTTAAAGAACAACTGTCAGGTTTGAAGGGCATGAACTTTCATATCTACAGAAGTAGCCATCACCATATCACCCACAGGAGATTTTTGTAAGATCCCATAGTATAATTCTTACTGATGGTCTTCAGATGGTATTTCAGAAGTCTAAGTAGTACATGTACTCAATTTAGCAGTCTAGAAGGTTCTCCTCAGATCTCTGCATTTCTCAGAAACCTCATTCCAAAGATTTTTCAGATGAGCTAACTTCCAGTCAGTTTAGTGCTCTAAGCGGTAACAAGTTTTTCTTTTCAGCCCCTGAGTTCATAAGCCTATTTATTTATTTAAATGCAAAGATTCTTTAGGTAATAACCCAGAAGACTTGGTTTCTCTTTCCATATATTTCATTCTGTTCATGCTACAAAATATTCTAACGATTTTGGACTGGATCCCAAAAAGTAGTACCTAAATCTACAATTTTTCAGCAGATTTTGTCCCCATCTTTATATGATTTTGCTGGGCACTGAAGTGGATAAGAGAGAAGGGTACATGTGCAAGTTAAGAACAATTTTGAATAGCAGAATTCCTCTTTACCAATATAACTGATCTGTTCCTGAGCATATCATTTCATTTGGCAAAACTGTTGAAATGGTAGGTTATTTCTCTTCCAGTTTTCTTTCAGGTTCCAATGAAGTCTTTCCTCCAAGGTTAAAAGTACCCAAGAATCATTATAATGTAAATTTTAATGGTGAAGAGGCTTCTGTGAGTAATTTTAAAAATCTGACAAATTAGAAACAACTCTTCCCATGTTTTTGACCAGGACATAATATATATCTGAATTGAATATGTTGGAATAATTGTCCACATTATTACTTTCTTAGTGACTAGTAATTTTTAAACTACTTCTTGGATTTGTACCAATTTGAACCTCTGCTAAATAATTTCACCCACATAGGGATGGTTATATGAAACTTGCAGTAAAATTATGTACTGTCTGCTTTAAAAATCCCTCCTCTTCTTGCACTTCATTATCATGATGGTGTTGTGCTTCTCTAGGTTATTAAGCCATTATAACTCCAGATTTAAACAATATTCTCAAATCAGCATAATCCCACTCAAATGTATCAATCCTGTATAGTCATATTTATGGTCTGGAGTGATTGATAAATACTTAAAATTGGACTACAGCTAAACACGTTTTTCAGCATTCCTTCCTCTTTTACTTTAATTCAAACTGTGTCTTTATAATTCTCAACTTTACTTTTTAGGTTGTCAGCCAGCGGTTTCCTCAGAACAGCATTGGAGCAGTTGGAAGTGCCATGTTCCTAAGGTTCATCAATCCTGCAATTGTCTCCCCTTATGAGGCAGGGATTTTAGATAAAAAGCCTCCACCTAGAATTGAAAGGGGCTTGAAGTTAATGTCAAAGGTGAAGGATTGAATTCGCTTGATTCTGTATTTTTATTTGGATTTACTGTGTTTTCTAGCTGATTTAATTTGGCTTTAACTCTTTGTTTAAATAACTATAAAGAAACTTAGCTCAGCTTTAAGTTTACTGTAGCCAGGACTTCAGTGTTTAAATGCATACATTTTCTATTAATTGTACAGCTAATTGGAATTGCAGTTTCTGAACTATGCTTGGGTATACATCATTATTCTAATATGCAGGCTTTATATCAGTCTAGTTCTTGAGGGGAAAGATTTGTATAAAAAACAAATATTTTTATGTCTCCCAGTAACCTGACTGTGCTGTTTGGCCTCCCACCTATATTGCTATTTTTTAATTCTCAAAAATTCTGTGTCAAAATATTTGATAGTTGTTCAAAATTCAAGCTTTGGACTGCAGAGTTCTGATTTGAAAATTCTTAATAGCTCAGAAGTGAAGGCACACAAGAAATTAAGAAGGAGATGTTGATAACTGCTGTCTAAAAGATAGTACGACTCAACCTTTGTTCCTATTAAATTTCAGTTCCCCACTTCTAAAAATTATTTTCAGAGCCTCTTGAAGATTTTGAACTTCAGTGGCTCTACATGTATCAGAAAACTTGACGTGTGTGCCTTACAGTCATGTAAATATTTTAATGTTGAGTACGCCTCCAGTGCCTCTAAATATACCTACATAGGAGGTTGTTGAAAAGCCAGTAAGGCATGATAGGCTGACTGCGCCTTTTTAATGACTTCGTAAAAAGCAAGTTTGATGCAGCACAAAAGTAATTCTACTGGTAGTTTACCTGAGAAATCTTTGCCACAGATGTTATGTAAAAATATAGAAACCAGGCTTTCTCATGGGCTCTGTGGCCTGTAGTCAGCCCAAAAAACTGTACTGCAGTTAAACAGCTGCTTAGTTTGAGCCCTGCAAGTCTACGTCAGCTGGATCAGGCTAGTCACAGGTTTTTAAGTGTAGTGTAGACATACCCTTAGTGCACAGCAAGTTGGACTGTTTGCAATAGCTTTACCTCAAAGTGCACTCACTTAGTAGTGAATTTTGTAGTTGAAAAACTCTTTTCCTGTAGATTTGATTCAACTAGTGACCACTAATCAGTGTAATTATGCGAGTACTGAGAGTTTGGGGGAAGAGGAATGCAAGAGGAAGAAATCCCCCCTCATTCTTGAAGCCTACGTGAAAGGCGATGCAGTGAGCTTGTTCTGACCTGGCCCCAACAGCTCCCTGCTCTTTCTGTCCATTCCAGTAAAATTTCCCCCTTCTCACCACTCTGGGGAAAAGGAGCCTTTAAAGGTGCAAACACCCCTTTTCTTCCAGCCAACTGGACAAAGAGCCATTTGCATAAAGATTGCAGTGGGCACAGTCTACTGAATTGAAATTAATTGGGTTGTTCAACAGCCTTTTTTGTGTCCTGTGGATTTTTACAGATAAATAGAAGTGGATGAATCTGCCAAAGTGGGAAGAGATGTTTCATTGGCACAGCTGCATTAAGTGTAACGTGTAAAACTTCTGTGTGCCCATAACAATTCTATTTTCTATTTTTTTGTTTAGATACTTCAAAGTATTGCCAACCATGTCTTGTTTACGAAAGAAGAACATATGCGGCCTTTTAATGACTTTGTAAAAAGCAACTTTGATGCAGCACGAAGGTAATCCCCCTGGTAGCTTACCTGAGGAATTTTTGCCACACATCTTATGTAAAAATATAGAAAGCAAACAGAAAAATGCTTTCTCATGGCTCTGTGGCCTGTTGTCAGCATGCTGGACTGATTTTTCCTTGCTAATCGGAGCAATTGGTTTTCTGTCTCCCCTTAGGTTTTTTCTTGATATTGCATCTGATTGTCCTGCTAGTGACACTGTCAATCACAGTCTCTCCTTCATTAGTGATGGCAATGTACTTGCCTTACACCGTTTACTTTGGAACAATCAGGAGAAGATTGGCCAGTATCTTTCCAGCAACAGGTAAAAGATTTGAATAGTATGTGGGAGGGAGTTGTTGATGCAATTACAGTGCAAGATGACAAATCAGTTAATTCATATCCTGGGGATTGGCATGGGCAGGTTGACTTTCTTTCATTAGCTATTACTTAAAAGAGCATTGTACTAACCTACTTCTCTTATGAATTTTTTTTATCTGAGGAGACCATTAGTTTGCAATATCCATAACTTTCCATTGCAGTTCTTCAAATTACTGTTAGCCACTTACAGTAATCTACTTGTTTGCCTATCTCTCATTCATATTGAGACCTGTGCATCAGTTATGCTTTCTACTGTGAACAGATTTCTTATAGTTGTTCACTAAAAACTGCAGTATAAAATTTAACATTCTTTACTTGCCTAAAAATAATTGGAATGATCAGCCAGCTCATTCATGGTAAAGGGAAGTTACTGGACAAAAATCCGGAGGGGTGCTGAGTGGTTAAGTAGGATTTGTTGTCTCTTGTAAGTAATATATTGTCTCTAGAGATCACAAAGCTGTTGGAAGGCGACCTTTTGACAAAATGGCTACTCTTCTTGCCTACCTGGGTCCACCTGAGCACAAGCCTGTGGCAGACACACACTGGTCCAGTCTAAATCTCACCAGTTCCAAATTTGAAGAATTTATGACTAGGTAATGTAGCTACTTAAAGTTTAAAAAAGCCAACTCTTCCAGTTTGACGTTATCAGTCTTTTATAATTTTGATGTAGCATGTACAATAACTCCTCACTTAACATTGTCCCGGTTAACATTGTTTCGTTGTTATATTGCCGATCAATTAGAGAACATCTTGTTTAAAGTTGTGCAATGCTCCCTTATAACGTTGTTTGGCAACTGCCTGCTTTGTCCACTGCTTGCAGGAAGAGCAGCCTGTTGGAGCTAGCTGGTGGGGGCTTCGAACCATGGTGGACCAGCAGCCCCCCTAAGTTCCCTGTGCAGCAGTCACCCAGCAGGCTATCAATTGCTGGGCAGTTCAGGTGTCCCTCTCCCCACTACCGTGTGCTGCTCCTGCCCTCTGCTTTGGAGCTGCTCCTGGGAGCCTCCTGCTTGCTGTGCAGAGGTGGGGGGAAGAAGAGTACTAATGTCAGGGTGTCCCCCACTCCTGTACCCCATCTCCACAGAGTGGGGACGGGACATGACAAGGCTAAGGATGGAGGGAGCTTGTTGGCAGCAGCTGCTGTCTCAACTTGCTGATCTACTTAAAAGGCAATGTACTTTAAGTATGCTGACCCTACTCTAAGAGTCAATGTGCGTCTCTCACACACACACACACACACACACACACACACACACACACACACACACACACACACACACACACACAGTGTTTCTGTGTCTCCCTATTCCCCCCATCTCTCGCTCACGCTCACACACACACACGGTGCTGTCTCTCTTCCCTCTATTCGTGCTGCCTTGTAAAGTGTGAGGCTACATTAACAATGTGTTAACCCTTTAGGGTTCAGCCGAGTGCTAGTTCATCATTTAGCAGTAAGGCATTTCCTGGGAAGTATCCCACTCTCCTCCACCCTTTGACTCCACCACCTCAACCAAGCTTCACAATAGTCTTTTATTTGGTGAAAAAAATTCCCCTGGAACATAACAATAATTCTTATGTGGAAATTGGATTTGCTTAACATTGTTTTGCTTAACTTAGAATTTTTCAGGAACATAACTACAACGTTAAGCGAGGAGTTACTGTATATACATAAGTACTTTCATACCTAATGAGGTCTTTCGGAGGGGGTGGAGGAAAGAGAGGTAGAACCAAATTTAAAACATTTGAGTTCTTTTCCACTCAAAAATAGAGAAATAAACTCCATGTGAAGTGATTTTTTTCCCCCACAAATGTCGGCTCATCGGTAAAATGGAAAACTCTAAGAAAACAGATGTGTTGTTATTTAAAAATTAGCTTAACAGTATTTAATGAAATGTTCAGACAGTTTTTAAAGTGCAAAAGTGCAGTTTTTTTTCCTAGAAGTCTATGAACAAATGATGTCAATGTAAAGTAATAATTGTGCTGATTTCTAGGCACCAGGTACATGAAAAAGAGGAGTTCAAGGCATTGAAAACATTAAATATTTTCTATCAAGCCGGGACGTCAAAAGCTGGCAATCCTGTTTTCTACTACATTGCTCGGCGGTAAGGAAACTTTTATCTTTCCTTTCTTATTATAAGCACTGTAATACCAAAAACAGCAAGTGCATGTAAGACAGATATACGTACTTCTCACCAAACAGGAATTTGTGAACATATCTGAGATTTGAGGTGAGAATATACTCTTGTGGCCATCCAATTTCCTGGATCAGAAATTTATCAATATAAATTGTATGGGCACCCATCCCACAGTGTCTGAATGCCTGTGGAATGTATTTAAAGTTCATTGTGAAAGGGTTACATTTACCTTGGGAAGCGAAAAATTCAAGGTCAATTAATATTAAATTACCCCCACAGTGCAATTAGATGGTACTAATGTTAAGTCATATCAATAACTTCCTTCTCTTCAGAATTTATTGCAGAAGAAAAATTGGGAATTTAAATGCAAAATGAGGTGGCAAAACATGTCATGGAATAAAATTTTGAAAAATACTTAAATCCTATTTTCAGTAGTGATTTAGTCACATAAGACTTAAGTCTCATTGAAAGTCCCTGGGACTTGTGCTCTCAGATGCTTAAGTTGTTTTTGAAAATGGAACTTGGGCTTAAGTCACTTCGATACTTTTGAAAATTTTATCCATGATCGTTCGTGTTGAGTTGCTTCCTTTCTATAAGAAAAGGATTTAGTATGACATGGGGTGGTCCATATGATGTGTGCAGAAGTCTGATTAAGGAAATGGGGAGAAAAATCAGTGTAAGTAGTGAAGAATAGACTACAAGTTTTGCAAACTATTTAATATTAGAACCCAGGACTGTGGATATTTTAACTTTGGTCTTTCACCATACTGGAACAATTCACTAAAATAATTGATGATTTTTGCTACACTAATGTTGAAGGTTTCAAGAAATATATCTGTCACAGGATTATTCTTTTCAGATTACCAAGGCAAGTATTTCACTGTAATCTTTTTAATTTTTACATCAGTTTTACTAATATTAGTGAAATGATTTAACATAGTTATGCATAACTAAGTAGTATTACTTATTGTTGATTACACTTTAAGCTAAACATCACCAAAAATGCAAACCAAATAAAGTTGAAGTCTTGATCTTGACAAACAAAAAAACATAGTGTGAATGACAAGTGGAACATACAAGGATATGAGATATCAGTGTCTCTTGCAGGAGAACAAGCAGGCAGTTGCAAAGGGAACATGACATCTTTTTATGGTTATCTGAGTTTATTAGGTCAAAACTTTTGGTTACTCTTAGAATTATGCACATTGGACACATGAGGATAGATACATAGGAAATAGGGTCATATTTACATAATTTGGCTTTTATGGGGGGTACGTATACTTATTTTAATACACTTGATCTCCAAGCTACATTTTATGTAATAAGACTAATTTTCATAGCTTACCAATATTTGTAATACATTTGGAATATGAGTTCTATTTGACAATCAGCTTGTTACAGTTTGTTACAGTAGAAAGTCATACAGTATTCTACATTTTTTAATATAAAATGCTTGGATACTTTTTGATAATATTTTGAGAAATGTAATAACTTTACAAATTGAAAGTACTTATTTGAACATGGTCATTAATTTGGCAAACATAAGTATAGTACCACTACTGATCCACAATATTAAAACTCTCTCACAATAGTGAAGAACATGTTGAAATGATAGAGGTTAATTGAAGTCAGAACGGTGATTTATAGAGAATTTGGACTTCAGAACTTGATTGTACTACCAGTGATTAGGAAGTAATGAACACTATTTTTATAACAATTAAGCAAGCAGTTACATTCACAACTAAATAACAGACACAGTAAAAGATGCAATAGTCATGAGAGCTAAGGTTGTAGCTGCTGAGCTTCCTCCATGCTGCATTGTGCCTGCACTATTAGTGACTGTTCCATTGTTTGGCTGAATGCTGGTTCCATTAATAGGTTTAGTGTTGGCAGTCATCTTTGCTGCAGAGAAGCTAGGAGTCGCGATCATTGCTGTTGTATTTGCTGGAGTGACTAAACGAACCTCATTTAAAAACATGAGAGGCAGGACTACACAGCACAATTTCAGCAGCATCTTCTCTCTGTATTAAACATTTCGCATAGTTAGTATTTTCACGTTGTCTGGCATTCTCGAGCTTTGCTAATACAAAGTGTACATTTTTAAAAGAAAAGAGCTGTTCTGTCATGTTAACTATTAGATTATTTTTCAATTGAATCAGTTAATATCCCCTAGTTACTTCTTTGTTTTATCATTTTTCATCATTCTTAACTGTACACTTTGCATCACTGCATGTTTAATGCAAGGGAAATTATACAAAGTAGAATGAAGTATTTTACCAAGAAACAGAATCTATAACACTTGTACTATGACAATATTTTTTGTCTTTGTTTCCAAGATAAAATTATTCACGCTCAACTTGCAGGTACCAGTGTAAAATTGCAACAGTAATTGACTGTTTAGTCAATTTTACCACAAGATAATAATCCATACCTTATTCCAATTTCAGTTTCTTATGGTGAAAGTAGATAACAGCTTCTGAAGAACCCCTCTGAGCGCAGCCTCTAAATTCACAACTGGTTTCTGCATTTATATATAAATTCTCGAAGATGTCGTCATAAGAGCTAACAAGTGTTTGGCTCCAATATTTGCATTTGAGTCTCTAATTTCCAGAGCAACAAACATAACGAAAATTATACCCAACATCAATGAAGGAAGTCAAATAAATGTTGAGGCTTTTTCCTCATTCCGGAATACTGTACAGTATTAGAGTTCATAAATAAACACAACCCTCCCCCATCACTTAAGGGAAAATGCATGCTACATACTATTAAAACGTCGGTTAAGTATTAAATGGCTGAACACTTCCAACTCAAATACTTTCATAACTAAAAGGCTGCTAGATTTGGGAAGTATCTGGGGATAGCTGTGTTAGTCTGTATCCACAAAAACAACGAGGAATCCAGTGGCACCTTAAAGTCTAACAGATTTATTTAGGCATAAGCTTTCGTGGGTAAAAAACCCCACTTCTTCAGATGCATGCCCAAATAAATCTGCTAGTCTTTACGGTGCCACCCGACTCCTCATTGTTTTTTTAGATTTAGGAAGACTTTTTTAGTCCAAGAAATCCATTGGGGCGGCCACTTAAGAAATGAAAATGTGTGACCTGTTACAACTGCATGATTAAAAAGTCAACATTATTTTAATAACACTTTGCACTTATATTGCATTTCACATTTTGAAATCACTTCACACAGGCCATTTAGGTACAACTAGTTAGTTAGAATCTCCATTCTGGGGAATCTTCTTATTCCTTGCCTTGGGACTTAATTATAAACCATGGGTATAATCTGTATAGAAATGAGTTTGAAGTGGCTATCCTTCAGGCCAGTTGCATGTTTAGGAATCCTCTTGGCATGACCTGAGCTAGGGAATGCTGCCTAAGCAGCATAGAGAGCCTCTCGTGAAATTAGGCTCCTCATCTTCCTCCTGGTGTGAGGTCTATAGTGCTGAGAGGGAAACCACATGAGAAAACGCTAAAAAAGATCAGATTAGCATTAGCAGGGAAAACCTGAGGCTTGAAGGGGATGATGCTGTGGAGAATTGCCTTCTCATCACTCCACCCTCCCTCAGCCCAGCTATTCTTCTCACTACCATACAAGAGGTTTTCATGGAGTTGGAGGGAACAGGTTGAATAGTGCTATTGAGTCTCCTCCCCGCTTACCCCTTTTAGCAGAAATGCCACAATTTTCTGCTGTCTAAGATTTTTTTGAGACACAATCTAACTCTTTGAGGACTAATGAATGGCCATCATTTTGGCTGAGAGAATGACTGAAATAAGTCTTTTCAGTGTCTGAATTGAAAAGTCAGCTAGCAGTATGAATGGCTGTATACGAAGTGTGACTATTGAGTAACCTTGTAAAAATCAATTATGAAAATGAGCAACTAATAAACAGTGTATTCTCGTATGGTACCTAACTTGCATTAAATAGTTCAGCATAGTTGAGGTGTTTCACGTATTTCATAATGGAGACAAAGATTAAATTTCAAGTTATTTAAAATAGGTGGCATATGAATACATGGCCATTCTTGACCTTTACTGATTTTTATTCAAATATTATTCCCTTGAAGATTCTAGCTTATGCAACTAATTTTTAGTTTCCTTAGGAACACTGTGCAGCTTCATTGTACATAGTGTGGCTTTGCTGGAGTGCCTTACTGTTTAATGAGTAATTCTATACTAGGAGGAGTCAAATTGAAACTCAGGTTTGTCTGAGCATTGTGGTTACACTGATTACTGGAAAAACAACTCTTCCTTAAAAGCTTAAAGTAATTAAGGTAAAGTGATATAAAGTGAGCACAGCACTCAGATTATGAAACAAGCCTAGAAGTCTTAACACAATGTGCCATTTATTTACAATTATTTCATTTCTCCCAACAGAATCCTTAGGCCTTGTCTACACCCAAAGTTGCAGCAGTTTTGTTAGACTTTCTTTTTTTGGTCCCTATATGTATTCCTGTGTGGGTTCATATGCATTGCATGCAGCGGAAACTGGAGAATTCTAGCAAGTATTGTCCGTTGGTCTTCACCTCTGCAGTTGCTCTCCTTGTGTTCCATACTGAGGTATGCAAGGGGTGGTGCAGACTGACACTACTCCAGTTACCGATACATGACCTGAGTTGGAATCCTCCAGTGCCAGGAACTGATCCTCTTTGACATTCTTTCCTATAAATATTTGCAAGTTTTATGCTAGTTATTGTTAATAGTTTTCATAGATTAGTAGTTAGTTAGAATCTCCACTCTGGGGAATCTTCTGATTCCTTGCCTTGGGACTTAAATTATACCCAGGCTCCTGGGCTTTAAGAATTTTCTCTCTTGCCACGGCTCCTTTTTGGTCAGTGACAGCCAGCAGTGCTGCCTCTGCTGCCTTAGAGAAGCTCATATTTCAGCAACATGCAATATTCACTGATCCTTTCCCAACCGAATGTGGCAGATATGAGAACTCTGGCTTCAGAAGTACCGAATGGAACGTGCCATGAGACCTCAGTTGGATTCAGGAATCCCCCCTGCACGTCTGCCTGAGACATTGAAGCGCATGCTTCCTAGCTCAATGTATGACACAGGAGCAAGAGCGACTAGAGCGAAGGACTCTTCGTCTGGGCCTTCTTACAAGAGTAAGTGCTATTCTCCTAAGCAAGAGCTGATCCCCTCCTAGATCTTCTAAGAGAAGAGATCTTGTCCAGTCTGGGCAAATCTTTGCATCCAGGACACAAGGACTTGGGTCCTCCTAAGCCTCATGACCATGATCAAAAGGCACAGAAGAGGAAGTCTCCTACAGCACTGACCTCTGTACTAACTAAAACAAAGCATAGGGAGCTAAAGGGTCATGAACTATTAGTATTGACGGTAACCAGGGGGTTGGAGGCTCCATCACTGGTGGTACTGTGGCAAGCCCAGAAGGAACCACCTACTACCAAGTGTTTTTACACCAACTCCTGTGGCACATAGCGAAGAGAGACAGCCTTCTAAGTCTCCAGCATCCGACACTACACCAGGGAATATCTTCATCCTCCTTATCTTGCAGTCCCTCCCTGTTGTTGGGATCAACCCTAATGAGAGAGAATCTAACACCACAGAGAAGCTCATCTCCCATTCCATCTATTTAACTGTAGTTTCCTGACACTGGTACTGACTTGCACACCTGATGGAACAGGACCTGACCTGACCTGACCACCTCATTTTCCAGAGAGTCAGACATTTCAGTGGAGTCATCTCCTCCTCCTCTGAGGGAGTTCAGTCCAGACAGAAGTTTGAGAATCTCCTGCATCCAGCCTCATCCATTCAAGTGGGAGGGGATCCCCACTCTCAGGGCCCAATGCCTTGGGGACCACCACAACTTATTTTCGATCCTTCAGATTGGCCTTATTGGGGACCCTGAGACCCAGAGTCCGTTGATCCCATCGGGAATCCTACTCACCCTTCTTCCCCAAGAGACCAATTGAAGCCACCTGAACTATGGAGGAGGAGACAGACTAACTGGAACTGCTGGTACCAACTAGTAGTTCATCTTCATCACCTGAGATGATTGCTCCAGCCTCATGGCCACATACAGTACCAGGAGCTACTTCAGAGAATAGTAGAAGAGCTCTAGATCCCTTTAAAGAAGGTGCAGGACTAGCATCACAAAATCTTAGATATCCTACAGCCTATGGGAGCTAGCAGTCAACACCATATTGGAACTGGCAAGAATGGTTTAGTACATGCCAGCCACTTGTGCCTCTACCTCTAAGAGTACAGCTAAGAAAGCCCTTATTCCCTTTGTCCTGGTTAAGGGAGCAGAGGTTTTTTGTTTGTTTTTTTTTTTCCCCTCCCACCCTGACCTGAACTCCCTAGTCGTCCAAGCAGCCACAAAAGATGCAAAACCAAGGGCCACATCCACTGGCAAAGAGTCCAAATGTTTTTTTTTAATTATTCTAAGTTCTGACTTCAAAGATAAGTTACCCCAGGAGGATAGGGCCCAATTTCAAGTCCTATTGATGAAGGCAGATTAGTGGCAAGAACCTTGCTCCAAGTTGCAGTCAGCTCTGTTGATACTGCTTTGAGATCCATGTCGACAACTATAATGACATGCCAGGAATCTTGGCTACACTTCAGGACTCCCCAGGGAGGTACAGAGCACTGTTATCCATTCCAAATACACCATAGATTTCATCTCCCCACCCTCTCCAGAAACCCCGTCCCTGTCTCTCTTCAGGGACACTTTCATGAGGAGATCCTCCTTCAGAAGATGAAATCCCTCCTACAATGGGGAACAACAGAGCATGTATCCCTTCAACATCAAGGGAAAGAGTTTTACTCCATATAGTTTGTATTCCCAGAAAGCCAGGAGGATTGAGACCCATCTTCAGCCTGTGACGACTGTCTCTTTAGTTGCAAGATAAAATTCCACCTGGTTACATTGGCATTGATAATAACATCCCTAGAAAAATACATGGTTAACAGCTCTCAATATGAAAGATGATTTCTTTTGCATCAATATTCGGCCTTCCCACAGAAGTTTTCTCAGATTTGTGGCAGGCCATGACCACTCGCCATACAGAGTACTCCCATTTAGCCTTGCAACTGCACCCAGAGTCTTCATAAAAGTGTTTTCCATAGTAGCAGCACACCATGGATGGGACAATTCCACACTCTTCCTCTGTCTAGAGAACTGGTTTCTCACAGGTACATGTGCAGAAATTATAACATTGGCCTCATTGCTTCTCCATCTCCTCCATATTCACAGACACCCAGAGATGCTAGAAGTCCACTTTGACTTTTTGATGGCAGTTCTACAAGCAGCCATATCACCTGCATCCTGGCACCCTCCCCTTCTCTGACTACTGCTTTTCAGCCACCCACAGTGGAATACACATAGGGAACATCACTCAAAGAGGAGAGCGAAGTACTTATCCTTTTTAACTGGAGTTCTTCGAGATGTGTGGTTCCTATTTGTATCCCACTACCCACCTTCCTTCCCCTCTGCTTCAGATTGTCCTTGGTTTTGGGTAAGAGGTGGAACTTCGGTACACATTCAAGGAAAGCATCTTCATGAGAACAGACTAATGGACACTACTTGCTAGAAAGCTTGGTTCTCAGTCATATGGAGTACATGGTGTACCCACAGTGGAATACAGATAGGGATCACACATCTTGAACTCCAGTTATGAGTTAACTAATTAATTTAATTAAACAGATGCAAAATCCTGTGTGGACATTCTTAATTCAGTTTATGCCTGGTTTATATTGATTTAGCTTACTTTGATTCTAGGCAGATTTAAGCTAAATTGATATAAGCCAGGACTAAATAGAATTAAGAATGTCCATACAGGGTTTTGCAGCCATTTTAACCAAATAGATTTGTTAAACTTACTTGTAGCTAAATCAGTGAAACATTGTGTGAAGACAAGATGTTAAAATATGTATGTAGTGCTAAATTCAGTGGAGTTTTAAAGAATTTGGTAGCTTACTGTCTCACCAAACCAGCTGCAGCATCTTCAGTGGGAGAGACCATTGCATACAAGTTAGTCATGGAAATAAATTTGTCATGCTGGTGGGTTCTCCTGGTTACCATTTGTTCAAGGATGTTTTTAATAGCCAACATTTTGGGTAGAGTCTGCCATAGACCTCAAAATTATTCCCAAAATGTTAATACGTGATTCCCAGAACAACTAGTAATCTGGCAGTCCAATGAGAGACTTAAATCTGCTTAATTTTGGTGCCTATTTGAAAAAAATGTCTTATGTTTGTCCTGTGAAAAGAGGAGTAGTCAGTGATGTGTTGGAATGTACTCTTAGGATTCCATGTTAGAGTTCCAGCACCATTTTTAAGGGTGAGCTGGAGTCACTACTTTTTCCTCTGATAGTTTTCCGTCCTCTGAGTGATACCCATTCATCCCTGCCAGAAATGACTTATCCCTGGGGTTTATACAAATATACTTTAGAACAGGGGTCAGCAACCTTTCAGAAGTGGTGTGCCGAGTCTTCATTTATTCACTCTGATTTAAGGTTTTGCATGCCAGTAATACATTTTAACGTTTTTAGAAGGTCTCTTTCTATAAGTCTACAATATATAACTAAACTATTGTTGTATGTAAAGTAAATAAGGTTTTAAAAATGTTTAAGAAGCTTCATTTAAAATTAAATTAAAATGTAGAGCCCCCAGGACTGGTGGCCAGGACCCGGGCAGTGTGAGTGCCACTGAAAATGAGCTTGCGCGCTGCCTTTGGCACACGTGCCATAGGTTGCCTACCCCTGCTTTAGAACATACTTTTTCCTTCAGAATGAATCAGAAGTTAAAGAGAACTTTTTTGCAGGAACACTTCCCAGGTTAGAGGTAGGGTGACCAGGTGTTTGGTTTTCAACTGGAACACCCGGTCGAAAAGGGACCCCTGAGGCTTTGGTCAGCATCGTTGACCAGGCTGTTAAAAGTCCAGTCAGCGGTGCTACGGCTCCGTGCTGCACCCCAGAAGTGGCCAGCAGGTCCGGCTCCTGAGGGGTGCGTGGGGGACACGGCACCACATGCTGCCCTCACCCCAAGCACCAGTTCTGCACTCCCATTGGCCGGGGCAGTGCCTGCGGGCGAGAGCAGTGCGCAGAGCTGCCTGCCGTACCTCCACCTAGGAGCCAGACCTGGTGGTTGCTTCTGGGGTGCAGCACCGTCCGCGGTGCCAGGACAGGCAGGAAGACTGCCTTAGCCCCCCTGCTGTGCCACTGACCAGGAGCCGCCGGAGGTAAGCCCGAGCCCCAACCCCCTGCCCCAGCCATGAGCCCCCCCAAACCCCTCATCCCTGGCCTCACCCCCCTGCCTCAGCCCAGAGTCCCCTCTCACACCCTGAACCCCTCTGCTCCACCCCCAACCCTAGAGCCCCCTCCTGAACCCCTAATTTCTGATCTCCTGCCCCAGCCCAGTAAAAGTGAGTGAGGGTGGGCCACCGAGTGAGGGGGAATGTAGTGAGCGGGGGGGGGGGGGCAGGGAGCTTACAGGGAATGGGACTAGGGCTAGAGGGGGAAAAACCGTTGCAGAGTCGGTTTCCTCCATTTCTTCTTTTCCCTTTTCCCTTTGATGTGAGAGCTGTTGTGTTTCAGCCCCCTCCATTTACATCAGAAGATAGGGCCTGGTCTTAAGTTCATATCTCTGATGTCTTATTAAACACACCTGGTTTCAACCAACAATAAAAGGCTGTTTGTTTGCCACATCTTTCTCTTCAGTTTTTTTCCCCAGCACAAACTGCCTCATTTCATGTCAAGGAAAATAAAATTCATAAGTTAGCTGCTCATCCACTTCAAGTAGGAAATTGAGCGTGCAAATGCCATGGATAGATAATCCATCTAACAAAGTTCATGCTGTCTGGGCTATAACTGTGCAAAGGAACAGAGCCAGCTCCAGCGTATACAGTATATCTTCTGTAAAATGATTTGTCACATTGTCTGTGTATTCCTCATTAGTGATGTATGAAAAAGCCATATCGTTTGAAGAGAGGAGTTCTTTAATTCCTGGAAATAATGGTGGTGGTGGGGGGGTGTATACATATGCATAACATTTACCAGCACTTTATCTTTTGTGGTATACTTTGAAAGTACTGAAGAAAAGGTGTCTACAGTTAATTCATTACATAAAACTAATGTTATAATTCTGGGGAAAGACTAAATAGTATAACCATTCAGGCTTAAAAATGCCTTCATGGTAGAGGTTTTCTAGGCACATAGTACATTGCTGTTCAAGTCTGTTACCAAACATTGAGAGATTTGGTGCTGAGATGTTCAACTTTTTTTGAATAGATGGAGCTATTGGACACTTAAGTGGTTTTACTTTGTGCAGCAATTAAAATCTTCTTAACCCTTTTCTGGCTGACAGCTGCCCATCACTCATCAATGTTCCATTGGAATGCTGGCACTTAGAGGGAAAATAATCAGTATGTGATATACTCTTCCATGTGCATTTTGAGAGGTATGGTGCTGAAGGGATACTATCGGCATGTTTAGGCCCAAAGTGTCACTTCCTTAAAACAAAATAAATCCCATGAGGCATCCCTATGGAGAGAAGGAGGAAGGGGAGAATTTAAGAGTGAAATAGTTGTTTTAAAATGTCTCTTCACCAGGGACCCCAAATACTTGTTTAAATCTATATTTGTACGGCATCCTTAGCAAACGCTTCTTGGGTTAACTTTCTGTTGGAGAGAGACCTCTCCCATATGTGCTGTGTTTTTTATCTGGTAATAAAACTGGGATATTGTCAGACTTGAGGTATCTCAAAAAAGGAGTGGCTGAGCAAATTGATCAGCAGGTCACCTGGACTTGCTGGTATGCATCCAAGAGTCCTGAAAGAACTTAATAAGTGAAGTAGCTGAGCTGCTACCAAAAATATTCAGTCTGTCACCAAAATCAGCTGCTGTATCAGAGAATTGTTTTCATCATTCGCTTTTAGCAATTAAGTCCTATTTTTGCTTTTCAGCATTTGTTTGGGGTGAACAAATAACTGAAGTTGAAAGAGATGGTCGCAGTCCGGGGGCTGCATGCAAACTGGTTGTCAAAGTAAAAGGTTGCATAATGGTGTACCAGGAAACACTTGAGTTTAGTTGCTTGTTTTGTAACTGTGGTTTCCATTTGTTGAACTTTACCAAGTTGTTGAGTACTGCAATTGAGAAACTTCAAGTCATTCAGTGTGCTAATAGATAGTCATTGTGGAGCTCAATCCTGCAAGGTGTAGAACACTTGGGGGTTCTTCAAATATTCCACTACCTTCAGTAGGAGTAGAGGATATTTCTTTAATGCGTTACTGCGTGCCTGCAGCACCTCACAAGATTGCACCCTGTGCCCTTACACGTTGAATGTCTTAAGATTTCACTGCTAAGGGAACAAACTGAATACCATTTGAAATGTATTTTCCATATTGACTTGAACAAATGACCAGGAAGAGTAGTAAGTTAATTATTTGAAATGTAAAATAAGTGTTGTCCAGTGGATAGTGCGAGAAACTGTCAGAAGGCCTGGATTCTATTTCTGACTTGAAAGTCATTCAACTTTTTGTGCTTCCCTATCTGAAAATTAGGGATAACATGCACTTTTGTAAAGCACATAGTAATCTTTGGATGAAAGTTGCTATGGAACATTATGAATCATAGTGATGTATATGTGCAGCTCCCCTGAGGTGGCAGTGAACGTAGTCCTGCAGCTATGCCACCTGTGTTCCACTGTGACTTTACTAGAAATCTGAAGCTGTGACTTACCATAAATCTGAAGCACCATCAAGTCTGAAAAAGTCAGTGATGAGCCAAGAAAAGCCCAAGGAACTTCGGGGAGCTGTTTGTGTAATGTGTACCCACAGCCATTTGTAGTGCAGCAATAGTTGCACAGTTTTATTGTAATTGTTCTATGCGCTGCTGAATTAATGTATAAACTGGCTTTCATAACATGCCCACAGGGGGGAGTATTTGCCTGTTAGGCAGTCAACACATTTTTAACTAACAGATCCTAAGATCAGGTGTATAAACGTTAATGTTGATATATTCCTACATACAAGTTGAAAAAGGTGAACTCGTAAAGCTAAGTAGGAACCACTGCAGTCAGGGTTTTTTAATTGGGAGTTTACTAGTAGTTGAGCACTCATTGAACTAGGGCAACTCTAGAAGATAAAAATAAAGACAGAATTATTTAACTCTACTTACTGGCTTGCTTATGGGAGGGAATAGTATGTTTATATTTCAGAACTTCCTACTAATATCCAAGTAATAAATCAGACAAAATGCAGGTTTTAATATATCCAGCTCTCTTCTTCTAATGTTCATTGGGGAAACAGGCACAAGTTTTACCAGGAGATTAAGATTTTTTTAAATGTAGTGGTCCTGGAAAAGGTGCTAGTAGACTGACAACCCTGGAGATTAAATTCCTTCACAGAACCACTGGAGTACAAATGGCAGATTTTCCCACATACCATTCAATGTCCCTCAGTCCTCACCTGGAAGGTCCACTTCTAGGAATGACAGGCATTGTTTGGTTTCCATTCCCATTACATCCTTGGCCTCTGTGCTGACGCTGCCAAGAAGTCATTTTTGTGAACTTGTCCTTTGGGAGCTAAACTGGCATTACCAATGCATTTATACATAGCCCACTGCATAGTAACTTCTCATTACTGGGCTGGATTTGAGCAGTGATCTAGAGGTGAAAGGCTCCATCTCCCGTTTCCTTAGTTCTGTTCCATCAGCATAACAATCCTGAACAACAGTTTTGCAAAAAAAAAATTCTGTGCTTTCTGGTCCAGGTGGAGACCCCCAGTCTCTTGCACCATGGACAGGCTTCTCTCTATAGCAATAGACACACAGTGGAAAGACAAGGTTTTGTCCCTGGAGCTTATCGCATCACTGATATGTAACATCTTGCAGAAGCTGATTGGCTGTCTTGAGATACAGTGATTGCAATAAGTTATTCCTATCTAACTGAACCAGAATCAGACTCCTTGCACAATAATGCCATGTTTTTGGGTGAAGATTTTCTTGCATTTCTTGATGGGTACAAAATTTTAGCATCCTAATATTGTATTACTAGGTAGCTGATAAGGAGATTCCTCAGTCTGTGAAATTGTTAATGGCATGGTCCAGCATCCATCAAACAGGAAAAGTACATTTTGGCATATGGTTTTAAATACTATTACTTTGCCCTGTAGAGTTTTATTGATCTTAAGTTTGTTTTCCCAGAAAATAATGTGTAAAATAGCTTAACCCATCCCTCCCAAACGCTGAGCAATGTACCCACCTCCTCACCAGAGTAAGTGCTAATTCTTTTCCTAATAATCCATACTTGCTGTTCTAGCTATTTAGGATCATTTTAGCATAGTATTCTTTTCCACATCTCCCCTCTTATACTTTTCAGTTGTTAAGAGGTCTCAGTCCAAAACTTTTGTTAGTAACAGATTAATCTTCAGTACTTTCCATGGCATACAACTAACTGGGGGAAATGACGACCATCCATCTGGGTTCCTGCGTCACACAGCAAACTCTGGTCCCACTGTCCTTAAGCCACCTCTTCAAAACGGTACATGGGACTCGCCCATGTTTTCTGAGGAACCACTCATCCCTCATGATCACAGCCTCCCGTAACAGCTCCGTTCCACTGGATCCGTGGAACTGTCAGCCTCAAGACTGGCTTTCTACTTTAAGAGACCAAGCCTTCTTGGCTTCAGGCCCACAAGTTCTCTTCCTCCAGGGGGCTGGGATGACCGCTAGTTCCTCTAATTAAATCAACCATCTAAAGTGACAACTGTTGAAACACTTTGTGGCTATCATATCAGTTCTTGTTTACTTGTCCTTTTCTTTCTGCACCCATCACTGAGATCGTTGTTCCTTTTTTAATGCCTGGTACTCAAAGGTAATTTTGATAATTCACCACCCCCATTATCTCTTTTTCTGTGTATTGTTATATTTTCTTTTACCAATCTCTTACTTTAGTAATCTCCATTTCAGTTTGACTTTGTATGCTCTTTTTATTCGTAGGCGCTCTGGTGATCTTTTAATTTAGCTTTAGCAAAGTAGAAATATCAGTTTTGTTTTTATAGTTTTGTCTGTCGTTCTTGTGCTAGTGCTGTGATGTTGTTAATGCTGCTTGTGCTGCTGCTCTTGGAGCGCCAGTGTTAGCTGAACTAGCAGAGCGTGCAGCGTGTTGATTCTGTATGAGTAATGTCGAAGTCTGCTGAAAGACCACAGGCTCAGTTCAGTGGCGAAAGCACTCGGCCAGGTTCATTGTCAACAAAACACAGCGCTAGTGCCTCATAGGAACTCCGGGTACCCTAACCCATGTATGCCCACAATAAGGTGCCAGCTCAGCTAACATAACATAATGTTATCCCCTAGGCCAGTACAAAGATGCCCCTCCCTCCACTCTCCTTTTATCCATTAGTACAAATAAGTTGCATTATTACATTTTATATGCTGTTCATTATTATCCTGTCATTCCATCCTTCTCTTACGGGGGCGTCAATGTGTTCCTGTACCATCTGTTTGTAGTTACCTGAGAGCTCTGGGTGTTTTTGTTCCATCCGCTCAGGCCAGGAGTGTGCTTACTTGGTTAGCCAATACCTGGCATGTTACTATTCTGCTAAGGCCAGGCCTACTTTTGGTTCACCCTGGCAGCTATGCCTAGGGTTCCAGCAAGGCCAACAGCCTTTATTGCTTAACAGTTAGGAGCACTGCACTCCAAGCCATATCTCTGAAGTCTTCCACCATACATGAGAGCAAACCATGAGCAGCGGCAAGTAAAGTGCAACACGAAGCTCCCTCATGCCTCGCTTCCGCTCATGTTCATCTGCTGTCTTAGAGATTGTTGTGAGTATTTCTCTTTGGATACTATCATCAAAAGATTGAGAGCTAGAATTATGAGTGAAAAGTATTTTCTTTGCTCAGTAGGATGTTGGTTTTGAGAGTCAATAATATATGGCTGAGGCTCTGGGTATCTGAGAACCCCTGACCCCGCCATGGCAGTTGAGGTCAGCTGAGGTGCTTGAGTTAATAATTCCTAGATTTAAAACAAGAGGGTTTATAGAAGGGTATTCGGGGTGCTCAGTTCTGACTCACTCTGTTGATGTAACGTGGGAACGCGTACTTGCCTTCCTGGCTAAGGGCAAGGCCTGTCTATTTAGCTTGCTGTGTTCTTAAACTCCTCTATTTGCCTAATGGAAGGAGAGAGTAAGGGGAGAGGAGAAGTTGTAAGATACCTTTTCCCCCCAGATCTGTACTACCCCTGTTTGTGTACTGTAACAAATGTTGTACTTCCAGAAGGGACATCTTATAAGTAAAAATATAATGCTCGTAAAATTGGAGGGACAGGATGAAATATTGTGACCTTTCATGTAGTTGTGCATGACTCTTAAAATGTTCAGTGAGGCATATCTCAGAGAGGGATGGAGCCAATTGGGAAGGCCAGAGTGGGAAGGGATTGGAAGGACAGTCACTATCATGACTGGATCCTTTTCAAAACTGGTCAGCTGAAACATTGTGAGTCAGAGTTTTAAGTGAAAGCTTAGACTTATTTTTCTAAAACTGGCTTGCTGTCCTTCCTTTGGCCAGTAGATTGAAAATCAAGAAACAACTCTGTAATTATCTAGATTTTGTTTTGTTTGCTCTTTAGTGAATAAAACTGGATATTAAATATGTGAGATTGCAAAAATGGACATTGATCTTTTCTTATATTGTGCTGCTTTTCTATAAGGATGCTAATGGGAGCCAAAGATCAAGGTACAAATAAGAAGGGTAAAGTACTGGGGAGAGCTCTGATATTGAATATGAGGTCATATTGAAAATTTCAGTTCTCTTATTTTGTATGCAAGACTGGCCCAAGTTATCTGAGGAACCACTTGGTCTCTCATGGTCATGACTTCCTGTGACAGCTCCATTGCACAAGTATAGTGGAACTGTCAGTCCCATGTGATTTGTTTCATAGACAGAGTTTTCTTGGTTTTTGGGTCACAAATTCTGTGTTGAGAGGTCAGAATGACCACAAACCTCAGTTCCTTCAGAGGACTACACAAAACCCATTCCTTCAGACCAGCCTTCCCACAGTAACACCAATAAAAATCAAATGCACAAATCTAGTCCCTGTAGACTAGAGGAAATAAAGATCTTTCTGTGTGCTTAATTCTGTGGTGTGCTCCAATAAAATAGTGATGGACTGAGACTCAAGTTTTGTTGTTTAACTGAACCTTTTTGTGTGCCCTCACTTGTTTAAGAATAAGTTTCTTCCTCCCCAAGACTTGCCCCCATTTCTGCCCTCTCCTCCACGAGAGACTCCAACTGTTACCTCCTTTCCCACAACCCAACAATTGTTGGGTTGTGGGGAAAAAGGCATATTCTCTAAGCAATGTGTGCCCTTCCTGTTGGCTACAAGAGATTCAGCTGAGAGACTTACCGTGGGTTCTCCATCTGTGTGTCTGAGCTAGAGGTTGTTTTAACAACTATGGAGTCTTAAAAGGCTGCCTTGGTTGGCGCTCGGCTGCATATTTGAGAGTTGGCATCGTGTCCATGGGAACTGGTTTTGTTCATGGGAACTGGCATTGACATTGTTGGTCCTCTTTCTTGACTTTGGACCAGTTTTTGTCCTGTTTGTCTGCAGAAGTTGTCTTGTATGAACAGTTCCACATATGATGAGAATTTTCAGAAACTAAGAACAGGACTATTAAAGGGTGACACTTAGAAAGCTGAGCATTTTGAGCCTCGTTAGGTTGGATTACATGGTTCCCCCTCCCCACACACACACACACTTCTTGCTGAGCAGCAATGAAGAAGGAATAATCCATCATGGGTTACAAAGAAAGCTATACATGATAAATGGAAGCATGTACATTTAGCATGTACTCTCTAGACAGGAATGGAAAAAAGGTGAACTTGGTAAGAAAATGAGAAGATTTTGATGACCAAAGTGCTGCTAGAACCATGATTGATGCTTGGGAGAGCTAATATGGGAGAACAAACTTTTCAGAAAATATGTAATTGAGAGTTCTTACAATATTGAAAATGTAAAATTTAAAACCAAAAATTGTACAGAGACCAGCTATGTAGGTTTCTGGCTGTTTGATTATATGAACAAAACTGTTTTATTTTAACTGCAGAATAGAGGCATATTGTAATTGTGACATAGCAATATGGCGAACAACTTAAAAAAATGTACCTTAAAACATTTTAACAGAATTTTAAGAGCTTGACTGCTAAATAGAACTGCAAGGGATTTTAAATTGGCATGTCTTTCCTTAATACAAGAATGTTAACCCTTTTACAAGGCATAGCTAGTATATTTGTTGTATTGCCTTTTCAATGAGGCTTCATTTTAGAGTATCTTAATTACTCAGTCCCGAATATTTGAGTACAGATGTGAACAGATTAACTTTGAATGGTCATGTTTAATACAAGTAAATAAACTGACTTGTCAGATGTGAAAAGCCTTTCAAGAGAGAGACAGGATTTTTTTTTGTTTGCCAAGAAAGCATGCTGAATGCTGGCACACTCCAGGCAGTACCCGAGCATGAATCCAAGAAAATAATTTACTTTTCCTCTTCTTTGTCTTGTTCGTTCGTTTCTAGAATTAGTACCTACCATTGTAAATGCTGCTTTATTTATTTATTGTGGTTGTGTGTTTAAAGTTCCTTGAAACAAAAGTAATGTAACAAATAGCTCCCTGCTCTATGTAGGTGTGTTACTTTTACTGTCATGCTTCTGTCCATTGTGGTATTTAACACCTATCAATTTTTGAAGAATCTGTAGTAGCTTTTAACGAATTTAGTTGAGATCCCTCTCCCCCCCCCATTTAAAATAACACGGGTAATAGTGGAGTGTTGCTTCTAATTGGACAACCCCAACTTATTTTTAATTGCTGTGAATAACATAAAATTGTTTAAAAACTAGATAATGCCATGTGATCAATAAAATACTAAATCTGCCCTATTGTGTATATATAGACTTTAAATATTTTTAGATGAACCATCTTTCAGACATGATACCAATAAGAACATCAGGCATTTATATAGAACCCATCACGCTATTATCACAGCTCATGCCACGTGGCTTGGGTTAAAAGCAGAAAACCACATATAAGGAGCAAATACCCCAAAACCCAACTCCCTGAGAATCCCATAGCTTTAATAGTCATAGTCTAGGAAAATCTTGGTACCTACATAGCATGCAGGGGGTAGTGATAAACTAAACACTGGTGGGTAATGAAGCTGACAATGGGGTGACAACAGAACTGGAGTGGCTAGGAAAACACCTTAACAAAGAGTTGCATACGGCATAATATCACATAATTTAAGAATTAATCTGAAAAGGTTGCAGAGCCTACTGAAAGGATGAAAACGCATCCGACTTGGTAAAGTGGTGCCGAGAAGAGTTGACTTCTTAGCGTAATGACATTGGTATCAGTGATTACATGTGGAAAAGTAGAAGAGGGGCATTAAATCTACAGCAAAAGAACGCATATCAGTGATGCAATAGTAAACATTGAAGGGATTGTAGCAGCTAAGCCTCCAGAATGAGAAGTTGTATCACCTTTCAGTGTCGACTTCTTTGGAAGTTTTATGGTTGATGGAGCATTGTCCGTGTTGGGCTGGGTGATGAAGACTGTCTTATCTTTGTCGTTGCTGGTGGGGTGGGTGGTGGTGATTGTGTTGTCTTTGTCGTTGCTGGTGAACGCTGTCTTATCTTTGTCGTTTCTGGTTGGGTGTGTGGTGGAGACTGTCTTATCTTTGTTGTTGCTGGTGGGGTAGATGGTGGTTGGGGCCTGGGATTTGTCCTTGCTGGTCAGCCGGGTGATGGAGGTGGTCTGGATGTCGAGGGCAGTCTTGTCCTGGGTGGTCTGATCGTGGGCTGTCTTATCCTTGCTGTTGGTGTCAGTGAGGGCAGTCTTGTCATTGTTTACACTGCCAATTAAATGGAGCTCACATAGCCCGAGAACAAGGACAGCCAGGTGTGATTTGAACAGCATCTTCTATTTTGGGGCGGGGGGGGGGGGAGGAGGGAGAATGTGGAACAAATATCACAAGTTTAAAAACTTTGTTTTTCTGGTAATCAGCAGACTGATCTAGCTCCCTGCTCTCCTGATAAACTGTACTCATACAGTAAAACATTGGCCTATAAAGAAAATCCTGTTTGCAACTGCTATCAGAGTTCCTCCTTCCTACCTGAACACACTGCATTGTATGGCCTTTTTTTGTAGCACATAAGGATTATGTCAGATCTGAATAAAGCAAAGGGCGCTGTAAACTTGCTTGAACCCATCAGCCATGATTCCTTAATCACATTTAGTAGACAGTGCAATAATTTTAGCCTTTTGGAAAACTTGACTCCCATTTATTCAGTTTAACCAATTTACTTAGTTCCTTTTTGTGCAAATTTTTTAAAGAAGCATTTACTAAAAAGGCATGAGATCAATTAGTATAACATTGTCCAGTCGAAAAATACAGAATAATATAAGGTTTACATGTACTTACTCAACACGGAGTATAATTATTTTACATTTTAACAAAAGGTTCTGAGATCAGCACAGAAAGTTCTCAATCTATAAGCAAAATTTACATAAAATACATGTACGACTAGCCAACCTAAAATATGATTCCTTATAAAATATCAAGGCATCAGGCTTTGAGCTGTCTGTTTCCAAGCTCAAAATGCTTAAGGTAAAGTTCACAAGCCAGGTAAAAATTAAGCAATTAATACCATTTAGTGAAGGCTGAGACAATTTTAGCAAATCGTATAATTTCATACCTTTTTATTGTTTCAGATCCTCTTTAGGGAGAAATGAATTCAGTTGCTAGATATCCTTTGACTCTGAAACTACTGTCTCTAATTTTAAATTTCTTTCCTACTATTTAAGTATCACTTCATAATGATGTAATCAAAAGCCAACTAATAACTGGCTTGGTTTCATTGTTTACCTATGTCTGATTGGATTTCTGTTTCCCAAAGTAAATAACTTCTTTTAAAAATTCTAATCAGCATTGATTAAAGGAAGTAAAGTAATTCCCTGAAAGCATTTTAACCCTTCAAAATTTCCAAGAATGAGTTTATGCCTTGATCAAATCAGCAGCATTCAGGAGTTCTCTGAAGTTTCTGGATATGGTGGACTATTACATAGAAATATCGGATATTCCTTGCTTATTTAGGTCAAGTAAGAGAGCATAACCAGCCCAGAGTTTGTTATAGGAAAAGAATGTTAGAAAATCAAGCATGCAATTAAGGTACATTTTTGGTGGTATAATGTCTCTTTACATATAATGTGTTAATGATGGTAAGGGACTAAATAAATTAATTTTTGAATGAGGCTCACCTTATGTTGCAAATATATAACAAATCTGTTTCTTACTCTTAGCTGTGTCAGGAAAAAATTGGGGGAAATCCTCTGTTCTCCGAGTTCCTGCTAAATTGCTAACGAATTTTACAGGCATGTAACTTTCTGGCAGAGTGGGGAGAAATATGCTGATCTTACACTGCTTTTCAGCCCGAAGGTGAATATGTTTGATACATGACAAGGTGTTTTTCTACTCAATCATTACTGTACTTTTATAAACGCATAGTAATTTTTGAGTTCCATCTTGACAAGGGGTTAAGACCATGCCTTGAAATAGCACTAAATACACCTTTACGTATCCATTGGGGTCAATGGGCAGCATGGATACAAACAATTAGAACTTGGCCTAAGGGCGTGGCTACACTTGCAAGTTAGAGCGCAATAAAGTTGCCTCAGGTGCCCTAACTCCCGACCTGTCCACACTGGCAAGGCACTTAGAGTGCCTGGACTCAGCAGCTGGAGCGCTTCTTGTAATCCACCTCCACAAGAAGCATAATGCTTGTTGTGTCTCGGCTGAAGTGTGAACAAGGTGTTGCGTTACTGCGCTTTGATTGGCCTCCAGAAATGTCCCATAATCCCCTTAAGTCAAGTGGCAACTCCTGTCATTGTTTTGGAATTGGCTGTAGGAATGTGGATATCCCCTTTCAAAGCTCCGTTTCTGACAGCCAGCATGCTTATCTGCTCCGGGACAAAGCAAGCCATTAGTGTGGAATGTTGCTTGCTGTGAGTGTGTGAGAGAGATTGAGCTGCCACTGAAGATAGCGGCAATTCGGCGGCAGCTCAATCGGTTGCCGCTCAATCGGTTGCCGCTGTTTCCAGTGGCACTTCGGCAGAGGGTGTGGGGCCGTCTTAGGCACGGGGCCCGATTCCCGGGAATCAGGGGAATCTCCCTAAAGCTGGCCCTGAGGGGTGGTCTGAACTTACAAGGCAACATGCTGACACACTCTCAGCACTCCAAAAACCCACTCTCTCTCCCCCCACATACACACAATACACTCCCTGTCACACTCCACCCCACCCCCGCATTTGAAAAGTATGTTGCAGCCACTTGAACACTGGGATAGCTCCCCCAATGCACTGCTCTTTGTGGCGTTGCAAGAGCTGCTAATGTGGCCACACCAGTGCGCTTCCAGCTGAGAGCGTAAACACTCGGCAGCGTTTGCCCTGCTGCGGTCTCCGAAGGCTGGTTTAACTCCCAGCGCTCTGTCTGCAAGTGTAGCCATGCCCTCAGTGTCTCGGACACGGCTGAAGAAATGTAATTTAGAAAGAATAAGGCTGAGTGTGTGAACGTTCTGTAGAACAATATAAATAAGTATTTACCTACATACTGGTGGGATTATAGTGGCTCTAGAAGAAATATGGGATCTGCTCTGTCCACACTTGAATGAATGGTTTCACTTTTTCATTCCTGCAAAACGGTATTAAAGTGTTGAAAAGCTAAGATTCAAATATTAATAGAAATATTAAAGATAGGCAAAGGTGGGTGGAAGTGTTTTGCAGATGACAGCTTAATTCTTCTTAATTTCCTTTTTGCAGTGCTTGGATTGAGGAAATAATACAGACCGAGGGCATTTTTTTTTTCCCCATGAAAGTCAGTGCTGGAGAGCACTGTCTGTCAGGCAGTATACTGTTTTTTTTTCGTTGTATAGTTGTACTAAAAAAAGTAATCCTGATTGGTGACCTATCTAGTGTTATAGTCCTGGTTGTGACTTTTAGTTCCTGATCTAAGCCCTGTCTCATGATATAAAGGCATTTATGTTAGGCCAAGTCCCCCCCATTCCCATCCTCCCCCAACAAAGGCAATCAAACCTATTCAGAAGAGGCAGCCAAATTCTGTGGGTAATTAGGCGGTGCGGTATAAATTCAAAATGGTATACTCCCCACGTTGCACTGCAGAATGCACCTGGATGTCAAGAGAAGGTTTGCAGGGAAGTTGAGGGGAAAACATGGGCTGTATGTAATAAATGTGTTAATTTGTTCAATGCCTTGTTGCATGCATCACTCACTGAGAAAATCTGCTCCCGTTTAGACTCAACTCTTTCTGCCCTTTTTGCCTATGACTACACTACGGAGCTTTTAGCAACGTGGCTGCGCTGAACTTCCACCCCCCACAAGCGGGAGCGGCTTTGTACAAAGCACTGTTCGCTTTTTGCCAGCACAACTTTTGTCATTCAGGGATGTGTGTGTTTTTAACACCCCTGAATGACAAAAGTTTTGCCAACAAAGTAGACATAGAAAAAAGGATGGGGAAGAAAAAGGCTGTTTCTCATCTCCTCTGTCCTTTCTCTGAATTTTTCCCCCTGTGGCAACTCCTAATTCCCAACCCAGTGTGCTTCATTCCCCCCACCCCCCCACTCCCATTGTATATACTAAAAATGATCAGTGATTAAACAATGACTATTGACTCTGAAGTGTTAACGTTGTTCTTAAAAGCTGACACTCTAAATGGACTGACATCCTAAATGGATTAACTGGGAACATGGGAGTTCATACCTATGAGTAAGGCAGTCCAGGGACTCAGGCTGTGGTCACTGCATTGATTATACCATGTTAGCCTTTGGAAGGTTATCTCTGCAGCTCTGAGGGCTAGAAGCTTTTTTTAATTTAATCGTAGATTCCAGAAAATCTGAAATTGTGGTGCAGGCCAGACCCAACTCGCAGGCAATATGTTTAACACTCCTACACTATGGAGATAGATTTTGCAGGGTTGGGTGGTTTGTTTTTTTTCGTTTGAAGTGTCTTTGAGGCAATAATGGTTTGTCATAAATTTTGGATAAAATTTTCCAAAGCACCATTTTCAAAAGTGACTTAGGAGCTTACATCCTGTTGTCCTTCAGTAGAAATTTGGTCTCCTAAGTAATATTTAACATTTTAAATCCTTTGTCTGTTGCTAATTTTCAGACAGTTTTGTATAAAGTGTCATCCTGGCAATACTAGTATATATAGTTGCAAGCTGTAACTACTGAGTAACAATGAAAAGGGTTGCTGCTAAAGATGAGCAATTAATATGCACAAACTGACATAGTGCTTAAGTACTGAAATGAAATTAAGTTAAAAAATCCAAAATTGTTAGCATATGCATGGAAGCAACTAATATTAAAACATTTTATGCACACAGGGAGATGATGCTGTATTGTGTTTTATAAGTATTCTGAAAAATTTTACACCTGATTAAGAACATTTTCTTAGGGGTGACTTGGATGGAATGATTTTACCATTTAAAGAAAAGCAAAAACTGATTCCATTGTGTCCACACCCAGAAGAGTCACATTGAAACCTTGGTTTTTGTCATGGTTTTGTGATTTGTGTGTAACCATGGCAACAAGTGCTTTTTTTAAAAAAGCATGAAAATATATTTGTAATCAAAGAATAGAATTAAAGCAAATACAGTACTGAACAAAATCTGAAGCTAGTGCATGTAATCCTGGTAATCCTGTGTATTTGCATTCATGTTAATTTATTTCTTTATTTTCTTCACATTTATCTTGAATGCAAATGACTTGCTGTTAGAGCAGTGAGTAAGTAGGCAAATATGTTATCCATTATGAATTCTAGTTGCTCAGCAACAGTGCTGGCAGAGCCTTATGATTTCAGCCTGCTTTCCTGCAAGCAGCCTATTGACCAGAGGACCTCTTAACTTATCCCTAGTGTAGGTAAATTTAAGACAGAAGGCTGGTCCTAAGATTTGGGGAGATTTTTTTTTCCAGTAATGTGAAGTGGGGGGCTGCATACTGTTCAAATCATAGGTGGAAAGGGATTCTCTGCTGCCACATATTCATGACTGCTTCAGATTACCTCTTGGCTGTGACTAATTGCTAATATTGTTGCCACCCACTCCTCACCTGCCTCAGCCCCTGTCCCTCTGCATGAGGAGGAAACCACAAAATGCCAGATGAAAACACAGGAGGCCAGTTTCCATCTCCAGCCTTATGTCAGTTATGGTAACCAGATAGCAGCTCGTAGTGTATGCAGTAATTACCTGCCCTAACCAAGTTTCTGGTTCTCCTGGACATGCTGGACAAGAGGATTTTTCCCTAGACTGCATTTAGCATTTACTGAACATGAACTAAGTGTTCATTGGACACACCCTTAGAGCATTTCAGAGTTGCTTCCATGATTCATTCTGTCACACCCAACAAAACTTGACATGATTAAATGAATTGTGCGGCCAGAGTTTAGTATCTATGTAGTATAGGAGAATGCTTCTGATTGCAGCCGAGGTGTGTCCAGTCATCTCGCCTTGTTCTGTGACCTCTGGCATATCTCACAAGCTAAGCAGGTTTTGACCAGTATATGTGAAGGGGAGATTTCCAAGAAATACCTGATTCAGGAAGTGGTGGATGGTTGGTGTCTTTTTTTCTCTCCCATCGGTACTAAGCTAATGCATCAGCATGCTTGGGATCACTGTGCTGCTGGCAGTGCCATCTATTAAATGTCCTGGCCAGTGGCCTGGAATACACCTGATGATGTGAGAGTAGACTTGAGGTAGAATTTTGGTCAAAGCCTATTGACACCAGTGGATAAATCTGTTACATCAGATTCAATGGCAGATAGGAAGGGTTGGTCAGATGCTTCTGTTGGCCCTGATTTTATGCAGTCATTGAAGTTACATGGTAAGCTCTTAAGGCAGAGGTGAGCAAACTATGGCCCATGGGCTACATCCGGCCCCATAGGTCCTGGCCTGGGAGGCTAGCCTAAGACCCCTCCCCTGCTGTTCCCCCTCCCCCTCAGCCACAGGGCCGGGGGCTTGGATAAGGGACAGTGGGTCCCCGGGGGCAGTCAGGGGACAGGGAGCAGGGGCGGTTCTGAGGAGCGGGGGCAGTCAGGGGACAGGGAAAAGGGGGCGGTTGGATAGGGTAGAGGTTCAGGGGGGGCAGGTAACGGGGGGGGTTAGATAGCAGCTCCAAGGCAGAGATGGTTATTCATGAAAATTTTGCAGCCCTCTGTTGCTTTAGCATCTGGCATGGAGCACGTGCACTCACAGCAGATAGAACTCCGCTTCCTGCCAGCCTCTTCCTCTTCTACAAGGGAGACAGAGGCAGTTCTGTTTTCAGTGTGCAATCTTGATGTGGAGTTCCCCCGACCAGCCTCTCTGACAAAGGCACTGCAGACCCGTGGCTTCCACTGTATCTTCAATTCAAGGAACTGGAATATGCTTCCTGCGGCACTTCTGAAAGCCCCTCCCAGCTTCGCCCTATCCCCTAGTGCCTGGCTTTCATTTCCAACTTCATTCCCACAGTGCTCCTCTCCATTGCCTCCTTCCACTTCCCAGGTAGCTAAAAGGAGGGTTGTAAATGTTCTGTATCCCTCACCTAGCAGCCAAATGCGACAATAGCAGGCTGAACTTGCATTCTAGTGGGGTCCCCTGGCTTTTGCTGCACCCTCATGCTGGATCCTGTGGCATGCTGGAAATTAAGCAACTGCCTGAAATGTGTGGGCAAACATTAACAAAGGCTTGTAATATTGAAATATTAAGTGAGTGATAGTGATAAATAAAGCTAAGATTTTGTCATAGATATTTTTAGTAAAAGTCACAGACAGGTCGGAGGCAATAAAGAAAAATTCATGGAAGCTCATCATCTGTCCCTGACTTTTACTAATATCCATGACACAGTGGGGAGCTCAGCTGCAGGGTACCCACATTGCCTGCAGAGGCTGGGCAGCTATGGGGCCACTCAGAACTCTGCCCCTCCCCACCCCTTCTGTGGCGGCTCAGAGCTCTGTGGGAGGGGGCACTGCCCCTGGCAGCCGGGTGCTGTGGGGTACCCCACTTGGTGGCATGGGCTCTCTGCAGCTGGCGTGGGGACACTGCTGCTCCTAGGCTCTGGGACTGGATTCACAGAGGTTGCCGGAAGTCATGGATTCCGTGACTTCCGCAACCGCCATGAAAAAATCATAGCCTTAGTTATAAATTCAGTAAAACTCTTTTTCCAATAGTTTTTCTCTGTATTTCGCGTTGCTGCAGACCTTCAGTAGCATATAGCAAGTACCTTTGCTGCACAATTTAGTTCTACTCTGCAGCAGAGTACGTGGAACCATGCATGTAAGTATAACTGCTCAGTAGTGTGCAGAATATAATACTCATGCTAAATTATGAGCTCATTCCCTTGAGACAAGGAAGTGGGCACATAAGACAAAATTGATTAGACAGTTCCTCTTAAATTTCGTTCTTTCTTGGCCTTGATGGCTCTCAAAACACAAGGGTTTGTCTCAATGACAAATAAGTACATTCTACTATTTAATTAGTTGATCATCAGATATTTACTATAATTGACATATGCGGTGTAATCTTGCATAGGTAAATTTGCTTGCAGTCCATTTTGCAGATCAAAATGAGTATGAAGGTACATCATGACCCCCTCATGTAATGATTTTCCTTTAAGTATAATGGAGTAAGTGGCTTTAGTTTGCTAGAGATGTGCTTGAAATAAATTGTAAACCAATTACATTTAGCAGTCACTTTTTTATTTATTGTGCTTGTTATCCAAGAATGTCATAGTAGGTCTGTATTATCCCCTTTTTACAGTCTGGGGAATTGAAGGCACAGAGATGTGAAGTGACTTGCCCAAGGTCTGTCAGTGGGAGAGCCAGGAAGAGAAACCATTCCTTCGACACTCATTTCTCCTTCTGAAAAACTAGACCATGCTGCCGTCCTTGGTTTTTCCCCCCAATCCAGTAGATACTGGGGGGGAGGGATAGCTCAGTGGTTTGACCATTGGCCTGCTAAACCCAGGGTTGTGAGTTCAATCCTTGAGGGGGCCACTTAGGGATCTGGGGCAAAAATCAGTACTTGGTCCTGCTAGTGAAGGCAGGGGGCTGGACTCAATGACCTTTTAGGGTCCCTTCCAGTTCTAGGAGATAGGTATATCTACAATTTTTTTTTTACCAAAATAATTTTATTTTTAATTCCTGCATTTAAAACTGTGGCTCTTCATTCATATTAAAATATCGTTCATATTTATGAAGTAAACAGACATACATGCCAACCATATTTCCACAAATAATAACTTTTGCTTAGTGAAACAGCTTTAGTTTACTTTATTCCCCCTCACCCTCTCTTGCATTTCATTTTAACTTGGAGGACCAGCACAGCTGTATTACAAGAATCACTGATTGGCAAATCAAGCAAGAAAAAGCAGATGTGTTACAGGCCTTTTATTTTTTCTGGATGTTTAATGACAAAACATACATAAAACCAGTACATAAAATTCCGATGTTTTATTTTTGTGCAAGGAAAATTAAAAATGTAAATACAAAATAAGCACGTTTAATAAAAACAAAGCATTTAATAGGTTAGTTTTACTCAGTACGACATTAAAATAAGTAGCAGCTTAGTATCAAGACATTAATTGTGCACTTTTTTCTGTTAGAATGGTTACTTTCTTTAGAGCAAAGTCAATTTCAAAACTGAATTTCTTGTATTTGATTCACTCTTAGACTTGGATGGTTTTGCTCCAACTAGTTCTCACTGGAGTAAATGTGTTAATTTTCAGAAGAAAATGCAAGCCCTTAGCCAATCAGAATTGCCACTGCGTTAAGCATTACAACATAGAATGAATACATCCCGCAAATGCTTGCTTTGGAGGGCGCGTGAGTGTTAAAAATATTTGTGGTGGACTCCTCTTTCCTTAAGGTAACGGTTGTGCTTTGTGGAGGCATTTTAGAGTAGTTTGTTAGCATTCTGCTGGTAATACTTAGGGTCATGGGAGTAGTGGATGATCCCGTTGAACTCATCATGCTTGAGTTCACATCAGTTGAATTTTTAATGTAGATAGTGTGTGTGGCTGCTGCTTCATGCGAACTAATTTTCCGAGTAGTCGAAACTTCTGGATAGAGGAGTAATGGTCTATCTGTGCTTGTAAATAATACAGTTTGGCTTAAGGTAGCACTTAATGTAACTTCATTTGCTCGAAATTGTTCACGTATTTTTGTCACTTGGATTGGGTCAGTTGCCATTGGAGAGCCATTCGTGTCTGCTGCCTTTGTTCCTTTACCTGTGAGGTTAGTGTCTGTAACTGTGGGAGCAGACAAAAGTGGTGTGGCATTAGTCCAAGACACAGTTTGATTGGGGCATGGAGACCCTATCACAATGGCTGCTGTTTCCTTCACCCACTTGAGCAAGTAAGGGATATTTTGCTTATCGTTGCATGACCATGGGTTGTTATAAAGTGTTATGACTTGTAGTTGAAAGAGCCGGTCAAAAGCTTTGTCAGGAATATATGTGAACTTGTTGTTGTGCAGATAAATGTTTGTAAGGTGTAGCAGCCTCACCAGGGTTCCTGGAAGTATTTGTGTTAAAAAGTTGTTTGATAGATCCACCGTCTCTATGTTGTAGGGCATATTGGTTGGAACTGTCCAAAGTTTGTTGCTACTGAGATTGAGAAACTTGAGACTGCTCAATGTATTGTTGATAAGTACCGCTCTTTCTACCATGTTCCTGGAAACGTCAAGCACTTTAAGATTCCACTGGTAAGCTGTATCAAGTTTCTGAAGAACTTTAATATTGTTACCCGTGGCGCATATTTCCCATAGAGACTTGGGCAGATGAGCAGGAATGTTCTTGAGCCAATTATTTGAAATATCGAGGGTCCTCAAATTGGTGAACCGGGTCAGCTGATGATCAAGATCAACAAAGTGGTTAAAAGACAAATTTAAATATGTAATGTTGTCTTGAAGTTCATGTGGCAGTGTAGTCAAGTTTCTGCCAGAACAGTCCACATTTCTGTTGTTTCCTGAGCACGTACACTTAGAAGGACAAATGCACAGAACAGTGGGAATAAAAATCAGGACCAGTAGACAAGGACGTGTTTTCAGTATCTGGTATTCCATTGTTGCCTGAAATTAAATATACCAAAGTGACACCATTATAATATAGATAATATACTTAATACATTTGTAAGGGTCATCTTTGCACTGATGGCTTGCTGGAGAAATTGGATAAAAAAAAATCTAAAAATATCCTTTGTGGTATAGTCCTTTTTATAATTGTTTACAAAACATCCCTCCATTTACAGGCATGTGTCTGGCAGAGTGAAACTCATTTTTTCATCTCCCTTTCCCCCTTGAGCTCAATTAGGGCTTTCTTTCTAAAATGCAAGTCTATTCCAAATGTTATACAATGTCTGCTTTGTTTTTTAGTGATTTCAAGCCTATATTATTTTAGGAATAATGTGCTCTTTTACACAGATGGATGAAAAAATGGCTGTCAAATGGATCTGCCTTAAAAATCTCTGCAGTAATGTAGCAATCCCACACACACATGCACACTGTATTTGTCTTAATAAGATTTGTTGAAGTTCCTCTAGATAATTTGTTACAAACTCATTTGAAACCTGAAATCTGGATTCCACATCTCTATTCCAAAACAGACATTAGTAATGTTCTTCCTTTATATAACTTTACTCCCATTCTCTAAAGCTAGCCAACATGTATATTTGAAACCTGAATTAATGTTGGAATGAAATCTAACTGTCACTGCAGCAAATTTCTGGTGCATGCAATTGTTAGACCAATATTTTCAGTCTAATTTCTCTATCTTTAATTTTGCAGTAGGTTTTTGCAATCAAAAACAAACCAAAAAACCCCACACTTACCACAGTCCCTTCTGCAGTATCAGTGCATCATTTCTCTGAAAGATTTATGCTTAAAGGTCGCCTTGTTCTGGAGAGTAGCTACAGTTCCTCTCTGTGGATTGTGCTTTCCTCTCCAGCTGCATCATATTGCCGTTAGCAGGGGCTCTGCAACCACCTGATCAGCACTACATCGGAGGACTGCAGAGCCGTTGTAGGTGCTGACTCAAATTTATTGCAAGGGGTGCGTGCTCAACAAAATAGACAGGTTTTTAATTGAGTTACTAAACTTCTCTACATGCATCTTTTTCAAGATGTGGCTCCATCAAAATAAAACCTGTTAGTTTGACTACACAAAACAGCCAGTAGAATTTCTATAGCTCAGTTTTGCTTAATTGCTGATTTCCCCCTAAAAGCCTATTTACAACTGCTGTTCATATCTGCTGTGTTCTTGGTACCTTCGTTTTAATCTACACTTTTGTAATAATGTCTTTACAAATTAACTCTTGCTTCCTCTGCTTCAGCCTTCTTGAACTATACTGCCCAAGTTGGAAGCATATATAAAATTTAATTTTCAACTGCTAAAATGAGATTGTCAGTGTATTCTATCATGTACAGTATAGTACTGTTTGGCATTTTTACAAATATCCTCAGTGAGACTTTATTTAAATTTCCCTCAAACAATCAACATAACAATCAATGTACAGCTTTATGCCATTTGTTTTGAATTTGATTATATAATACATGCATTTAAAATCCTTAATTTTTATAAAACTTTTCCTTCTGACACAATGTTTCTGGCATCTTATGTAGCTATTTTTATCTTAGCTTTTCCTCTGTCAGTGAACAAAATGTAGATATAAAACTGAATGTTTTAATTGTCAATGACAATTTTTAAAAAATGCTTTGCGGTCGTTTATCTATTTTTGTATTATGTGCTAACAATATGCTCTGTGCAGCACATACAGATGCACACGCCCTGCTCCAAAGAGCTTACAATCTTAGAATTATAAACTGTTTCCTTCTTTGCCAAAATGTTATGGACAGCTGGTTTCAGCATCTGGCAGCTTATCCCTATGAAACTAAATATTCAGTGTGCTAAATTCTATTCTGGATCATATATCCTCATCAAAATAGTTAATTAAGATCCAAATAGAGGGTCATGTTCTGCTACCCCATTACTGTTAAAAGGGCTGCTCAAGTGAAACTTAATGTGGAATTTGGCCAGCAGAAGCTTTATTGCCAATGTTGATCCATGAGACAGAATACAGTTGAATTGAATTTCAGCTTGAGTTTTCAGAGCTGGCAGTTAGAAAAACATCTTTACTTTTAAGCTGAGTGAATTACATATTTAAGTTATTATGGGACAATAAACTTGGAATCCCAAGGCACCATATTTTACAGGAACCCCCTTTTCAGAGTAGAGCTACTTTTTAAAGAACGGACTCCCTTCTTTGACTAATGTATTTTTTTCAAACTAAAGCAGCTTTTATTTAAATGTTGTATAATTTCTTCCTAAAATCTTCAAAGAATCCACTTCATGGAAAATCTGGATTCGTAATACAGGCTGCTTATATTTTGAGTCTTTTTGATTAATCTTAAATATGGACTTTTCATGCTAAGTCCTATTAGGATTTCAGTTTCTTGGTTCAAATTCTTTGATCTTTAAAATGATTGCAAATGTATTCTCCTGATCTGCTTACATATAAATAAGTTTTATATTCTGCCACATACGGTTTTGCTATATAGCACACAGAAGAATTCTCTTGAGCAAGATCCACTATAAAATTCCACAAAGGTTCATCTTTGCCGAAACCGTTATTTCAATTGAAGGTTGTGGCATTGTAAATGTATTCGTCAATCAATATTCTTTGTCCAAACATACAGTACATGAAAGTTAACTCTGAGGCTCATGGCATGTTGTATTAATTTAACTCTTGTGAAGGTAAATTATGTCCTTTTCATTAAGACTTGCATGTTACAACTAAAAAATGTATATTAAGCTCAGAGCTTTTCACGAAGTTGTTTTGCAAACTCTGGGCCTAATTCTGCAATCTTTACATGTAAAACCCCATTTGACTCCAGCTAAAATCGTAGGATTTGGTTCTCTTTAATAATATTACACTTTTATCCTATTCCTTTGAGAACTTATGCTCAGTGACGTTTGTTACTCTCAGTTTAAAATCCATCTGAAGTCTAATTCTTTGTTTATTTCTGTGTGCCAGTAATAGACTTCCTCATTCTCTTCTTCCCCTCTTTTTGAACAACATTGCATGTTGCTCATAATTACTCCAGATGCACTTTATCTTCCTGTTACACATGTTAACATATAACCACAGTACCGGGCCTTTGTACTCCTCTGAATAGACCTTCTTTGTACGTCTTGATCTTTAAGCGTTGAATAGAGTTAAATCAATTTTCTCTGAACTAACATTTATAAAATTTCTTAATAAGCATAAACGCTGCAATAGGCTCATGCCCCATTGATAAGTATTTAGCATTGGCTGAGCATTTTTTAGGAAACCTACAATCACCTCGCGCTCTGCTCTGCTAAGCTACGAATATAAAGCTACTTCCTCTTTGTGAACACAATTGCTAATCAAAATTAACATTTCTTACTTTCTAGCAAAAAATTAGCGTCCGTACACTAGTAATTTTTCTTTCAAGTGGGTGAGAGAGAGAAGACGACTAGACTCCTTTTGAATTAGTCCAGTGTGATGGATCCACAATTAGCATTGATGGGGTCTCAGTGTTTTTACTGTAAATAATTTTTCCAGGGTTAATTCTCTTACAGATGGCAATCTTTGTAATGGACCTCAGGGCTGCAAAAAACCCTGATATTTTAAAAAAGACTGAAGAGATGCTGGCAACTAAACACCTATTGGAAATAAGTTCAGTTTTCAAATCATTGGTTCCTCTCCCTGTTGGATGGATGTTATGAGGGCTAGTTGTTGAAATGCTTTGAGATACTTCATTTATGTGCTATAAAAGTGCCAAGTAGTATACAGTAAATAAACCTAAATTTATAGGGAAAACATAAGTTTGTAAGTGTGTCAAGGCATTGGAGTTTTGCTTCTAATCAGTGGTTTTGTGTTTAATCAAGTGAAAATTTAGTGAATTTTAATTTCAGTACAAGTCACCGAGACGCCTTTGTATTCAAACATTTTATTAAAATTAAATGTGAAGTGTGCTGCTAAAGTGACTGTCAATTCAAGTTATACAGCCCGGAAAAGCAAACATAAAAGTTAGAAGCTGTCTTTCTACAAAGCTGGACTCATTGCATTTTGAAAATTGTATATATGAAATTTTTGTTTCTGTAGCTTTTAAAATCTGTAAATACTAGACCACCATTTATGTACATAGTCCCGTTTTTTTTCTTTTAGCTACCGTCCATACCCTGTATCGAAGTGATTAGTTTCAAACAGATCAGTAGGCAGTTCCCATTTGTAAAAAGCTGATGTTTAATAAAAGCTGTAACTTCATGTAGTTCTTGTCTATCTCCACTTCTCACGTAATCATTTGCTTCAAAACACTTAAGAAGGATGTGAAGTAGGTTGCAAAGCAGGCTCCTTCAATTTATCCAGGGTCTGGCCATGCTGCTGGTGGCAGCAATGGTTAATTTACATCTTGATGGGTTAAGTCAGGAGGGGGGGGAAAGTGGCTCTGTGCTTCTGATTGAAATTCAAGGGATTTGCTGATTTCGGGACAGTGATTCTCCGGGCCTTCGTTAAGCCAGTCAGGTGGAGGTGGGAGATCACGTGACTCAGGTGGGGGAAGGATTGGGTTGAGTGGAGGGTTACATACATGACTCAGTTCATCTGAAACAGGAGGTGGGGGCCCAATGTTAATATTTGAAGAGGAAACCGAAACATTGGCAGCTAATGGGCCAGAGCCTCCCTTTAGTGTATCTTGATTGGTTAAGTCAGGAGGAGGGGGAAACTGGCGCTCTGCTTCTGATTGAAATTCAAGGGATTTGCTGATTTCGGGACAGTGATTCTCCTGGACTTCGTCAGGTGGAGGTGGCAGCTCAAGTGACTCAGGTGGCGGAAGGATTGGGTTGAGTGGAGGGTCGCATACATTACACAGTCCATCTGAAACAGGAGGTGGGGGCCCAATGTTAATATTTGAAGAGGAAACTGAAATGTTGGCGGCTAATGGGCTAGAGCCTCTCTTTAGTGTAGGGGTAGATTGGTTGCTCTTCTCCTTTGTGATGCAACTGGGTGGCTTCTCAGGCCTTTCTTTTAATTCAGAGCTTTTAGAATCATCCAGGGGAGTGTTCTTATTAAATTTCCATGGCAAGATAGAGAGAACTGAGGTACGTTTTGTGACCAGCTCCATTTCTTTAGTATTCTCCACAAAGATATCAGGTGTGTCTCCATCTGCAAATGGAGAGCGACCTGCCCAGTTTGGATCAACTCGAGCTGGCTTTTTTGAGCATTTCCACAGCAGAATTATAATAATAACTAACATCATACCAGACAAAATTATGCCAATTAACAGTGCAGCTATCCAGCTCCCATCAGTGGATTCCCTTTCTTCTGTTGTGGTCTGAGGTGTCATGATAGCTCCTGATGGCTCTTCAATTTTGTGTAAGATGGCAAGTTCATTTGATTAGTACAGGAACCTGGGAGCTGTATTTCCTTTATTTTTTTCCAAGACTGACAGATGTTCTCCTTGATTGTGTCAGAAAAATAGTTGACAATAGGTTTGTTGGAGGCCTCTTTATCTCTGTAGAAAGTTATCTCCACAATTGTCCATAGAAGAAAATTAGGATTATATGGTTGGTGTTCATTTCCCTTCTGCTGATCACATGCAGTGTATTATGTTATCTTCTGCAGTAAAAAGAGAATAAAATACAGTTAGCTTAAACTTCAGAGTTATAATATAGATTTCTGTTTTATAATTCTTGTTTATCTTCAGTAATTTGCTTTTGACTACCAACAGTAAGACTGATGTAAAGCTATGTAAATGGCAGAACTACTATTCTTTTAAAACACCATGTCTGCTTCTATTGAAATAAATGTCAGGTTTGTGACTGACTTGAGGAGCAGGGAGACTTCTGACATCATTGATCCTAAATTTCCTCTTGTGTGGTTTTGTTTAAAAAGAGAACAGCCACAATGTTCTTTCCAAGTTGCCAAAAAAAGACTAGGAGAGAAGACTGTAAAAAAGGTCGAAATAGTGATCTGTATGGATTGTCAGACTTCCTTGAAAAGTTCAGATCCTCACTTGTAATGAGCAGCTTAATTTGCACTTAATTTCCTGTTTACAACAGTGATTTTGCATTGTTTAACATTTGTTAGTTACAAGAACATCCCTAAATGTAATGTACTTTCTTTTCAGTACTTTTAACCTTTATCTTGGATTCTCAGTTCTCTTTATAAATTAATACTTGGAGCATATCTGTTTAAAATGATGATTTTCTGCTACAGTTACTGGCATGGAACTAGAATTTCAACAGTAGATCATTGTTATAAATGGACTCCTGAATACATAATGGTTTTTGGAGTGAGAGGTAAAATGTTAATGTAAATTCACTTGCAGTAATGGAGTGGAGTTTTTTTGCTATTACCGTTTAAAGTTCAAACATCAGAGCATCAGTCTAAATGATGATATTAATAAAGCACATATTCAGTATGCCTAATTCGTCCTGCTTCTTTTGATGTACCTTCCATATTTAAATTGCACGAAGAGAACATTTATTGGTCAAGTAATGTTGAGAACTCAGTTCAGTATGCATAAAATTAATAAAAACACAGATGGTTTTCATGTACATGTTAGTGTTTACCAGAGTATAAACACATCCGGGCAGTAAGTTAAAACTTCTGAGAACATGTCAGAATTCTGAATTAATGTTTAGACGTGCAACAGGTAAAACTATTTCACTCATTCGTGCTTACTCTGGTCTCCTTCTCTACATGTGGACTTCATCAGAGCTCAGTAAGATACCGATTAAAAAATTTCACAGCTGTTAACATAAAAATTCACAGGGGAAATTCCAGGTAATCTAAAATTAACTATTGATTAGACTTTGAACTTGGTTTTGAGAATTATTGGTTCTAATAGCAGTATTTTAACAGCATGGAGATATCTTCAGAACAATAACACATTGAGGAAAACCATTTTCTAAAACAGAATACCGTACACGAGTCATAAATTAATTACAAAATATTCTACACCATCAGGTTGCAAAATACAAGTTGTTTAATGTCACATCAACAACTAGGTAGCCAAAGCAGTTAAATCTTAGCATATAAAAACTGTTCCTTACCTGTACAATAATGTCTCTTGTATTAAAAAGGCTTCACATACTAAGTTAACATTTTGCTGTTACAAAACTAAAGCAGTCAGAATGGGTGTTGCACATTAAAGAGCTCTAAAAGGGTCCGCTGTTCTCACATGGAAAGTTTTTTGCATAGAAAGAGGAAGTTTATCAACACTTGCTGCCGGAAGTGTCAAGATTAGGGAGATGACTAAGAATTAATGTTCAAAAGTTGCATACTTGACCAAATTTGGAATATGTTGTTGTTTTTTAAAAAAAGTGTAAATAATAATGCTCAGTAGTATTAATGTTTATATGCCTGTGTCTGTAGAGAAAACATGAGGAATGGTAATTTTATACATTAACTAGAAGTGGATTGAGGCTAACACAATCTTATTTGTACTTTCTGTGCTTTTCTGGTGAAGTGCAACAATTATTACTGTTCAAAGAGGCTCAAATAAAGATGATTTAGATCAGAAGTTCTCAAATGGTGGTATGTGGAGAGCTGGCTGATCACATGGTGCTGGTTCCCTTCCATATTTTCGTTTCCTAAATTGCATTAAAAGGCAGCTAAAAACACATTAAAAACTTTCTTATGGGCATTGGCCTGCTAAACCCAGGGTTGTGAGTTCAGTCCTTGAGGGGGCCACTTAGGGATCTGGGGCAAAAATCTGTCTGGGGATTGGTCCTGCTTTGAGCAGGGGGTTGGACTAGATGACCTCCTGAAGTCCCTTCCAATGCTGACAGTCAATTATACTGTTCCAAATAGGCCACACTGTGTGACTGCAATTGGGAGGCGTTGTGCTCTGTGAAATCCGCAGGGCTCCTTTTGATCAATGGCAGGTGCTTGAATCCTGCAAAAAAATGCAGATAGTAGCTACTATATCCTTGTAGATTAACAGAGGTTGGAGTACCTCTCAGAAATAGAGGGCATTAGGAGCAAATGTACAGAGGAGTGCTGTATTTGAGTGTACAATAGTCAAATCATATAAATAAGTTTAGATTGTATGTGCATTTTATATATTCTGTGCAGAGCAGGGCGGGAACTCCTTAAATATTTGTTTCATATCAATTTAGATATTACTAACTCAAGGAACTTTTTGAAAAAGTAATGTGCAGTATATGACATTTACATGCATATGAAAGAACTGGCATATGGTAAAATCACTTTTTAAATGAGACACTCATAGTAAACAGTGTTCTGCTATAACTGGAGCTGAACAGTTTTGGTGGCTTTTCTCTTCACGTTTTCTGCTGGTAGAGGGGACTGGGACCACATCTTTGCTGTCTGGATCAGGACAACATTATAGCTCTCCGATCTCCTTAAAAGCCAATGGAAAGATTCCCCTGACTTCAGTGGGAGTTGGATAGTGGGAGTTGCTGCTGCTGCTCAACTCCTACAGAAAGTTACGTGCTGCGGGTCTGGGGAAGCAGAGGGGATAAGGCAACACACTAAGGTGATATTTGCTCCCCAAGGGATCCAGGGAACAAATAGCAGTGAAATCATTCAATTCCCTGAAATCAAGGGAAGCCCCACAGTCTATTCCTTCCACTGTCCTAGCCAGAAGAGCAGCAGCCAATTCCAGTGCATAAAAGTGTCTGCTGTTGTAGACTTGCACCCCTGACCCTCACTTCTGGCTGAACAGAGGCAGCAGGTAGAAATATTAGTATATGTAATAGGGTTTATATATATTCATTCCAAGTTGGGTTCCTTGATGGAATAAGTTGACTTTCAGTGAAGGAGGATCAATTTGGTGCATAAAATAGGTTACATGTCCTTATTTTCCTGAGGTTTAAAAATCAACTCTTTCTTGTGTCAAAATATATACATTATAGATAGGAAATGTGTGGGGAGTTTGGAAAGGCCAAACCATTAGTTTTCAGGAGCTACCCTCAGTGTGTGGGTTTTTTTAACACTTGCCAGACCAGTTCAACAGATCAAGTTAACATGCTGCTTCTTGGACTAAAGGTCAAGCCTGCATAGAAGTTGATTTTCAGAACTGGAGAATTTGTCCTTGTTGAAAATAACTTTTTTAGGTAGCTCTTCTAAGTCATCTTTTAATATTGGTCTCATGAATGATTTTTGCAAGACTTCATATTTTCGTTTTAAACACGTAGGAGAAATATAACTTACCTGTACGTGATCTACTAATGTACATGAATCGCTGTGCCACTCAGGAAATCCTCTTGGTTTCTCTAACTACTTTAGAGTGTGTCCGACCTAATATTACAGGTATTTTGATTCCAAGCTGTCTGGGGTAGGGACAATTATTTGCTGTGTTTCTACAGTGCTTAGCACAAGGGCTTAGTAACCTGGGTGAGGCCTCTACGTCCCATCCCAGTACAGATGTTTAATTGCTATATGTCCATCCATATGTCTGGAAGGAGGAAATTTTTCCTTAGCAATATCTCTTCCCTTTGTGGCAATACAAATATTAATCAGTTGGGAGCACATATTTCGAAGAGGTGTGACTTAAATGTTTTATCACCTATCTGTATGCAATTATGATTAGTGAAATGATGAGTAATTTGATATATACAAATGTTGCATTATTGTGCCCAGTGACTGACTTACATTTTACAAGCCGAAGTGCCCTGCTAACACAATTGTAGACTGTTGTAGCTTAATATGCAGAACAACAAGGAAAATGTTGAAATTTGCTAGTTTGGTTTTTCAAGATCCCAAGAATTAAGTGACATATCTGTGAAACAGTTCATCTGTGCTTAGGTATAGAAATAATGTGCACAAACAAGAAGCCTCTCCAGTTTCCTCAGGGTAGTGAATATTTAGTATAGTGAAACCTGTTACAAACATCCATTCAAAAGACCAGCTTAGAGGAGCTAAAAGTTGAAGTGGTTCTCAAAGAAATCTTTAGGGACACTTTGTAGTAATGGTCTTATGTTAGAGTAGTTCTTGGTAGGTGGGCCTTAGTGCAGGTTTCATTGTATTAAAGTAGTAAAATTGCATCTTCATTCTTATAAACGAGCAAATCCACAACAAAAAAAACTACTTAAGTGCATTTATTTTTCACTCTCCAGTGAGGCATTGTAATTTTTCCCTTAGTAAACATTTTGGAGAATTAATATTCTAGAAGTTTTCATTACAATAGAAACTCCAATCTATTATATACTATAATTATGAAGGAGTCAGATTGTTTCAAAATCTATTGTACGTTTTTATTGGTGTTACCAAGTGAGAGTTTTACTCCAACCCTGTTACATATAAAACAAATTTTATATATTTTTGCACAAACTTAAAGCTCAGCAAATACAGTTGACTTTAAATTAGTTCAAAAGCAAGGTAGGCTTGTGTTATGGCCAAGAACAAGACCAGAAATCGTATCTTGGCTGTACAGTATATTTGCTTTAAAGTTAGTTGCAACCAAACAAATGCCAGCACAAGTAACTGAAAATACTAGTTTTTTAGAGGTTAACTCACACAACATGTACTATATGGGTGCTCAAACTTCTTCACAATCCAGAGCACATCTTAGTATAGAGTTAGTCTGAGGGAACACTTCCCCATTCATGGCCCTCTCCTCCCATTTGTCGTCATGCAACACCTCTCTAACAACTACAGCAGTTTCCTGCATGTTAGCTAGTTATAACTGTTTCTTAATATAATGTAGCAGATGGCAACGAGGAGGAGATAGCACTATGTGATCAGCCAACTCTCAGCATGCTTTCAGTGGCCAACAGACCACAATTTGAGAACCTCTGATGTACAAAACTGCTTAGGAGTTCTTGAGAATTCTGTTTGCAATATCAGAGTGGTCTTCCAACCTACTGGTTTGTGGGTCACTCATTACATCAGAGAGAAATGAGCTTCATTTAAAATAAAAAAGCAATCGTACACCCATAAATAGTACTTTGCAGATTCTGTACCTACTAGGCTATTGGAATCCCTCCCTATGACCTTTGTGGGGTTCCTTTTGCAGCCCTAATATCCTAAATGTTTGTTGCTTTATCCCCACTCAGCTCCATTGCCCACCAATTTCTTTCAAAGCAGTAATGGATAGGTCTGCCTTTAAAACAGTGCAGGATACTGTTGCAAATGACTGAACAAGTTGGGGTGCGCACAAGTTGGGGTGCTCCTTCCTATGGAGCTGTGCGCTACTGCATAGAGTTCCCATTGTTATGCAGTGGAAAACCAAATCCAGGATGTGAACCTGGTTCTCCTGTGGCACTATAATGTTACTTCAAGGCTGCAATGTTGTGTCTGTTAGGAATCTGAGCATTACTTAAATCTCAACTATAAAATTGGTTATGATGCTGTCGCATGGTTTTGATTCTTCTTCTTTTTTCTGATGATTAGCTCTTCCGCTAGTGAGTTTCTCAGTTGTTTCAACTGCATTTTTCTTTTGAACTGTGATAGCTGTCTCTGATATCAGGTCTTGCATCATCAAGTCAGTTCCTGTTAGCTCTTTAGACTTCTTCTGCCATGTATCTGATCCAGTTGGCCATAAACTGCTGGTAACCAGAAAATCGCCATTACTCCTGGGCATGCGCTTGCCTTGTTTAGATCTTTTGAGATACGATATCTTATTTGCCATTACCACAGTTGACAAAAATAGAAATGTGCAAGCAAGAACAAGCACTGCTATTATAATGAAACAAATTAGTATCAGAGATTTATTCTTTTCTTCACAATTTTCAGTTTTTGTTGTAATGTGGGGCTTGGTGGTGGTCAAAGGGACTTGAACTGCAGAAGTAAGATTAAAGCCAGGGGAAGATGTTGAAGGTTCCTGACCAAATGTTGATGACTGAAAGGTGGCTGTCTGTATTTCAAAAGTAGTCACTGAAGTGTCATTGTAATCTGCGTCTTGCGTAATAAGATTTGTACTGGCTTCAGTCGTACTCTGGTTTTCACTTATGTTTTGGGTAACGGTACTCAAATAGCTCTCATTTGTAGCCCAAGGATGGTCAATGTAGTTTGCTCTGATTTGCAAGCACAATGAAAAGATGGTCGCAATAATGAAAGCAAAATGTGAGTTACAGCGCCTCGTCACTGTCATGTTCATATCAGGTAGTTACCTGTAAAAATATAAAAATACTGTATTAGCTTAGTAAACGTATTCCTGTATTGATGTTAAAGGTTTGAATTGGAGCTCTGTTGAAATGTTAGGCAGATGCTATATCTGTATTTAGACAACTCTCTCTCTGCAGTAACTTGACTTCATGTATTTTGGGCATGTTGTGAAGAGTGTAGCTACTTAAATTCCAAAAGAGTAGGTGTTCTTGTGTTTGGTCTTCAGTATTATTGAACAGATTTCTGCAGTGTTAGACTTAAGGGGGGGGAAGCATTTCCAGATGTTGTTTGTACCGTTAGCTAACTATTGTAAAGCACTTTTTGATAAAAGCACTATATAAAAAAAACCATAATTAAAGTTTTTTGCTCTACAAATAAAGCACACAACTCATATATTAATATCAGTGGTGTAACCTTTCTAATGCAATGGATATATGTCCTTCCCCACCCCACCCCCTGCTGCGGCAGCCCCCAAGCTGGGGCTGGGAAGGAAGTGAGGGTCTCTTACTCTATCCTCCACCACAGCAGCCACAGAGCTGAGGCTGGGAAGGAGGGAGGTCTCTCCCCAGCAGTTGCAGCCCTGGAGCTGAGGAAAGTCACCTCTTTGGCCACTGCAGCCCTGCACATCCCAGATTTCCCCCCACACACACACCCTCTTCTCACTCCACTACCCCCTCCCACTTACCCAAGGCCACCACTCCACCTTACATGTATGTCTTTTCCAGGGTCCAGGCACCTAATTAGTGGAGCCATGCCTACATGGCTCCACTAATTAGGTGGGTGGCCCGTCATTCTTTTGTGTGCGGCCACCCAGGGGTGCACCTTAGAAGGAACTATCCGGGGACCACCTGAATGGAGCTCGTGGACCACCAGCAGTGCATGGACCACAGTTTGAGAACCTCTAAGGAATATTTATAAAATTCCTGTTCCCACCTCCTACTCTCCTGAATGAGTAATGAAGTAATTTTAAAGGGGGGGGGAGAGAAATGTGGCCATGTTTAAAAACAAAAAATATATATAAATTTTACACAATCTTAAAGATGACACCAGTAAGTTACTGTATCTGCTCATATTAATCCATTAAAGACTGAATGCAGCTGCCAAGCACCGTTTTAGTAAATTTCCAGCAAACTGGTGTCTCTTTTTTTGATTTTACAATATTTCTATTGCTTTACTGATGTTTCTATGGGCTTCTTAAAGAAGAGTTGTCCCCTTTTTCCATAATCTAATTGCATGGATGTTAGCAGCGCAGGAAGCGTTCATTAGCTTGAATAAGCTACATTTATTTTAATTCTTAATTACAATTGGCAAATTTGATCCAAGCACTGCGGGCGGCCATGCTGCCGGAAGGGGATTGAGTTTGTAACGCAGACAGTGCAAAAGCCCAACTTGACCATGTCCAAGTTGCTTTAATATCAGTTACATAGATAAAAGAAACTTCTGTAGTCGTGCAAAACAAAGTATTTTCAGTATAGTCTATTTCTTTTGGGGATTGAAATCGGATGAATAAGGAAAAATGATCTGGAATTTCTTACACAAGATATAAGTAGTAATAGCTTCACCAAAATGCGAAAAATGTTTTCACTGAAATATATGTGAGATCATGTTATTACCAACAGCATGTTTCCATTTTACAATTGCACAATATTCGAATTTGTGCATCATCTTCAGCCATAGAATTCGGCAAGAAGACAGAATGCTAACCTCCAAGTATACCTGCTATAAAGACTGTAACTTAAAAAATTAATACTAACAAAGTAGGCAGGTGATGCGCCATGCCTAATGCTTAGTGTGCTCGGGTATTGTCTTTCCCTTCTTCCCAATTTGTAGGTTTTGGGGTTTTTTTGTCTATCAGTTGTAGCCTAGGTTCTTGTTCTTCATGAAACTGATTTCCAGCTGGCTTCTGAACTTGTATAGAGCTCTTTGCAAGATTGAAGGCCTTATATTATAAATTGTTAGAGGCGGGCAGGGACTTTCCAATATGTTGTTCTACAGTCCCTAGCAAAATGGGACCCACCCAGTCTTGATTGGAATACTTAAATTCTACCAACATACAAAAATAATAAAAGTATGAAAATGAATGTGATCTTTTTTGGATTGCAGCATTTGCAACCCTCTAATACACTGTTGATTGTGTCAGTGATGTAATTTCCTGCAGATTGCATACTTGAGAAAGATATCTGAAATTAGAGGCTGATCATCCTTATTACCTAGTTTTCCTGTTTTACTTGTGAATATTAGCAAATTGTATAGTTTTATTCAAGTATTATATAGTATGTTCTGTTAAAATTAGAATGCCTAAATATCATGGCTGTTCTTACCAATGTGCTAAGTATTGAAACTACTGCTTTAAAGATTATTCTGCTGAACAAAATACCTTTTCTTCCACTCAAAGCATCTTAGAAAAGATCTATTTACTTTCAATCATAGTCAAAACTACGATAGTACCTAATGCATTGAATGACAAACATATAGAAAAGTAAACTTGCTAAAGGATTTTGGCATCTTTGCAGAAGCTGAATAGTGATGTCTTTTAGACATGCCAGGGTCCTCCAGAAAGTGGGGAAAGTGAGGACTTAATATTCCTGGTATGTCTTCTGTAAAAAACAACAACAAAAAAAAACAAAAAAAAAACATAAAAAACAGATTCAGTTCGAGTCTGGCTTCATACATCATAAAGAAGTAGGAAAGGGCACAAATGTTTTTCTCTCTGCAGTTCATATTTAAGTTAAAATTAGACTTAGTTCTGAGGTAAGGACTTCCTCCTTTTCAAACTGAGCAGAAAACTAGCTTGTCATATAAGCTACAGGCGGGGTAAGATTTTTATCTCAAAATGGTTCAGATTGTTTATAGAAGATGCCTTGTAACGTGGCAAAAAATAGAAGGAGAAAGCTGAAGTAAAACATGTAACTTATTCCCTAGTTGAATGGCCTACCCTTTTTTAGGTATTTTTAGCCATTTGAGATGGGTCTGCCCTGTACAGTTCCATTTGATAAATGGAAGCATCTCAGACACCTAATGTTTCCATTATACAATTGCAACAGCGCTTCTGCACACTTCCAGTGACAGTACAATGAGCCCACTGTTAATTGTAGTGTTCCAGACCAGATGTACTGTTAAAAATAAACAAACGTTTTTGACAAAATGTTAATGGTTTTATGTAAAGTAACAAAAGCAAAGGAATTGATAATTAAAGGTTATCTTTCTCTTTAATTTACCCCTTTGTGCTTAGGTATAGATAGGATCTTCTGTCAGTATATAGTAAGATCAACAGTACATAGGCACAACGGGACTAACTAGTGACTGACACTCTTAATGCTTGCTTCAGACTCTGAAATATAAACACCCTTTAACATAGTATAACATCTGTATTTTTAGTAAGTTTCCTGTATTCAAGCTAAGTAGGCTGGTTGGGAAAAGAGAGTATTTCACTTCTTGATCGCAGTTGTCAGACATGGGCATTGTAGTGAATTGTGTGATGTTTTGTAAAAACATTTTTTGCATTACAACTTTCTACAAATTCTAACAAACTCAGAAGCAAAGTGTAAGAAAGCAAATATAGACCTACCTTGCCAGAAGTGTGGTCAAAATCAGAGTTGAATTTCGGATTATTCTGTTACTTAATAACGCAGTTTCTTGATCTATTTCTTGGGATGCAACCGACCAGCAATATAAAACAAATGGACTAGAAGATGATGATTTAAAAAAAAAAAAAAAGTGAATCTAACTAAAATATGTAGTTGTATTTCCTCACTCAGAAAACTAAACCACAGAGATGACACATTTCCTTTCCACTGCAGCTCTACCCGTGACATGTTAGAGGGGGGAAGAAAGCACTACCTTGCCCAAATTAGCTCTCAGAATGACAGGAAGTGCAATAGAAAAAAAAATCTGTTTTTAGGGCAGAGACTTTCTACTTGCTGCACCATATATATGTTTATCTTTATACCAGATTATTTTCCCTATGTGTTATATTAAAATGGTGTCTCCAGTGCAATCAGTGTTGTTTAACTTTTATTTCTATTGCATGTATTTGTGTGAATTCTGTCTTTACAGACTCTCCAGCTTTGCTAGAAGAGTCCAGGTGATGGTAGCACAGAGATGCTGTAGGCAGATAGAAGTGTCACAGATTTCCACAAGCTACTGTGGAGTTTGACTACGATTTGGGTTAATGATACCTAGTAAAATTATATCTGCCATGTTAAAAATCTTCTCGATTAATTTTGGAAGGTGACTGTCCTTCTCAAGATGCAGAGCAGCTTTACTTAAAAACTAAACAAATCAGAAACTGCCTTAAATTAGCTGAAAGATTTAGTTGTTTTCAGAAAATCTAACAAGCACATTTATACTAGTCATTTGGCCACTCTTACATCCAATTAGGCAGTCGGATGCCAAGTTTCAACTTACAGCAAATGCAGTGTGAGAGTTACAAACCCTTCAAAAGAGGGTTTGTAATGGAAGTGCCTGAAGATGCTTAATTAGGGCAGCGTCACTATTATAAATTACCTTTTTTATGTTTCAACATGGGTGTAATTTGCAAGTGCGGAAAAGTGAATACATTGGCATTTGATGAGGAATCCTTGCTGAGATAATGTTGCCCTTTACTTTGTAGAGAGAGAATCTAAGCTGCATTATTTATGTGTAAACCAATTTTGATGCAGTTGATGTGCCATTGCTCTGCAGCATATGTTTTCTTCAATTGAAATGTTAAATAGAGGTCCTCTCTGTCTCTTTCTGGGGCTGCATGGCTATACATTAGCCATGGAACTCATTCAGATAGAAAGAGGATAACCTCAGTGTCAGCCTTCTAATTCTCTCATACTAAAACTGATTCCAATACGATGGATGAGCTAAAGCTTAATGGTAATGGATGCTATTTGCCTATTGCCTACATGGTCTCTGCAGATCCAGTACAATTGTTTTGGAATATCTGGAGTTGGTATAGGATTACATGCAAGCTAAATCTTTTTTTTTTTTCTTACCTTAACCAAGAGAAATCATGGAACAACATGTGAAATGTTTTTTCTTGTTTTTCTTAGGTTCAAAACAGGTCAGATCAACGGTGATTTATTGATATACCATGTTCTTCTAACTTTGAAGCCATACTATGCTAAGCCATATGAGATTGTAGTGGACCTCACTCACGCCGGGCCCAGCAATCGCTTTAAAACAGACTTCCTTTCCAAGTGGTTTGTAGTGTTTCCAGGCTTCGCTTATGAAAATGTCTCAGCAGTTTATATTTACAACTGCAACTCTTGGGTAAGAGAATACACCAAATACCACGAGAGGCTTCTGACAGGCCTGAAAGGCAGCAAAAGACTTATTTTCATAGACTCTCCCGGGAAATTGGCAGAACACATTGAACATGACCAGCAGAAACTTCCAGCTGCTACCTTGGCTTTGGAAGAAGACTTGAAAGTATTCCACAATGCTCTCAAACTCGCCCACAAAGACACCAAAGTTTCTATTAAAGTAAGTCTCATTTAATACCCTTCCTATCGAATTGCTATGTATAATTTGGCATTATAGATCTGCATGCTATTTTACTGTCATTAAGTCTTAGGGAGAAATCACCAATATAGTTCATGCATCACACTGGTAAATATATCACTTGTTCACCATTTAGATTTCAGCTACTCATCCTCCTCTTTAAAAAGTGGTGATAACAGATCTTGTTCATTCTTCATATTCTTAGCTACAGCTACTAAATGATACTTTTCTTTCCTTTCTAAGGTTGGGTCTACCGCTGTGCAGGTAACATCAGCAGATCGAACAAGAGTCCTGGGACAGACAGTGTTTCTAAATGACATTTACTATGCCTCTGAGATTGAGGAGATATGTCTAGTTGATGAGAACCAGTTCACCTTAACCATTGCCAACCAAGGCACACCACTCACCTTCATGCATCAGGAGTGCGAAGCCATCGTGCAGTCCATCATTCACATACGGACTCGATGGGAGCTGTCACAACCAGACTCCATCCCACAGCATACTAAAATCCGCCCTAAGGATGTCCCTGGAACACTACTGAATATAGCATTGCTTAACCTGGGAAGCTCAGACCCTAGTTTACGGTAGAGATCTCTTAACCCTTATCTTGACCAAAATTTGTGCTAATTTATTTCTAAGGTTTCCCCATTAGTAAGTGTTTTACAGCAAACATAATTCTTTTACCAAAGCTCCACAACCTTGACATTTATCTAGGAGTAACATTGATATTTCCCAAAGAAAGATCTACTACTCCATGGTGGAAAAATGAAGTGTAAATAATTTGTGCTAGGTTAACTGTAAAAGTTTTGGAAGTCTTAACTCTTATTCTGAAAAACCTTTGCTTTACTTTACTTAGCTAATCCTAAATCTCTTCACATCTTTCTCCTGGCTTTGTTTTTAAAAACATAAACTAGAATTCAGTCTTGGGGTACCAGTGGCTGTTTCGCAGCTAGAAAGCAGAATAAACAATAAGAGGAGACATATTAGAGCTGGCTGGAAATTTTCCAACTGAACATTCTTCCAATGGAAGAGGCAGGTTAATCTAAATCAAAACGTTCTATGGAAACATCCCAGTTCTGACAGAAACCAGGTAGGTTTCCTATGGAACCCTGCTTGCCAGGCAGGTTTCTGTCACAAGCCTACCTGGTTTGTTGCCAGGTTAGTCACCTGGCAGGCTGACAAGGCGCTGTGAATCTGGGAGCTTCCTGGGTGCTCAGCAGCCCACAAGGCCTGGCCTCCAAGCTTCCCAGCATCTCTGCAATACGGCTGACAGGGAGCCTAGAAGACCTAGATCTCTGGCAGCCCACCAGAAAAGCTGCCTCAAATCCAGGGTCCCTGACTCCAGCCTGCCAGGTGGACTATCTCAGAAGCGGGGCTTTCAGTCTCTCAGCTGCTTGGAATCCCCAGGCTCCTGGAGTGCAGGATTTTTGGAGGGCCCTCAAACATTTCAAAAAGGTCTGTGAATTTGGAATTCCTGTTCTGTGGGAAATTCAAAAATTTCAGTTTTTCAGTTTTGGAAAGAATTTTTTGATATTTCAGAATTTATAATGGGAATTCCAGTTTCTAGCAGCTCTGTATATGTTTATGTACCTATATTATACTGTGTCTATATACATATACGTGCCATTTAATTTTTATAGGCTCTGTTGTTCTCTGTGTGGGAAGAAGGTGAGAATATTTCCTGCATTCACTTTAATGCATAGGAGAATTCTAGAGTTGTCTTCTTGCCATTACTGCGTAAAATGTACCTGTGTAAGATATAAGCACTTTAATGTTACATGTGCAATATTTAAGGAGAGATTTTCCAAGGATGAACTAGTTGTAGTCACAATCTCAAAAATACCTCAATTCAAATGTACATGTTGATTTTATATGGGTCTGAAAAACCATTGGTCAGGTTTTTGCTTGGTAGCCCTTTGGCAGCCCTCTTCTCTTCCTTTCTCCCTCCCCCCTCCATATCATTCTAATCTGTTCCATCCAAGAGTAACTAGACATGGAGCCCTTCAGTGATGCTCTTCCCATTTGTCAGAGAGGGTTTATTGAGAGAAGGAGCTTTCTGTGGTGCTGGCAGTCCCTGGAAGGAAGAAATTAAGTTCAGGACCTAAACTTCTGATTCCCTTGGCATGTAGGAGCAGCAAGTTATATGGGCCTGTGATGCCCATGCTCCAGCAAATTCAGGGCATGAGGGCCCAGCTCCACCAATGTTCAGGGCCAGGTCTCTCCCCAGGCTCTACCTGCCGCCCCGCACACCTCCTCCAAAGCATCCCTGCCTGTGCCCTGGACAGCAGGCGGCTGCCCTGCGGCTCGGCACTGCGCTCCCTCGCTGGCCGCTGCCAACTACAAAAGGGAGTGACGCTGGTGGCAGGGTGAGGCAGCAGCAGAGCTGCCACTTGCAGAGGAAGGAGGGGAGGAGGCACACACATAATGGCAGCCCCCCCTGGCACCCACCACAGGAGAGCTGAGGGGGCCTCCTGGACCTGGGAGGGGGCCCGGCCCCTAGGAGCGCGTGCAGTGAGGGTGCTGCTGGGGGTGGAGGGGGAGAGAGGACTGGGGACTGTGGAGTCCTCTCTGGGCCCAGCCCCAGGGCAGCCTGCCTGCACCTCAAACTCATCCCCACCCCACCCCAGAGCCCACACCCCCAGCCAGAGCCCTCATCCCCCACACCCAATCCTCTGCCCCAGCCCTGACCCCCCTCCTGTACCGTGAACCCCTCACCCCAAACCCCTTATCCCTGGCCCCACCCCTCAACCCAGACCCCTCAGCTCCACCCTACCCCAGAGCCCGCACCCCCAGCCAGAGCCCTCATCCCCCCCACACCCCAATCCTCTGCCCTAGTCCTGAGCCCACCCCAGACCCCTCACCCCCAGCCAGAGCCATCAGCCCGCCACCCCACATTGTGCAATATAGGGAAACTGTTAAACGCCTACTGTTTCCAGTCCATTTTTACATTATTTTAAAAGATACGTATCGGCTTACAAGGCAGGTGTGGGGGCGGGGGGGTGGGAGGAGGACTTGGACCTGTTCTGGGCACCACCAAAAATTATACAAACCTGCTGCCCCTGTTGGCATGGCAACACTAGACTGAATTTTAAGAGACATGACTACCACTCTTGTACTGTTTTTAATGGAATTATTTATTGTGTACATATGCATAGGAAAAAATTTAAATTGCATCACTTATGTTTTGTTGCAGGTCTGCTGCCTATAATCTTCTGTGTGCCTTAACCTGTACCTTTAATTTAAAGATTGAGGGCCAGTTACTGGAGACTTCAGGTCTGTGTATCCCTGCCAACAACACCCTTTTTATTGTGTCAATTAGTAAGACTCTGGCAGCTAATGAGCCACACCTTACCTTAGAGTTTTTGGAAGAGTGTATTTCTGGATTTAGCAAATCTAGTAAGTAGCATTCATTTTCTCTAATGCTAACAATGAGTTTGAAACAGTTCCAGCTTTTCAGTTCTGTTATAGAGTTAATGAATGTTCTCATGTTATTGAGCTAGTCCATTAGCACAGAAGGCTTCAATTGGAAATGCAGCCTAAAGCATCTGCAGGTGCTTTTCAAGTTTAGCCATTATATCTGTGACCTAATCAGCAGGTGGTGAAGTGCTCTGGAGCCAAGCAGTGTCAAGATACAGACTGGAATCTGCTAGTATGGAGAACAATGTAAAGACAAGATTATCTCATTCATGGAACAGTGCCCTCTTTTTTTATAGAATCAATGTCTAAAACATTGCTTAGACTTTTTGACATTAATGTAAGATAAATTGTACAAGTGGTTTCAGTGGTTTACAATGATAATGCTTGTTAGGTAACATCTTACTGTATATTAGCTCTTCCGCATCACTGCTGAAAGTTGTGTACAATAATTACTTTGGTGAGGCTTACTTTAGTGTCACAAATTCACCAGAAATGGACACAAATCACAATCTGAGTTCCATGTTGGTGATAAACCCCGAAGTCTAGAAAATATATGCCCAAAAGATATGTACACACATTTGTTGCTAATTTAAAGGAGACACACAGAATTTGAATTCTAATCCAGGGTCTGACTCTCTCTCTAACCTTGATTGAGTCTTGGAACACAGCTGCCTTTCTTTCCTCGTGTAAAATGGTGATTATATCTACTTCATGAGGGTGTTGAAGATTAACGTTTTGAAAGCACATTGCAGAGGAAAAGTACTATGTAAATTCTAAATATTAGTGTTTACGAGCTTTGAGCCGCTTTCTCTTAGATCTCTTCAGCATGAATTAAGATGTCATTCTTCTTTCCAGCTTCCTAAAGATGTATGGCTTGGATTTCACTAGAACAGTATGTTTCTTTTTAAAGCTTTGCTTTTTACACAATAATCCTACTCCTGATCTTTGACCATTTTTTTTGGTCCAGGTACCATGACTTTGTTTTTGGACAATAAAATCGTAAAGAAAAGTGCTTGCAAATAATTCTGCACATACAAAGAGAAGAGACCATTAATGGCCTTCTGTTACAATAACATTAATTTTTTATTTCAGGTATTGAACTGAAACACCTTTGCCTGGAATATATGACTCCCTGGTTGTCGAATCTGGTCCGATTCTGTAAGCACAATGATGATGCTAAACGCCAACGAGTCACAGCTATTCTTGATAAGCTTATAACGATGACAATAAATGAGAAACAGATGTATCCTTCCATTCAAGCAAAGATATGGGGGAGTCTTGGACAGGTACTGACTGCATAAATGCATTATGCCTTTAACAGCAAAATGTAAATGAGATTATAGGTTATAATCCACTAACCCCACCCCCCCTTTCCTTTTTCTCCTATGATTGCCTGGGTGTCAATGGACCACTTGCCTTGAATGGTCCTTGACAATCTCTTCCACCTTGTATTTAGTTGTGACGCTCTGGTCTGGTCTACACTGCAGAGTTAGGTCAGCGTAAGATGCCTTCACTACAGTGTTGCTCCCTCTGATGTAAGTCACCCATTACACAGACCTAATAACTCCATTTCCACGAGAGGCATAACACTTCAGTTGATGTAGTTAGGTCGATGCAGTGTTAGTGTAGATACTGCGTCGACTGTTCCAGCTGTCAGCCCCTTGTGGCTGACAACCAGAGCTCCACCGCCTGGAGCTCCAGTTGTCAGTGCATCACAATGTCACACACTGATAATTAAATTGGTGCAAGCGCTCCTAATGAGGACGTGCACCACCGACAGAAGGCACTAGTGTGGACATGCCAAACTGCGGTGGCTGTACATCAGTGTAACCTAAGTCAACTTAATTTTGCAGTGTAGACTTGCCCGTAGTGTCTACACTTGCATTTTACTCCCCCCAGTTTAACTACCCCACTATGCCAACATAATAACTCCACCTACGCGCGCAGCATAGAGTCAAGGTCAATGTAGTTGGGGTGACGCGATGTCAGTGTAGACGCTGCATTGCTTATGTTGACTGTTACTGGCTTTCAGGAGCCATCCCATAATGCCCCACACTAACAATGCAATTGATACAAGTGATCCTGATGAGGATGTGTACTGCCTACACAAGGAGCAAAGTGTAGACACGCACAAGTGATGTAATTACTGCGGCAGCTGTATGCCAGTGTAAGTTTGGTCAAATTAATTTTGTAATTAGATATGGCCTCTGAATACCTTTCCCAGACCAGCAAAAGAGGTCTGTGTAGCTTGAAATTTTCTCTTTCACCAACAGAAGTTCGTCCAATAAAGAGATTACCTCTTTAATATCATGGGACCAACACAGCTACAACACTGCAGACGGGCATTTTACATTCATTTAATATTAGTGCCAAAACAGTTATCTTCTTTTAACAGCACTTCAGTATATTAACCATGTATGTAGATCGCAGCTCACACAACTTATAATGAAGTTTCCTATTAACATTAAATATTGAGCTCTGACTTTTAATAACACATTCCTGGCTTCTACAGAAACCTGAAAATTCAGGAAGTATCTTTGTATGCAGTGTTGTTGTAGCCCAGACCTGAAGAAGAGTTCTGGATAAGCTTGAAAGCTTGTCTCTCTCACCAACAGAAGTTGATCCAATAAAAGATATTCTCACCCACCTTGTCTCAGGAAATATCTTCAGCACTCCTGTTATAACCATACTAGTTGCATGGATACTTCAAGTGTGGGCATAAAAGCTCCTTGTTTAGAATCATAGAATATCAGGGTTGGAAGGGACCTCAGGAGGTCATCTAGTCCAACCCCCTGCTCAAAGCAGGACCAATCCCCAGACAGATTTTTGCCCCAGATCCCTAAATGGCCCCCTCAAGGATTGAACTCACAACCCTGGCTCAAACCACTGAACTCTCCCTCACCCACCAAAATTGAACACATTCCATAATATGTTAATATGGCCAAATAGTATGACAGCCCCTCTCCCCAGTGGCCTCTAACCTAATTATGAATTAAGCTCATAAGTCTGTTCCCAGAAGACAAAAGTTGGAGGAGAGGAAAAATGGCTTTCAGAGTTATGCCATTAGTAAGGAAAGTTTCAACTAAAAAGCCAGCTTCACTCGCTGTCAGAATGTCTCTGCTCGTTTGCTTGACTGACATGAACTCCTTTTAGTTACATTCCTTCCCTTTTTCCCCTTCTCATGCTCTTCTTCAGTCCTGTCACCACATGATGTTGCAACACAGCACCACCAAATTACTTTGAGACACATGGTAACTGCCACCAAAATTGGTGAGCAGCCTCTGCTGTTTGATGAACTTTGGTCACTAAAAATCAGTATAATTTGCAACTCTGGACCGTAACAGTAAGAGTGTCATTTATATTATGCCATCTCCAATATGAAAGTCAATTATCAGGCAGACATGGAGAATGTGGAAATTAAAGGGTGAAATCTTGGCTTCTTTTAAGTCAGTGGGAGTTTTGCCATTGAATTCTATGGAGCCAGGATTTTATCCAGGTTCTTAGATGGTGAAAACTACAATGGATTGAAACCAGCAGTCAAACACTGTATGTGGCCTAATTCAATCGTTAGTACTATTTTGTCTGGATAGTTAAGGAGAAACATTCTCTGCATTGATCACTTGTATATCTGTATTAAATAGGTAGCTTTCTCACAACCTAAAAATTCTTGCAAGATATCAGTACCGTTTTAATGAGAGCTAAGACCATGTCTGTCTAATATTTTAGGCAATACCTTAAATAAACAATAAAATCTCTTCTTGCTTTTTAAAAAGAAAACAGATTTACTATACCTTAAAAATTCCAGTGCGTAGTTTCCAAATTGTTGCTCTAAATAATACTTATCTAACATTTTAGATTCAAATGGCAACTAGAAAACGATGCAGACTAAGTCCTCACAATCTAACTATCCAGCTGTGAAGCACACACACTTAAAATTTATGTTTATAATAAAACTGTGTGGGGTTCATCTTAATTCAGATGTAACAATGTAAACATTATGTTAAATTAAGCATGGTTATCTTTGTTGAAAAATCACTGAAACTGGTGCTGTAATTTTCAACCACATACATTCAAGTAATAGAACTAAGTAGTCACTTGTCTATCAGGCTGCTTAATTCAGATTGTTACACCTGAATTTCATGTACCTGACATTAACAAGTAAATGATTACTTATTTTCTCCAATAGATAACAGATCTACTTGATGTAGTGCTGGACAGTTTCATCAAAACCAGTGCCACAGGGGGCTTGGGATCCATAAAAGCTGAGGTTATGGCAGACACAGCTGTAGCACTGGCTTCTGGAAATGTGAAACTGGTTTCAAGCAAAGTGAGTGTTTCTATTCCTTAGCTTACCTTTAAGTCAGTCACTAATTTGACACTGCTCTTTGGTACCAGCTCTAAACAGTTGTATGATAGTATTTTAATATGTGTTCTTAATAGAAACATTGTAAAGTTTAATTGTAATGGTGTTTGAGGGAAACTTTGAGCCCTGTTTTTGCTTTAACTAAAAGAAAATGTTTGCTCCCTTTCAGGTAATAGGGAGGATGTGCAAAATAATCGACAAGACTTGTCTGTCTCCAACTCCTACATTAGAGCAACACCTGATGTGGGATGATATTGCCATTCTAGCACGTTACATGCTGATGCTCTCCTTTAACAATTCTCTTGATGTGGCAGCACATCTCCCCTACCTCTTCCATGTAGTTACTTTGTTGGTGGCCACTGGTCCTCTTTCCCTTAGAGCTTCCACCCATGGCCTGGTCATCAACATCATTCATTCTCTGTGCACTTGTTCACAACTTCACTTTAGCGGTAAGTTCTTACGAAATATTATATTAAGTTGATCACTCATTAGTTTACTTTGCTTTAGCAAATGTCTCTTTGACCTGTTCCCATCCCATTCTCCCCTACCATCATTTGTATGAAGCTACTGTATCTGAGGGCAGGTCTACACTACAGGGTTACGTTGACCTAAGTTACGCAACTCCAGCTATGTTGAATAACGTAGCTGGAGTCGACTTACCTTAGGTCGACTTACCTTATGCTTCTCATTCTGGTGGAGTACCAGAGTCGATGGGAGAGCGATCGGCGGTCAATTTAGTGGGTCTTCACTTGACCCACTAAATCGACTCCTGGTGGATCGATCACCACATCCTGGATCCACAGTAAGTGGAGACAATCCCTGAGACGACAGGTGGCACTGTGGTGATGTATTTTCAGACCATTAGTAAAGGTGAACTGTAGTTCAGTACTAGATCACAGTTGAGGCCAGAGCTTTCTTGTGCTTGATCCAGTATGGGCAATGGCTACAGTGGAGTGGTAGAAATTTGTCACCTGCGATGGTCATAAATTAGGAGAACTTACAATAAGAGACAATAGTTCCAACTCATTTAACGATAGTTAATTATAGGATAACAATTGTTTTGTTGTATACAAAATAGTAATAGGGTGGCTGAGATGGATAGTTGAAACAAAAGCGAGTCATTTAATCAGCCTCTGCTATTCATTGTGAATATTTGTGAGCGATAAAGATTAATCTTCTATAACACTAAAGTTTCGTTTCTCTTCTGGGGTTTTGAAAGTGCTGTGTTGCTGTTCTTCAGCTTTGCAAGAGATTGCCGCATGGGTGTATGGCTAGAATGAATGAGAAATGAGCTAAAAACTGATTAGCTGATTTAGGGCAGGTCTTTAATGTAAATAATGACTAAAGGGAGTGGCTCGTTTGGAAAAGGGGTGATGTGGAGACATTATTGACATGATGTAGATGAAAAGGAAACTGTGCTCTAATTGGCTGAAATTCTGCTGTTGAATAGATGTATAGAATACTAGGTAACCAAAATGTCACTTGTGTAAGATGATTGTGAAACTAAAAGAGGATACCTTACATGCTATTATATTTTTGCTGTTTTTCAATGATCTCAAGATAAAACAGCGAGAACCAATAGAGTTAAAACCCACTAGCAAGTACATCTTCAACAGAATGTCTGTCTTCCTCCCCCCCCACACACCCCCAAGTGAAGGTGGTCCACTTCCTAGAATCATGTTTACACCTTAATGGGTTTTAGGTCTTGAAAGTACTTTTTGAAATGTGGGATGGGATTCAATATATTAAATGTAACTTGTAAATTCTTAATTAACAGAGGAGACGAAGCAAGTTTTGAGACTTAGCTTGACAGAGTTCTCGCTGCCCAAGTTTTATTTGTTGTTTGGAATCAGCAAAGTGAAATCAGCAGCTGTCATAGCATTCCGATCCAGTTATCGGGATAGGTCATTCTCTCCTGGTTCATACGAGAGGGAGACTTTTGCACTGACTTCCCTGGAAACAGTTACTGAAGCTCTGCTGGAGATCATGGAGGTACGATTTGTAAGACAATGAGAAACTAATAAAAACCATGAGATATAACATAGTAGTATTATATATACTATCATGCAGGCAAGCAGCATAAGAGGATGTCGGCTTCCTGACTAGGCTTAGTACTAAGTGCTTAAATAAGGAATAGGTCTCTAAGAATTAAAAGCAGATACATATTTTAAATAGGTGCTTTTGCTTAAGGTTACATGTATTCAATATCTTTTTTTTTTTAGGCTTGTATGAGAGATATTCCAACATGCAAGTGGCTGGACCAGTGGACAGACCTAGCACAAAAGTATGTTGTGATTCACAGAAACATAAACTATAACTGCATGTGTAGTAGATGTGTAACTCTTGGGTTTTTTTCGCTGCGCAGGCTTATGGAAACGAAAGTGTTTAATACAACTCACTTCTATTTCTCACAGGTTTGCATTCCAATATAATCCATCTCTGCAACCAAGAGCACTTGTCGTCTTTGGCTGTATCAGTAAACGAGTGTCGCATGGGCAAATAAAACAAATAATCCGAATTCTTAGCAAGGTATATGGTTCTTTGTTTTTCTTGATGTAAATCATAGAATAGCTCCTTTAACAGCCAAATAATTTTGTCTCGTGATTAAATTTTGGATTCAGCAGAATTTAATGACTGACACATTTTAGGGTGATTTCTTATGCAGAACAAGGAATTGATGCATAATTGAAAATCCAGTTTTTGTAGCCAAACCTTTTCTGACCAGAATAAATTTGGTGGGTACTGAATTTGATTTCTCTTTAGTAATTTTACCTGCTGCTGATGCTGCTGATACAAAAAAATGGTATGGCTAGATAATTTATCTCTAACTGAATTTGGAGCATTGCATTGAGGTTGAATCTAAGAGCTCAGTACTTAGCTGCATCTGCATAACTCTGAAGGAAGTTATACATTTAATAGCTGTTAAAAGCAAATAAAGTAACTTAAAGAGAATTTGAATGAAGTGCCTACCATTTATACAAGTGAAATATTTTAAAACTAATCAGTTAGCTTGGTAATGGTGTCCATGATACCAAACAAGATCATAGAGCTGTGTTTAATTGCAGATGACCAGCGTACCAAGAAGATTAGTTTCCCTTGAGCATTTTATTATTCTACTCAAGTTTTGTAGACATAAAATTGAAGTGAACAGTATCTGAAATATCAGGACTACTCAATGCCTCTGATATAATAGCTCCACTGATCCTTAAAATAACAGGACAGCATCTTAAATTTTATATGCGCCATGAAACATTTTCTCGGTTTGTAATCCTCACTGACAATACTTCAGAATCCTTTAAAAACAAGTTTAAACTTTTCAAAACAAAATCAAACTATTGGTTAGAACTTTGGTCTTTAGATCCTGTTTTTTATAAAAATTAAATGTTTTTTTCCATTTTTCCAAAAAGGGACTTGAGAGCTGTTTAAAAGGTCCTGATAATTACAACAGCCAAGTTCTTATAGAAGCCACAGTTATCGCACTAACCAAGCTGCAGCCACTTCTTAATAAGGTAAATAACACTGATAAAACTATGAATCTGTTCTGTAAATGAAAAGTATAAATGTGTTTAACCTCAAAAATATTAATACAAATTGTGAACTTCATCTCTGGAAATATTCCTGTTCCTTTACTCTAAAAGTAATTCCTGCTCAAAGGGAAATCAAAAATGTCACCGCTTTGTATTTGAGACCCTCTCTGCAAAAACTTTGGAAAAGCTGAGCTTGCATGTGATTGTCTGGTGAAGCAGAATTATGGTCCTAAGCCACAGCAAGGTTTGAATGAGGTTATTTCATGATCTTCTGTCCTGAGCTCTTCAGCTTTTTTTGACATTCCAATCTGTGACTGCTGGCACAGGTCTTCCGGATTGCGGTTTGTCATAAAAGCTAGTCTCATTTGACTTGAAATGTTCCAGTCATGAAGTTCATGACTTTGTCAACCCAGTAGTTTGCTTACAATTATGATTCTCTGTAAAATTTCCTTGCAGAGTTGTATTGCACACGCTGTCAAAGGGACACAGTAAATTTGAAAGTGGGGTGAAGCTCTTGAATCTGGGCATTACTGGAAAAGGGTGGCTAGCTCTGTAAAGTCTCTTCTGCGTGCAACTGATTTTGTAAATTTGTTCTCAAGAGAAATTAACTTTCCATCAATTTTCTTGATATATGCATTTGGAAGGCGTGTTAATGTAATGTTCATTTTCCATACACATCAAAGAATTTAAGTAAATATTAGTGATCTGTCTGAAGGATCTTCTGGTGATTTTACCATTTGATATGTCATCCTTATCTTGGTCACTTTATTTTGTATTAGCAGCGTTGTCTGCTGAGCCAACCGGATGGCATTATTCAGGGTTTAGAATTAACAATGAGTTGCAGGAATTAGTTGTGCCTTAGTACATTATTTTCAGGTTCAGTTTTATGTTGATATGTCATGAACTTACATTTTAGTACAGAAGTTTAAGTTGAGTATTTATTGTAAAGACAATGAAGGCCACGTAGCCTTTGGAAGTTCTGTTTCATTTCACTTTAAGTCTAATAGTTTGACTCTACCTCAGTAAAATATAAAGCTAGAGACTTTGGTCCTTGGTCCTGCAAGCATCTCTGGTAATGTCATACACAGAGGATAAGAATTGGATCCCCAGTATGTCTGTCATTTATAAGGAAGACATAATCTTAATAAAAACCGTGGTGAATGCTCACTTGCCCAGCATGCCAATCTGATTGGGCATGTAATGGCCCGACTAATTTGGCCTCAGCATTATGGTCACATCTTTTGGAATCTAGACTTGGCATTGAACACAAACATCACTTCCCAGATTGGTGGAATGAAGGCGCAGTACTGATTTGAAATATGTGTGATTTGAAAGAATGGAATGATTGGAGAGGCAGCAGTCACAAAGAGTGATCCTTTTGACTGGTTCTTCTGTGGTACTTAGACATCCACCTTGAAGAATACAGCTGCTTGAGGAATATAGATGGTGCTCATGTGGACTGTCAATTTTGTCTTTAATGTGGTTGAGGAGAGAACCCCATATACAGATAACAAACCACCACCAATCAAGGATAGCTTAAGAATGCATGACATAAACAAGATTACCAGGATACACTTTTTTATTCATTTCCAGAAAGTGTTTTGAAATTAAAATCACTGCAATCTTTTCCCCTAGGACTCTCCTATGCACAAGGCCCTCTTTTGGGTGGCAATGGCAGTGCTGCAGCTAGATGAAGTTAACCTTTATTCAGCAGGTACAGCACTACTTGAGCAAAATCTACATACCTTAGATAGCCTTCGGGTATTCAATGACAAGGTAAGTGATCCACCCACTAGTAGACTGTGTGAGCAACCTTTAATGTACTGTGCATTCTTATCTTTGAAAGCAAATAAATCTGTGTGTATACTTCCTTGTTGAACAAAATAGTTGAGTGAAAAGAACTGGTGTCCAGTACTCTGACTTGCAAGGAAATCACTATTCCTACATTTAAGAGTCCTCATGTAAACCTCCTTATAAAAACTCTTTTATTAACGTTGGTTCCTACAGAACCTGAAATTCTACTGCAGGGTAAAAAAAAGAACCTGAATACATTTTGGGCTCTTCTCCAACTTCTCCTTAAATGTTTAACCTAATCTTTGACATGTCGAGAGAGCACAATCACAGCAAATTCATTCTCCCACCTCCAGAAAGAAAGAGAGGAAAAAAGTAGAAATTTATAACTTGTAATATTGCTTGGAATCTACCCAGACTGACACAGAGCACAGAAATGTCAACATTACACATAAGGATTTTATTTACATATTTTATTGCAAGATTCTAACTACTTTGGATTTCTGTAATTTTTTACCAAAAATTTAGTGGTATGAATAATAAGCATGAATAATCTGCAGCTGCATACCATCAGACACTGTTTTTCCTTAACAGAGCCCAGAAGAAGTATTTATGGAAATCAGGAGACCTTTGGAATGGCACTGCAAACAGATGGATCATTTTGTTGGACTCAACTTTAACTCTAACTTTAATTTTGCACTAGTAGGACATCTTCTAAAAGGTAGGAATAGAAAATGTGTTGTGCTTGTTTTCATGTCATATTCTAAGTTAGCTTAGAAGCATAACCAAGTCCAAGAATGAATAAAGGGTGAAATCCTATCCCCATTGAAATCAATTGCAAAACTCTCATTCACTTAAATGGCATCAGGGTTTCACGTTGTGCAGTGTGAACTGTCACTGGAGGTATGGCTTTATTTCTGTTTTGTTCTTTTGTGGTACTTTCTGTAAAAGTGCTTTCGCTTGATCATTTAGGCTTGACTCCACTTCAGGCTTACTGCGTATTATACAGGTGGTCATAATGGGACAAGAATTTAAATAAATATGTAGAATATCTGCCTGGACACTTGCAGTGTTCTGGTCTTTGGGAGAGGGCAGAAAAATAATAGTTTTAGTGTATGTTCATCATTCACTAATTTTGTGCTTTCTTACTCTGTATATATGAAGGGTTCTGAGAAATATCTCACGGAAGAATATTGGTAAATGCATTATAATAAATATGCATTAAAAACTAAATGCTCAATACTGGATTTCTTCATAACCTTGTTCCCTAGGATACAGGCATCCCTCTCCTACCATCGTAGCAAGGACAGTAAGGATTTTACACACACTACTAGCTCTGGTTAACAAACATAGGAATTGTGACAAGTTCGAGGTGAATACCCAGAGTGTGGCTTATCTTGCAGGTAAAAGAAGAACTACTAACCTTCTGCCTAATCAAAAGGAATGGGGTGTGTAAATTCTTGACGTTGGGTAGATAAAATAGTCAAAAGCTATTTAAAGAAAACTGTCAGAGAACGACGGAGCTGTTCAGAAAATTAGTCTGAAAGGTTAAATCAGTGAAGGGAATGCTAACAAAGTCGGTAAACTCAGCATGTGGGGTACCTAGTCACGTATCTGTTTCAAAATTCTGCCACAGGTTGGAGAGAGTTTCTAAAATGTAAATACTTAAATGCTTACATTAAAAAATAAAGCAATCGAGAGTTCTAGCCGCCTAGCAGGAATGAACAACATGGAGGGAAAATATTTAAATAAAATTTTAGATGTAAACTTATAGGGGACTGTTATGAAAAATAATTTAACTACTTTAAAATTACTTCAAAAACTTTAATTGATTTTAAGCATTTTAGTGAGAAATAATTGCAGCTTCCAATAGATTTGTGTATGTGCTAAGAAAAAAATTAAAGTCCATGGAGTACTGTGTAGACTTCTGAAAATGTTGCTGTCTTTGAAAACTTGTTCGCTTTCTTTGGATTTTTAGCTTTGCTGACAGTGTCTGAGGAAGTTCGAAGTCGCTGCAGCCTAAAACATAGGAAGTCTCTCTTGCTGACAGAGGTTTCAATGGAAAATGTTCCTATGGATACATATCCCATACATCACAGTGACACCAGCTGTAGGTCAGTCTGTCTCTCTCTCTCACTGTATTTAAACTACAGCAGTTGTGTGAACCTCAGTGAATACTTTGGGAAGAAAGCAGTACCTTTTGCAGTTTATTTAAAGATAACATGTAATGTGTTAAAAACTAGAACCAGCATTAAGAAGGGCTGCTTAAAGATCAACTGTGCATTAAGGGTTCGAGGCCTATGCACTACTTACGCACTATATGCTTAAGTGAGACTTAAGCGGTGTCTAGGGCTTATGCTAGCCTCTCTGCATCGGGCTGAAGTTTACCCTGAGTCTTGTCTCAACAGGTTTAAAAACATAATCATCTTTATTTTTCTCCTTTAGTAGCTCCATAAAATAACTACCTAGTGATCCCCTACCTCCTCCTTTAGCTGAGATTCCAGCATGCAATAGCTGGTAACATCAGTATTGTTTATGAACAGTGAAATCGTAGTCTAGGAGGTCTGCATGTAAGTGGAAGAGCAAGCCTGGTTTTATGAAATCCAGAGCGTGTTTCTAGAATTATTATTAGCATTTTTATAAAAACAAGATCTAAAAACCTTATAGATCAGCTGCTTATTGAATAGGGCCTTCCCTTTTCCTTATAAGTTGGCTTCCTTACATTGGGTAATTTTCTTATTTGTTTTTACCATTTCAGTAATATAATCACACAAGGTGCTGCATTTCACTGATAATTTTACAGAATTTTGCAACCAAAGTGGTTACTGTATAAACAATTCCAGCTGACAGCTTTAACTGTTAGTATTATAAAGGGGAAAGTTCAAATAGTTAGAAGGTTTCTAACCAAATATATGCAACTTTTGGTTTTTAAAAATTAAATTCCTCCGCACTGTCAGGACACTAAAGGAAAACCAACCGTGGTCCTCTCCAAAGGGGTCAGACAGACATCTTGCTGCCAATTACCCCACAGTGGGACAGATTAGTCCACGAACACGAAAATCCATGAGCTTGGATATGGGACAGCCTTCACAAGCCAACACTAAAAAGCTACTAGGTAAGTAAAACACTAGGTTTACTAGTTTGTTACATCAGTCTTTAAAAAGCTAAAACAGAGAAAATGGTTTTGGGTGAACATAACATATTTATTTGACATTTTTAAAATGGGCCCGTCCTTTCTTCCAGTGACGTACATAACACCTCCACAATACAAATTGGACCAACCTTCATAATTAAAGTCCCTCCAAACTAAGACTCTCCCCTCTTCCCTGCTTCCACCCACCCAATAGGAAGTCTTTATATAAAAAAAAAAAAAAAAGCTTTGCAGTGAAACATGATGGTCATCAAATTCAAGCAATGCAGGGCCAAAAAGAAAGCATATTCCAGAGTTAAGAATCACTTGCCAGCCCTCCCCATCAAAACTTAGAGGCTACTAACTTCACCACTTCTGCTGGTCTCAATGTCTGTGGTTAACACCAGAAACAAGACAGTCTCAAACCATTTAGAGCTTTTGGCAGTTGTTGCTTATATTTTTTTGTTGAAGTACTGAAATATATATTAAGAATTTCACTGCCTTTGAAAACAAATGAAAGAAAAAGCAGTTTTCAATTTTGCTGATTTGAGCCATGTCCTGTTTACATTTCATAAGGAATACTTAATAGTATTTGCTTGGGAAAAGGCAGATCTTCGGGACATAATTAAAATGTGTAAGAATTACCCTCCTAGTGGGAGAAGATGGACAAATTTTGGTTCATTGCCAGCTACATGTTACACTTACAGCTCCTTAACTTATTAGGTTTATGGGTGGAAAAGTCTTAACTGCACAGGAACAAAGAAGAATGATAAGAGTTTCCTGGCATATTGCATCAGTCCTCTTACATTACGTGACTTATATCTGCCTCTCCTTGCTTTGCAGCAAAAATTGCCTCTTAATTTACTTGGAGGGTGAAACTGGGAAATCTGAGCAGGGCTTGTTTGGTGGTAATTGTGCTAGAACAACAGTCTTGAAGATTGAGGGTTTTGCTCTGCATAGCCATGGAACAAGTACAACACATGCAATGGTGCATAAGCTTCCTACACTACCTTGCCCCACAATGCTTCAATCATGACCTCGAGGCTCTCGGCCCCCAAGGGGAGAGAGGATAGCGCAGTGACCAGGGCCACTAAATCTTTGGTCTCCCTGTTGAATTTTCTAATAAGGGCTCCAGTTAGTAGCAGTGGTTAAGCAGTTGGTGGTGTGAGCACAGGACCAGTGGAAACTTGAGCCCCCAAGACTCATTTAATATAAAGGCCACCAAGCAATCAGCAGATAGTAACAACTTTCAGTTACTTCCAGCGAATGTCGGGTTTGAATTGGCAATCTACAAGTCCATAGCCTATTACCTTTGACCTGAGCTGTTCTTTAAGCCATCTTTACTCTTCCTGTATTCTGAGATTTGTAGGGCTGCTGCAAATCCCTTTTCCCAGCTCTACATCAGACTTAGAGAGCAGTTTCCATTCTCTTTATGGCTAATTTACACTGAGAAAGTGGCATAAAGGGGCCTTAGTATAATTGAGAATCAGGCTCCTAGAACTCAGGATCGCACAGCATGTAGTATGGGAATGCCATGAAACGTGATTTTGGCCTCAGCGTGTTACTTAGCAGTTACTTAAGGGGCAGAATATCCTGGAATTCGTGATTTCAACTTGTCTGCAGGAGAGAGAGGGATAGGGAAGGATTGTGGCATAATGAGTGAGTACTCTGGTCAACTGGGAGTGATGACTAAGGCTAAGCTTATGTCACGGAGGTTGCGGAAGTCACGGAATCTGTGACTTCCAGCGACCTCTGTGACATTGGAGACCCTGCAGCATCCTAGTCTCCACAGGACCCCCAGAGCTGCCCAGCCGCTGCTTATGGCAGGGATCCCCCCCTGTAGTGGCTCAGCCGCCATGACCAGCCAGCTGCCCCCCCGCAGCTCCCAACCACTGGCAGTGGCAGAGGGACCCCAGAGTTGCTCAGCAGCCACAGGTCGGGGGCCCCCCCTGCAGCTCCCCTGCCACCGCCACTGTCACAGGCCCCCCTTGCAGCTGCTCAGTCGCTCAGAGGAGCAACCCCCACCCCAACAGCAGCAGCAGAGACACCCTGAAGTTGCTCAGTGGCTGGGGACAAGAGGCCCCCGCCCCCTACAGCTCCCCAGACTCCACCACTGGCAGGGACCTCTCCGCAGCTCCCAGCCCCGCAGAGTAGTGGGGGACCCCTCCCTGCCACTGGACAATGGGGTCCCTGCAGCTCCCAGCCAGCTGCTGGCGGGATGAGTGGGGAGAGCCAGGATGCTGAACCCTCCTCCCTCCCCATTTTCTCAGGGATGTTTTTAGTAAAAGTCAGGGACAGGTCACGGCTTCTGTAATTTTTTGTTTATTGCCCGTAACCAGTCCATGACTTACTAAAAAGATCCATGACAAATCATAGCCTTAGTGATGATATCGAAGTATTGGAGCGTACCTGCTATGTCCAAGCTTCCTGCCATGGCCAGCTAGATCATTACAGTGAGCTGCATGCTTCTGTTTCCTTCTCAAGAGTGGATCAAGGACTTGGAATAACTGTCCTGGCCACGTCATTTAGGATTATATTGCTTTGTAGAGCTTTGTGGGGGCCTGCACAATACCCACATCTTGTTTACCTCAAACCAGTGCTGTTCAATCTCTCACCTTTCATAAGCACTAAAATATACACACTAAGTGAGAGGGAGTAGTGACCCTGATAGTGACTCATGTTCCAGTAATAAGGCGTTAGAATATTTACTAAATGGGAGACACTGTAGTATGCTGACCAGGAAATAAAATGAGACACACTGGGCACGTGAGACTTAAATATCATTTTTTTAAATTGGCTGCCAAACTGATGTATATTGTGTTAGCCAAGCATTTCAAAAGATGTGACAGAAATATCCCAGGTACTAGTGTGACCGTATCTAGAGCTAATGTATCCACAAGTGAAGATTGTTCTAGGATACCAGTAGGACAAAGGCCCAGAGAGGTCCTGCTCTTGTTGGGATGTGCTTTGCTGTTCCATACAAAAGATATCAGTGTCACAGAGGATGGCGAGACCACCTCTCCCAGTGTTCTTGTCCATATGTCCTTGGTAGTGTAATACCTTCACAGCAAAAAACATTCAGTACCTTACTATTCAGATACAACGAATATCTACCATTGTTTACTGATTTCATTTCTTGGTGGTGGTTTTTTTTGTTTTTTTTTTTTTTTTAGGTACAAGGAAAAGTTTTGACCACTTGATATCAGACACAAAGGCTCCTAAAAGGCAAGAAATCGAATCTGGGATTACCACACCCCCCAAAATGAGGAGAGTAGCTGAAAATGACTATGACATGGGTGAGAAGAAAGACTAGCACTTTTAAACTGTTCCTAGTATTAAGTGCAGTGCATGCACATGAAAAGGATTATTACTAAATTCTGTATTCATTTATTTAGGGTACAACAAGGCAGTAGATACTCATTTGTCTTAACAAAGCAAGCCACCTAGAAAGTCTCCAGTCTTTTGCAACACTGGCAATTGAATCTAGAATCACTACAATTGAACAAAGTTAATACGGAGACCTAGAGTAAAAGGCAGCCAAAAATAAACATTGCATAGCAAAAAGAAATCAGATTATACCATTTATATTTTTATCAGTGCTGAATGCAGGGTTTTTACAAAGGAACCAGTGGCCTCATGAGTAGAGCACTGGACTGGCACTCAGGAAGCCTGGGTTGTGTTCCTGGCTCTGTCACTCGTCTGTTGGGTGACTTTGGGCAAGTCACTTCACCTCCCTGTCCCTCAGTTTCCTTTTCTGTGAAATGGGATATTGTTCTTTACCTACTGATGAAAAGTATTACACATGAGCTTGGTATTATTATTATTATTATTATTATTATTACAACAAACATGCTTTTTCATAACATACAAGTCATTGAATTGTGGATAACAAAAAGCTGTTTCATGGGAGTTGTAGGTGGCTGAATTTGATGGGATGGTATATAATTCTTTGTTTTTTAATTATTGTGCTCTGACTGAGTAAATTTTCTTTTCTGGCAGAAACCCAGAGAATATCACCCCAACAACACCCACACCTTCGGAAAGTTTCTGTGTCTGAGTCTAATGTCCTCCTGGATGAAGAGGTCCTTACTGATCCAAAAATTCAAGCCCTGCTGCTTACTGTCCTTGTAAGCACACTTTCCCCATATTATTTTTAATGTACTATATCTTTAAAACCAGCATGTATGTTTCAGTGCAATGCTAGTAGGGCTTGATTGATCAGGGTCTGTCCCTGATGTGTAAAAGGCATTCCATTTTGCCCACTAATGTCTAGGATGTCAAGAGAATTCCTTTTTTAAATGCATATTTAATATCCATAAACAGGCAAATATTTAATGTTCACATTTATGCACCTTTTTTCAGAGCACATCAAATTATCATCTCACTTTTTCACAGTGATGAGAATCACAAAACAAATGATGATGCTACAATATGTGCATTTTATCTATATATATATATATATATATATATTTTTTTTAAATCTTAAATTGCTGGAACTAGATTAATTTGAGTTTTAAATGTATTTGAGCCCAGGGATTGAGGGTTGCAGTATAAATTACTTTAAATGTTTTCCCAGCCTGTTCCAATGCTGTTCCCATCACTGCCGTCCTCTGAAAAGACATTCAAAAATGTTTAATCTGAATTTCTTTGTTCTTACTGAAACTCTTGGAAGTTTGAGTACATTTCTAAACTTTCATTTTTTGAAAACCAGTGGGGCAATCTTTGTTGAAAACATTTCTCACCAAAAGAGGGAAATGAATTGACCAAAATTTTTGCCAATTTTTTAAATTTTGACCAACTCGGTTGATTGTCAGTCTCCTGTGTGCAATGAAATACTTGAAATGAAAACTGTCCTTAATCACATTAAAGGATTTTTTTAATCTATCTTGCTAGTGCTCCTTTTTTGGCAATCAAGTGCTGTTAGTGATGAACTAGTGTCATCCCTCAATGACTGAAATCCTTGCTATAAAAAAATTAAGCACAAATATTCACCTCCCAAATCAGAGAGATACTGATTTTTGTTCTTTGCATTATGCTAGGCAACATTAGTGAAGTACACTACAGATGAATTTGACCAACGAATTCTTTATGAGTATTTAGCAGAAGCCAGTGTCGTCTTCCCAAAGGTTTTTCCTGTTGTGTAAGTAATTAAAACTCAGTTTATATAATAATTTTCGTATTCAGCTTGCTGCTTTACACTTGCATAAAATGACTTCGGGAACTGGATGTCGGGGGTTACAAGACATTTTTTACCCCTAGGTTGCTAGTTCAATTTTAACTTAGACTTGTAAGGACTGAAGGCTGTTACCATTGGAAGCTATCTAGTGGCCTATGTGAAATGAGTTTGGTGTTCAAGGTGGAAGCGATATCCTCAATACAGAAACCACCCAACAGTTGGTACTAATAAGTACCCATATTGACAGTTTTCACAGAGAGGCCAAAGGCCATGGAGACTGAATTATGCTCTGCCATAATCCTTCCAAGTCAGAGTTTGGGTGCTTTGGCCTGGCTCTGGGGAATAACAAGGGGATACGTGATACCTTTTAGATTTTTTCCCCCCAGCAGATAAACAGGCTTTTGGTTTGTTTTTTTTACTGGTGTTCAAGCGACTTGTCAAAACAAGTTTCAGAGCGGTACCCCTGGTAGTCTGTATCAGCAAAAAGAACGAGGACTTGTGGCACCTTAGAGACTAGCAAATTTATTTGGGCATCAGCTTTCGTGGGTGGGTTTTAGCCCACGAAAGCTTATGCCCAAATAAATTTGCTAGTCTCTAAAGTGCCACAGTAAAGTACTCCTTGTTCTTTTTGCTGTCAAAAACAAGTTATTTAAAGTGCAACCCAGGTGTTACTCCTTCAGTATGATTTTGCATACAACATGTTTGCTTAGTTTATCACTGTATTCTTGTCTATGTGCATTCAATACAGTTTAGGAATGTCAAGCTATTGTAGTGTAACTTGTGTGGACTTCTTAAATTCAGGTGTGCATGTTGTAGGAAGAATTATCACATCCTCCTGTTACAAAATGATGGTCAGAGTTAAAGGAATTTCACAAGTCACCTAAATTAAACTGGCAGTAATTGGCGTCCTTTGTGACAGTATCAGGAGTAATACCGAGGACTGAGTAAATCCAGAGATTCATTTTACCCGTTAATTATTTCCTTGTAAATAATTCAAATATTTGATTTTGCATGTTTGAGTATTTTGTTAATTGCTAATTAAAGAAAAGGGTTGATGCGTTACATTTTCTATGTCTGGGATTTTCAAAAGCACTGAGGTGACTTAAGGGCATAAGTCCCATTGAAAGTGAATAGTGCTTGTGCTCCTAAATCACTTGGATGCTTCTGAAAATCCCATCCCAATCATTTGTTTGATAAATGAACCTGCAGTTCATATCTAACTTTAACTACATGAACAAAAAGAAGACACTTACTTTTGTATTGTTTAGGCACAATTTATTGGATTCCAAGATCAATACCCTTTTGTCACTGTGCCAAGACCCAAATTTGTTGAATCCAATTCATGGGATTGTTCAGAGTGTTGTCTACCATGAAGAATCTCCACCCCAGTACCAAACTTCTTACCTACAAAGTAAATATCTTTCTGCTTTTTTTTAAACTGCTCTACTGTAAAATAAATAAATAAAAATGTTTCCATCAAGATTATTGCTGCCCAGAATTTGTTGTGTGGGTTTTTCTTAATTTCACAAATCTTAATGTAAGAATGTATTCATTGTAATAAATTACCTGTTTTAATGTAAATGTCAAATTCCTTGCTATGACTGCATGTTGCCAGCTGCTTAAGAAAACACTAAATGAAATAGGCTAGAAATTAAAACTCAGTAATCTGTTTTCAGTGACCACGGTGAGTGAAGTACAAAATGCAAATACTGGTCAAAAATTGCAAATAATAAATGAGATTTGTAAAATTCTCTTAGATGTAACAATCAAGTATCATGCAATTTATTTACTAGTTAAAGGTAATATTTTAAAAGCACCTAAATCCTGTTTTCAAAGTGACTTAGGCACTGAAAGTCCATGAGATTTAGGCTCCTGTGTCACTTTTTAAAATGTGACGTAGGGCTCCTAAGTCATTTGCCCTTGTGGAAATTTTATCCATGCTTAAATGCTTAACCTGACAGCATCCCCTTTCAGTTTGGGGCTTTTGAATTCATTTATTACACTTAAGATATATATTACATATAAAAAACAAAATTCAGCAGTTTGTACTTTTTACATGTTGAACACAAAATTCAGTCTATTTTTAGGCATAAACAATTTCACGGTTTGTCACTGTGAGATCCTTACATAATGTCTTGTTCAATATGTAAGCAAATCCAAGTGATGCATCTTGTATACTTTCTAATTAGTTTGGTTTCTTATCAAAATTCTGTGAGAAAATTGTTATAGGATGGTAATATTCAATTTGTTGTTATAGGTTTTGGATTTAATGGGTTGTGGAGGTTTGCTGGGCCATTCTCTAAGGTAAGAATAGTATAAAAAATGTAAGTTATTGAGAATCTTGTCTTTATTCTCTGTGGAGCACCAGGATACCCTTATGGCACTATATTGAAATATACAAAAATAATGGTGATAAAACAGACTAGCCCACTAGGCACTCTTTAATGTGTAAGACAGTAACTAGCCCTCTGGTGGACCTCACAAATCTTGATAGATTTGATAAGCAGGTATAAAAACGGATAATTTCACCTACTGTTAAACTATCAAAGTCAGGTAAGAGGAGTCAAGTTGGTAAATAGCCCTTTGCAATGCTCTCATTGCCATTGTTAAGAGGCACTTGATATATGTTGTCATTCAACACATCTTTAGTTCTTTATTAAATGCATTTTGTGGCTTACAGAAATGTGGAAATCAATACAGAAGTAAATTCACAATGATAAATTTCACGTTTTACACTGAATGCAATATTGTCTTAAGTATTGACCATCTGTACTGCAATTTATTCTGTTGAATCAATGTAACAAGGACCAAATGAGCAGAGATGGGCAGTGGTTGGCTATTTAGATTTAAAGGCGCACAGATAACGTTTATAAATCGACACATTCAGAACTAGACACTGGAGTTCACCTTCTAAAGGAAATTTTGGCATTGGTGCTACCACTTCATTACTTGCTGCTGCTGCTATCGAGTGGTATGTTCATATTATAACTACAGATTGCCTTTAGTGTATATTAAAATTAATCTGAATATGAGCCTAGATTGCGGATGCCCACATAAAATGCTTAAAGACGCAGACCAAAAAAGCAAACACCAGAGTAAGGTTTGAGGTAAAATGTATGTTGATATTGGTGGAAGTGAAATAGGAACAGATCTAATTTTTATTTCCACAGCAAACACAAATCCCAGACTATGCTGAGCTTATAGTGAAGTTTCTTGATGCCTTGATTGACACATATTTGCCTGGAATTGATGAGGAAACCAGTGAGGAATCCCTACTGACGCCTACATCTCCTTATCCTCCTGCAGTGCAGAGCCAGCTTAGTATTACTGCAAACCTTAACCTTTCTAATTCTATGACCTCACTCGCAACTTCCCAGCATTCCCCAGGTCAGTAAATGTTTTTATATTGCATATATAAAGGGAACATATTAAAACTAACATTTATGTAGCCCCAAAACCAAAGTTTCAATAATACTCTAGAGATGTTAATATATTAAGTGACATTACATTCTGAAGCAGAGCTTGATGTTGATTTTGTTTGTTGTGAAAATTGTCTTCTGGCCCTGTGAGTGGGATTCAACATTGCCATATGTTACTTGTATCTCAGTATCGATGTTAAATTTGTTAACAAGGAAAACTTGCAAAATGTCCTAGGGATTCAAGTTTTTCCTGTTGTTGGTGATGCATGCTGAGGAATAACAGCAAGGTGCAGCAGCATGCAGGAAAGAGCTACATTTTATTGTGTGTATATAATATTAGAGCAGTGGATGCTAAAAAGTAAACGTTTACATTCCTTTTGGGATGTCATCATATTTCATCACGGAAATAACAATATGAGAGTCAAGATAGGAACATGCAAATTAATGCCCCAGGGAAAAAAAATCCAAAACATCCGTACTCAGTGGGAGGCAAGCCCTGGAAAGCAGTAATGCTGAAGGAGACTTGGGGGTTATTTTGGGGAAACTAAATAGATATGAGTCGGTAATGTAATGTAGTTTAAGGCTGTACAGGCAACAACATGTCGTCACAGAACAGAAATGGTCGTCCTGCTGAATAAAAGAACTGGTGCTCCCACACCTGAAATACTGTTTCACTTCTGACCACATTACTAAAAAGATACTGGTAAATAGGAGTTCCAAAAAGAACTGCCACCAAGTGTTAGGAAAGAGTAAATGATGGAGGAATGGAAGACTTTAATATGTATAGCTTTGCTATGTGACCACTAAATGGGAGGAAATAAAGGTGTAGATGTTTGCATGCAGGGGAGTAAACAGCGAGCAAGGTGAGGAACTATTAAGTGCAGTATATGAGGATATGAGTGAGGGGCAGTAGGATGAAATGTTGAAAGAAAACGCAGGTTGAATGTTGGGGGAAATTTCTTGATCCATTAGGCAGTAGTTTTTGGATTGCTAACTTACACATCTAATTAAAAGTCTTTTCTGCCTCAGTGATACCAATATGGTGTATAATTTTGCCCTGTTGTGTTCAAATTGCTACAGCTCTGACACTTTTAAAAATCATCTTTTTGGTTCCATGCTTATTTTTCTATTTTGGATGCAAGGATTGGTAGTCTCTTGCTTGCCTTTAGGTCCGGTACTTGCCTCTGTTTTCTCTCTGGCTTCTTTTGGCCCAAAACCAGGAGTCAGTTGCACTCAAGAAATCTAGCCTTCCAGTTCTCCTTTCTGCTCACAGCTGTTGTCCATGTTTCTTCGTCTATATGATAAATATTAGGTTTGCAAAAGATGAGGCAATGCCCTGTAAAGCTGGTTACCAAATGAGTAACATTGAAGTGTATTTAAAATCCTACCACTTCATCACTTAGTTGTGACCTCAATGCAGAGTCTGTCCAGTGTCTTTGAAGAAGTGGATTCCAATTTTTTAGAACAGCTGAAACACTCTAGTTGATTTAATCATTGAAGAGAGGGTGCTAGGATTGTGTCTTGAGAAAACTGAGCCAGTTTAGGTAGAAAAATCCGTTATCCTGAGGAGAAACTAGCTCATTTCCCAAGTTCTGGCTAAGCCAAGGTGATTTATTTCACTAAATAGCTTTGTCCTGAATGGGAGAAGAGTATTAGCTTTTCAGTGTTGTACCTGTCTATGCTGCTTTATCAATAGCACAGCTCAGCCCTAGGGAGGCTTTTATCATCATTGCAGTCTTGTTGCTGTGTCCTTGTTATAGATGTTCATGCTGAGGACAAATAACGAGACTTGGGCAGTGAGAAACAGAAGAATTGGGGTGCAATCAGATTTATGATCGCAAGGTGTTAAAATTATCAACACTATTTTGCAGTAATGGTTACAGTAGATGTTAGTTTTAGAAATCCTTGGAAAAATCAGTTTTTTACATTGCAAGATTTTTTTATGTTCCTATCTTAATTTCTTAAATAAGAAGGTGGTTTTAGCTTTGTTTATAAACACTTCTGCCAAAAATTACTGAATATTATAAAGCAATGAATAGTCAAAAGTGTCAAGTTGGTCGACTTTGTTCAAAACAGAAAACTACATGAAGATCTTAGATGGTGTCTCAATAGTGTTACTGTGAGTATTTAAAGGGACACAGTTAAGTTAAAAATCAATTTCTTTCTGAAAATTTTGAGCTGATTCTAGGTACAGTACAAATAGCATGTAACATTCCTATTACAGGAAAAAGTTAAGGGAAAATTTTGTCAGTTTAATTTGTGTATTTGCCAGCGCTGTTCAGTAAATTCACTGTTTCCCTCTATGGTCAGTTAGCAAGATGGAAATTGACAGGCAAACAGGAGTAGGGAAAAATTAAAGGCATTTAAAAAATAAAATTCAGGACATGCTGGTCAACATCTTAATGGAAAGACCTGTCTTGCGGATACCTCTCATCCCACAATTATGTAACATCTCTGTGACAACTCCAGCACTTGTTTGCACATAGTAAAGTGATGTTGAGAAAGTATTTGTGTATTCTTAGCTTCTGTACTGCATTGTGTGTTGTGGTGGTCTTTTCAGGACAAAAAAAAATGCCGTGTATGCTTTTGCTCTTCATTTAATCACTTCCCATCTGTTTCGTTTCTCTGAACAAGGAACAAGTCAGCTCCCTGCAAACCACTAGCAAGTGTTCCGCCAACCACACTGGCCAATGGGAGATAGTTTGGGAGAAAACTAATTTTTTTAAAATTCCATTAACTTTAAAAGAAGGGTTGGCAGTGTCTGTTCAGTGTGTAAGTTTATTACATTATATTAATTTTTTTTGTAATAGACTATGTAAAATGCAGAGCTGGAGATTAGTCAGAGCATGCTTTGTCGTCACAAGACTGCTTCATCCAATAGCTTAGCTATCAAGAGTGGTTTAGCGCTGTAGGAGCTAAAAGATATCCTATACCTGGAGTTACTGCTACTGAGAGCAGATTTTTCTCAATGGTCTTATTGGATTTTTATCAGTTGAAGCATTTTGATTTTTCTGCTAGTGTTGAAGAAAGCAAAAGAGAGAAGCTTCAGCCTATAAGGAATTCTATATCTGATTCTTAAATTTCTTTAAAATTTACAAAACTGATTTGTATTTCTTGGCTTTATTTTGTGTTGTGGGCTAGTATTTTAAGTGAATTACTAGACCTCCCACCTAAGAACTAAGTTATTCCGTTAAATTTATCACATAGAAAACTCATTCCTCCCAAAGCTCAGTGGTAACTTTAAACTTTTTTTGCAGATGTTGCTTAATACAGAGGATGATCAGGGATGGTCTTGATATTACTTAGTCCTGCCATGAGTGCAGGGGAGGGGGACTGGATTGGATGACCTCTCAAGCTCCCTTCCAGTCCTAAGATTCTATGATGCATTTTAATTTTTTTAAACTTATTTTCAGAACTTATCAAATATATACAGTATATAGACACCCACTCCTGCCCTGAGGGGCTTAAAGCCACCCCTGGGAGAGGGCTGAGAGAAAAGCTGGGCTGATTGGGAGGCAGCCCCAAACAGACCCAGCTGGCTGTATAAAGGTCAGGGCAGCCAGGAGTTCAGAAGGCTCTCTCTGGTCTGAGAGGGAGCAGGGCCTGGCTGCCTAGCAGAAAGGGTACTGGGAGTGAAGCAGGGCTGGGGAAAGCCAGAGGAGCAGGGGAGCTCCTGGCTGGCAACGCCCCAGGCTGCAAGGCCTAGTTTAAGGCCTAAAAGGGCACTGGGTGGTAGAGGAAGGCAGCAGGTTCAAACCCCCTTGTCTGCAATGAGTGGCTTATACTGCAGTCTGCCCCAGGGAGTGGGGCTAGCTGGTGACTGGCAGTAGCCCAGACTGAGGTGAGGTGGGGTTAGTGGGTGGGGGTTCTCCGGGATGGGGAGACCCAGAACCTGAGTGTGGGAGTACTGCCAGGGAGGCAGTAACCCAGAGAAGGGGGCACTGGGGTCCGGGAGGGTCACAGCAGTAGCGGATCTCTGGCCGACAGAGGGCACTCCAGAGGGCTGGTGAGCTAATTCCCAGGGACGACCAGCAGGAGGCGCCGCCAGGTGAGTCTGCTCCAGCTTACAGAGGAATACAGAAGGACACATCAAGTCATCTATTAAGAACATAGTCATACATTACAATTTACATATAGGCCAATACTTTTGTAGTTTACCATTGATTGAATTTTGGGTACCCAGTTTCAGATACCTTAAATGGCTGGTGTTCAGAGATGCTCAAAACCTCTGAAAATCACCCCTTAAAGATATTTCAAGTTTGACACTTAAAAATTAAAAACCCTAATAACTAAGAATATCTTACCCCAGCTCTTAATCGAAATGTTACTTTGTCTCCTCTCTTCACCTTTATTTCTTATGAGTGTTTTGCCTCTACCTGAATGTACTCACCCCATTCTGGCAATTGGGTGGGAGACTTAGAATTAGAGCAGTGGTCCTCCAGTTTTCTCATTCTGTGGACCAGTTTGTAAGTCGCAGCCCTTTATGATGTACCTCAACCCCCAAATTTGCCACTGCTTGGTCCTGAGCTGCACAGATTCGTACCAGGTTAGCTAAAGGTGTGATGTTAAACTGGTACAACTTTGTATGTAGATCAGGCCTTGGTTTTCAAACGGTTCGGTCCTGTTGACCATTTAATTAGCCCACCCTACCACGTCTTTATGCAACTGTGGATGTGGACTAAGTCTTGCATTCAGATTAACTGTGCCATATGAGAGGCTCAGCTTGTTGGGGAAGTCAGATCATTGCTGTGTCTCTCTCTCACCTTCTGCTGTTATCTCAGGAGAGATGAAAGGAAGCAAGGGGTGAGAGAAATGTTATCCCCAGAATGAAATCAGTAACCCAAGCACACCAGGGTCGGCGATAGAGATGACCACTACACATAGTCTCTAGAAAGAGGTGAGGTAGCCACAGAAGCTCTAGGATGCACAAGAATTCCATAGTGATCCCATTCAACTAAAAGAATCAGCTGTTTTGGTGATGTCCATCTTATCTTATCACATCAAATTAATTTAGCAATAACCATTGATTAAACAAACAGGTTTTTATTATTTTAATAATTCAATTTATTAAGATATTTGCAAATATTAACATTTTTCCATTTCCTGCCTTTGGAAACAAGAGAACTAGGCAAAATCATTGTCTATAAATGTTTTGTGTCTTATTCTGTTTTCTTGTCATGGACATTATTCACTTATATTTTTTCTTTCATTCTGTGTCCGTGAAGCTTCTCTGCCTTGCTCTAAATCAGCAGTTTTCATGCCGCTTCCTCATCAAGGTACCCTCTACTTTCATCATATTTGCACGAGATACTGCTTGATCTGCATTAGAGTTGGGCTTAAGGCATGAGAAGTAATTTACTAAGCTCTTTAAACACAGGAATGACTCCAGACACAGTACTTGTAAGTAAGTGCAAAGCTGTTGCTTTTCTTGTATTATCAGTAGCTCCTTACTTGATACTTAAAACCCAGCAGGTGGGAGTGCAAGCCCCGTCCACAGGAATAAGGCAGGTTTGAGAAGAGAATTGGCACCTAGATACTCCAGTGATGGGCACCCAATGAAGATAATCAACCGCAGATATTAGCAAAGAATAAGAGAGAGAGGCCAAAATGTTTCATTTGAGTTCTTTTGATTAATAGGAAATCAGCTTAAACATCAGTTGTATACCACCAGCACTTGCGCACAAGAGGAGTTGTTTGGAACCAGCTTTGCCAGGTTAATTATTGAAGGCCACATGCTGCTTTTTTTGAGAGGCAATGTCATTTTGAGGCTTCCGTTCATGTAGGAAGATACAGAAAGAGGTGCAGAGAATGTGTTATGTGCTCACTGTTATAGACGCCTTTCTGTTTTCCTTTATCTTGTGGTTTGCCTGAGCTCTAGGTTGTCTGCACCTGTGTGTGTGGAGCGGCAGGATGAAATAAGCCACAGTGGACAGCAGGAGTCAGAATTTAATTGTGTTTTGAATTTAGAAAATAATCTTTATGCCTGTAAAATAGTGGGCTTGATTCTCCACTCTCACTAGTGTAAATGGAAGGAGAATCTAGTGACTGACAGAATGAGAGGCTGATTCTCATCTGAATGAGACAGAAGACAGTTGGAGGCAGTTGATTAAAATGGCTTGGAAAGTTTTTATTCATTCAGTAAACAGTCACTTGCTTCCTCCTTCCATAATTAGGTTAAAAATTATCTGAAATTCCATTAACATTTTTTCACTGTCACTAATTTTTGCTCTATGCCGCATTTTAACTATCATTACAATAATTTTCTATGTACAGTGTTTGTTCTATTGCTGAACATTAACACGATTGCTCTTGAATATTCCTGAACATAACACACCCAACACATTCATTTTGCTGCAGAAATAATGAGGTATAAGCAGTGCAGGAATAATTTTCAGTCTGTACACAGTTTCAGTATAAAATTGATATCTGTTACTTGGAAGCAGGTTTGGATTAAAGTGAGATTTCAGCTCCATTGCCTCAAATTAATTACTTTTTTGTTTTAGGATGTTAGTGATGATCTTTCTGGACCCAAAGTCCCTTCTGTGTGGAGTGACTTTTTTCACATTTGCAATGTCATACGTTTTTTGTGTGAAGTTCACACTAAAATAGTTGGAACTTCTGTTTGCTTTGTTCTGACATGAATCTTTTACGCGCTAAGTTATTTACAATTAACTTATTGTAGCTAGTCCGATATTGAGAGAATAGGGGTTAAAGCTGTTTAGAAATGTCTGTGCATGTGAACATAAATCCCATTTCGTGCTTTCATCCTGACATTCTGTACTGTAAGCTTCATTCCACCTTTACCATATAGAGGTGCACTTGTTTAACCACAGTTCTGATCAAGGTTTCCTGTCAGTGGGTAGTCAGCACAGCCATTTGACACAGGGTGAAGTTTCCTGTTAGACCCATTTTATGACCTCTATCTTCTGTGGTGGAAAATATATGGGTTGGTGCTTTAAAAAACGTCTGGTTTACAAATATTTAAACAACACTTCAACTGGTGTCTTTCATCACTTAAACAGCTCTTCAAGTGATTGTCCGCATGGTCCCCTTCTAATGCATATGTGCTCCACGTGCATAAAATCGGGTTCTTTTGGCCAGCAGTGCCATTGGGATCACACCTGAACCTTCGATTCCCTGCCACATATCCCTACTGAGGGCATAAAGGGCAGAGTGAGCCCAGCCATCTATCAGCTCCTTCTTACCAGAAGCAGAAGGATGTCTGTATGTTGGTAAGATGTTTACATCCTACATGTCAGAAGGATGTAAACAGATGCTGCCCCTAATGACATGTTTACATCCTTCTTACCAACCATAGCTGCAAGGACATCTGTTTACATCCTTCTGCTTCTCTGTCATACAGACTTGATAGTGTTAACATTATTTCAGTACACTTGTTATGTGACACACCTCTAATAACAATGTATAAAGTCTGGGGTTATTTCTGCCCAGTTGATAGAACAGTTTTTTTGAGTCTTTTGTGGGGAAATTAGAATTTGTGCAAGGTGCTGAATTGGCCGCCCGAGGGTGAAATCCTATGGCTGTTCAACAGTGCAATATGGCCAGTGGCAACGCAAGTTGCATTCCAGTTACACTATCATGGTGCCTTATTCCTAATCTGGAGGGCCAGCTTTCAGAGGTAAGGAAGCACTTCCCTCACCAAGACCCATGGTCTCTGCTGACACTGCAACAAGCCCAGTGCACGTAGTGTGTGTGAAGGGGATATCTGCCCACGGGGAATTGGACTGAAGCCAGTCATTTCACATAGGCTACCAGCCAGAGCGCAGGAGTCAAGCCGGCAACCTGTCACTGAAAAAGCTCTTCTATTACCAATCCCCTGAACCATCTAGTCCCCCATGATCCTAGCGTTACTGTGCAAACCCCCCATCCAAGGGAATTTTCAGTACCATTTCTACTGGATGTGTAGTAGATGTACATTTGATATTACAAATTATATGAATATACATCAACAGGTATATCCTGTCAGCAGTGAACAAGACTATTAAAATGCAAATCTAATTACACACAGTTGAATTTTCTGTGGGTTTGCATACTGTTTATACTACCCAGTACATGACAAGGAACATGACGCAGATGAGATGTTATAAAAAGTAAGTCTACCTGTGCTTAGCAGGTATCTTTGAAATAATTCAGCTGTTTTAATTGACCTGATTAGTACACTAAACAAACCATATGAATCAGGCAACTCAACATTCTTCAGCATAGTTCAGATCAGAAGCATCTGAAAATTTTTAAATTTTCATTTTAAAAAGTATTTTCTGTCTGCTGCCAAGTTGTAGGCCAAATCTCAGTACAGTGTGATTTAAAGCTGCCAAGCTTTGACTCCGTGTGAGATGTTTATAATAAAAATATCAGAAATCCCTTAACTTGGGTAATGCTATCTGACTAGCACTATAAGAAAGACTTAATATAGCCCATTGTTGCGCATACCCCAGACCTACTGCTCAGACTTTGAATTTGTACATATTACACACCTGTTCGTCTTCTTTTCCAGGGAAATTTCTGGCCCATAACAGGAGGAGAGTATAATCCTTAGTTTTACATATCAAATCATGACTGAATCATTTGATTAAACTTCAATTTGCATCAGTTGTGCACAGTCCTATATAGCATCCACTTATATGCCTGATGATCCCAGTCTTACTGTCTGGCCGCTGCGGGGAGCTCCGGGCCCTTTAAATTCCCTCCCGAGCCCCACTGCCAGAGCTCCGGCAGTGATTTAAAGGGACCAGGGCTCCCCACAGCAGCTGGAGCACCGGGCCCTTTAAATCCCCGCTGGGGCTCTGGCAGCCAGGCTTGGGCGGTGATCTAAAGGGCAAGAGGCTCCAGCTGCTGCAGGGAGCCCCAGGCCCTTTAAATCCCCACCTGAGCCCTGCTGCCAGAAGCTCCAGCGGTGATTTAAAGGGCCCGGGGCTCCCCGCAACGGCTGGAGCACCGACCCCTTTAAATCACCACCGGGGAAGCTGGCCCAGTCCGGCGCAGCGTACCGGCTCTTGCTGGTATGCCGTACCAGACCAAACCCGATATAACCCGGTCTCACCTATAAGGCAGTGAGATTTTTTGGCTCCCGGGGACCACGTTATATCGGGATAGAGGTGTAGTGTAATAGTGGGAGGATGGTATTGCTGAAAGTATGACAGACCTTCGGCTTAAATAAGAACTGTTTTGTGTTCAAAAGGCCTTTATGTATATTCCAGTACCATCTAGAAGCCGCAGTGTGCTACCTTCACATGGAAGGACACAGTTCCTGAAAAGCTTACAATCTAAACGGACTAGACAGAGTTAAGTATTGTCCCCATTTTACAGATGGGGAACTGAGGAACAAATAAATTGATTGACTTGCTCAGCAAAGCCAGACACTGAACCCGGATCTTCTGAGTCTTAGTCCAGTGGCATAACCTGAAGACCATCCTTATTCCGCTAAAATATCCTTTTATTGAAACCCAACCAAAAAAAAAGTCTATTTCGTACTACAATGAAATTAGGTTTCCACTGTAACCCGTCAAAATGTAGACGCTGATCCAAGGGCAAACAGGTTTTTAGGCATTGTGATTCAGTTCATACACAAGGGAAATTTGAAAGAAGTAGTAACTTTAAATGATTGAAGGACAAGAGGCTGCATATGGCTTCAGCTAAGGGCAGAAAAGCATGGTATTGCTGTGCATGGATGTTGATATCTCTGAATACGTACTCACTAATATAAATAGATCTGAAACAGCACTTAGATATTAGCATTCCCTTCCAAAACTCATAAAATGTGAGCCTCGTATGCAGGGATTAAGATACTTGTGTGTGCACGGTTTAAATCACACTGGCCATACAATTTTTATTTTTTAATTGAAAATCTGTGGATAACACAAGTGCAGATGTGCATTCCTACACCTGTACTCAAAAAGTCTTCCTGTTTAGAAAACAAGGATTTATTGGACTCGGTGAATGGTTTATATACCTACATATTCTCTTTAGGGTGTGGTGAAAGCACAATAGAATAAAACATTCCAGCAAGTTTCCAGAAGCTGATTAGCTAATTTCTTCTCTTTTAAGATTGGAGGTAGATTAAACAAACACACACCAAATACAGGGAATAATTTTTGTTATAAACAATAGTTTCACAAGTCACAATTTTTCTGTTTGCTTTTGGTAATTTAGTATATGCAGCTTGTGTATATTTTTACATGTGTGTAATACATAGAGAGAGAGAGAGAGTATAGCATACAGTCTTTATACATCCTCATCTCGGTTCTTAATGAAAATATCAGATGCTGAAAAAGTTTTTTCATATTTCACTCAACTGCATCAAGTCTGTCTCTAGATAGTCATCTATCTAGAGTTTGAGACATCTGTGAACAGTAAGTTATAAATAAGTTATAAATATTTTTGAAATAAGTAATTTCCTATAGATTCCTTACCAGAATAGAAGTGTTTAAACTTTTACTGCAGAATACTCACAGCTAAAGATGTTTGTTGTGTGAGATGCTGTATTTCTGAACGCTACCTGTAAAAAGTGTTAAAACACCCCTATAATCTGTCTTGGAAACTCAGAATTTCACCTCCCCTGCAGGGTTTTTTATAAACTAACTCAGTGTTACTCATTAGAGTTCACCCTGCAGGTCATATGGAATTTTAAGTTGCCAGAACTGTATACATGTAAATGGCTGTGAAATTTTTCTGTTTTTACTGCTTAATTAAGCCATATAGAACTCTTTGATTCCCCTCCTCCTTCTCCCTCTTATAATATTTATATTAAGGGGCTTTTGACTGGGAGGTATGACTCAGCTCTGCAGGTGGAATACAAATGAACTCATTATATGATGGCAATATACTAAAAGAGGGTAATATAAATGGTGCTCTGCTTGCTGTTAAAGTGTTTGACATTTTACACAGAAGACCAGAAGTGGAGGGAAGGAGGCTGTTATGAAATGGAGCTAAGATTGAAATAGTAGATTCCTCTTGACTATATTGTATATCTAAGAAGCCTGTGGCCCTGCTAGTGTAATTTTATTGGCTTGGCATTTGCAATGTTAATTTTGCTCAGTTCAGCTTGATTAGAGTGTATGGAGAGGTGAGAGGTGTGAGCAATTGTAAATGATTGGAAGGCGACCTCTGCTGGAGAGTTATTGTAAGGTTTGTGTTGAAGATGCTCTATTCTGTGGTAATTACCATTCAGTTAAGGCCTGCTGCTTCTAGCTTCACCTGCAGTAATTCTTATTTCTCTTATCTTCTTTTTCTGCAACTTTGTTACTCTAAGTATAAAGAATGTCTCATTTTTTTTTCTGTCATTAAAATTCTTAAATGCCTTCTTGGTGACCACTTTAACTGAGGACAAACCTGCCTTTAAAATATTAAATTACAACATAAATGGAACTGAGAATCTTAGCCTCAGGAAAGTAATGTTGTTGTCACCTTTATTTCCCATCAGGAATTGACAAGGAGAATGTCGAACTCTCCCCTACCACAGGACACTCCAACAGCGGAAGGACACGCCATGGGTCCGCAAGTCAAGTGCAAAAGCAGCGAAGCGCTGGCAGTTTCAAACGTCACAGCTCTAAAAAGATTGTGTGAAGCATTTTTTTTTTATAAACTGACTTATGTACATGGGCTTCACTAGTGGCCCTCCACCAGTTGTGATGCTGCACTTAATTCTTAACGTTCCCATCCCACCAGCCATGTTGCCAGATGATCAACTCTTAAAACATTGCCTGAATTTTAATGCCTTCTTTTCTTTTCTTCTATTTTTTGGTTTAAGCCAGTATTTCAGAACCATTCAACGGAACCATTTGTAGATCCTGAAGAACTTCGTAGATGAATGAAGTACGGAATTCTTTAACAGTGCAGTACAGTAGCTGTCCAAATATGAAAGCCATTTCTCATAGACCGTTTTACCTTGCTTCTGTTATATGCCTTGTTTGTTTCTTCTTTAAAGGAAAGTGTTAATGTTTAATCCTGTTTTGCACACTTTTCAAATTAATGGCTTTATGAGCCAGGGAAGTACTATAATCCTTGTTAATTCAAACCCTTCAGATTTTTAGCTGTGGACTTTTTTTTACCATACTTAAAAGCAACCTTGAAATTAGCCACAGTGCAGTAAACCTAACCTAAGGTGGTTGATAAATTACATCTTTAGTAATTAGCAATAAATTTAAGAGGAGGAGGAGGCCACTTGTGTCTCTTCATTTGCCAGAAAGTAGCTTCATATATTTGGAACTGTGTATGGACCAGACTGGACAAACTGACTTTTTCCAAAGCAAATTTTATTTTTTGCTGAACTTTGACTGCACTAAAAGAAATGGATGTATAGAGAAAAGTAAATCATCAAGAACTGACTATTAATTATGCTCTCTTAGTAGCTGCTTGGAAAATTTATTACTTTTTTTGTTACCACATATCCTATATGTTACTTTTGCCCTTTCCACCAATTTTATGCACCTTCAAGTTCTGGCAGAATAACTATTTGTGAAAGTTGTATGAAGTAACTTTCAACTCACTCAGAATTTTGTTTAGCAAAACTGCATGTGTGCTGCCCATGCAATGATACAAAATCATTAATGTTCACTTCAATGCAAAATGGTACATGAATTTAAAAATAACTGACATTTTTGTCAAAGACAGGTTTTGTATGAATGTTTGCAATGCAATTTCTGCTATCAGCGTAGACATTTCTCTCAAATTTGTCTAGCAGAATTTTCCATTTTTTTTAAACTTGCAAAAATTGTGTTTGGGGTTTATACGAAGTAAACTGAAATTGCTTTCTATCACTGTGAAAGACTCATCAACTTACAGTAGTATATTAACAATGGATGACTGTGATAATATGCTGCTATGTTGAATGATATGTAATGAAGTAGCACGCTGCAAATACTATCTCTATGGACTAAAAATGTGCGTAACATTTTGATCTCAGAGGTAAATATAAATTCTGACAAAAGAGGGCATGTCATCTGGGTGCTCACTTTAGGGCTAAATATATCTACTGTTAATGCCAGGTGGTCCCTGTTGTATGTTAGGATTTAGCAATTTATGAATGGCTTGAAAGAAAAAAGTATATAGTATTTAAAAAAACAAACAAAAAAAACCCCTCCCATAGTGCGATTTCAGTAGTGGCTTTCAGTAAATCAAACTCCACAGCTAAATTAATAGAGAATGGTACAACTAAGTGTTCACATTTTATTGATATAGCACATTATTCACATTTATTCACACAGTAACAGTGTAACATGTTTATGTAAATAAAAATTTGCCTTTATTGTATTGATTCAGAAAATAACAATTTAATTTTTTTAATTTGTTTACAGTCCTGGAAAAACTATGAACACAAACTTAATATGCAAATAGTTTGCCAAAATAAGAGGAAAACTTAGAATTAGTAGTTATCTTGAAATAGATATGTTGGAAAATATTGAAGACTTGTGCAATTAACCAAACTTTTTTTATTCTTGATCACGTAGGAGCTGCAGTAGAAACTTAATTATTAAAATTCTACAAAAGCTATGTATGAAATGGGTTATGAGGATAGAACTGAATTTAGGAATAGAGCAATGACCAATGCCAGGTACTAAGCTGCTATGCATTCATAACCTTGGATATCACAGATAAAATCTCTTCCATCTAGTACATCCAATTGTGTAGTAGTCAGTTTCAAAATCTGTCAGTTTAAAACCTTGATCATATTGAATCAAGCTAATTCTAGCCCTGTCAGTTTTCTCAGTGTTGAGTTTTGTTAAAGATAATGAATCCTAAACAAAACTCACTAATACATTTTTTCTCACCATAAGGCGGGGAAATCTTTTTAAGGTAATATGCTGTTAGAAAATAGAAGCTTTTAGCTCTTTCAGTTTCCCTGGTGAGCTAATTTTAAAAAATATTGCTTTTTTCATGTTTATTACCAAATCAGTTTGGGTTGGGTTGAGTGTATTTAAAACTACCTTTTCCAGAGTTCTGAGATTGCCTGAAGAAATTGGAATTCATAAAAACTATGTGCATTTGAAATGTGTATGTTGTGAAATCAAAATACAGTGATCAAAATTATCCTTCATGTGACAACCACAGGAGTCTCTCAATATCCACTTGACCAAAACTGATTCCATGTAAAATAGGCAATAAAAAGTAACTCACCATAGTAAAATGTCCTTGGGTGGGAGGGATTGTCTCAACATTTCTACCATTAAGTTGGGTCAGAAGATCTGAACCTTCTAGAGCAGGGGTGCCAAACTCATTTGGAGGTGAAGGCTGTATTCTATGGTTTATTCTAGTCTGTGGGCCAGCGTATAAATTCAGGACCATATATATACTCTCCACACTGTACAGTGGAACAGCCACCAGTGTTGGTCGGAGGGTTACAAAGAGATCAAGGGAAGAACATGGTCTTTATATAGTGACTAACCATCTAGTGATAAGTTATTTGTTCAGTGCCTTATTGTCACATTCTTCACTCAGAAAATCTGCTCCCCAGTAGACCCACTGCTACATGTTCTTTCTTAATTCCTTACTCTCCTTTCTTGTTTTTTTCCCCCTTTTCTTGTCTGAGACTTCTGCCCTTTTCTCTGCATTTCTTTCCCTGTGGCAACTGCCACTTCTCAATACAGTGCTTCACTCCCTCCCCCGGCACCTATTTCTTTTACTAAAATGGTCAGTGATTAAATAGTTAATATCGAGCCTGAAGTATCACTGGGCTTCTGGTACTCCAGTCCAATTAACAGGGAACAGAGGAGTTCACACCTGAGTCATTGTTTCAGACAGCTGCAGACTCAGCAGCCATCACTGCATTGGTTACACTCTGTTTGTGGGCCCTAGACACTTTGATTTACAGGAAAGCTTAGATTTTGGAGACTCTGCTTCTGACATGCGGACCACATAAATACATCACGGGGACCGTATGTTTGACACCCCTGTTTTAGAGCATGTTTATCCATTATGCATTAACCACATTAAGTACTGTAAAGAAGATTGACATCTTATTGTTTGTGTTTGTATTTTCCCTGACTTAAAGTTAACTCGGTAGTATTTTAATAGTGCATAACCTACCTGTTAATTATACCAATGCTTCTGCTTTAATGTGCATGCAATTTATTTTCCATGAAAGGAAACATTTCAAATAAGTATTGTGGACTGAGCATTTAGGAAAGTGCCAGTGCTCTATTCCTAATTGGTTTGTAGCTTTTAGGGCTTTTTCTGTTTCATTCTAAGGTTAATATTTTTCAGATGTAATTAAGCACGTTTTAATGTTATGCAACAGACTTACCACAGAAAGTCACTTTTAGTGTTGGCCACACAATTTTTTTTAATGCAGTATATTCACCTGTAAATAGATTTTGTGTAAAATTTGACAAAGTATATTTACTACACTGTAAATACATGTGACAATATATTGTATTATTTTGCTTTTTTGTAAAGCAGTTAGTTGCTGTATATGTATAACATACAAATTTGATTATTCTAGTGTTAGTAATTGTTAACTACTACTTCTCCTTCCTGCTGGTGCGTTATGTCATTTAAAGAAGAAAAAATGCTGTGTACTATAAACTTACACTGTGTATGATAACTTACTATTTCCATTTGGGCCTCAACTTTGAAAATGTTTCCTTGATTTACAATCCTGTTAATATTGTAAGCAAGTGTGCAGCAGCCGGTGAGAATCCTGCTGACTCGAACACAGTTGGTAACTTGTAGGTAAAACTGTAGAAATTATGGTTTCAAATAATTGTTGTTCACCCTATTTTCCCCTCATGTATGTACTTCCCTTTTTTTGAAGTAAAATGTAAATTCAACCTGCTTTGAGTTGTTTGGGGGTCATTGGCTGCTAGGTTTCAAGGCTGACCTTTTTTTCCCTCTTATCCTTTTCTTGTCACTCAGGGTACAGGGATTTGTTTTATTCTTTTGGAAACTAGAAGTGGGTCTGAACCAAGAACCTAATCCAAAACTCATCAAGGTCAGGATTCTTCTACTAACTTCAATGGGGAAGTCCACAATTGTGTTTAAAGCTGGTGATGTGGATTTGTGCCTGTGAATATTGCTGAATGCTTTTTCTCCATAATTGTTTATTTCTAGATCATGGTTAAACTAATTGGCCCAAATTCTGCCCTCAGCTAAGCATGGGCAACTCCCATTGACTTAAAAGATTGCTAATAACTTGTAGCAGAGTAATTTCATGTCACCTCACATCAGTCAAAATCAGTTTATCATAATTTAAATAGCTCAGTGTTTCAAACCCATTTATTTTTAAATGTAAATTTAGTTTTTTAATAACTAAAGGTGGCTGCTTAGTCTTTCTAAAAAATCTTTCAGTATAATCTGTCTATTCAAGCTTATTTTAGAAGCCTGGAATTTCAGCTATGAATTAAGTATCAATTAAAGGCAACTTTTATGGCAGCAGCTTAATTATAATCAAGTCTGTTTTCTTCCATGTGAAAATATTACTTTCCTGTTTAAAATGTATAAATGCTTATATTCGGCCTTCTTTCTGAATTGGTAAAAGATGTCAGAGAACATATTCACACACTTGATGGTTGCTGCAAACTAAACATTGCATCATTTGACCCAGATCAGTGAAGAATATATTTATACACTCCACCACACGTACATGCGTGTGCGCACACAATATTTATAGATCTACTGACTTTTGTAACACAGAATGCTGCCCTCGCCAACAGTTGGGACTGCATGAAAGTAAGAGTAGCAGTTTCTGAAGATTTTTTTTTTTTGTACGGGGTCGGGTTTCCCTAATTTGCTATCCAAAATAAGAAAAAGCAGTAATGCCATATTTTCCAATCCCTTTTTAAACTAGCATCATTATTAATCTGGTTCATTATAGATGTATGCACAGGGTACCGAGCGCCACCATCCCATCGGCACCAAGACTAAGGAACGTCACAGCAGTTCCTGTGTCACACAGACTTATCTGTTTCATCGGTACCACAGTCTCCTCTCCTTGTGACCGATGGTACCACCGTACTTAGCCAACCCAGCTCTCCACAGCTTTCAATGCAGTTCTCTAGTGGGGAAGACGATGGAGAGGATATACGGCACTCGGCCCAGCTTTCCTCTCCTATGGCTACACCTGTAACACAGCCCTCACCAAGCATGGGCTTCACTATAAACTTTACAAATCAACCCTGGTACGGCCAGCCCTGGATGCCCGCCATGCCCTTCCAACTGCAATGGCCATTCTGCCAGCCATGGGCTCCATACCCACAACAGCAACAACAGGGAGAACCACCCCTCTGCCCGCAACTGCGGCACCTCAACCACCCGTATGGCCATCGAAGGCACCTTCTGCCATCTCAGAACATAGAGCTGAAGAACAAGAGCAACTCTCGGACCCAGATGAACCACCTGACATTCAACTGTCATCTTCCTCACCAGATGACACGATTATGCCTCCATCTCCCACCACGGCAGACAATTTCAAGGAGTTTCAGGAACTTTACAAGAGAGTGGCCACTTCCCTAGACATCTCTCTGGAAGAGGTCCAGGAATCTCACCACAAGCTAGTGGACATACTACAGACGTCCACTTCATCCAAAATTGCCCTTCCCATGAATCATGCGATTATGGGCCCTGTGAAGTTGCTTTGGCAAACCCCAGCATCGATTCCACTTACTGTAAAAGGTCTGATAAGAAGTATTACATGCCAGCCAAGGGCATTGAATTCCTTTTCTCACATCCAATGCCGAACTCACGTGTTATCGATGCGGTGAATGAATGGGGTAAACAGCAATACTATAGAAACACCCTGTATGATAAAGACTGGAAATGGCTCGACCTATTCAGCTGTAAAGCATACTCTGCTGCGACATTACAATTGAGAATTGCCAACTATGAAGCCCTACTGGCAAAATGCATAATTATTGTGATCATAAGTCTCGGAATTTATAAACTTTATTGCAGATGACAAAAACGATCAATACAAAGCATTCATCACAGAGGGCCGACTTATCACCAGAACAGTGCTCCACGCTGCCCTTGACTCTGCTGATTCCACAGCAAGATCCATAGCAACAGCAGTTCTTATGAGGAGAGCCTCCTTGCTTCATCTATCCAGTTTCCCAGAGCCAGTGCAGTCCACCGTAGAAGACTTACCCTTCAAAGGTGCCAAACTCTTTGCGGACAAGGCAGACGAGTCATTGCATACCCTGAAAGACTCAAGGGCCACCTTGCAGTCTCAGGGCATCCACACACCTAGGAACAAGAGACGACAGACCACTTACCAAACTTCTCAATGGTTCCAACCCCCTCCATGTACTCAATGGAATAGGTATTCCAGCCAACGGGCGGAAACAGAAAACTATGAGAAGACAATCTGCTCCCTAGACTGCTACCTCAGCCATCAACCTCTAGACAACAGATTTGAAGCCTTGGTCGAGGGCTTGAGAATCCCATTTCTCTCATTGCTGGCACCATCTGTCAATGGCAAAACTTTTGGAGATTGCCTACTTCCATTCTACCCCATCTGGCAGTCCATCACCACAGACAGATGGGTATTAGAAATTATCAAAACTGGGTACTCCATTCCCCTACCCCTTCCCCGTCCCTCTCATGACCATCTACTGCGGGAAGAAGTGAACAATCTCCTATCCTTGGGAGCAGTAGAACCCGTACCAATCTGAGTACAGAGCAAAGGGGTTCTATTCCCACTATTCTCTCACTCAGAAAAAAACAGGACGTTGGAGACCTATTCTTGATCTACAGCAACTCAATAAGTTTGTAAAAACACAAAGATTCAAAATGGTCACACTAGGCACCATAATCCCAGCATGGGGGGAGGGGACTAGTTCTCAGCCCTCGACTTACAGGACGCATATTTTCATATATCCGTCCATTCCTCACATCGGAAATTCCTCCACTTCATAATAGCACAGGACCACTTTCTGTACATAGTTCTATCCTTTGGCCTTTCCACTGCTCCGCAGGTATTTTCCAAAGTACTTGCCGTAGTAGCAGCCTACCTCTGCAGAGAGGGAGTAATGATATTCCTGTACTTGGATGACTGCCTGCTGAAGGCACCAACCCTTCAGGCAGCCATAGATTCCACCCAATGTACGATATACCTCTTTAAATCCTTAGGACTTCAAGTAAACGTACAAAAGTCCACCCTAACACCTGTCCAACACCTGGAATTCATTGGAGCGGACGTCAACTCCCTCCAAGCAACTGCCTCCCTTCCAACAAAACACTTTCTGACTCTAACCGCCTTAATTTTAATAGCGTGGAACAGCCCACAGGTGTCTGCCAGAACTTACCTGCAACTCTTAGGCCATATGACCACAACGACCTTTATCGTCCAACATGCAAGGCTATACATGTGTTGCCTTCAAGCCTGGTTACATACAAATTATGCTCCCCACAGCCATAGCATAAATTCCTTACCATGCCAAATGCAGTCAAGGGACTCCCTGCTGTGGTGAGCCAATCCGGACAGCTTTTGCAGGGGTGTGGCATTTCTGCAGAATCCACCAGCGCTCACCATCACCACGGACGCATCCTTCCTAGGCTGGGGGGCACATCTCCAGGCACATTCTGTACAGGCCCACTGGTCTCCAGTGCAGTCCCAGCTTCATATCAACCTGCTGGAACTATGAGCAGTTCAAAATGCTTGTTCTCATTTCCTACCAGTAATCCAAAACAAAACGGTACAGATTCCCTCAGACAATGTAGCCACCGTGTTCTACATAAACAGACGAGGAGGAGCCCAGTCACGCTCCCTGTGTACAGAAGCCATGTATCTTTGGCAGTGGTGCATCAAACACAATGTGCATGTTATAGCTTCGTAACTACGTGGCTGCCAGATCAACACAGCAGATGCTCTGAGCAGGAAGTTTTATCAAGACCACGAATAGGAGCAGAACACAGAGGTCATCCGAGATTCTTTCCAGATGTGGGGGTTCCCAATGATAGACCTCTTCGCAACCGCACAAAACTCCAAATGCACCCCCAGTTCTGTTCCAGAGTAGAACTCGGTGGACATTCTCTGGGCAACGCCTTCCTCAAGTGGCATGCTCCCCTCCTATATACTTTCCCCACCCCACCTTAGCCCGTGTACTTCACAAGAAAAAAACCAGATGGATCCAGAGTGATCCTAGTAGCCCCCTACATGGACACGACAAATGTGGTACCCTTACCTTCTCCACATATCCGTCTGTCCCCCACGCATGGTCCCGCTTCTGCCTCAACTTCTGTTGCAGGCTGCAGGTCACATCCACCATCCAGATTCCCCAAAACTTCATCTCAAAACCTGGTTACTACATGGTTCTCGGGATCTGAAATGACCCGTTCCACAGAGGTTCAAAACATGTTGTTAAACAGCCGCAGGGCAACTACCCGACACATGGACATAATTGAAACTATTTGAATCATGGTGCCAACACAGACTGCACATGTCAGGCTCCTTACCTCTTATTTTAGTCTATCTACTGCAACTTAAACAGACAGGACTTTCCATGAGTTCCATCCGCGTACACCTCTCGGACATCATGACATTTCATCATAAAGTCAACAGATTCACTATTTTCATGCATCCCATCACTAAATGCTTCTTAAAGGACTCTCCAACTCCTCTCTGGAAGTGAGAAAACCTGCTCCACAATGGGACCTCAACCTAGTTCTCCTTGCCCTAACTGAGCTCCCTTTCGAGCCCAGGGCTGCAAACTCATTACTACACCTCTCTGTGAAGGTTGTGTTTCTAGTGGCCATTGCATCTGCCTGGGGGTGGGAGAACTAGCTGCTCTCATGATGGATCCACCCTATACAATCTTTTTTAAATAAAGTATCTCTCAGACCCCATCCTAAGTTTTTACCTAAGGTGGCTTCATTGTTTCACCTAAACCAACTTATATACTTACCTACATTCTTTCTGAAACCACAGACAGTAGACAATCCAGACTACACTCCTTGGACGTCCGCAGGCTTCTCACCTTTTATATCAGTAGAACAAAAAATTTTCGCAAGTCCCCAAAATTTGTTGTTTTTATCACCGAATGATCTATAGGGCAAATCATTCCAAACAACGCCTATCCAAATGGATATCAGACTGTATCAAACTCTATCTCCAGTATGAATGACATCCATCAACTGGGATCTGTACATATTCTACTGGGAGTCTTTCAACCTCCATAGCATTTCCCAACAACATCCCTATTGTGGAAATCTGTAGGACCGCAACCTGGACCTCACCGCCCACTTTTACACAACACTATGTATTGCAACAACACACATCTTCCGATGCCTTGTTTGGTGTCACAGTGCTTTCATCTGCTACGACTTCAACTCCAAAGCCCGCTCCTTCCACTGGAGGGCACTGCTCTGAAGTCACCTGAAGTGGAGCACCCACAGGAACACCACTCGAAGAAGAGGAAATTACTCACTTTGTGCAGTAACGGAGGTTCTTCAAGATGTGTGTCCCTGTAGGTATTCCACTACCCACCCTCCCTCCCCTCTGCTTCGGCGTTCTATCATATACAGACTCTGTAGAGAAGGAAGTGGGAGTGGGAAGGTTGGTCGCATGGTGCTAGTTAACCACCTGATGCGGCGTGAGAAGGTGACTATGCGCCGCAACTGGGGCACTCCTACCTTATATCTCTGGCTACAAGCGCAGGGGCGCAACGACACCTAAAGTGAAGCACCCACAAGGACACACATCTCGAAGAACCTCCGTTACCGCACAAGGTGAGTAACTTCCTCATCTTGACTGATCTTTTTGTCCTTACCAGAAAGAGGAATAGATTAAATTGTGCAGCTATTTATGAACACTTATGGAAATCAGTGGTAAATACCAAATCTACCATAGGAATTGAGTGAATTGCCTTCTAATATTGAGTCCTTTTGTCTCTTAATCAGAAATGGCAGCCGGGAAGCTCCTTCTACTGGCCAATGGGGATTTTTCCTAAAGAGGATCTCTAATTCCAATCTAAATTATTTCCCCTGATACCATACACCAGAATATGGATTACGTTTTAATTCCCGTGGTCCGACTCCCTCTTGTGCAGGTCACTGACCCTTCCATTTGTGATCACATAACATCACTGTGGTCATTACAGTAATTGTTTAAGTGGAAAAGTAATATTAGAACCATAATTTATTTTGAGCTATCTTTTAATATAGTGTAGCACCTGGATCCAGGGAGATAAAAACCAGTGCCATCTGACCAGTAAGTGCTCCACAAATCACAACTGAAGAACCGCTCCTGTACTTGGTCCTGATATCGCTGTAATGTTACAAAGTTAGAGGACTCAGAATTCAGAGCTTTAAATATCGTCCTGGATGTGGTCATAGAATATATTCCGTGAGTAGTGGGATAAAATTGGAGAGATGGTAATTAATGTTCACTCATTCACAATTGCTGTGGTACTCCTTTAATCCACAGAAGCCCATAATGTGAAATTGAGTATTCTAAAACCCTCAGATGTGTTTGTATAAACATATCCAAATTGCCACGTCTCTAAATAACTCTTCTTTTCATAAAGCCTCAGCCATTGCATGTTAAGTTAAACCTGCAGATACTATTGATGACTGTAATAAGATCTAACATGTTGATAGTTTTTTGTATCTTCAAAGTGCTCCATAAACACACGCATTAAAATTCACACCATCCCTCTGAGGTGGGTAAATATCCTCATTCTACAAATAGCAGAAACCAATTGTGACTCATTCAAAACCACAGGCTGTCATCATCACAGCTAAGACTAGACTCATCTCCAGCTACTTCACCACACTAAGTGACTGGATAACAATGAAAATACTTCAGGTGACAAGGGAAGAAGCAGCACTTCCCTGCACAGACAGGATTTTCAAAGTCATTTGTGTCACTACATGGTAATAAGGGAGAATGATCCGTTTCTTGTAACAGTTGTCTGGCAATTGTGATTGATTTTTAAACATCTTGTAAATGTGGCCAATGTTATCATGGACCCAATATAAACTGCTCAGTAGGTGCGTTCAGATTCAAAGCATCAGCCTACACTCCGCAAGGTAGAAATTTTTGGACAAACAAATCTCTCTATTGCCTTGGTCTTGTCTGGAGGTCTCACCAGATAGATTCAGTTGCTGGAATCAGCTGTTCAGAAACTGATGGATGACTTTTTCTCTTTGGTTAGTGAAGTCAGTATAAAAATCCTCATGCAACAGAAGCATCTCTGCTAGTCGCAGGCACAGTCTAATATATAACCTTCCACCTCTTCAGATTTGTGCTGAAGCCTTTGGCACTGGGTTAAACTCTGCCTTCAGATGTGTGTGCATGACTCCCCCTAGAGTTTGTGTGGGGATGTCCATATCGTACGGGAGAATTCAACCTGCTATGTCCAATCACATTCCTTTGCCGCTTAAGACTCATCCATGTGCAATGACGATAGTCCTTTTTTGGCTCCTTTTTCATGCTCATGGATCAATCGTAGCCATGTCCCTTCAGGTGATGTCCCTGGGAAGGTGGAGGAAGCAGCAATGCCTTCAGACCCTTGTGGGGCAGAATTTTTTGTTATGATTTGTTATAAAATAGTCCCCTCTTTACCTGCAAGAAACTGCTTAGGAAAAACCTCAAACTACTCAGTTTCATTCAGGCTATTAATTCAGCTCAGCAGCCATTTATTGTTCCATATTCTTCAAAGCACTGGAAGACTATCCCTGGTGAAATGTGAATTTCCACCGTTCAAACCATTCAAAGGCGCTATAGAATGGGCTTGGCGAGAAGTCGTCTTTAAAGAGGGGAAAGTCGAAGAGCTGGGGACACTCAGGCTCCAGTTTTATAAAACAGGATTTTATATTCAGTCCCAGAATGAACTGCTCACCAATTACTTTGTACAAAGGCACCACATGGGCAATTCCTGTTCTTTTGTAGCTGCTGCTTTTGTTCACACTTGCAAATGTCGTGCTGGCATGGTTTCCTGGCGCTTAAATCGCTTTCATGTTCTCTGTCTAGCCATAAATACATCGCAGGCAGTATGCTCTAGCTAGGGAAAGGGGTCTCAAACTGTGGTACCAGTGGTGGAATACAAGCTTATGGAAGTAATAAGCTAAAGACTTACGTTTTGGGTTGGGGAGAAGGGTGTCTCCCTCTCCCCCCCAGTTTCAAAGCCGTGGCACACTAGGAAATCGGTGAGAAGCACAATGCACTCCTGGGCTCTTCCAGTCAGTGGGGTGAATAATAGTTGCTGGGCAGGCCGGCACAGTGGGTGGGCAGGTGCTGTGGCTGTGCAGCTGGACACTGACCCCTCATTCGGCATCAGCCAGGCCTGCCTTTCTGCTAGGCCTAGCCCTCAGCACGCGCTTCGCCAAGCCATGCAGCTTGCAGGGAATGTGGGGGCTCCATCTAGCAGCACCAGAGTTGCCAACCCCTCCAGCCGCTCAGAGCTGTGGGATCCAAACCTCCCGCTGGAAGCTGCTGCAAAGCAGGATCCCCCGGTGCTGCCAAGGCTGCGGCCTGGCTCCAGCATTTAGGGGGAATTGCCTCCTGCCTCTGCAGCGCAGGGGGCACGTGGGGGTGACCCCTGGCTCTTCAGCATGGGAGCAGCTGGCTGGCGGCTGTTTGAGCTTTCCCCAGCAGGGGGAGACCCTGAGCAGGTTATCCAGCATCTAAGGGCCTTGCTGGGCCCGTCTGGAGCTGCTGAGGAGCAAAAGGGGCCTCTTGGAGCTGCTTGGTGCCCAGGTAAAGCCCCCACTGCCAGCCAGGGCTCCCCTGTGTCTGCCCCTCACCTCTGGGACCCTGCCCTTGGGCACGAGCCCCCCGTGCCGTACACAGCCCCCCCACCAGAGCCCCCTGCTCCATACATAGCCCCCCCTCACCAGAGCCCCCTGCCCCTGTGCACAGCCCCCCTCACCAGAGCCCCCTGCCCCTGTACACAGCCCCCCCTCACCAGAGCCCCCTGCGCCATACACAGCCCCCCCTCACCAGAGCCCCCTGCCCCTGTACACAGCCCCCCTTACCAGAGCCCCCTGTGCACACAGCCCCCCTTACCAGAGCCACCTGTGCACACAGCCCCCCCTCACCAGAGCCCCCTGCGCCGTACACAGCCCCCGCCTCACCAGAGCCCCCAGACCAGCCTCCCTCATCAGAGCCCCCTGCCCCTGTGCACAGCCCCCCCCACTAGAGCCCCCCGCACCCTACACAGCCCCCCCACCAGAGCCCCCTGCCCCATACATAACCCTCATCAGAGCCCCTGACCCTGTGCACAGCCCCCACCAGAGCCCCCGCCCCTACAGCCCCCACCAGAGCCCCTGCCCCTGTACACAGCCCCCCACCAGAGCCCCTGCCCTACACAGCCCCCACCAGAGCCCCTGCCCCTGTGCACAACCCCCACCAGAGCCCCTGCCCCTGTGCACAGCCCCCCACCAGAGCCCCCGTGCCCTACCCTTGGGCACGAGCCCCGTGCCGTGCACAGCCCCCACCAGAGCCTTGCTGGGCCCGTCTGGAGCTGCTGAGGAGCAAAAGGGGCCTCTTGGAGCTGCTTGGTGCCCAGGTAAAGCCCCCTACTGCCAGCCAGGGCTCCCCTGTGTCTGCCCCTCACCTCTGGGACCCTACCCTTGGGCACGAGCCCCTGTGCCGCACACAGCCCCCACCAGAGCCCCTGCCCCATACATAGCCCCCTCACCAGAGCCCCTGCCCCTGTGCTCAGCCCTTGCCTCACCAGAGCCCCCAGACCAGCCCCCCCACCTGAGCCCCCTGCCCCTGTGCACAGCCCCCCCACCAGAGCCCCCCGCGCCCTGCACAGCCCCCCCACCAGAGCCCCCTGCCCCTGTGCACACAGCCCCCTCACCAGAGCCCCAGACCAGCCTCCTCACCAGAGCCCCTCAGCCTGTACACAGCTCCCCTCACCAGAGCCCCTGCCCCTGTGCACAGCCCCCTCACCAGAGCCCCCGCCTCCTACACAGACCCCTCACCAGTGCCCCCTGCCCAGCCCCTGTACTCAGCCCCCTTCACAGAGCCCCTGCCCAGCCCCCCACCACGTGCCCTCTGCCCTGGTACAGCCCCTTTACCAGAGCCCCCTGCCCCTGTACACACGTCTCCCCTACCAGAGCCTCCCTTTCCGTGTACAGTTTCCTCACCGGAGCCCCCTGTTCCTGTATATGAACCCCCATCATGGGAGCTCACCTTCACATGGACTTGCCCCTGTACACATGCTTCCCTCCAGGGCCCCCCCCTTTCCATGTACACATCACCAAAGCCCCCCGGGACCTGTACCCATGCACCCCATCACTGGAGACTCCCTGCCCCTGGGTTAGCACGTGCGCGCACACACACACACTTTCCCTGTACATGGACCCCCTGCCCTTGTACACACACACAAACATACAGTCTGAAAGACAATCATACTAATAGGTGCTTCACTGGGTTTCTTTTTGATGTGCTGTCTAAAATCCTGCTGTTTAAAAATGTGCTTTATAATCGGCGTCTTAGGTTTCCTTGGGCATTTATATTACTATAGCATCTAGCAATCCCTACATCAAGCCTATTAAGGCCTAAAATAAACGTGCACAAAAAGGAGACATTTGTATTGTGGTACATCAAACATCGTTTTTGTAAGAAGGTGTTATGTGAACCAACAAAGTTTGGAAACCCCTGGTGTAATGGATCAGGCTGGGATTCAGGACACCTGGGTTCAAATCCTGCCTCAGCCACAGACTCTCAGTGAGATTTAGGCCAAGTCACTTAATCTGCACTGTCATAGTCCCCATCTGTAAAGTGGGGGGGTTGTACGTCCCCAGCTCACAGGTGTGCTGAGGATAAATCCATTAATGGTTCTGAGTTGCTCAGATACTACGGTGATGAGAGCCGTAAAGTACATAGATAGGAATATAGTGTTTGTTTTTATTCCTGATTAGGCTTTCAGAAAAGCTACAGCCAACCAGGACTCTGATACAGGGGGTGGTAGTGACAGCTCTATTTCAAAGCAACTGTGTTCCTTTCCCCCAGGTAAAGTTCCTGATTTATAGGTGGTGCGTCCCATAAGTGTTGCAAGATTTGTTCCTTCAGCTGGCTGTCAGTATGTTTAAGAGGCTCACCAATGAAAATAAAGACCAGGGAAAGAAGGGTGGTTTGGAGAGTTTAGAATAATGTTTCTTTTTATGAGTCTTGTTAGAACAAGTGAAGTTTCTGCTTCAAAGCTGTAAGGAAGAAAGAAGTCTCACAACTGCAGCCTTAGAGATATTGAAATGGTATGGCCTGTAAATGGTCAAGAGTGACTCTGGGTGCACCTCATCTGAAATATAAAATTGTATTTTAAATCACCTCAGAGGAACGAGAGAGACCTGTCAGGTTAGGGGAAGAGCCCCAGGAAAATTGGTTCCGTATAACAGTAAGGGTGAGGTTTTCATAATCACTCAATGTTAGTCTAACTTTGCCACCAACTTCAGTGGGAGCACAGTTAGGCCAATACTGAGTGCTTCTGAAAATCTAGCCCTACGTTTCCTTCTGGCTTTGTGCAGCCTGGTTTTAAATGTCTCAAGCAATTGTCCTTGCCATGCGCCTTGGGTGTAAGTGAACTCACTAGCAGCACGTTCTTTTCCTGAGCTCTAGCACAGGGGTAGGCAACCTATGGCACGGGTGCCGAAGGCGGCACGCGAGCTGATTTTCAGTGGCACTCACACTGCCCAGGTCCTGGCCACCGGTCCGGGGGTCTCTGCATTTTAATTTAATTTTAAATGAAGCTTCTTAAACATTTTAAAAGCCTTGTTTACTTTACATACAACAATAGTTTAGTTATATATTATAGACTTATAGAAAGAGACCTTCTAAAAATGTTAAAATGTATGACTGGCACGCAAAACCTTAAATCAGAGGGAATAAATGAAGGTTCGGCACACTGCTTCTGAAAGGTTGCCAATCCCTGCTCTAGTGTCAGTTCTTCTCCTTAATGTCCACCCTTGTCCTCCTGCTATCACCCTAACAAACTCCTCTGAATGTTCTCCCCAGGCTGGCTCCCTGGGGACCGTGGTTCCATCGATCGCTGCATGAGCTCAAGTCATTTAACTTTGCTGGGCCTCCGTTTCCTCATCTATAAAATGAGGAAGGGTGCTACTTCACCCCCTCTGTTCAAGTGCTTTACAGTCTGCAGAGGGTTAAGTCTGTCTAAGGAATGTGGATGCCCATTATAACTGGCTGATTAAAATGAATGGGAATTGAGCATCCCCATCCCTGCCAGGGCTTTGAAAATCCCATATCAATACAACAGCCAGGTGCAGAAGAGGCGAGGCAGGGTGAGGCCCAGCTGGGGCGAGCCTCTCTCAAGGACACTTATCTTTGAGGGGTACCAGATCCTAGGTAATCCCAGTAATGGCAACAGTGACAGCTCCAGACGCTAGTGACGGGAGTAGGACTGCCTTGTCCCATTTAACACTGGGCATCATTCCCTGCCTGCTGGCTGGCTGTTTGCTGTGACCCGTCTCCCTCTTGCTGTCTTTCTTGCTCCCATCCAAGTGCTTCCGTCATCCCTCTTCTGTGCTGCTCCCTTGCTCACCCCCCTCGTTACTCGCTGCCTCCTGCCATTCCTGAGCTAACCACTGCCCGCATAAGTTAAATACAGGACACTAATAAGCCATCAGGTCTTCATCCTCCTCTGTGTTCTTGCCAGCCCCTTCCCCCTTGTGTATTCAGCTTGTAAGCTCCTCAGAGCGGGGACCGTGTCTGCCTCTGCCCAGGAGCCTTTGGGTGCTGCTGCAATACAAATAATGAAAGAGCAATAGAGGATTATAACGAGCCGTGCCCCAATCCTGCAGTGAGCCCTGCGCTAGCATTCCCCTGCCTGTCCTCTGGAAGCCAGTGGGACTCCACATTCTGAAGCTCATTGTTCTAAGTAACCGGTCTGCTGAGGCGTAGATAGGAAGATGCGGAGCTTCATGCAGCAGTAGACAGCAAGGGGAGAGTGGTTTTTAAGTTGTCTGACACAGGGATCTGTATGTAGGGTGACCAGACTGCAAATGTGAAAAATCGGGACGGGGTGGGGGGGGTAATAGGAACCTATATAAGAAAAAGACCCAAAAATTGGGACTGTCCCTATAAAATCGGGACATCTGGTCACCCTACATATATGCAAGGAAAGCCCATGTGAAGAGCTCTGGGTAGTACATGTAAGAGAGACCCACCCACCCTTAGATAAACGTCTATGACGGCACACGGAAAGAAGATGGGTCAGGAGAAGCCAAAATGCTGTCTGCAGAGAGCTAGGCCACTGAAGGGAGTAGGAGCAGATCAGCAAAATTGGGACAGAAAATTAAAACACATGCATCCCTGCAACCACAGAAAACACACTGCAGAATCAAGGGCCAATCAGGTAACGTAATCCCTATTTAACCATATGCACACAATAAAGGTCATCCTAGGGGTTGCATGTTCTCCCCAACTAGGGTGACCAGACAGCAAGTGTGAAAAATCAGGATGGAGATGGGGTGTAATAGGCACCTACATAAGACAAACCCCCAAATATCAGGACTGTCCCTATAAAATCGGGACATCTGGTCACCCTAACCCCAACAGTGGGAAGAAGAGAAGCATGCTTTGGCAGGAGGGAGAGAGCAATTGCAGGAAAGAAGGATTAAGTAGGACGAGCAAGGAGGGCACTGGACATTAGGACTGTTAGGATCTATATTTAGCTTTGCCACCTGCAAGACCCATGTGCGTGACATTTTCAAAAGTATCTACTAACTTTGAGTGTGTGACTTGAGACAGCTAGATGTTGCTTTTTGGAGGTGCTGAGCACCTGTGACTCCATCTGACACCCCAAGGGGCACTCAGACCCTCTGCAAAGCGGCCACTTGGGAGATCCCCAAATTAGAGATCACATTGAAAAATGTGGGCCTTGGTGCCTCAGTCTCTCTCTCTCTCTCTCTCTCTCTCTCAAAGCGGGGAAGTATTTCCTATGTAGAGGGAGGTTGAATTGTTCTATGCGAAGTGCCCTGTGGAAAGCCATAGGGACTCGAGAGCAGATCTCCTTGGAAAAGGTGCAAACAATGTTCACAGAAGGCTGTCTCTTTTTTCAGTATCGTGTTTGGTGCAGTTTTGTGACCATCTCTGCTCTGCACAGGAGAATTCGTTTGCCCAATATGTGGAAACAGAGCTGTGATCGCTGCAGCCAGGCACTAGCTGTCCAGCACGGCGTGTAGGTAGGCTCAGTACGTATGTTCTGAGCCTTATCGCAATTGCCCCCAGCTGTTCTCATATTCTAAAAAGCACCAGTTCTCAGACTCTTTTGTCCTGGGTACCGCATCTTAGCAGATGGGTCATCTCATGGGTCATCTCCCCAGCCATTTGATGTCACTTACATCCCTGGGTCAACCTCAGCTTCAGTGAAGTGTATTTAATGTCTTGGCCAAATTGTGGACTCCTTATTCACACTACTGAGCAGTTACTCATACGAGTAAGTTGATTGGATTGCTCATGTGAGCAACTGCTCACCAATGTGAGTAAAGAGGCCACAGTCGTCTGAAGCTTTGTCCTTTTGGAAAAGTCATTCGCACCTCTTTGCTCTCCCTTCCCCTCTCTGCCACATGGTCTCCTTTGCTTCCTGAAACAAGGAGAGCCAGCACCATGTGATCTGCCAGCTCTTCTGCAATCGCAGCACACACAGAACTGTGCAGCTATAAGGAAAATCCTCCCAGCTGCAGATACAGCTGTTCGAAGTGACACAATCATCCCATCTGATTTCATTCCAGCCATGGCTATTCCCTAGATACCATTAAGTATTCTGAGACAGGAGCCCTTGCTGAAGTTAGAAGATATCGTTCAGCATTCTGAGTAATGACCTGCCCAGACCCATCTGAAAAGCAGCAGAGAGCGGTACATGCAGGCAAATGAAACCAATCTCACACTGAAACAAGGGAACTTGCTGTGTCAACTCCAGGTTGCAATCATGTGCTCTGCAGGGCAAGTCAGGAAAGAATTGCTATGATGCTTTTTTTTTAAAGACGTTAATAGAGTAATTTGTGCTTTATACAAAGGCTTGTGAAAAATCAATAATTAATTGGTCTCAGGGGTACTGACATGAGTTAATCTATCACTTTATTTGTTTTCGATTATCCCATTCTTTAGTACCATGCTGGCTTGTTTTACCCAGGAACCTGGGCTTGTTTTTTAAATCATTACTCTAATTGAACTAGCAATCAGAGGCCCTTTTTCTCACTCACACATGATCTCAGAGGCATGCATTAGTTCTGTGAGAAAAATGGAATTTGTCAGGGATGCAGTTATTCACTTTATTAGCATGATTTGATTTGATTTGAGGAGAGCAGTAAAAATGATATAAGGTTTAGAAAACCTGGCCTGTGAGGAAAGGTTAAAAAAACTGGGCATGTTTAGTCTTGAGAAAAGACTGAGGGGAAACCTGACAACAGTTTTCAAATATGTCAAGGGCTATTGTAAAGAGGACAGTGATCAATTGTTCTCCATGTCCACTGAAGGTGGGACAGGAGGTAATTGACTTAATCTGCAGCAAGGGAGATTCAGGTTAGACATTAGGAACTTTCTAACTATAAGGATAGTTAAGTAGTAGAATACATGTTCAAGGGAGGTTGTGGAATCCCCATCACTGGAGGTTTCAAAGAACGTGAGATGTTATGTCTGGAGTATTGGCGGGTTTGCTTAATGCTTTTTAAAGCTCTCTGAGATCTTCACATGAAAGATGCTGGAATGAGAATAGCATAGTTGTATTTCCCAGTATATGCAGTGTAAATGTATAGTGTGTTTTGTAGCCTTAAAATATTAAAGAAATGTGATCCAGTTGCCTGACTTCTCACTATGCATCTCTGGGTACTGTGGGCAAAACACCAGGACTGAGACAAAACTGCACATTTTGAATCCTGCCCCTTTTTACTCACAGTAACAAAGAATAGACAAATACTTACGCAAGTGAGCAAAATAAATCCAATCTGGCTGACCTAACAAGAGTGTAATCTTCCAGTGTCCCGATATGTATGTGATCAGGAAAAGCAATCCTACGCAGACCCTGTACTGTGAATCTTCCCTACTACTCATTTACACTGACAAACATGATTTGTGTGTGCTGTGTTACAGCAATACAAATGTGTTACTTAAAAAAGAGGTGCATAGTTATAAGCCTCAATAAGCAAATCTTGAATTAGATCTAACATATGGTATTGACTTTACGATGAAATATTTCTTATGCCCTTTGAATAGGACTATGCCTTTAAGAGCTGGGCAGACTAGGAATTCTCTCTAAAGGAGAGGTTCTTGCAACAGATTTTTGGTGTCCTCAGAGTGCAGCCACCAGCTCTGACAATTCTTCCTAAAATACTTAATTAACTTTAGGAGAAACAAAGGAATATGCACATAGACATGTCCAAATCATAGTAATTTATGTAGGATTTTTTTTTGCAGACTCAATAAAAATAATGTACAGTTGTCTATTCTTTGCTGGACCTAAACAGAATCGAAACACAAATAAGGTGTTTTGCAGGGGCCAGAGGTGTTAGGAGGGGTGATGAGATCAGGAAATGGAGCCCAAAGCCCCATGCCTGGAGCCTGCCACCTCAGGGCTAATACCCAACCCCACAGCCCCTGGGAAGGTGGGGAACTCACTGGCTGCCTGTTCTCCCTTTTGTTACTCCAGAGAGGGGGCACTGTTTTCCCCTTCCGCCTTCCCCGACACCAGTAACCATCCAGGAAGCTGTGGCCACAAGAAAAGTGGCTGCATTTGAGAAATGCTGCAGGTATAGAAGAACAATTGCCAATCCGAAGGAAGCATAGTGGTGAATGAAAGACCTGTTAGTGCTATAGTAAGGGAGCTCAGTTTGGAGATCCTAGCTGCTAATTAATGGAGATTTGGGCCAGATTTTTAAAGGTACTTGGATGCCTAAAGATGCAGATAAGGGCTTTGTACGATTTACAGAATGGTGAACTCCTATTGACTTTCAGTGGGAGTTGTGTCTAACCTGCTTGGATTTTGTTAATCCCACGACTTGTCTATCTGCATGTTTAGATGCCTAAATAATCTGGCACTTGGTTTAGTATCCCATGAGTGCTTAGGCGGATTCATGGTACTCTTTGTCTTAAAGTATTTTCCTTTAATTGTTTCTTGCAATTCAGCCACCTCTTGGCCAGAGAGTGGTAATCAGCACACACCACGTTGCATGAGAAGTGAGGGGCAGTGGAAATTTTGACAAGGATACCACCACAAGCCCCTAATCTTATTAAAAAGCACTGCAGCCTCTGTAACATCCAGCAGACAAGATCAAGGTGGTTCAGGTCTCAGCTGAAAGAGCCACCCAGGGAAAGTGCACTGAACTGATGCTTATCTACCTTGGCAGGATAAAACAACCGTGCTGGGATTCAGACCTGTAGCCCCAGACTACGTAAGCCTGTCAAACCTGATACTGACACTGCTCATCTACTTTAGCTGGGAAGCTCCCCGAAAGTTTCAGGTTTCATTTCTCTCTAGGCAAGTCAGTCCTGCTGAGTCTCATGTGCTATCCTTGCACTCTCTCCCATTTTCTTCCCCATTAAACTCTGCCCTCAACTGCTACGTTGCTCCACCCCTGCCCTTCCTAGTTCTTTCCTCCCTCTGGGCAGCAGAACAAGCTAGGAGTTGTCTAAGTAGCTTTCTTTGAAAGTCCGCAGCCAATCTCTTTTATCCGCCAGAGCGGCCCAATGACAGGCTACAAGTATTTCCCTGGCCATTGCTCACAATGTAGCAGCAAATGTTGAAACAGAGAAAGCAAAGCAAGGAGGTCTCACTGCAGACACTGTAGCTACAATGTCATCTCTCCCTGGTCAGAGCCTGGCGAGAGGCAAGATGGCAATTAAAATGCCATCGGTTGCCAAGTGGGCACCTTACATTAGTTCTTCCACAATTGCTGCCCCCGTGAAGCTGTATTGGTGTTTGTGCAATGCTGGGAAACGTGAGGGGAAAATGCTTGTGTTGACAAGCCCAGCGCTGTCCATTCCCAGCTGGAGACCTTCCGTGTCATAGAATGATTCCAGCTGACCAGCTTGCAACTGCATCTCTGCTCCTATTTCAAAAGAGGCCCTTGCTTCACAGGCAGATATTTTACTTTATTGCCTGCTGCTCCATTTCCCTGAACTTACCATCATTCCCATCGCTCAGTTAACTCAAATTCCCCCCCGTTACTGTACGTCCTGGCTCCCAGACCTGTGCTCTTGTGCAGTAGTGGAGACTAGATTGCGAGGCTGCACCTTAAACAGATTGCCTCTGAAAGAGTGACTGTCGTTAATGTGGCTCATCCCACTTCCTATGTTATTTGGAGAGATGTATGAGCACATGTCATTCCTCAAATGCAGTCCACACACGGGGGTGAATCCAAACTCGTCCCTTGCCTGCTATACAGTTTTATTAATAGGGGAATGAACAGCAGTCCAACATTCAGTTAATATGTATGGCTAGGGTGACCAGATGTCCCGTTTTTAAAGGGACAGTCCTGTTTTGGCAGACTTTTTCTTATATAGGCGCCTATTACCCCCCACCCCGTCCCATTTTTTTCACAGTTGTTATCTGGTAACCCTATGTATGGCTGTTCCTAGGTTTGCTTAGCTCACACCCTATAGTCTCTTTCCCTATCGCACCAGCATGCTGTGCAAATTTCTGAACTACTTAGCTCTTTACATCTTTTTCCTCTGCTCCTGCCATTTCTGGCTTTGCACTTGTCTGTGTATAAATATGACCCTCAGAGGGGATGCTTCCTGTATTATAAGGCTTTATCCAACATGCTCCTTTAAAATGAAGGCAATTTAAACCATGGGGCCGGCTTTGCTGTGTAAACATTGCTCTGGCTTTCCTGCACTTCTTGACAGCCCTTATGAGTATGACCCAACTAAGAGCATAGCTGCAAGCAACATTTAATCAGGCACTAGTGCCTTTGTGACAGTGCTGACGCTAACAAATAGCTGATTAATCCCCTCAATAACCCATAAGGTATCGTTATTATTACTGGTATTATTTCCCTTTCATAGATAGGAGAACTGAGATGTGGAGTCTGTGCCTTAGGCTGCAGAGGGATTAATAGCTTCATTCATAGTTTTTAAGGCCATAAAGGTCCATTGTGGTCATCTAGTCCAGGGGTTCTCACAAGAAATTTTTTGGTGGCCTCAGAGTGTGGCCACCAACTACTGCTGGTGGCCGCTCTGACAATTTTTCCTAAAATATTTAATTAACTTTAGGAAAAACAAATAAATATACACATATTGTAATTTATTTATTTTGTTTTTTTTCCCCCCGCAGACTCAATAAAAATGATGTACAGTTTTCTCTGTTCTTTAGTGGACCTAAACAGAATAGAAAAAACAAATAATGTGTTTTGCCTGTTCTAGTCTCTTTTTGTTGTAGTGTCTTTTGCTTTTTTTTGTTGGTTGCTTACTTTTTAAAGACTTGCTAGCTAGTAAGTCTGTTTCTGTGAAAAGTGATACTTGTATTTTGTTAATATCATTTTTCACAGCAGCAGACTTGCTAGCAGGCAGGGAGGCAGTGAAAAGTGATATTAACAAACATACAAATATCACTTTTCACAACAGACTTAATCAGCCCTGGCAAGCTGAGGGACAAATTAAGCCCTGGATGGGGAAGTGAGTAGGGAGGCAGCTGGGGGCCAGGGGTGATGGGTGAGTCTGGGGACCGGAACCCTGCAGCTGCACAGCTGGAAACTGGGGCCGGAGGATGCAGTGGGGACCAGGGGTGATGTGGCGGGGGAGGTGAGCTTGGGGCTGGCAGTCATTGCTGCATGGCTGGGGGCTGGATCGTGTGTCCCAATGGCAAGAGTCTGAAACCCTGCGGCCAGGGGTCAGAGCTCACTGCTGCACCACCGGAGCCCAGGGCCAGAGGAGGCAGCGGGTGGGGGGTGGGATGCGAGCCTGGGGCCGGGGTCAGGGTCCAGAGCCCATGGTCGGGGATGGAGCCGCCCACCACCCCAGTCTGAAGGCCAAGTCCCATCATCTGCCTGCTCCTACAGCGTTTGTGGCTCCAGAGGGGGACAGGGCCCAAACCCTCCTGGCAGCCCTGGGGGAGGAGCCATTGCATTGCTCTCCCCACCCCATCACCACTCAGGAGGCTGTGTCCTCATGAAAAGCCCCTGGTGGCAGCATTTGAGAAATGCTGATATTCTAGTCTGACCTCTTGCATAGCACAGGCCAAAGAACCTCACCCAGGAATTGGTGCATCAAGCCCATAACTTCTGTTTGAAGTAGAGCTTGTATTGTAAAAAGAGATCCAGTCTTGACTGAAAGACTTCAAGTGTCAAAGAATTCACCACCACCTTGGGGAGTTATTGATGGTGCTATAGGTGTCGACTTCTTTTCTACCTGGGAGGTGTTCGACCTCCCCTCCTCCCCAGGCCCGTCCCAGCTCCACCACTTCTTCCAAGCCCCCACCCCTGCCCCATCTCTTCCCCGATCACACCCTGTCCCCTTTCCTCCTCTGCCCTCCCAGCTGTTCCGGGGCGTGCAGGAGGCGCTGGGGGCGGGGGGAGAAGCTACTGGTGGGCGGGAGGCACTGGAGAGAGGATGCAGGGATTGGCTGCCAGAGGGTGCTAAGCACCCACTAATTTTTTTCCATGCGTGCTTCAACCCTATGGATGGTTTAGCCTTCCCACCTTCCTAGCTCCAAGGTTGTTTTCCTCCCAATGAAAAAGTCTCTAAGAGTAAAAGGCCAGTATTTTACACTTGTTACTGATATGAACCAATGGAAACATACTTTAGATTTACAAAATAAATGCATGTGACAACCTTAATAATACTTAATTCGTATGTAGCACTTTTCAGCTGTAGATCTGAGAGTGGGGTCTATGTTCTCCTTTTACAATTAAGGAAACTGAAGCACAGACAGGTTAAGTGACTTGCCTACGGTCACACCGCAGGCTAGTGGCAGAGCTAAAATAAGCCCCCATCTCTCCTGAGTCCCAATCATGGCCCAGACATTGGATCACATTGCCTTATACTTATACATTCAAATGCAACCAGCTCTGGGGTGAAACAGGGCAACTGGTTAGCAATGCATCATAACACTATCCAACAAAGGAAAGGAAATGAAGTATATAACATCCCATTGAAACCACACACCAAACTGGAATTTGACATCCAAATAATAACTTTGTTTAAAATGGATTTTCCTTTGAGGTTTCCCATCCGTATACCGATTCTGCCATAGCCTGCCATCTTCAGTGGCTGTAGTTGCTGGCTAACATATTTGTCTGTTAAAGTTTCTTTACTTTTACAGTGCTTGTTGAAAGCTTTGTATAACAGCCTTGAGTTGCCACTGATTGCTTGTTTGAAGAGCACAGTAATTGTCTGATTTCTTTAGGTGATTGAGTTGTGCAGTCTCTGCAGATTAGGGTATTAGTTAGAATACAGACTACAGATAAACAAACAAATAAATTAACATGAAGGGAAACACAAGCAGACAACGACAGAGCCATTTTTAGCTCTTCCAAGGAAGTGATTCAGATACCAGTGGCTGCTAAAGAAGGCGGCATTGGGGGTTGCACAGAAATTGCTACGATTAGGAGGTGCCTCTGTCATAAAGATCTAAAACCAGCAGCATATGCCCAGTTGTTAAAAGGAGATTAAAACAACCTTTGCACCAGCCAAAAAGAGGACATGGAGGGGAGCATTCCCCCCAAGCCAGGGAGAGGAGATGGAAGTGTCTTTCTTATAATATCCCTTGAATATTCCTGTTATCCAGGGTGTCAAAAGCAATAGGGTGAAGTGAGTTATTACAGTAACCTCTCCAACTCCACAGTGTCGGAGTGTGGCTAGACTTCAAGCTGGGGGTGTAATGCCCAGCTCAAGGAGAGACAGTGGTGCTGTCATCCAGCTAATGCACTAAAAATAGAAGGTAGCCTTGCCCTTGGCAGCATGAGCTGTGGGACGGTCTAGAGAAGTGGTTCTCAAACTTTTGTACGGGTGACCCCTTTCACACAGCAAGCCTCTAAATGTGATTCCCCCCCACCCTTATAAATTAAAAAAAATGTTTTATATATTTAACACCATTATAAATGCTGGAGGCAAAGCAGTGTTTGGGGTGGAGGCTGACAGCTCGTGACCCCCCATGTAATAACTTTGCAACTCACTGAGGGGTCCCCCCCAGTTTGAGAACCCCTGGTCTAGGGTCTCCAATGGGCACATATTTGAGGCAGGCTCAGGAGCTCAGCCCAGGGGCCCGGGATGGGCGATGCGGGGTGTGTGTGTGCATAGGGCTAGGATCGGGAGCCTAGGGTGGGGGCGGGCCAGTGTACAGGGCCAGGATTAGGTGCCCTGGGTGGGGCATTGATGCTGGAACTCAGGGTACTCTTGCACCCCTGGCTTGGTTTCCATCATATACAGGGTTTACAGTTTGGTCCAATGGCTCTCAGCACCCCCACTGTACAAATTATTCCATCACCCCTGAGGTGGGGGCAGGGGGTGATCAGGTCCCCAGGCTGGGGGATGCAGAGGGGCAGGTCAGGGGCTGTGGGGGCAGAGGGGAGGGATGGAGGGGCAGGATCAGGGGCTGTGGGGAGGGATGGAGGGGCAGGATCAGGGGCTGTGGGGGCAGCGGGGCAGGATCAGGGGCAGAGGGGCAGGATCAGGGGCTGTGGGGAGGGGCTGAGGGGCAGGATCAGGGGCTGGGGCTGTGGGGAGGGGCGGAGGGGGCAGGTCAGGGGCTGTGGGGGGCAGAGGGGAGGGGCAGCGGGGCAGGATCAGGGGCTGTTGGGAGGGGTGGAGGGGGCAGGTCAGGGGCTATAGGGGGGAGGGGCAGGATCTTAGGCTTCCCCCACGTGCTCTCGCCCCTCTCTGCCGTGCCCTTGTGTGGAGGAGGGAGGTGGGTTGGAAAGGCGCATGCGCAGCAGCCTCTCCCGGCCGCGGAGTCGGGGCAGGAGAGGAGCTCGCCGGCGGGCAGGTCTCGCGAGATGTGGCTGTCTCGCGCAGGGGGCGGGGCGTGCGGGCCGTAGTGTATCGGTTGAATGTCTCAGTGTTCGAGAAGGGCCCGCTCGGGCAGCACGTGGGGGCAGCGCGGGGAGCGGCCGGGGGGGGGCTGGGCACGGTGCGCACGAGGGCTCTGCACCGGGGGCGGCGAGCACCGGACGGATCGTGAGTATCGGCCCGGGCGGCCGCGTTCTCCGGGAGATGAGGGGGTGGGAGCGGGCCGGGCTCCCCGGCCCCGGCGAGAGCAGCGGGCCGGGCTGGGAGCTGCGGGGGCTGAGCCGCCGAATTGTTTGGGCCGCCCGCTGAGCGGTGACGGGCGGGCGCCGGCGTGGTAGGCAGCTGTCAGCTCTCGAGTGGGAGCCCCCCCCCCCCGGTGTGCTGCCAGACCGCGCCCGGGGTCTCCCCTTCACCGCTGCCCCGTGTGCTGCCAGACAGGCCCCCCCCCCCCGCCCGGGGTCTCTCCTGCTGCCCCGTGTGATGCCAGCCCGGGGTCACCCCTTCCCCGCTGCGAGACAGCTCCCCCCAGCCCGGGTCACCCCTTCCCCGCTGCCACGTGTGATGCCAGACCGTTCCTCCCCCCCGCCCGGGGTCTCTCCTGCTGCCGCGTGTGATGCCAGCCCCTCCCTCCGCTCGGGGTCACCCCTTCCCGCTGCGAGACAGCTGCCCCCAGCCCGGGGTCTCCCCTACTGCCATGTGTGATGCCAGACAGCTCCTCCCCCCAGCCCGGGATCACCCCTTCCCCGCTGCCAGACAGGCCCCGCCCGGGGTCTCCCCTACTGCCACGTGTGCTGCCAGCCCCTCCTCCTCCCGCTCGGGGTCTCCCCTTCCCCGCTGCCCCGTGTGCTGCCAGCCCTTCCCCTCCCACCTGCCTGGGGTCACCCCTTCCCTGCTGCCCACTTGGGGCCCCTCTCCCTGATATACTGTCCGATTCTGTTGGATATCTCCCCACTCCTGGCAGTGCAGCCCCCCCGGAGCTCCAGGCTCGCTGGCTTGTTGCGAATGTGTCCCCAGCTGCTCCTTGACTGGGGTGCAATCAGCCCTTACTGGCCAGCGTGGTGCTTATAAGGGGGCGTTAAATGGCTCTTCTTCCCCATTGTATCCCTGTTCCTAACCTCTCCCCCACATACATACTGTAAGGGGGGAAATGGGTGTTGCCTGGTTGTTCCCATTCCCCTCTGTCCGGGTGTGGCCTGCTTGGCTTTCCCTTTTCTGGACTCTTGGTAGCAGGTTTTGGCTTTACCACTGTAAATGGGGCAGGAGGTAGCCTGACTGCATGGTGTGCTGGTGCTGAGAGTTAATTGTATGGTGTAAACTTCCCACCCAAGCAGCTGGGTTGTCAGTGAGTCTGGCATTGTTGTACTCAGGGTGTTTTATTAACTGTCTTTATTTCACCCTAAGAGGGTGAGGTTGGTGTCAGGTTTGAAACCCCCCCGCCCCCATAACAGGCTATGTGTATAGTGACCCCCTGACCCTTGCTATTTATGCACCATCTCTGGGGGATTGCATACCTGCAACAGTGAAAGGGGCTGGCAGTGCTGCTTTAAAAGGTTAGGAGGAGAGGGCCTCCCCTTACAGTCCCTGCCTTTATCTCTGGGAGCTAGAGGGCATCAAGATACTTTCTTGACCCCTAGTCTGTTGGGATTTGCAGAGAAATGGCCCGAACTCCTTTTTCCCAAGGTCACTCTCCCTCGTATAGGTTTACTCTTTCAAAGGTCACGTATACCCAGACTGAACAGGTAGCGTGCTGCAGGAAGCAACCTGAGCACCACAGCAGGCCTAGCTAGCAGAGGGCTCAATACAGTAGTTTGTTCCCTTGTTCTGAACTGGTGTAGGTCACCCCTTTCTGCTCCTGAGCAGGGGCTGGTGTTAAATGGTAACTTTAGGAACGTCACTCGTCTTCTCGTTGCCAAGTCTGTGCACTTGGCTTGGGCTCCTTTGATCCCAGATCAGCTCCCTGTACTTGTTTCAACCTGAAACAGAGTGCTTCTGGGTCTCCTGGCACAGCCTTGCTGAGGGAAGATGAGGGACTGGGCAGGCATGTACCTGCTGCTGTTGTAGATGTGACACAGCTTTCTAACCCACGCCGTCTGGCTTGTTGGCGCTTAAATTAGGCGAACGAATCAATGTGCAATCCCAGTCAGGTCTTGCTTAGCATGGCTTCATCCATGGCTATTGACCAATGGCTTTTGGGTTTGCTCCCTGCTAAGAGTTGCAGTGTGCACAAGTCAAACGAGAAGTGCACTAGCCCAGAGCACATGGAGATACTTCCCACTGAAAGTCAAAAAGCAACCTCCTTTTAAACTATGCACGGCCAAAAGAAATCGGAGGTGAAATCCTGACCCCATTGAAGTCGATGGTAAAATTTCCATTGGATTCATTAGTCAGGATTTACCCTCTGGTCTGCTTGAGAACTGATTCATATCTGAGTAAATTATAGTTTGGGTTTTTGTTTTAAATCATTGCAGAGCTACTACAATTTGTTTAAAGGCAGCTGGGATGCTGTGGTGTAAACTACATGAGTCTCTGATCTGTAAAATTGGTGGGTAGGTAGATGAGAATCAGTTGAGGTGCAACATGCTATGTCTTAGGTGCTGGATTCAGAGTTTCCTACCAATATGTAGATCTATTTCTGTAATATCCAGAGGGAATCTTTCATTTTTCAGTATCTGCGTGCGTTAAGCCAGTTAAAGATAGTAGTTAACACCACTCAAGTCCTAGCTCTCCGTGTTTTGTTGAGGAAATACTAGCTGTAGACTCTCAGAAATGCATTGTACAGACGGAGAGTCCTGTGAGAGTCAGTGCATGGTGTGATTTGATGTCAGTTGCAAGCCCTGTTGCAACAACTTAAAAACGAAAGTGAGAGTTGACAGACGTGTTAGGTGTGGGTTTACTAGTGCAGACTAGCCTGTCTCTTTTGTTTGTACAGCACCCAGCATAATGGGGCCCTCTAGGCACTACCAGAGAGTAAACAGAAACGATAATTACCTGACTTCTCCAACCTTTACCTGCTTATAAGGCCAATATGTAGCTAGAGGATGTAGTGAGCAAGAGAGGAATTGTATTGTAGCACAATCCAGCAGTGTTTTATTAGCCTGCTTGCCATGTTTCTTTCAACTCACAGGTAAAAATATGAACTGGAGTTTTTTCTTTGAGCAAGTAGACTTGTGCCTGGAATGGTAAACATTCATGGCAGTTTTGCAAAGTGTAGGAAGCAGCTGCCCTCCTCAGTAGAGAAGACACGGCATCTGTAGGGATGTGTAATTGGGGAGTCTCTTCCTCCCACCCGAAAGCTTCACACCAACCAATCCCATAGTAATATGAAATAGCACAGGATAAGTGTGCTTAGGGTGACCAGATAGCAACAGGTCGGGGGTGGGGGGTAATAGGTGCCTATATAAGAAAAAGTCCCCAAAAATAGGACTGTCTGTATAAAAAATGGGACATCTGGTCACCCTAGGTGTGCTGTACCATAGGCTATATTGTTAAGGAAGAGTCAAGGACAGCAGAGTTAAAGTAACTTACATGCTTTGACTTTTCAATGTTTCTAGGGCTCGGCTGACTTTATGCTGCTGCTCTAACACCTGCTAGGTGTTATCAGAACGCTGTGAACTTTGTCTCAGGGGAAAGGAAAGGACTTGTTGCTGAGGAAGGTGATAGCAAGAGAGCTAACTTCACATTTCTCCTGTTTGTTTTTGTGTCTGTGAATGATCTACAGAGTTACAGCCATGCAAGCCTGCAGAGGGAAATGGTAAAGGAAGCATATGACCTGCTGGAGCATGGCACGGTTGCTCCAGGAGGACAGTCTGCCTTTTCCTCAGCAGAGAATGGGTCTTGGCAGTTAGAGCAAGGGATTTAGAGCTGGGTGTTCCAAGGACATGTCTACATGATGGATGCTGCGGCTATGTCTCTGTAGTGCCTGTAATGTATATGTTTCCTATTGCAAAGGAAAGGGTTTTTCCATCGCTGTAGGTGATCCACCTCTCTGAGTGGCCATGGAATTCTTCCATCCACCTAGCTGCGTCTGCTTCAGGGGTTCTCAGACTTCATTGCACCACAATCCCCTTCTGACAGCAAAAATCACTACCCAACCCCAGGAGCGGGGACTGAAGCCTGAGCCCGTCCAAGTCCTCCTGCCCCCGGGGTGGGGGGAGGGAGGGAATTCCAAAGCCTGGTGGGGCCAAGACTGAAGCCCAAGGGCTTCTGCCCCCGGCGAGGGGCTGTAACCTAAGCCCTGCCACCCAGGGCGGTGGGGCTCGGGCACTGGCTCTGGCCCCGGGCCCCAGCAATTTGTCAGCCCTGGTGACACCATTAAAATGGGGTTGCAACCCACCTTGAGGTCCTGACCCACAGTTTGAGAGCCATTGGTCTGCATCATCTGGGACGGGGTTGGCATAGCTACAGCACTCAGGACTGTGAATTTTTCACACCCCCGAGCACCATAACTGTGTTGACCTAACTTTAAGTGTAGACTAGGCCTTAGTTCTGTTTGTGGCTCTGTAACTGGGTTACGATGATCCTTGTCACCCCCATTCCAACCTTGGGCTCTGGCAGGCATTGGTCCTTCCAACCCTTCCCTACAGATTTGGGGGGCACCCTGCGGGAAGTTCTGCTTGTTGGCTGGATCAGAAGAGAGACCCTGAAGCAGATTAAATTTAGGCCGTTTATCCAAAAGTCATGTCTCTGGAGAATCTAGTTGGACCCTAGTGTATGTGAGCCTTTCCAGTGGGTGGTGCTTCTCTGGAGGTGTTACAACCTGAGTGAATTTGTCTAATCAACTCCCAATTTTCTTAGTTCCTGGAGGGCTCTGGTCACTCTCCTCCAGGGAATTCCATACAGGCCCTGGCCCACAATGATACCTAAGTGTATTACAGCCAGATCTTCCAAAGATATTGCAGGAAATTGCTGCATCTGTCTTATCCTCTACTTCAGTCTACAGATTTCAAGATACCACTTCCTATCCCGGCACCAACCCTCTCATTCTCTAGCTAGGTAAAGAGTAGTTTCCATTTCCTGTGTTGTGTTATTGAGCACTGTTGATGCTTTTCTTCGTCATGCTTTTAAAAATCCTCACATGATTCTGAAGCTTGTGAATGGGTCAAGATGACAGCCCTGGAGACTGAAATCTGTAATCTCAGCACAGGCAGCATCAGGGCTGGCTTCCTCCTAACCAGTCACCATTGCCAATGCTATGCCTCTCCTTTGGCTTTTACAAGTTGAAGGAGATCTCAGACTCCACGTCCATTCAGTTTCTGGTGTTTGCTCCAGGTGGCCAGTTTGATTGGATAAGCTTCTGGGGGCTGGGAACTGCTGACTGTGTTTGTACAGCACCTAGCACAGTAAGACCTTGGCCTGTTGGCTCTACTACAATACAGTAACTCCTACCTTAATGTCATCCCAGTTAACGGTGTTTCCTTGTTATGTTGCTGATCAGTTAGGGAACATGCTCATTTAAAGTTGCGCAATGTTCCCTTATAACATCGTTTGGCAGCCGCCTGCTTTGTCGACTGTTTGCAGGAAGAGCAGCCCGTTGGAGCTAGCTGGTGGGGGCTTGGAACCAGGGTGGACCAGCAGCCCCCCATCAGCTCCCTGTTTCCCTAAGTTCCCTGTGTGGCAGCTGCCTAGCAGGCTATCAATTGCTGGGCAGTTCAGCTGTCCCTCCCCCCACTGCCATGTGCTGCTCCTGCCCTCTGCCTTGGAGCTGCTCCCAGGAGCCTCCTGCTTGCTGTGCGGGGGCGGGGGGGCAATGTCAGGGTGTCCCCCTCCCTCCCTGCTTACCCCATTTCCATAGGGTGGGGGGGACATGACAGGGCTTAGGACAGAGGGAGCTTCCTGGCACTAGTTGCTGTCTCAACTTGCTGATCTGTTTAAAAAGGCCATGTACTTACAGTGGAGTCAGCGTACTTAAAGGAGCAATGTGCATCTCTCTCTCTCTCTCTCTCTCACACACACACAAAGGGTGTGTCTCTCTGTCTGTCTGCCATGCTGTCTCCCCTCCCTGCATTCTGCCTTGTAGAGTGTGAGGCTACATTAACAACAATGTGTTAACCCTCGAGAGCTCAGCCGAGTGCTACTTCATCACTTAGCAGTAAGGCATTCCCTGGGAAATATCCCACCCTCTGACTTCACCACCTCAACCAAGCTTCACAATCATCATTGCTGTGTACACTATTAAATTTTGTTTAAAACTTATAGAGTGTGTGTGTGTGTGTATATATATATATATATATATATGTATATATAAAATCTTTTGTCTGGTGAAAAACTTTCCGTGGAACCTAACCCCCCCCCCATTTACATTAATTCTTATGGGGAAATTGGATTTGCTTAAAGTCATTTCGCTTAAAGTTGCATTTTTGAGGAACATAATTACAATGTTAAGCAAGGAGTTACTGTGTAGCTATTGTCCCAGTGAAAACTAGAGCTCCATTGTGCTGGATTCTGAGCAAACATATAAATGAATCAGTCCCAAATCTTTCTGGACACCCTTTTTTCTTCAACATTTTGATTCTGTAGTTATTTGGTGCATCACAAAGATTTCAACTCTGTAATGGTTTCTTCTTATGGAATCACAGGACTGGAAGAGACCGCGAGAGGTCTTCTAGTCCAGTCTCCTGCACTCAAGGCAGATTAAGTATTATCTAGAACAGTGGTTCTCTACCTGAGGGCCATGTGCGGCCCTATTAGCACACAGATGTGGTCCAGCTGTATGCATTTAAAAAAAAAAAAAAAAAATCTGGGTCCTGGCTGCCTGGCTCTGCACGTGGCGGGGTGCTGTGCCCGGGGCTCTGCTCCTGGCACCTCTCTCTGAAGGGGTCTCTGGGCAGGGGTTCGTCACAGGGTTTAGCGAGGCACTGTGATTCACAACCTGCAGCCCACAGTGATAAGTAGGTTTAGAACCACTGATCTAGACGATGCCTGACAGGTGTTTGTCTAACCTGTTCTTAAAAATCTCTGATGGAGATTCTGTAACCTGCCTAGGCAGTTTATTCCAGTGCTTAACCACCCTGACAGTTAGGAGGTTTCTACTAATGTCCAACTTAAGCCTCCCTTGCTGCAATTTAAGCCCATTGCTTCTTGTCCTATGCTCAGATGTTAAGGAGAACAATTAGTCTCCGTCCTCCTTGTAAAAACCTTTTATGTACTTGAAAACAGTTATCATGTCTCCCCGCAGTCTTCTCTTCTCCAAAATAAAACCCAGTTTTTTCAATCTTCCATCATAGGTCATGTTTTCTAGACCTTTAATCATTTTTGTTGCTCTTCTCTGGACTTTCTCCAATTTGTCCACATCTTTCCTGAAATGTGGCGCCCGTAACTGGGCACAATACTCCAGTTGAGGCCTAACCAGCACGGAGTAGAGGGGAAGAATTACTTCTCATGTCTTGCGTACAACACTCCTGCTAATACATCCCAGAATGATATTCTGGTTGTGTGGTTGGTTTTTTTGGCAACAGGGTTACACTGACTCATATTTAGCTTGTGGTCTACTATGACCCCCAGATGCCTTTCCGCAGTACTCCTTCCTAGGCAGTCATTTCCCATTTCGTAGGTGTGCAACTGATTGGTCCTTCCTAAGTGGAGTACTTTGCATTTGTCTTTACTGAATTTCATCCTATTTACGTCAGACCATTTCTCCAGTTTATTTAGAAGGATAAAACTTTCAGAGGTGCCTAGGTGGCTGTCACTTTTGAAAACGTTACCCTAAGGTGCTGCTTTCATGTGAAAAGTGATTTCAATGGACTTTTGTCTTAAAAACATTATTTTTAAATAACGCATCTGAATTTATCTGCAGCTCTCATCCTTGTGTTTTTTCTCTAGCATGACCCATTTACTTATCAAGGTATTTTTGACATCTCTAAAACTCCTGGATAAACAGGCTGGTAGTGTGTACCCTGAAGGACTCTTAACAATCTCCACTAGTAATGAAATAATTAGACTTGAAGCACTACCTTCTAGACTTGCTATTAATACCTGCTGGTCTAAGTGTGAGCATTCTGTGACCCTTCTCAGTAATACAACCAATTACAATTTCAAAAGTGACTAGTGATGGTAGATGCCATCCTCTACTCCACCCTCCATCCTCTACTTGAGACACCTTACAGGATCCGGGTTTTCAGTGTGGGAACTCGGCACTTACTACGAATGAGGCCCTTTTAACTTGGCTCATGTGGGGAGCCTGGAAATTGAGAAGCCCCAAATCACTAGTTGCTTCTGAAAACGTACGTTTTTTTAAATACGTGTTTTTGACAATGATTAAAAAAACCAACCCCTAGGCCTTATTATGTTCCATTATGTAGGTTCTGTTTAATTTTTCACTGCCACAGCAAAATTTCCTGCTGTGCATAGAAGATGGGTACTCCTTTATGGGGCCATGCATCACCGTTAGCAAGGTGAGAACTTGCCTTTTGGTGACTGATCCAAACAGTTCCTCAAAGAACGGATCTGAACAGGTGCGACATGAGACTACCGTTAACCTCTGCTACCACCATTCCTTCCTGGCTGTATGGCTGAGTAACATCTAGTAGAATTGAATAGGTGATTTCCAGTGTATAAATAGCAGGAGTCTTGTGCTCCACGTGGGTTGCTTATGCGTGTCCCTAGCATTCCATAGGTGCTGTTTGTAAATTAGCAACTTGGCATGTCCCTGGAGCCTCTTAAAATTGGTTGAAAACGTATTCCCATCAGTACCGTGTCTGCGAAACCTTCTCTTAAAGGGATGACGTTTTTAATGTGGGATACTTGCTTTGGAATTCTGGATCCCATTGATGTAAATGGGAGTTCTGCTATGAACTTCACTGGGGCTTTCAATCCTCCTTTGCACTTTGTCCACAACATCTGCGATGCAGGTGTTTTGTTGGAATGTAACCAGTGATCTTTCGCAGGAGGTGAGGGTGGCCTTATGCACTCTGCAGGGTGAAAAGGTGGCCTTATGACTAACATAAGCGGGCCTGGGATTCAGGAGAGTTGGCGCTGCCACAGACTTCCCGTGTGACCGTAGGCAATTGCATAATTGCTTCATGCCTCCATTTCCCTGTTTGTAAAATGGGTCTGATGATACTTTTTCTCCTTGCCTTCATCTTACCCATGTAGATTGCAAGCTTCTCAGAGTAGGCAGCGTCTTACTATGTCTGTACAGCCTCTAGGCAGAGCCCGTCCCTTGCTGATTCAATCTCTGAAGCATGGAATGTGACTTCTTGCAAGGATCCTGTTCCCTCTACAAGTTACCATCCTCTCCATTGTCCAGTCTCTTCGTTAGATACGGTGAGGGTTTGCTTCCTTTTCCTGGCCTGCCGGAATGCAGCACGCTTTCGTTTCCACAAGCACTTGACATCGTTGTTGTCCTCTTCACACTTCCCTGCAGTGCCGCTTTCAGAGAGCGAAGTGCTGCTTTTAGTCTTTTCTCTTCTGAAGGGGCTTAGTTGAGTGTTTGTTTCAAACAGCTGTTTGGCAAGGACTTGTTGCTGTGCAGTGCGTAGGCTAAGTAGCTCTTGATGTTGCTCTTTGCAGATACCTGTTCGCCTGGCAAGGTTGCCACTTGTGATCAAGTCCTGCAGCATCCTTTCCCGACATTTGAGTGCTCGGAGGGGAGGGAGCTGGTGCTCTGCTCCCTGAATGTTGTGCTGTGTGCTCTCCTCTTCCTATTTTGCTTTTATTCTTCAGGCTTTATTTGCACAGTAGGGGAAAAGCGCACTGCAGAGACAGTGTGGTCTCCAAATTTGGGTGTAGTGTGTATGTACCCATGCAGACCCACATTCTGTTTGTGGAAACTGATACATTTGACAGGTGTTTGACTTCCTTGAGAAGTTATTTGTTTAAACCATTCTCCTGTTTGTAAACTAAACATTGTAGCATCTCGAGTGCCTGCCTGAACCAGCACTTATCAAAGTCAATGGCAGAGCTTAGGTGTGGCAAGGAGCAAGCCAGGTGCATCAGTCCTGGAAACTGACTCCTCTTCTCCAAGCTGAATGGAAGCGCCAGAAAGAAACAGCGTGACTGGTGGGTTTTAGAAATAGTTTCAGTCTTAAAGAGTTGTTAGCAATACTGGTAAAGCAACTATTTTTAACCTGTGTAAGCTGCTAGGTGCCAAGCACAATGCCGCCTCCTTAATCTCTTGCAAAGCACTTTAACAGGGAGTTAAATTGTGATACGTAGGCCAGGTCTGTGCTAGAGACTTGTATCGATATAACTACATGGCTCTGGGGTGTGGAAAATCTGTGTAGACTGCGCTATGTCGACAGGACACAAGTACTGCCTCTCGGGGAGATGGATGAACTATGCCAACAGGAGAAGCTGCAGTGCCACAGCTGCAGCGCTGTACGTGAAGACACGCCCCTAATTACAGCCTTATCTGTTAGTGGCTGGAGATGGACCTTAAAAGAGAACTGCAGTTACAAAACAAAGTAGCCAGGAAATTCTGTCTTGCTGTGATTTGGTGGTTGTTTTTTTAAAAAACTTGTAAGGTATGGAAATGTGTATTTAATGTCACTCAGACAATCTTAGTCTTTCTCATTGCCCTCACACCAGCCCAGCATCGGGAGCCAGCTTTGCGCAAATCCTCTGCAGTGTCCACTCGGCCATAGCAGTTTAGGTCTGTGCCCCCAAACGTGGGACATCTTGCTAACCCATGTGGTCTAACGTCTCTCTTCATTGGTCATGGACTGCGGAGGTCGTGGCATCCAGTCCCAAGCAGGGATCTCTTACCAAACTAGCTAGCTGAACACCAGACTACATCACAGCAGTGACATCTCCACAAAGAAGCCCGAGGCCTTTCAGGCAGCAGAAGGCCTGCAGCAGTCTTGTGTAGGGACGCAGGTGGAACGGCCATGTCTGGAGCCTCTGCGATGGCTTCATTCCAAAGCTAGGCTGGTATAGAAGAGTGGCTGGGGAGGGAGCACTTTTGACTTGGACCCAGTGGTCAGGAATCCAAGCAGAGGGGTGGGAACCAGCTCACAGGCGGAGTAAGGCCATTGGAGGGTGCTGGGCTATGGGTGACTTTCATTCCCCAGTCAAGGCACCTGCCTAAAATGGGAGTACTCTGGATTCAAGCAGTTTCCCCTAGTTTTCCCCCTAATGACGTTGCAGGAAATGCAAAACTCCAAAGATAAGATGGTTTGCGTTTGTCTGGGCTCAGCTTTCTTAGGGCGAGTCTACGCTACAAATGCAGCATCTCCACTGCTGTAGTGCTTTGATGAAGACGTTCTAAGCCAGGGGTAGGCAACCTATGGCATGCGTGCCAAAGGCGGCACATGAGCTGATTTTCAGTGGCACTCACACTGCCCGGGTCCTGGCCACCGGTTCGGGGGGCTCTGCATTTTAATTTAATTTTAAATGAAGCATCTTAAACATTTAAAAAACCTTATTTACTTTACATACAATAGTTTAGTTATATATTATAGACTTATAGAAAGAGACCTTCTAAAAATGTTAAAATGTATTACTGGCACGCAAAACCTTAAATCCGAGTGAATAAATGAAGACTCGGCACCCCGCTTCTGAAAGGTTGTCGACCCCTGCTCTAAGCTGAGGGACCCATTGGCTTAGTTATTCCATGAGAGGTGGTAGCTTCTCCTGTCAATATAGCTCTCCTGCAGACATAGCGCTGTCTACACGGGGTTTAAGGTCAGTATAACTGTCACTTAGGGGAGTGGATTTTTCACATCCCTGAGTGATGTAGTTATATCAAAGTAAGTGCCCAGTGTAGACCTGGGCTTCACCAACTGGAAACAGTGGAGAAAGTTCTGGCTAACCCACTTCAAGGCTTTTGTTTTAGGTATCCTCTGCATAGTTTCTGAACAAAGTAGCTGGCAAATTAATGCCAACACATGTTGGGAGTAGTGGAGGGGTGCGTGTCTTTCACATTCACTTTTGTTAAAGGAGCTCATGATCCTAAAAAAAACCCTGCCCCAATAGCTCTGGCTAAAGCACTGAAGAATTATCTATACTGCCCTCTCATATGACTACCAGAGTGGCTCTGAGTCACCAGCTGAGTTGAGTGAATGCGGGAGTTGTAAATAATGAAGCAATCTGTTGAGATCAGATGAAATAGGGACCTCGCTATAGGAAGGTGATACAATCGGTAGAGCAGGAGGGAGCCTGGCAGTATGATGGGGTTAATGTTAATGAGCATGTGAACTATGAAGTTATTGCATAGTAGGAGGAGTCCACTCATTGATGTGGTTACATCCACACACTAGCAGGGCACGCTGTAGCAAGTAAGTGATGAAAGGGTTAATGTTTGTGGGGTGCCATTTGCATATGTGTAAGCTTTGCGGCTGGTAAAGACGCTTGCAGCAAAGCTGCAGTTGGGCTATGCTGACGCTTCACTTTAAACCATCACTTTTTTCAGATGTCTATAATGGAACTGCTCTGAGCCCATCTGCTCTGGCCTGAAAGTGGTGCACGCAGTCCTAATTCAGAAGTGCTGCTGCTCTGATACCTAGGGCCATCTCTACACTATGGGTGCTACAACAGCACTGCTACTGCCTGCAGCTATGCCGCTGTAGCGTAGACACTGCTTACATGATAAAGGCTGTGAAATTAAATGTTAATACAGCCGGATATACCAGTGTAGCCGATTTAAATGCAGATGAAGGGAGTGGGGTGTAGTATGATCAGCCCCTAGACTTTACACTAGACCTTCACTTCTCTGTGCCTCAGTTTCTTCCTCTGAAAAATAGGTCTGATAATTCTTACTGACTTCAGGGGTTGGGGGGGGTTTCTTCTTCGCAGAGCATGCTGATTGTTGGATGAAAGGTGCTGTGACTTGTTGATTATTCTTCACGTGCTGAATGCTCGTGTTGGCTTTGCTATAGCAAGCCACACACTTCATGTTAACGAGGTTTTGACAAAGGAATGGTGAGGGAATGTCTCTTGCAGCCCTCTTCTGCTGGTACTTAGATTTGGGGCTTAAAGTGTCTATGAAGCAGGAATCTTTGGTGCTTTATAGAGATTTGAATTCTGACTCTAAGTCTTTTATATTCAGGTAATTGAGAGGTTTATCTGATTGCAATTTCATTTCTTTTTTAGATCCCCCAGTCTGAGGTCTTGTTTGACCAGACCTTTCCTCCCCCTGAATTTTGATAGCTTGATAGTCAACTCGTGTTTTATAAGCTCACAACTGTGGGTGTCTTTTCACTTTAAGTGCACACAGGAGGATGTACTAGAACAACGGGGGCAGGCAGGATGGGGAGAGGAGTCCTGACGGGGGTGGGCGTTCCGCAACTGATTCTGTAGTTTGGGTTCAAAGGGAAGACTTAATTCAAGGTGCTGTTGCAATCTGAATCCAAGGATGCTACAGATCCCTGTGTTAGCACCTCATCCTTCCCTTGGTTGTCTTCTGGCCAGTTTCTTGTGCTGCCTGCCTTTGTGGGACTGCTTGCCCCTCAGCGTTTAGCCTGCCTTAGCAATGCTGTGGTTATGTGCCTCTGAAAGCAGAAGTTAGGCAGTACTTCCGGTGAGAATTTGAATATACAGATGGTCCCTGTAAGCCAGGGGTAATCAATTATTTTTGGTCAAGGTCCAAATTTCTTGGTCAAGGTATAGTCAAGGTCCAGACTCCAGAAAAAATAATACAAAGATAACAATAATGGTAATTAAATAAAAAGACTTCATGGTCCATTCAAAAGCATCTGGAGGACCAGATTTGGCCTGTGATCCGCCTATTGATTACCCCTGCTGTAAGTCATACGTCTGTCCTTGGTACCCAGCGAAAGGGTTGGTACAAATGCCTAGCTCCATCTCATGCTTTGATCTGCCAGGGGAACTGTGACTGGCTGACACTGAAGTGAGGCAGGGCAGAAGTTTTTCTGATGGCTCCTTCTTTGTCCTAGTCAATCTTGTTGTCTTAATTTACTCTTAGCAACTGTGAGGACTGAAGGCCCCTCCATCAGATTTTGTCATCTGCTGTTCCTGTGTGGCTTATAAGGCAGAGCATGTGCTGTTGGCTATTTTTAGTGTGGAAAATTTCAAGAGCCCATGTGAGCCAGTTTAGTGTAACTGTGCCAGTCCTGTCCAGCACTCCTTCACCCGGGCAGTACTGTTTCTTCAGTGCTGTATTCCACATCCCCAATGCTGCTGTACTAGGCCATAATACAATTGTGCATTTTATAGGGAGGAGTGTCACCTTGCCGATGAAGCATGGGACTCAGTCGGGAGATCTGGGTTCTGTTTCCAGCCCTGTGGCTGGCTTGCTTTGTGACCTAGGCCAGTCACGTAATTGGTCTGTGCCTCAGTTTCCTTGCCCCCCCGCATTATGGAACATTAATGTCCATAAAATGCTGTGGTGGAAAGAGCTCTGAGTACAAAGTATTGCGAGGCAGAGAATGAACACAGTAGCCGATCTCCAGAAACTTTCTGCAGCTATTGAGTCTCTTGAGTGGCACGTTTAAAAACAAACCGCGATTTGTAAAGTTGAAGGAGGCTGGTTAAGGGAAGCTTTGAAAATTAGCTGGAGTAAACTTTTTGCTGGGTTTCTCCTTCTCAAACCTTAAGACTAAATTCTCTGGCCTGCCTGTAAACCTCGTACTGTTAACATTTCAAGCCATATAAGGATTTGTATATAAAGGATTGTTTGTTCTGGCTAGGGAGCAGCGCAACTTAAACCACTAATCATGTCTGAGACCCTGACATAAGCAAGTGGAATGAGTTTGTGGTCCTCTGCTTCTTCTTTAAGATAGGACAATGTTTGTTTACAAATGCTATGCCCAGCCCCCATGGTCCAGCAAACCCACTCTTCTGCTGAGCGGTTAAAAGGTGGCTTGCTTGTGCATCACAGCTGGCATACAAAACTCAGGGCGCCAATTTCTTCCTTCACTGTCTATTTAAGGTGACATCCGTTGGTGTTACACTGTCACCTGCCCAACTCGGTGTTTAAATGCCTGTTTCTATTTTGTATCGAGCCAGTGGCTTTTATAAAATTCTCTAGACTAGGAAAACTTGGGTCCCTCGTTACTCTGGTTTAACCCTAGTGCCAGCCGACGGCCCTCACTGAAACTAAAGGCAGAACAATGAAACCGCACAGCTTCACGTTTGCTGAAGCAGTAGTCCCACTGCGAATGAAAAATCACTGATGACGAGTTAAGTTCCCAAGTCACTGAAATGATGAAAGTATCAATGGTCTATACCACAACACTTACATTTGTAGGGGTCTTATTTACCAAGCCGTGGGCTCAGGATGCTTTCCCTGCAGCTGTTGCTGCTGTCACAAAGCAGTGCAGAATTGCAGGGCACTGGTTTGTGCTTGTGCAGTTGGTGCCACTTCATAGGGACTGGGCTAATGGGGCAGTCTGTTTAATCAGGAAGGCTCACTGGGGATGTACTTATGCAAGCATATGTAACAGCGCTTTAATTTAGGCCTGTGGTACACCCAGGAGGCAGCTTGTGTGGTGGTTCTGCATTCATTATAATGCATAACTTAAGCATACAGCGAATGAACTTCAGGGTCTGATTACACTGCACTATTGTGCTGTACAGTGGAGGCTTGAACTTTTCTTCTTAAGAGTATGGAGGCTTTATCCTTTCCACTTAAAAAGTGCATGGAAAAACAAAAAGCCTTAAACTTATTTTTTTAGTGAGTTGAGGTTATTTGAGCCTGCAGAACGTGAATCTACAGCTTGAAAAGATGTAATGTTGGTTAGTTGGAACATCTTATCTTCAGCAGAGTAAGTTCTGCTAATCAAGCTGTGCTGGGCTACCGGGAAGCCACTGTGGTTTCTCCCCCTCGATCCCCCGTGAGGTTTGTAGCTTAAATCAGGCAGGTACAGTGCGTGCAGCTAGTTCTACAAAAGAATCCCTTCTGTAATTGAAGGAAGCACCTACCACAGCAGCTTGATAGAGTGGAGATGTTACTGTGCTGCTTAATTGATGGCTATGGTCACTTGTGCTTCAGTGGTTTGGAATAAAAAAAAAGGCATTGTAGACTTCATTGTCCCTGTGTCCTGAGTGTCACTTAGTGCTGATTATAGTGTCCGAACTGTGGAGGCAAAGGCAGGGATTGTACGGTAGGAAAATCCAACTGAAATCCTAACCAGTCTCCAGTTGTGAGTCTGGATAAAGAAGTTCTCAGTATAAGTACAGGGGATGGAAAGTGTGTTGGAAATCCTGGATCGGATTTTTTTTACATGACTGGTGATTTTTGCCTGACTTGCCGCTTCAAAAGGGCCTGATGGTCAGAGTATCTGAGGACCCCACAACTTTAATGTTTTTACGTTCTTAGCCCCCCTGTGAGGCGCTCTGTGTTTTTTAAAAATCGGGGCCCTTTAAATCACTAGTCGCTTTTGACAAATCTATTCCTTGTGCTTACATTAACACCCAACTCTTCTCCAGCTCAGAGTGAGAATGAACATGGCCAGTAGAGACTGCCATGGTGTCTTCTTCTTCTCTAGTTCAAGAAAATATGTGCCTCTAAAAAGGAGGTATAATGCCAGCCAACACCAAACTCTTCTCCAGTGAGCCATTCCCACTCTAGGGAAGTTTACAGTCCCTGTGAAAACAGTGTTTACTTCTGTCACTCGTTGGCAGGGACTTCTGGGGTCTTGTCTAGATATAGCCAAAGACACCCTGTCGTGCTTTAAATCCTGCTCCGTGCAAAGGTAAAGGGTGAGAATGCGCTGCAGCTAGGCAGTATTGTTGTCATGGACAATGGTTCGCCAGCCCCACCTTCCAGCTGTGTAGATTTTTGTCCCTTAAGGAAAGGCATGTCCGCCCTGCCTTTTTATAACTCAAACAACATTGGCAAAGGAACAGCGTGACAGTCGAAGCATGTGGCATGAGTCTCTCTTTGGATTGTAAGTGTCTGGCATGAAGTCACGAGGCCTCGAATCAGAAAGTGGAGGCTCAGATTTCCAAAAAGTCAGAGGAATAAGAGGCAGCACTTCCAGCAAAGCTGCGCCCGAAGCAGCAAAGCTGAAAGCTTTTTAAAGAGATCTTCTTAGGGTAAAACGGTCTTAATATTCCCTAAGGTTTTATAGGGACAGTGCAAGACTGCTGTTATCACATAGTCTAAGTTTGAAACACTAAAGCCTTGTCTTCACCGGGGATGGGGGAAAGGTGTTCGCTAGGGTTTTATCCTATTAGCTAAGTAAAGGCAGTTGGTAACTTTCACTTGATAGCAAACACTTGGCTCCCCTGTGGTCTTTAACTTGACTTGCTAACTTGTGTGAAAACTACAAGCTGCGTTGTTGTCTTTTACCTGAGTTAAGCACACACCTCCAGTAATATTGCTGCATTACAGAGGGGTGTTTGGAAGGAAGGGTTAGGAAGCATCATGGGCTTCCCCCTGGGGACTTACGTTCAAGTCCAGGTCTGGCTTGCCAGACCCTGGCAGGGTAAAGTAGCTAGAAAGGGAGCAGATTGTCTGAGCCGTTGTCCAGTGTCCCCGGGTGGCAGGCTACCCAGCAGTATTACAGTGGGAGGAAGCTGTCTCCCTGTCCAAGCTGCTGCAGGAATTGAAGAGAAGGGATGGTAAAAAAAAACCAACCAAACAAACTGCACCCTGCTCGGGCCAGGAAGAATTGCCCTGTTCTGTGCAGTCTTTTATAACTGAACAACTGGGCATATATGTTGCTTGTGGGGGTTTGGGGGTTGTTTTTTTTGCAGGCCTAATGCAGTGAGTCACTTGGAATGTCAAAGCTGCTTGTGTCAACTTAAATTTGCTGCACTGATTAAGGTAAATAATGGCGCTGGAGGGAGTGGTTCAGTCTAGAACTTGCAAGGAAGGGAACTCCTTTAGCGAGAATATCCGGGGCTGTGCAGCGCCGCAGCTGAGGGACTGACTAGCTGAAAGAGCTGTTGAGTGTCTCCCTAGATACCCATGTTGTGATCCAGCTCAGCAGCCTCTCTGCCTTAGCAGCAGGCGGAGTGTGTGTGTGGGGGGGTGGGGGGACGCCATGCTGTGAATGCAGCAGAGCGGATTAGCAGCTCACATGACCTTGAAATTTGTTAATGTGCTGAAATGAATCCAGAGCGGAGCCTGCCTTTCTCCAAGTAGCATTCTGATGCAGGGAATAGGAGGCAACCCTCCACGTGATTTCTTGCTTACTGGTTTCTCTTTATAGACATGAAAGCACACGCCTAAGCTGCTCCTACTCTCAAAAGTAACTCTTTGATAATTCAAAAAAACCCTGCAATTAACTGATGCTGTATCTAGCTCAGCAGAATATGTTTCCATGTCCTGGATTCCAGCCCTGGGGGGTGTGTGTGTGTACAACATCCAAACAATGCGCTCTGGAAATAGCTGAATGCAGTGCTGGGAGGCTGATGCCCTGGGTCCCTCCTCAGAAGGGACTTTCACTCCTGCCGACATTGTGCGTTAAACTTGACCTGGAGCCACTATACCTCTAGGGGTAGAGGGGAGCTGCTTTCCCAGGTCCTGGCCTTGTCGCTGACGCTTCCAATGTGGATGCTGCCTCAGCCAGTAACCGGGGTGTCTCTTTGCTGGTGGACTGGACACTTGTTCTGGAAGCAGGCTGAGGCCACCAATTCATGACACCAAACAGCTACCAGCTAGCAATGGGTCTTGGCAGCTACTGGCTTAAACCAGTGACCCAGAGGCAAGAGACTCTGTATCCCGTCAGAGCCAGCCGCTTTGCAGAGTGGAGCTCTCGGTCCCCTTGTTAAGGATAGAAAAGCTGTAACTTAGCCAAAAGCCAGGAAGTGCGGAGATCGTACGACGGCTTCGGTCTCAGCACACTTCGCCGGGGCAAGAAATCCGTGCTCCCGGGAGGTGTAGGTGACTTCTGCCTGCTCTGAGGCTCGGGCTGAATTAGGGGCACTTGGAGTTTGCCTTGATGTTTTTTGTCCCTTTAAATCAGACTCATGACACTAATGTAAATAGAGCCGGTAATTTAAAAAAAGAAAAAGCTCACAGTACTGTCCCCAGCCTCATCTCAGTCCCTGTTGAGTCAGGATACGCTCCCCCATCCCCCCAGTTCAGTGTCTTCAAATGTTAACCTCCAAAGCATCGATTCTCCTTCAGGGGCATGGAGTGATACTGTATTTCCTGCTAATTTATTCATACTGTAACCACACTTAGAGGAGCGTTTCCTAGTGATGCAAAGGAAATCTCCTTTGTCTTTTTCAGTAGGCCCTTTCGCTGTAGTATCGGAGCACTGACTCATCACCAAGCAGGCCAGCCTCACGGGACGGGTTTTTTTTTTTTTTTTAAAAGATGTCACCAAGGAGAACCCAGTCGGGGAGAGATTCGGATTCCTGCTGTACATTTATTCCTAAAGTGATCTATCCCTACAGCTGATGGGAGGCGAGGGGGATACATATAGCTAGAATAAAGCTATTCTAGGATGTAAGGGTTTTTTTCCCTTCTCTAGTTAAATAACCTGCTTTGTGTTTGAATGTCAATGCACTACCAGTTTGAAAATGTTAAGTAGATGTTTACTTCCGGGGGAAAATACATAGGGATTTCCATGCTGGATCAGACCAACGCTCCAGTTAGCTATCCTGTCTCTGATAGCGCCCGGTACCCAATGCTCCAGACAAAGGTGCATGAAACCCAGGTTAGGAAACAACCTGCCCTGAACTCCATTAGAGATTGGGTTGAATCCTAAAGCATGAGAGTTTACATCTGTTGTGAAACTCTTGTTTTTAAACTGTGGCTTTAATCCTTGCTACCATATCTCTGGAGGTTCCTGTTAGCCATGCTGATCTTCTGGTAGGACCGAGCTCTGGTTCTCAGTGATAGCATGGACTTTGTTCGCTGCCTTTGCTTCCACATTTTGAAATCCAGTGGTTAGAAAGGCTTGTTGACTGAGTATCTACAATATGGCAGTGTTAAATTAACCAGCCGGGGAATCTGTATGACTCCACCTCCTTCAAGAAGCCCAATATTCCTGAAACTGTTTGCTTCCAGGCGGCTGCCTGAATACCAATTGCTATAATTGGATGGCACTCTGGAAACTTCAGCTACAAGGCAGTGTAACGTGCCCTGGTCCATTTAGACCACTCTGCTATCCTCCCATGGTCATGTTCATCTAATATTGTAGGTCCTACTCATTCTCTTGTGGGTGAGTTTCTCTAATTTGCCGTAATTAAAACCGTGTGCTGATTGACTTGTTTCAGTACTTGCATTATGTAGCTGCATCCTTCAGGCAAAGACTCAGCTGTAGACAGAGAAGAGTAGGGAAGGAGGGGTGTCAACATGTGTCTTGTTTATCTTGCAAATCAGTTGATTAGCACAAGGGGTAGAAGGACTCGTAGGTTTCTGGCAGTGTGCGGAATGCCAGGTGTCTGTATCCCACGTGTTGTGGTATCCCACGTACGGTGGCGAGTTGGGTGTCTTAAAGCATTTGTAGGTTTGGGTACGTGAGCAAGTGTGGTACTTCCACCTCCAATGAATCTAACTCTGTCATAAGTAATGGCAGTAAGGTCCTAGGTGAGGGGCTGGGGTGCCTGCTCTCAATGGCTGTGTTGTGTTTTTTAGAGTTAGACCACCTGGCTTTCACTTCAGAGAGCTACGCTTTTCAGAGGAATATTTAGATGTGACTTCTGGTTGGGCCGCACACTTGAGATCCGTTTAGCACAGACACTCTTTCTGCCATTTTTAATTTAGAGAGAAACAGTTTTCTTAAATGTCCCGTTTTCTTCTTGCTGAACTGCAGAACTAAATCTTGTGCATCAAAGCAGCTGGGTGTTTTGATGGTACGGATGAGAGTGCTCACTTGTATACCCGTGTTCCCTGGAATTAATATTGCAGTGGTATATTTATGGATGGGCATCTTCATTGTGACCCTACTCGGACATTGTGGCTTCAAAATTTCAGCCCTCTGCTCCTTTTTGACAGCAGCTCCTAAGCAGATGGCAAACCCCAGATGTGCCTGTGGGGGAGCGGGAAATGGATCCAAGAGAAGGCAGAGGGGGAAAACGTACTAGACGAGGCAGGGCAGAGTCTAGTACCTACTGGCTTTTAGTATTAAATAGCTGGCACCCACGTGAGCTGTTCCACCGTCTCATTTTTATTTGCATTACAGCTGTTCCTGGAGGCCCAGTCTGAGATTACGGACCCCATTGTGCTAAGAGCAGTGGATGCTCCTAGCAAGACAGTCCCTGCCCTGACGGGCTTGTGGTTTAAATAGACAAACCAGGCGAAGGAGGGGAGAGGAGGCAGAGGCACAAAGGGGTGAAGTTATTTGTTCAATGTAATGAAGCCAGCCAGTGGCAGAAGCTGAAATAGAGCCTGGATCTCCTGACGGCAGGTCCAGGGTTCTCTGCGCTGGACCGTGCTGACATAGCAGAGGTGTTCCTTTAGCTAGACAGAAGTGCTTAGCTTTTAATCAAAGTAGCCAGTGATTTGGGAAGAGAGAGAGGTTTAAGCTACACTGAAAGCAGTCAGTTCAACTAGCTAGATTTGGCCAAAAAAAAAAAAAAAATTTATTTGAGGAATCTGTGAAACCGTGACCCCTCCCTCATCCTTTCCGAGCCCCATGCAAGTCCCCAATATAACTTTTCTCTCTTTCTTAGGAATCCTATTTTTTTAATGCTAGTTACATCTCTCTCTCTCTCCCCTCTCTAGGTATAATTGCTGAGGCTCCTTAAAATGGCTTTACGCTTCCGCACTTTCTTCCCGTACGCCTTACCTGGAGTGCTGGCACTTATTGGTTGGTGGTGGTTTTTTTCTCGTAAAAAGGAGCGTACAAGCAATCACGACAGGCAAGCATTAGCTGGCGTGGAAGATCAGAGGATTGAACCTCCCATAAAGGAACCTCTGTCCAGAGCAGAAGTAAATGCTACTCAAGAACTGCCTGTGCCCTCGGAAGAGGACTGCCCAGAGAATGAAACCTTAACTTCCCAGCTGTCGGTAGGGTTAATGACACCCTCTCTGGCATGTGACGCTCAACAGAGATTAGATTCCTCCAGGGACCATCCTGCCGCCGCAGTAACGACCGTCGAATTGGGCACATTTGAGGACGACAGTGAAAAACTGGAAAGAGCAGCGTCTCGGGATGAAACCGGGTCCCTTGCACAAGTGTCTCCCCCTTCAGCCCCGAGGAGTGTAGAGTGCTGTGACAATGGTGTGCTTGTTACCAAGCAGGAGTCAGCCTTCAGTGGAATCCCAGAGCAGCAGCCATTGGTGTGTTCCGTGGTAGAGTCAGTACAAGAGTCTTTGGGAAAGACTGGGGAAAGTGGTGAAGCAGAAATGACACACGGTTCTCTGGAAAATCCATCAAAGGAAATCCAGTGCCCAGCGGCTACGTCCTCAGACACTGGCTGCCTGCCAGACCTGGGCTCTGAACCAGAGGATTCAGCCACCGCCCTACCTGCCATTTTAGATGACAATGATAGTAAGGAAGTCGAGGGCATTGTCCCCGGGCAGAGAGAGTCTGTAGTTGGGAAGTTACTGAATAATTGTGTAGCGTCTGCTGGCTTGGACCTGTCCAGGGAAGAGGAGATGTCTGAGATGACCGTCAGTACTGTGCTTAAATGTCATGGAAGGGAAGAGAAGTGCTACAGGGATATGCAGTCGAAAGGAGATGGTTTGGAAAGAGAGAGAATTGGAGGAGTGAGTTTGGACAAAGATGAAGTTGAGAAAATTGAGCAAGCAGCCATACAGATTATTTCCAAAGTCATCTTAGCAGCTACCGAGGAAGTGCTGTCTAGTTCAGTAAGTGATGTGTCCAGTAGGATCTGTGAAGTCGCAGTCAGCCGGGTTGATAGACCGCTGGAGAGAGTGAGCGTTTCATCTGATGAGATGCTTGCAGTGGAATCTAGCAGAGGGAAGGAAGCCATTTCCACAGAGAATGTTGCAACGATACCTGTTCCCCTATTGGAAGAGAAACTCCATCGTTACGTGTCGTATTCCAGCTGTTTGAAATACGGGCGCTTATCTAACCCAGTGCAGGGAGACCCAAAAGACCATCGGCCAAAGAAATCTGTGCACAGTAAAACACAAGGAGATAACCGGACTTTGGTTACAAACAATGGAGAGTCATTCGAAGAGTCGCATGCAGTAACGGAGGATTCTGGATGCAGCGCATGTACGTCTGAAGATGGGACGAACGTCGAGGATCCCTTGCAAAGCACATCACTGTCTCTCCTATCAGGCCAGCATTCGGACTTGCTGAGCATGTCTGTAATCCAGAACGCTTCTACAGAGCAAAACGTGGCACAGAGTGCGAAACCTCAGACCCCTATATTAGGGGACGACAAAGTGCCATACAGCAATGGAGTGCTGAAAGGGGACAGTGCAGATCTGAGACATGAGAAGCACTGGACAGCGGAGACAGATGCAGATCACTCAGGAGGTAAGGGTTCACATCTCTTTGAGAGCCTCACACAGGACACATGCGGGAAGGTGCGTTAGTACAGCACTGAAAAGTCCTGCTCAGCAGACACAACCCCAACCCTCATCACAATTCAGAGGGCCTGCTTGTTGGTAAAAATCCTACCAGGTTATAGATAGATGTGTCTTATGCTCAGATGTTCAGAATGAACCCACCTAGGCTGCCAGCTCCTGCATCCCACAGTGATGGGGAAAAAACGTAGCTAGCTACGTGGTGTCCAGGAAACTCAGCAAGACACTGAGCATAATATCCAAAATATCCAAACTGGCCCCCATCCAGCAAAGCATTTAAGCACATGATTAACTTAAAGCACATGAGCCATCCCATTGAAATCAGTGTGTGTTGGATCAGGGCCAGGGAGCTCAGCACCTTGCAAGCATGAGCCCCAAAAGCGCAAGCTTGTCACCGTTTGAGCTCAGGCAGCATCCACTCAGCTGTAAGCATGAGGCTCTTGCCTTTGGTGTGCACCGTTCACTGAAGGGCTGCGTTAGTGCCCGTTTCTGAGAAGCACGTACATGTGAACAGATAGGACGTCAAGCAATTGCCCTGCTCCAAGACAGCGTCATCTGTGTCCGCACTAACATGGCCTGTTTGCTTGGAAAGTGGGTGCATGATGAGAAATCTCAGCAGCCCGTGCCCACGTGTAATGTGTTTGACTTGTCGGGGTTCCTCCATCTCTTTGCTGTAGCATCTCTCTCTCTCTAGCAAGTGGGTGGGTAGTGTTAAAGCCGGGGGTGGTTTTCCTAGCTGCTTTATATTAGGCTAACCGTGTGTGGACAAACACAAACTTCAGCCTTAAAAGCTGTATGTAAACATTCTTCATACAACCCTCCAGCGCAAACAGCTCCTAAAGACAGGCTGCATTCTATAGTCACTACAGAGTAACAGGAGTGCTGCCTCCTGCTAGATAGCAGGCTCTGCAGCTTTTAATAGGGGACTGGGATTAACTATTTTCTAGATGTCCTCTCTGTAAGAAACACTTCTTACTAAAGGAAGAAATTACTCTTACCCTGCCGCATACGCTTCTCGGAATGAGTAGCGACGAGAACAAACACTCTAATACAGGGGTGAACTGAGACCACATAGTGAAGCGACAAAGCTCTCGTGCCAGGACAAACTCTGAGGTGATGTAGGGCAGGGATTCTGAACCTTTTTCTTTCAGAGGACCTCCCTGACGTGCTATTTAAAAACTCCACGGTCTGCCTGTGCCACCACAACTGGTTTTCTGCATATAAAAGCCAGGGCCAGCATCAGGGGGTAGCAAGCAGGGCAATTGCCTGGGGCCTGATGACATTGCTCAGGGTTCGGCTTCAGTCCCAGGTGGCAGCGCTCGGGGCCCCGGGCTTCAACCCCATGTGGTGGGGCTTCAGCTTTCTGCCCTGGTCCCCCCTGAAACCTACTCGTGGCCCCAAGGGGGCCTTGGACTGCCTCCTGCTCACTCGTCACTTCCCTGAAATCCCCACTTGTCACAGCTGCATCTTGATCAGCAAGTCTGAATCGGGACCTGCCAGGCAGATAGCGGACCCGGTTGTATCAGAGCTATGGCCTGACTTGGGAAGTAGCAAAAACAGAGTAGCTCCTATGCTCCCTTGAGTTTTTGGTGTATTGGAGCCAGGTGGCCAGAATTCAGAAGAGCAAGTGAGGACTGTTGGATCCTCATCCCAGTAATGTACTAACAGGCAGATTGCTGGAAGCTCATCACTTTTATCATCCTTTTAATGATCTCCTGGGCCTCCCCCTCACACTATCCCCCAACCATATTTGAAATGTTCAGATGCTGTTTAAGAAATCGGTGGCATCCCATAACGGGGGCTAACAGATTCTCACCTTTCCATTGCTTGATCTACTGATATATATTATACTGATTACTTGAGAATTCCTTGTTAACCCTATGAGGTTTGGTAAATTCTAGTCGTCAGATCAGGCCCAGAGATGTTAGAAGTACTGTTAATTTGGGAACTCTCATGTGCAGAGTTGCAACACTCAGACTTGGGGAAGAAGCTTCTGAATTTGGAATGGTTTTGCTAACACAATTAGTAAACACACAAACAATCCAACCCAACCAAGGAGGTAGCAGTAATACAGTATTAACTTCCTGTCTGGTGTCGTGTCATACCTATAGTCAAACCATCCTTGTGGAGACCTAGGACCGATGAGACAGGAAGTGATCCACGAGGGTTTTATCCTCTCTCTGGCGTGCCAAAACGATCCAGTGGTCAAGGTCTCAACAGTTTAGGCTGTGGTTAGCCCTGCTATAGAGTCTGGTGGCTGCTGTGAATATTCATAAGAATGTTCGGCCTCCTTTGTCCATAACTAAATTCCTCACCCTAATAACATTGGGGTGTCCTTATGCTATAGGTTAGTATATTAATTATCTTAGTCTTGCAAACACATACATCAGTTGGTTGCAGTAACAATCGTGCGGTTGAACATCTGCTGATGTTCCTATCCTAAAATATCCCAACTGGCATCAACTGCGTTCTTGTGGTTCCACGTGTCGGCGTATTTGTTCACCAGAACCAAGTCTTATGGTATCTTGTGACTTAAGTTAGACAGCAGCGACCTCACTTACGCCAGAGCTTGTAGGCCGCATAGCTCATGCAAAGTGCTTAAGCTAATATCTTACAGGCTTGGGCCTGTAGGTCTCCTACATTACTGCTTGATATACCTTGTATCTCTCATTCCCTTCCCAAACAGAAGATGCTGTGTTAGCTTTGGGCCTCTGGGAAGCAAGGCTGCCTGACCTGGGGGAAGCATAACCCCCAATCTCAACTCCCTACCACAAGCAGCTTTTGAGAAGTATTGGGGCTTAATTATTGGGTGTGAAGCATCAGGTACATCTGGATTCCCCGTTCAGAGGTCAGGGCCCTCTTGTGCTAGAGACTCAGTCCCTGACCCAGAGAGCTTGCTTTCTAAGGGTACGTCTACACTACCCTCCGGATCGGCAGGCAGCGATCAATCCAGTGGGGAATCGATTTATCGTGTCTAGTCTAGACGCGATAAATTGACACACACACACACCCCCGAGCGCTCTCCCGTACTCCAAGGCCGCGAGAGGCGCAGGCAGAGTCGACGGGGGAGCGGCAGCAGTCAATTCACCGTGGTGAAGACACCACGCTATGTCCATCTAAGTACGTCGACTTCAGCTACGTTATTCACGTAGCTAAAGTTGTGCAGCTTAGATCGATTTCCCCCCCCCCCCCCCGCCCAGTGTAGACCAGAGCTAAGTAACTTACTGTGCCAGCTGCTGTGTTGTGTGCTCAACTGAGGAGTAGCAGGGAAAGCTCTGCTTGCTCACACTCCAGTGGCATGAATCTGATTCCCGTTCAAGGAATGGCGCCGCTGAACTTCAGCACACTTGAAGTGGTCCCCTTCCGGTTTTCAGTGAAACTAAACGGAATTCCTGAACAAAGGGCCTCTGTTTCTCACTCTTGGAAACTCGCTTTTATCAAATCACATGTGTCAAGATGCATCTCTTGCCAAGAGCCTGTGCGTGTGATCTTTGGCTTGCCACGTGTCCCTAAGTTCCTTGGGCTTTCCCACACCCCATCCCAAAATGACTAAGATCTTTAATATCACCTTGGCCCTCAGAGGCTTCTTCAAGCCTAATAGCTGGAATGGGGAGCAGCGTACATTAGTTTCAGCAGGACTCGGCTTCATCGAGTTGCTTGGGAGATGTCTGGTTCATGGTATCCTGAAGTCCTTTAAGGTGGGTTGTTTTGTTTTGTTTTGTTTTTTAACAGTTGGACTGTTCCATGAGTCTTTGAAGGAGGTCCCTTCGATTGCTCCAAAGATTTCCTTCCCCTTCCAGCTACGGGTGGGAGGACTCAGGAGCACTTCCCATTCAAATTGTGGGGAGGGTCTATGCTTTGCACTGAAGCGGCCGCGACCTTCCATAAAGAGTTTTCGATCTATCTTCTATTGATGTTTGCAGGGCCTCTCTCATTGAAGTAGCAGGGTCCCTCCTGCTGAACGGAAGGGTCAGTGATGTGCCGGTGCTTCTCAGTACGGCACATGTGGCCTTCTGCAAAGCCATAGATCTTCGGTGGTGGCTTATCCCTCCCACTGCTTTTACCTTGGTCCAGGGCAGCAGTAATGTAACGACAGGAGGCTTCCAATGGAAAAGACTCCATCTCCCTTTTCCCCAATAACCCATAGCTAGATTTGGAGTCTCAAAGATGAAGAAGCCTTCTCACGGCTACTATTCCACTGCCAGCCCTATTTAATCCAAGGGGACACAATTCTGATACTGCGACTGTACGGAGTCTGCATTCCACTGGCAATAGCACCTGGCTTCTGTATTTGACCCTGCACAAACTCTTGATGTTTTCCACTCTGCCCCTTGCATTACAGGGTATGCTTGTGAACATGGCGGTTCCTAATTGGAGTCCGATTTTTTTATCATCAGACATGTGGAATTCTTCAGGAGGTTTTAGGGGACAAAAGTCGGTTTCTAGTGGCCTGTTCCCATAAGTAGCACAGAGCAGCCCCTGACACATGTGTTTCTTAGAGGAGCTGAGAATTGAATAGCAGACTCACAATCTAGAGCGTAAAGTGTGTATGTACAGGAGGGCCCGCAATCAGGGATGTATGTGAAATGGGAGTTTGGTCAGACTTCATGCAGAGTCGAAGAGCTTGGATTATCCGGACTGTCTGAATGCCGTGGTGTGGTTTTTGGTTTTTTTTTTTTGTAGGTTCAGATGTAAATAGCATGGATTCTGTGGACAGTGGCTGTGCCCTTGGGAAGACGGAGAGTTGCCAGAACTCCAAGCCAGGAGTAGAATCCAATAAGTCTGAGCTCACTATCTGGGAGATAGAGGTGCCAAAGGTAACGAGCCAAATACTCGGCATCCGTAACTCCCTGCACTGACCTTGGGGAATGTTGGCCAGCGGTTAGCGCGGGACCGGGAATCAACTTCTGGGTTCTAGTCCTGGCTCTGCCAGAATGTGATCTTGAGCAAAGCACATGGCCCTTCTGTATCTCTCTCTCTCTGCCTATAAAACGGGTGCGGTGCTTGCTTTCCCTTCAGGGTGTTGGGGCTTAACACTCCTTGAAATATCTGCTGAAGGACTCCAAATGCAGAGAATCCTTGCAGGGCTGCTGATTTTCAGTTTTAAGCGATAAGCATCCATGGCACAAAAAAACCCTGAAGTTGGTGTTTATCCAGTAAACCCCAGAAATGGTGATTTACATCTGAGCGCAGAAATGCAGACTACACGGGGGTGATTTCTAAAGCGCACTAACGTGTTGCACATCCGTTGGTCTGTGTGGACCATGCTGGTGCATGTTAAACGTTCCCTAGTGCAATTGAATGTAGTGCTGTTTCAAACAGTACCACATTCCAGCACACTAGGGAGCATTATAAAGATGAGTTATTACAGTGTATGTATAGAGCCTCCCAAACCCCTGATATTCAACCCCCTGTAGCCTGATGTACATAAAACTAAAAATTGCTAAAAATACACACACACCCCCAATGAAATTAGTAAACCCCAAAAACCAGATACCATGAAGCTTGGTAGAGGGGGTGCTTTGTCTTTTCTTGCATATGGGGGACAGAGGATGTTCAAGTGGCTTTCTATATTCTCTGCTGAAATTCTGAATGTCTCTAAGGGGCTAATGCCCATTAATGTGCTGAGAACTCCTTTCCAGAAAGAGCAACTGTCTCTGGGTCTGGGAAGGATGCTCCATGTTCCCTCCAGAGCCTCCCCCCACCCCATCCCCATTCTACACTTGCCCCATTGCCCAGGCTTTGCTTCATAACATTCATACTTGTGCCTTGAAGCCCTGGATGACTTCACAAGATCCTGTCTAGAACTGGTCCTTGTTGCTCCTGAGTCACCCAGAAGGTTCACAGTTCAGCAATAGAAGGCATCACTTTCCCAAATGGGTTGAGCATGGTGCCTCCTATAGCGATGCAGTGGGCCCAGTGAAACCACGTGAGAAGTTTCTTTTTATGGGATAGCATAACCTAGGCACCAGGCCTTTGCGTCTTCGCTGCACTTGCTGTTTCTGCTGACTAGAAAGATGGACTTAACAAAATGTAAAAAAAAAAAAAAAATGTAGGTAAATCAGAAACTGCCTTGGGCTACTAAACAAAATCTCCCTAAACTCTGCTGGGCCAATGTCAGTTTACGTTCGGTAGAAGCCCAATCTGCGCTGAGGTCCGATTGATCCCCACAGCCTGTGGCATTTCTTGCAGGTGAAATTAAGCATTTAAAAATTAAAGATCCAAAGTGCTGTTCTCACTCCTAACTGAATTCTCCATCTCTCCATCAAGCACTTGGTTGGCCGGCTGATTGGCAAGCAGGGGAGGTATGTGAGTTTTCTGAAGCAAACTTCTGGTGCCAAAATTTATATTTCAACACTACCTTACACCCAAGATGTCCAGATTTGTCACATAGAAGGTGAGTGAGATGATTCCCAGTTGTGGTGGTTTTTTTTTTAAGTCTGTGTTGTCTAAAATCTAACCTCTGGGCTCTTAGATAAAGGGGTGAAGAACTGACTGCAGTTTGGATACTTAACTTTGAGTCCTGTGCTTGAAGTGCTACCACCTGTGCTTCAAATAGCATCAATGCTAGGCCCTGTCTATGCTAGGAAGGAAGATGAATTTTTAACACATTAAAATCGTGGGGGAGAGCGTATGGCTTTACCTCAACCAGCTGATGGGTGTTAACACAACCACCTTGTCTACATTAGGATTTTAAAATGTCCATCTTTCCCTAGTGCGGACAAGGTTTATGGGGTACCATTTTCCCAAACCCTTCTTCCAGAGATGTGTGTGTGAGAGGTTGTTCTAGATCTGTTTCCCTAACCATATGTCTGCACATAGTGACATGGAGACCCCAAGAGTTCCTCTGAGGCTACGTCTACACTGCAGCTGGGGTGATTTGCGGCGCATGTAGGCATGCCCACGCCAGCTGTAAGCTAGCTAGTTCTCTAAGGGTACGTTTACACTTACCTTCCCGGTCGACGCGGTGAGTTCGACTTCTCGGAGTTCAAACTATCGCGTCTGATCTAGACGCAATAGTTCGAACTCCGGAAGTACTGCGGTCGACTCCGGTACTCCACCACTGCAAATGGCGGTGGCGGAGTCGACGGGGGAGCCGCGGAGTTCGACCCCGCCGCGTCTGGACAGGTAAGTAGGTCGAACTAGGGTACTTTGAATTCAGCTACGCTATTCACGTAGCTGAATTTGCGTACCCTAGTTCGACTCCCCTTCTTAGTGTAGACCAGGCCTAAGAAATAACAGTGAGGACACCGAGGTATGGGCTTCGGCGCTGGCTGCATGAGTCTGCCTGACACCCCCCCATTCCCCCACTGGATACATACCGTCTTGTGCTGCCCACGGCCTCACTGCTGTTTTCAGCAAGCTAGCTAGAGCATGACTAGCGCAGGTATGTAGCTTATAATGTCTTAGCATCTAGCTAATCCCCTGCTAACAACCCTGCTAACAGGATTTAGGTAAAAACAAAAAAAGCGGAACTAACGTGTTTGCAGTCATTGGATTGTTCACGTCACCTGTATTTTAGATCCCTTTTTGCCTTGTAGGTGTAGACTGTAAGCTCTGTAGGGCAGGGACTCTCTGAGGCCTGCCCTACACTGGAAGCTTATACGGGCATAGCTGTGTCAGTCAGGCATGATTTAAAACCAAAAACCACGACCCTGACGGGCGCATCCATGCTGACAAAACCCCCAGTGTAGGTGTTGGTGGAAGAGGGCTTCTGCTAACGTCGTTAACTTCGTTCCGGGATGTGGTGTTCCCGTGTCTACTCTCCAGGGCCCGGCTGTGCCGGAATAGTCTCCGTAGTGGAGGCATACCCGTATGCTGTGCCTGAACAGTGACCGGCACAATGGGACCCCTTCTTGGTTGTAACCTCGTCACCACAGTAATAAACATAAATCAGCTGTTGTAGATTTTTGACAAGAGAAGTCACTGAAAATAAATTTGTACTAAAATATTTTTGTAAATGATTAGGGGAGCTGGGAAAATATTCCATTTGCCAGAATCTTTAAAGGGCCACTGTACAGAGAAATATCACTTAAACTATTTATCTTGGTTACTCAGATATTAGAGGTGCTGTATTAAAACTGAATTGTTTTAAAGGTATTTGTTGCCCTTTATGCTTCACATAATGCACAGCCAACCTGTGGAACTCCTTGCCAGAGGATGTTGTGAAGGCCAAGACCATAACAGGGTTCAAAAAAGAACTAGATAAATTCATGGAGGATAGGTCCATCAATGGCTATTAGCCAGGGTGGGCAGGGATGGTGTCCCTAGCTTCTGTTTGCTAGAACTGGGAATGGGCAACAGGATGGATCACTGGATGATTCCCTGTTCTGTTCATTCCCTCTGGGGCACTTGGCATTGGCCGCTGTTGGAAGACAGGAGACTGGGCTAGATGGACCTTTGGTCTGACCCAGTATGGCCGTTCTTATGTTAATCTCTGTGCTTGGCTCATCATGGACAGATGCTGCGATGGTGGGTTAAGTTTCCTCAGTTTAAGGGATATTCCTTGCACTAGTACAACACCGTTTTGGGTCACGGAGTGTGGTTGAAACTTTCAAAGAAGGATATAACCATGCATCTTTCACTAAAGTTAATAGCAGGGACATAGCTGGATCTCCTGCATGGCTTTGAAAATACCAGCTGTCAAGACACTCTCACTGAAACTTAAACACACGAAAGAACCATGCCACGCTGGAGATTTTGTTTTAGCTTTCTAATGTGGGGCTTAGCACTCATTGAACAGCCCTCTTCGGTGAAGCAGAAACCAGCGCACAGTGATCCCATGGTAGGAGACATCTTGGCCCGGTTTTATTTTCAGCTGTGTATCCAGACTTTTACCCACATCAAAAAAGATATTGTCTGGTATAGACAGGAAAGGTCTGTATGTAATCGTATCATTCAGGAGGAGTTGCAAGGTACTGCCGGTCAGGAGTGCTGGGACAATTTGTATAGTGGGGATGCCGAGAGGCATTGAATTAAACTGTAAACCATGTCTATGATGGAAACCACTTCAAGCCGGGGGTACAGCGGCAGCACCCCTCGTTCCAGCACTTGTGCTGCAGGCGTGTGCCCAACACAACCACGTGATTTAACTCAGTCTTTTTGTCTTCCAGGCTCTCAACATCATGTAGACAAAGCGCTGAGTCTGATTGGTAAGAAGTTCAAGGAACTGAGCCTCACCAACATTTATGCTCCTCCAGCCCCATCACTGATGCTGCATTCCCTACCTATGACTTCCTGGGTAAGCCCCAAGGTAGCATGCCAGCCGTGTTTATGTGGTTAGACTGTATGGACATGCCTAGGAGATGTATCCATAGAGCCACATTGCATTCCCCCTTCATTTTGAGTATCCGATTTCAGTTTTTCCATTAAGCAAATATCAAGGATGGCCTGTCCTACAATGACGATGCACCATAATCCGTTCCATAGATGGGTGTGCTGGAAACACCAGGCGTGTACTGAGTAATCGTGCTCCTTGCCTCAGAACAAAGAACGCTTCTTTGATCCATAGCAGCCACCGTACAAGGAAGCAGCCCCACAAAGATTCCTTCGAGAATGTCCTTTGCTTTTCTTGATCAGCACAGATGCAGTTGATGCATGTCAGACTGTTTCCATCTGTCGTCATGCCGCCCTGTGTTTAATTTCCTGGAATACGCTGCAGAAAATGTACCCAAACCTTCAACCCAAACTTGCTTAATCTCTGGCAGTTGCACGTCTGACATAATGGGCTTTTGCCTACAGACGAGACGTTTGCTCAAAGAAATAACTCTTAGTGTTTTTGGTTTGTGCATGAGGAGATATTCTGGTTCTGTTCTTACAATCCATTTGCCACATGGTCAAAGACGGTCAGTCAGTTTCTGTATACATTGGTTGTCATGTGACTGGTAGAATCATGCTGAATTGTTACTTTCCAGTAGCATCACATTCCCTTTAAGCCTCTATTGCAGTTATTCAGATCTGGCATCATAATCAGCCTCCATGCTTTCCACACAATATTTCACATCTGTTTCCCTTTCCAGATGTCTGTAAATGACAGTCCATTTGGTAATAGATCCTACTGGGTACACCATGGACTCCAACATCTGTTAAATAGCTAAATATAGCTTGGGAATATATACTTCTATCTGCCTCCATGGGTGGCAAGGGGGCTGCATGTTTCTAGTTCTTTGAGCCTTCTCCCTTTAGATTTCTGTTTATAACCTCAAAGGGTAACTCCAGTACAGCTCAGGTTGTGGTAGGTGCCTTTAGGTTCTGCTAAGTTACAGCATACCATCAAAAGCCTGATGGCTGCGCAATGGCCTATGTGAAATGATTTGGCAGGGAAATCCGTGAAAATGTTTTCATCTCAGAAACCGCCATCCCAACTGCTACTTATTTGGCAGCCTCAGTAGAGAGGCCAGGAGCTCAGATGAGCGTGGAATTAAACTTTCTCCAACAAGTGATTCTACCAGATCAGCGTTGGGGTATTTTGTCAGGATGGCACAAAATGAGCTTGCATTGTTGTTGCATTGTAGTCTCCCTGCCCTATTGATAAATAGCATCCTTTAGAGTTGTCATTATGCTTGCTGCTGCACAGCATACACAATTGCTGCCCCAAAGAATTTACGCTAATCTGACTCCCCTTCATGAGAACATATGTCAACAATGACTCTCCGTCAGCTGGTCCTAGGTTCAAACTCTTCTCCTAGAGGTGAAGATCTAAAGAGCCCACTTCGGAACTCCTGAACCACTAATGCCCCCTCATTTTTGTGTGTGTAGTAGAGTAGATAAGGTATCAGTGAAACTGCGTTTATTACTAACCTTTGGAATGAGCGAAGCTCACGTTGCAACAATACGTTAATGGAAATATAACACTCTCTTTGTGGCAGCTCATGCTACCGGATGGAGTCACCGTAGAAGTAATTGTCGTTAACCAAATTGACGCAGGACACATGTTTGTGCAGCAGCACACTCACCCCACGTTCCATGTGCTGCGCAGTCTGGACCAGCAGATGTATGTCTGCTATTCTCAGCCTGGAATTCCAACTCTGCCAACTCCAGTAGAAGGCAAGTCATTTTGTTCCTTTTGAATTGTCAAGCAGAAAGTTTCCTCCTGGGATCTATCCCTGGTCTTTCCTAGTAGCATCTAGCAGACTTTCTCCTCTGCGCTTCAGAGTAACTTGAGTCTAGAGTTCACTGAAAGGTATTTTTTCAGTGCCTCTCCCCTGCACTCTCTAAAATATGAAACTACAAGCTTTCCATGTTCTCAAGTTTGCTCTGCCCTCCAGAGATGAGGGTCTATGACAGAATTTGCCATGGGTCAGACAATAGAGAACCTGTATAAAAATGGGACACAATCATTCTTCACATAATGTTGTTTACAAATTAATTAAGCTATGTGCGTTTCCTCTAAGGAGACTTGGGAAAACAACATGCAAAATAAGTGGGTGTTTCAGCTCCTAAACATTGGGCAGGGTGCAGTGGAAGATGAGTGTAAAAGCTGTGTTTAAAACTATTAGCAAGCCCCTTATAATAGACTTTGTGGAAGGGGTGTTAAATCTCATGCTTCAGATCTTCAGCAAAGGTCAAAGCATTAGAGGTCAGGGTGAGCCCTAATGTGGGCCACAGACTACTCCACATCTGGCTATTGCAGAGTTCTTCCATTTTCCTTTGAAGCCTCTTCCGCAGGCCAGTGTCAGAGATGGGATATTGAACTAGACGGGGCTTGGTTCTGATCCAGTCTGGCAATTCCTATCTCCCTACCAAGGTAAATTCAAACCAGAACTACTCTGGCCAATTATAAACTACTCTAAAAGCTTTGAATGTAAACCTTGCCACAGTCTGAGCTAGCATGAATATCAGCATGAACTTGAGTATTTTTTCACACAGCGCACAGTCAACCTGTGGAACTCCTTGCCAGAGGATGTTGTGAAGGCCAAGACTAACAGGGTCAAAAAAGAACTAGATAAGTTCATGGAGGACAGGTCCATCAATGGCTATTAGCCAGGATGGACAGGGATGGTGTCCTTAGCCTCTGTTTGCCAAAAGCTGGGAATGGGCAACAGGATGGATCATTTGATGATTCCCTGTTCGGTTCATTCCCTCTGAGGCACCTGGCGTTGGCCACTGTCGGAAGACAGGATATAGGCTAGATGGACCTTTGGTCTGACCTAGTATGGCCGCTCTTATGCTCTCATGAGCAGCATTGCTACAAGAAGCACGTGTTACCAGTTTCTCGGTGGGGGCGGAGGGGCGTTTTTTATTTACCTTTCCCATAGCCAGTGTTTTCATTTCCTCTCTCTAGCCTTGTCAGTCTGGGAGCAATATTGCTGCGTGTTCCTGAAGATGTTTGCTGCCGGCACCCTAATTATAACATCAGGATTATTTTCTTTGCTATCAAACACTGTCATTTTCTCCTTTATAGAGGTATAATTTCTGGCAATGCCTCCAGATTGCTGGCGTGCGCTGTGAGCCGGGGGGAGAAGCATTCCCGACATGGCTGTTTCTGTTGTATGTGTGTCTCTCTCACTGAAGCAGTTCAGCATGGTGTATGGGTCCAGCATGATGTACCCATCTTTAAACAAGGGGGTGTTTAATTGAGCAGGGGGTGGGTCTGTGTGTGGCTGTTTCTTGGTGGTTCAGAAAGGTGGCAGCTCAACAGAATCTTTTCTTTTCAAGGCACCTTCCGGAGAACAGATGTTTGTTTGTTTGTCCACTTTATACAGCATCACTCAGACGCGCCATGCTCCTGGAGAGGACTATTCAGTGGTTCACAAACACTCTGAATACTTCTCTTGCTCAAGTTACTCGTTTTGAACAGCTACTTTAAAACAAACAAAAGTGCAAAATTGAACACGCTGAGTACGTTTAGAGAGAGTTTAAAAGCTTCTTATTACTTCAGGCAGGGTTAGTCACACGTCTACTTAATATCACTGTACCGGGCAAGGCGGAGAGAGAAGTGGATTGTTACTGCAGCTGCTAGTGGTGCCAGCCGTGCTTGTGTTAGGCACCGTATGCTCATACGGTGAGAAACAGCCCTTCCTTGATCAGAATAAACAAGACAGAAAGTGGGAGGGGAAACCGAGGCACAAAGTGGCGCCTTGACTTGTCATCCAGCAGGTCGTTGGCAGAGCCAGCAATAGAACCCGGGACTCCTAAATCCTGGTCCAGTGCTCTGTCTGCTGGATCATGCTGCCTCCCTGCTGCAGGGCGCCAGGTGTCTCGTCTGAAAGCAGCGTGGGCAGGTAACAGCGTGTCCTCCCCGATGCTGCGCTTCTTCCTCAGCAGACACAGGAGCCTGGTGTCTCTGCTGTTCCAATGGGACTTCTAGAAACAGGCACTAACGCTGAATCTTCCCACTCCGCCCTCTTTTGCTTTGCAGTCGGTGTGATCTGTGCTGCTCCGGGCTTGGATGGCGCTTGGTGGCGGGCTCAGGTTGTCGACTACTTCAAAGATGACAACGAAGTGGAGATCAGATATGTGGACTACGGAGGATACGAGAGAGTTAAAATCGACACACTCAGGCAGATCAGGTCAGGAACTATGTTTTTCCTCCCTTGACTGGAACAAAAAGGGTTGAACTTTCATAACTAAGTGTAATGGCTTGATAGGTATAGGTGTCTCCGCAGTATAATGAAAGCATTGGGGGGGGAGTGGTTCTCTCAGCAGCGTACAACCATGTGGGACACCTGGCTTCCTCACTGATACTCCTACTTCTTACATAGTGCTTTCATCCATAGATGTCTAAGTGCTCCACAGAGGAGGGCAAATGTAATCCTCATTTAAGTAGTGGATAAACTGAGGAACAAAAAAGTGACTTACCCAAGGGCACCCAGCAGCAAAACCAGGAATAGACCTTCGGTCCGCATGTTGCATCCAATGCCCCATCCACTGGGCTGGGCTGCCTCGTGAAAACTCTGTCCCTGTGTAGTGACATGCTGGGTGTGTTTGGGGAACGACGCACTCGTTGTTCTCTTCCTGGTGGGAAGTGATGAGGCACAGATACAGAGCGCCTGGCCAGCTGGACCAGGGAGAGACATTGCCCTTTCAGAGAGGGTTCCCCCGGTCCCCGTGGTGCACGATTTGCGCGACTGCGTTGTGGCATAGAAAATGAGATTGTGCAGAGCCAGGGCAGGGGAAGACCACTTGGGAGGAGAACAAATGGAGAAGCACTCTACGTGTGGGTCTAACTTCCAGCTTCCTACCTCGCCAAGCTCTAGGTTCTTCTAAAAATTTCCTGCCATTGCTTTGCTGCTGGTAGACAAGGTACCAGTGACTGTTAACACTTACAGTGCTTAAAACATGGGTGCCTGCCACTGGTCTGGTCTGTGCTCCTGCTCCCAGTGGAGAAGCTTGAATGGGTGGTAGGAAGCATGAGGAATCTCTGGTGTTGTACACCCAGCTGGAGTGGTGGGCGAGATGAGGAAGCAATCTCATTATTATAGTTGTGCCTAGAGGACCCGGGTGAGGTCAGGGCCACAGTGCGCTAGTTACTCGGTGTAACAAGCACATAGTAAGCGATGGCTCTTCGTCAGAGCTGATGAAGGACGGGAGAAAAGGAGCACTCCATCTTCTTTTTGTATGTGGAGGACTGAGACCAAGTGGAGAAGCCCAGAGCTTGAACCCAAATCTCTCATTCCCATGCCTTAGCCACAAGATGCTCACTCCTCTCATATGAATTTTGCTCAAACCCTTGTTACGCGTACCGTGTCTATTCTTTTGGCTGTAACTAATCTGAAGCAAATGAATTCCTGCCATATCAGCCATCATCAGTTTAAAGAGTAATAAGGAATTAGGGCAGAGGTGTGTTCTTCTATTCAAACTGATTCTTTTCTCTTTTAAGGTCTGATTTTGTAACATTACCCTTCCAAGGAGCAGAAGTTTTATTAGACAATGTGGTGCCGCTTTCAGGTAACGGAAATCACTGGAGAGAAACTAATGCTAGGCGCTCATGGTGCTTGGTTAAACAGGATGCCATCAGTTGAGAAGCCAGAGTTGTTTAGACTTTCTCCATACCATTTCGAGTCCAATATCTGAAGTTACTAGACAGTGGATTAGAATTTTTTTTCTTGCTTGGTTTTTGTTTTTGCCAGCACTGTGGAACTAGTTTCACTATCTTTCCTGTCTAGTCAGTGTGCGGGTTTTTCCCGCGGCTGTGGATGGAAAGAGAAACAGTTAGGGAAAAAAATATGCGACTGTCACTTAAAACCACAAATTGGCAGAACTCTACCAGAGGGCAGCAGGATGACCTAGAACTACTCTTTAAACTCCTCTTTGCCAATGGACTAGATAGCAAGTGTACTGTCCATTTAAGGTAACTAAATAAACACATGCAGATTAATTCCTTAATCTACTAGACAAACCTCTGACATTCCCATACTGAAATCGATGGTATGGACAGTTCTGAGTGTTCTTAAAAACGGCCCCAGTGCTGGAAGAGGAGGGGAAATTCATGATGTCCACGAACATCTCCTATGTTGTTGCCGATAGAAATCCAGCCATGTTTTGCTAGTGCCTAAAAGGCTTTTCAATTCTTGATATTGAAGGATGTTATCCCGACCCACTGATAGCACCCTTTGATGTCAAGACTCTGGATAGCAGGAGAGGAAACCCTGCACAGGCGGTAGGCACAGGGTTTGCCTCTGCCGAGGTTGTAGATGGATGGCAAAGGTTGAAAGTCATTCCATCCCAAGCTGCCAGCAGCAGAGTTCACTGTTTGCATGGGCTCTCCAATAAGGGACCTCTTGCAACATCTGCAGCAGCATAGGGACTGTCATTGCTGCTGATGCTGGAGATGTCTCACGAGGGTGGACCAAGAACAAAGGTAGTCTAATCCCAGAAGGTAGATTTTTGTTTTCACTTCCTCAAAGCTCAGTGCATTTGTCGCATGGTGGGTGGGAACCAGAGAGCAACACCTAAGTGTAGATACATCCCTCAACTTGGGCAATGAAAGGTACACAGACAGTATTAACGAAGAGTGCAGCTTGCAATGTTAAAATTCCACCCATCCTTCAAGGGATTTTTTATTCTGTTGGTTAAATTCCATTGAATAGCACTAAGTTCCTGTTCACATATTAAACTTCCTGCAGGACAAGTGAAGTCCTGAGCTTCCTAGGCTCAAGAATGCCTCATTAAAAACTGAAACGTTAATGTAAACTACCATATGTGAAGACACCCAGGGTCCTTAGTAATTACTTTGAATCCATTTATGCACATGTGGCTACTGAGCTAGGATCCTTTTAAAAAGAGAACTGTTCATCATCTCCCCTCTGTGACACACATTTCAGTGTAATCTTGTTCGGCTTCATAGACTAGATGTCCGTAGCAATGATGAGTGAGATTCTTTGGTCTGTGTTATGCAGGAGATTATTGTAATAGTCTCTTCTGGCCTTAGAACCTATGAGCCTGTGAATGTCTGACTTGTTTTCTCCTTTTCTTTCCAAAGACGAGGATCACTTTTCATCAGAAGCTGACTCATCCGTTAGTGAAATGACCAGAGGTACACCTCTGCTTGCACAGGTATGTATATTAATCTGCATTTGGCATTAGTGCGATGGCTACTGGAATATTGTGACCAGTGCTGGTGTCAGTAATTCAAGAAGGATATTGATAAATTGGAGAGGGTTCAGAGAAGAGCCATGAGAACTGGAAACTATGCCTTAGTGACAGACTCAAGGAACTCAATCTATTTCTCCCATCAAAGAGATGAGAGAAAGGGGTGACTTGCTCATGGTCTGTAAGTACCTAGATGAGGGAACAGAGATTTGATAGCAGGCTCTTCGATCTAGCAAACCAAGGTATAACAAGATCCAATGGCTGGAAGTTGAAGCTAGACAAATTCAGTCTAGCAACAAGGCTTACATTTTTAATAGTGAGGGTGGTAAAGCGTTGGACCAGTTTCCTAACGGTTGTGGTAGATTCTCCATCACTGGCAATTGTTAGATCAGGATTGGCCGTTTCTCTAAAAGATGTGCGCTAGTTCAAATCGGAATGAATCCAGGGAAGTTCTAGACTCTGTGTTATATATGAGGACCAACTAGATGAGCACAATAGTCCATGTATTTCATAGATTGTAATGCTGGAATATGAGAGATGTCTAGAAAACTGCCAGTGCTGCTTATGCTTGGCCAAGAGTCTCTTCTCCTAAAGTAACAGGATTCCATAGTACTCTGATGAACGAAACCCCTCAGGAGACGTGAAACACTCAGCTCTTTCCTAGTAATAGGACTCATGCTAGTGAAATCTTATCTCCCAAGAATGGGCCATGTGTTCTCTTGAGTAATAATACCGAGCTCTCGTATGCTGCTCTTGAGCTGTCGTTCTTAAAGCAACGGTCAAAGGCGGGAGACTGGGCGCCACTGTTCTCCCTCTCAGCCTCAGGAAGGGAGAGCTTAACAGCAAAGCTGTGTCTCAGCTCACTGACACACCAGCTTGTCTGCTGTGCTCTGTGCTAACATGTATGTCTGGTTCCAGGTCACAAACTATGACAGTGCAACAGGCCTGCCTCTCATCCAGCTGTGGAGTATGCTGGGAGATGAGGTGCGTACACTTGCAGAAATGTAGTGCTCTGGTTTGTATAGACTGAGACGTGGGTTTAAAAACTCTACTTGAGTTATGGGGATTTCTTTTAATGTTGCTTTCAGGCTGGTATTTCCTTCATCTGTCTCTTATTTTTCCTTAGGTGGTGTCAATAAACAGAGCTCTGGTGGAAAGAGGATTTGCTCAGTGGATTGACAGTTACTAGTAAACTCTGAGAGGCCCCAAGCGACCCTTTTTTTCTAAAAAAAAATAAAAAATAAAATAAAATATAAAATTTAAAAAATCCCTTTTTTTGCACTGTATTAGAATTGGGTTTGGCAATCCTGTAGGGAGGACCTGTTTGTTTACACCACTGCGCAAAACTCTGTGGTCCATTGAGACTTGTTTGCTTGACTGTTACCATTTCACTTGAAATACATACCTCATTTCAGTGAAAGGCAGGGAGTTACTAAAAGCCATAAAAAAGATACTGTAGCTTTAAAACAAAACCTGTCCCTGGCCTAGTTCTAAGAGTTATTTAAAAAAAAGAAGTGGGGTTTTCTTGAAGCTAACAAAACACCCCTACCGTGTGTTAACTGTCTGCAGGTCTGTTGCACAGATGCCCCAGAGGCTCAGTGGCTGCTTTTTCTGAAAGATATTGGCTGTTTCTTAGAAATAGGTTTGCTGCCTAGAAAGCCAACACAAAATACATAAAGGATTTAAAGTTCAGTCGTCTATTGACTTTTCCATGTTGTGCCACCAACTTGCACAAGCTTTGTTAGTCTGATCCGTGACTGATGCTGGGAGACATACGAATTGCATTCATGGCACTTACCCTGGCACACATCTCATGGTAGAAATGTTTTAGGCAGGAGCTGCATGGGAAGAAAACTTCATCTGTGCAGACCTTTGAAAGGTAGGATGAATTACCACTACAACCATAGATTGTAAATCTGCTATGTTCCAGATCATGTATTTTAAAAAAAAAAAAGATTGCCAAACCCGATTGTAATTTGTAACCATTTTCTAGCTGTGCAAGTCTGTGTAAATATATATAAAATCATTGTAATATTTTGTATAAGAGAAACACTGGAAATCACAAAGGGAACTTTAAAAGATTTTTTTTTTTTTCCCCACAACAAAATGTTCTCTGTAAGTAGAAACGGTTTGGAGTCCATCAGTACAGCTGACGTACTCGGAGCATCCGAATGTGGGAGTGTTTCTGCTCTGCTGTGTACAGGATTAGCGTTGCTCTAGATTGCTGTATGGTATGATTTGTGATCACTGACTCCTTTGCTGTACAGATCTGTTTAAAAAAAAAAAAAGTAACAATATGGAATTGATATTGCAGTGGTGTTCTTTCTCTCTTGATTTATGTTGGTCCCTTTTAGATTGATATCAAATGTGGAATTTAAAATTTTGTTCAAATAATTTAAGATAACTTAATACTATTAAAAAAATATTGTAATGTACCTGCATTTAGACATGTGTATTGAGTTGAGATTTGTTGCTGGCCGGGAAGACACTTGACAGGAAAGCACTGGTATAATCAAGCCTTGGAAAATGAGAATCTTTCAGACCAATCCAGAGACTCCTTTTTTTTTTTTTTTTTTTTTTTAAATTTTTATTTTCGGTGAGCTGATATGCTGGTCCACCATGCAGACATGAATGTAGCTGCCTACACCAGGATTTGATCAGATCCATTCAGATATGGTTTGATTGTATTCTCTTTTTTATGAATTCTCTCTTTTCGGGGGCATATGGTTTAATGTTAGCAATAATGATGTCCAATGAAAACAAAATTGATAGCTTGGTTAAATCTAAAAAACAAAAAATCCTCTTGGAATGTGTTTCCCATTTCGATTAAAGCTCAAATTTTAAGCCATCTTAATCAAAATGTGATGAGTAAGAGCCTTCATTTCCAGCCTCTTGTGGTATAGATATGGGTGGGAAGGGATCTTTACTTGATAGAGTGGCAGGTGAGACCAAATAGTGATGGGTTTTAAATGGGACACAAAAAGGTGAACCTTCAAAACCCCCTGTTCATTGAATTCTCTGATCACCACATCAAGTTTTGTGAAGGACCTTGGACACAGCATTTATTCTCTCCTTTTTTTAAAAATAAATTCTTTACAAAAACCTGCTGTGCAGTCTAGTAAGCACTGGTGCAGCGGAGCAAGAGTATATTGCGTGCAGATAAAATGAGCTACGCCGCAGTTTGAATGAGGTGACCTCATGTCACAGCAAAGGAGTTCCTTACCTTCAGTTTTGTGAAGATTCAAGTCCCAAGCATACTGTTCTAGTTCTGCAGGCTATGTGGTTTCTTCTGAAATTAGCAGGTGTACTCTTGTGTGCTGAGCAATACAATAATGTGCATTGGCACCTGCCTGTTACTGTCTAGGTGCTTGCGTGGCCCTCATAGTGTCTGAGCGATGTACAATCATTCGTGGATTTTATCCTTGCAACACTCCAGTGAGTATGGCAATGCTGTTAGCTCCATGTTACAGATGTGCAGCTGAAGCACAGAGTAAATAAGTGACTTGCCTATGGTCGTGCTGGGAGTTGAACTCTGATCTCTTGAGTCCTAGTGTCCTATCCTCTAGGCCATCCTTTCCTTCTCCAAGACAGATCTTTGTCCTGTGGAGAGCTTTCCAATCTTCTGCATCTCAACAGGGCAAAGATGCGTGTGGTCCTTACTGAGCAACTAACCATCTGTCCCAGTTAACATGCAGCCAGGTGGTATTTTTACAGCACCTGAAGTTAGGGTTGCTGCCCTCACGATCACACGCACTGTTTCTCTTCACTGAGAAACTCCCCTGCTGCCAGCACTTTGAGTTACAAGCCTGTGTGAGAGTCTGTGCAGCTTGTCCATTCATAGGATCCTCATCAACTTTCACTTGTTTGCAGGTTTTAATTTAGTAAATATCTTTGATGTACAAGAAGAAATCCTGCTCGCTTTCTCAGGTCTGTAGATTTCCCCTTTGCTTTGTACTCAGGCTAGATTTAAAAACCTAGTAGCTGAAAGCAGCTGCCCTGCGGCCTTAATCTTCCCGGGTACAGACCCACTGAGTGAGGGTATGTCTACATTTGAAGTGCTGCAGGGGCCCAGCTGTAAGTAGACACTTCCTACAGCGAGGGAGGGGCTCTTCCATCATGGTAATAAATCCATCTCTGCAAGAGGCAGAAATATTCCGTTGCCCTCACCATGTCTACACTGGGGCTGAGGTCTGCTTAAGGACATTGCACAGGGCATGAAATTTTTCAGAGCCCTGAGCAATGTAGTTAAGCCGACCTAACTTTGTAGTGTAGAGAAGGTGCCAGTTCTCCTTAGTTACTCTCAAGACCCCTTCAGAATAGACACACAATGCAACCTCCTGCTCTACAAGTTACTCTTCCCATAGCACGGTTATTGTGCATGGCTACTCTGACTCCCAACAGCAATTTGCACCGTACGCTGCACTGAAACAGTCTGTGGCTGGCTTGGTATTTCTCTGTAAGTAGTTTAATTGTCCGCGTGTTCCATTGCGTCTGTGTGCGATGAAACCTTTCTACTGTCTCCACATGCGGGGAGCAGCAACCCCATGGCACTGGAAATGTAAGGCTGAGGAGTCTAGCTTGACGAGCTGCAGCAAAAACGAAGAGTGAATGTGATTGAGGCTGGTAAGAGTTCACCAGGATGGGAGCTGATTCTTTAAACGAGCTGGATGCTTAATTATTTAAAATAATAACTTAGCTCCTGGAGGGGGGGACGGGACTTATCTTCTCTTTCCCAAAATCTAGTTAATAGTCGTCAAAGCCTCATCAAACAAGCCAGTCAGTAATTTTTAGTTTTAAAAGCTCAGGGTAGATCCTGGAGTTCCTAGCATGCGTCTCTGGGGAGGAACTCTTTCTACTCTAATTGTTCATTATGAAGCTTAGCCATTCATCTTAATGCCTGTGTTTTCCCTGGCTGCTGTGATAATGTGCTAAAAGTTTGCAGCCCCCAATAGCTATTGGCAGCTTAATAGGGGGGGAGTTCCTCTCTTGTTTTGTGCCCCTCATTCTCTGGGAGAGAGAACTGTAAGGGGAATCCTCCTTTGCCTTCATTGGAACTTGGGCAGCGGGAATTTCCACTGTTTAAATCTGTAGTAACTGGGACACAGGACAAAACTAGACATCTCAATGTCATTGGAGCACAATGGGGAAGATGGGAAAATACTTTGCTTTTAACCTCATGTGGGCCCAGTGAAGGCTTCTGCAGCACTAATAACGATTAGAAATTGCTTTCTGAGCTGCTTGGATGCCAGCTGATTAGTGTGCAGACACACCTGCCTGAGCAACAGCATTCCAGTGCCTGTACCATGCCCCAAATATAATACATAGAATATCAGGGTTGGCAGGGACCTCAGGAGGTCTAGTCCAACCCCCTGCTCAAAGCAGGACCAATCCCCAGGCAGATTTTTGCCCCAGATCCCTGTAGAAGCAGCCTGCTCAGTATTGCCTAGGAAGAACATTGAGTCCCCTGCAGTGAGCCTGGAATTCAGGAGAGTTACTAGATGGAAAGTGCTGCTTGAGCCCAGCACTGATACAGTTGAGTAGCAATGTCCTCTCCCCTTGCTGTGGGGGGAAGCCGTAAGCAGGGGCAGCTGTGAAGAGTGTCAGTGAGCAGGGGCAGCTGTCTGCAATCAGTGGGAGATGTGGCAAACAGGAGGAGGTTGAGAGCAGAGGAGCTCAGTCCAAGCACAAGAAAGGTGACTTGAGAAGGGAAAGACTAAAGGACAGGGAGGGGAGATGGAGAGGGAGCAGTTACTAAATATTGTGGACAATTTAGGCTTAGAGAGAGAGAGACACTGCAAACAAATGAATGGAAAGGCCAAGATCTGCCCTGGAAGGAAGGAGCCTGAGAGGGGAAGAACAGTAACGGAGCAGCATCCAGGGAACTAGAGCTGAGTAAGTTTGTTGGTTTTCTTTATGGGAGTGCCCGGCTGCATATTGCAGTGATGGGTTTCCTGCTGTGGAAACATCCTGCTAAGCCTTGAGCTGTAAGTGAATAGGTGCCCAACTAATGGCGTTGTGAGGGATCCCATCTTTTGGCTACTAAAGGGGGCATTCAAGTGACTGTCTAGCTCTTGGTGTACGACCCTGGGTCTGTGTTATGTACACCTTAGCTGAGGCTTAGCCTGCTGAGCCATCCCAGTAGGGTTACTTTGACTGTCCCTTCAAAGGGCTTCCCCTTTAAAGAGGAGCCGTGTTTTTATTATGGGTAAAATGAGGGAGGCCTCTGGAGAGACCTAATTTTATAACTTCCGTCTGGATAGCTTCATCCTCGCAGCAAGTGGAACAGGGCAGGCGCTGGCTTTTCCTTGCAGACAGCGAGCGCTGGTGTGCAATGAGACCAGGATGCAATGCTCTTTAGGAGGGGGCAGTATTTCTGCCTGGCCTCCTGCCGGACTCGCTCGCTGCAAGTTGTTGTGACAGACGTAGGCCCCAGAGCTCTCTTTGTTTCCATTCATTCTGCCCAGGTGTAACTCATGACTCCTGTGAAGTTACAATAGGGAGGAGTTTGGCTCTTACACTGAGGATTTGTTGGAAATGGAGCCAGTTCTCAGCCAAAGGGGCAGGGACAGTAGAGTGAGACTCCTGGAGCAGGAAAAAATGAAGTAAAATCTTGAGTGTTAATGTAATGGGTGGCGCACAATAGCCCCTGTCTAATATTAGCTTCCTGGGATGTGACCCCTGGCATTAGAAACTAAAGGCACAAAGAGCATTTCAGCTCCTTGGCTTGCCGTGGCTGCATTCACAGCAGTCTCACAGAGCAGCAAGCAACTGAACTGTTGATTGAAGATGGAAACTTTATTGGCAGTGTTTGCCTTTAAAAAAACAAAATTCCATTCCACCCCCAGGAGGCACAATACAAGCACGTTGTGTCCTGCCACCGTCGCCAAAACATCTGCCTCACAGCCAGCCCTGGTGAGGAGTGAGGCCGTTTCAAACTATCATGTTGAAAAGAGCATCAGTAAAGCCCTGTCCTGCCCTTATCTCCACAAGTACTGTGTTCCGCTTCCATCGCCGCCTCTCCAAGAAGCAGAAAAGGGCGAAAATGGAACGGGTTTTGAATGCTGGGATTGTTTGGCTTGGAAAGAGAGAATAAAAGGAAGTCTGAGAGGTATTTGGAATGAGCAGTGCAGGGAAGGCAGCTGTAATATGGGAGTGCTTGATGGCCCAATGAATACGCTATTTTACAGAACACGAAAACTAGGAGCCATACGCTTTAACTCAGACACGTACTGCTGTGTGCCACAGTGGTTCAAATGCAAGGGGGACGCGATGATGTTTTTCAGACTGACACAGGTTAAAAGGAAACAAAGTTAAAATGCCTAATGACGCTTCCTCCTTTTGTTGAGTGTAGAATCTGTGGGTGGAACTCACTCGTCCAGGTGTTGATTGAGGCAAATATTTTGGTGTCAAAAATAAGGATCAGATGTTTGTATTGCAAAGTGATAGCCCCTCAGTCGCACAGACATGGGTGAAAGGACAAGGGTTGTTACGCCTCATGCTTCTAGCCATATAGTGCTTTTGCGGGCGACTTCCCCTGAATCGTCCATCAAGGGAGAGGAGGTTGCAGTAAATGGATTGTTGGTCGGTTCAGTTACGGCAATTTTTATGTCCTAAGTACAAAACTATTTGTCATACTGCTCATTTTTGATACTCGGCTCGACTGTCTCCTTGATTTAAGGACTTTGAACTACTGTCTCATGCTGTTCTGATTTTGAGGTCCTCTCATTTCTGGGAAATAACATGCTTTCAACGTAATTTGTAGATCCTGAAGTGTTTTTTTCCCCCGTGTGCTGTTTGAGTCTGGATGCAAGAGACTGCTAGAAATCCAACCTCTTTCTGAAGTGTACCCTTAGGTATAGTTTGACTTCTGTATTTGGGGGGAGGGGACAGCTCCTGTCAGGTCAATGGGGCTGCATGTGTGGGTGGGGGCAAATTCCACACCTGCCTGAGGCTTGCGGTTTGGGGGGGAAATGCCCCTCTTACCCCTCCCCCTACACTACACCCATGAGGGCATCTAAATCCTTCCCCACAACCACTCACTGTCCTGCTCCTATCAAAATACCCTCTTTCATCTCTGGTGCAGACACAGCCAATTGTGTAAACATGGGCAGTAGTTACGCTGGTGCTCTGGCTTGTACTGGTGTAGGTGAAGGTAGAATTCAGTGCAGGCCTCTCACAGTTTGTTGGAAACAGTCACCCAGGGAACCAGATTAGAAAAAACATGTCAGAGCAAAGGAGTGAAATGATCCCTCCCTCTCTCAAACACAGCCCACTTCCTGTGGGTTATTATCAAGCAGGTCATGCCGTGTAGACCAGGGTACCACCAGGTGAGTGAGTTCTGCCATGGAGCTGTGGGGTGAATTCGGCCCAATGGCTGCACTTCCCTTTCCTCTCTATTTAGGCCTTTCCTAAAGGGCTTACAATTGCCGTATGTCTCACTGTGTCATACAGGGCCTAGCATAATACAGCCCTGATCTCAGCGTCTCTAAGTGCTACAGATAAACTCAAGATGAGATGTTGATCGGTTTGGTGCAGTGGACAGGAAGGTTTTCTGCGCACAAACCCGTCTTCACTCCTGGCTACGACCATATCTATATCTCCTCAAGCACTTGGAACTGCTGTCCCGTGCTTCCTGCTTCCAGACATGGGTGATTCTGGGGCTTAAAATGCTGCTGCAGCAGCCAGTTAACCCTAAAAGCACTGGGGTAGTGTTAGGCAACAGCCCCACAATGACAGGAGAAAGAGGCATGGTTAATAAACCAAGACTGCTGTGTCTTCAGCAGCGGCTCCAGGCACCAGGGCTCCAAGTGCATGCCTGGGGTGGCAAGCCACGGGGGGTACCCTGCTGGTCCCTGCAAGGGTGGCAGTCAGGCAGCCTTCGGCGGTGCGCCTGCGGGAGGTCCGCCAGTCCCACGGATTCGGTGGTAATTCGGCGGCAGCTAAAAAGCTAGAGCCACCCCTGTATGTCTTCCACCCCCAATATCCTTTTCCTCTTTAACATACCCGTCTCCTAGGACAGCTACACCCTATTCCATTCCTCTCTCAAAGAATGGGGGCGAAAAGAAGAGACCATGTATAGCTTTAAAAGTTTAAACAAAACTCTTGGAACTAATCAGGTGTATTCCCCAGCACTGTGCAATGGACTTGCTCCCCTCCCTTTTCTGGGTTGTCGTCTTCAACCAAAGGGGCAGGGACTTTGTCTTCTTACAGTCTGCAAAGGGTTGTGCCTACCAATTGCGCTCAGCTCAATAATACAAACTAAAAGTTGTGTTGTTTTCCCTTGAGGACTGGACTCATGTGCTTGCTTTCAACAGCTGACCCTTCCTTATCTTGAAATGGCCAGATAGTTTCAGAAGATGGCGCTGTAGAACAAGCTACCAAGCCGCTCCGCTGCTGTCTTTCAGCGAGATGGTAGCAAGTTGGCATTATTTTAGCCTGCAGCATATAACGGCAGCTCAGCGATTCAAGTTGCCTGGACTTGAGTGAAGAAATATAATCATGAACTATAGGAGCCCAGTAATTTCCATCTGCGGGACTGGATCAGATACCTTGACTGGCAGAGTTCTTTGCGGGGATTAAAATTGCATTACCACTCTTGGGTTCAGATTCTGCTTTAAAGGTGCAAGGTCTCATACGCTATATTTGTTTTTTTTAGGATCTGACCCAGGTTGGTTTGACTTGTTTTTGTCAGCTAGGAAGAGGAAAGAGAGAAACTTAAAAGTTAACATTAATATCAGTTGCAGGGATCGGCAAGGAATTTTCCTCCAGGGCAGATTGGCAGAGGCCCTGGAGGTTTTTCACCTTCGGTCACTTCCTGGAGGATTCTCTGCACCTTGAAGTCCTTTAAACCACAAGTTGAGGGCTTCAGTAGCTCAGATATAGGTCAGGGGTTTGTTACAGGAGTGGGTGGGTGAGATTCTGTGGCCTGTGTTGTGCAGGAATTCAGACTAGAAGATCATAATGGTCCCTTCTGACTTTAAAGTCTGAGTCTATAAAGAAAAAGGGAAACAATACGAGTACATAATTTATAATGTCACCAAACCTGCCCCTTAGGGCCAGCTTCTGCCCCTCTGAATCATGACGAGGAATGTAACGCCTTGCTCTCCGAGTAGCCCTGCTGAAATCCATGGACCTCCTTTCAGAGGAAGGTACTACTCAAGATGAGCAGCAAAGGGACAATCGAGCCGGAGGTAAAGCTCCCTAGGGTTTTGTCACACTATGGGCTAGATCCTCAGTTGTAAATTGGTGAAGATCCAAAGCCATTGTAGTGACACTGCTTTAGACCAGCTGAGGCTCTGGCCTAGAACTTTTAAATGTAAACTGCGTATTTCCCCTTGAGATGGTCACGTTCATGTTCAGCAACATGTTATAAAACCTCTGAAAATCGTCAGCTCTCAGGGCCAGATCTCCTGGTGTAAAGGGGCATCACTTTACTGAAGCCAATGCAGCTACGCTCATTTTCCAGCTCACCAGCTGAGGACTGGGCCTTTAAAGTTAAACATAAGTTTACTGCAGCGCTGCCCTGTGAGTACATGCAATCCTGTGAGTAATAAAAATAATGATCCTCCTAGCATGGGGGGGGGACTAGAAATATAAAGGGGAATCTCAGCTTTTGTTACCCAACAAAGGGGGTGGGGGAGCCTGATTCCCAATTGCTTTAAGGCCCAAGGCCAGTGGGTATAATAGGCATGGGGGGGCTAAGCCTCCTCTGGTGCAGCAGCCATGGAACCTGCAGCCAGACACCTGGGCCGTGGTGGCCTCACCTCTTCCCTTTCCTTCTCCACCCCTTCTCTGAGGCCCCCACAGCCTGTTACTGTTGCCTGGTGAGTCTTGCTCCACTCCACCCCCACTTCTCCGGAGGTCCCCGCCTCTCGCCGTATCCCTCCTCCTCAGCCCCCCTCACCCGTGGGCATGAGGAGGGGTGTGGCGAGCGGGCGGGGGTGGGTCTCGGTCTCGCAGTGGACAGGTGGGGAAGCGAGGAGGGACGCGGTGGCGGTGGTGGGAGGCCTGGGGTGGAGTGTGGGCGGAAAAGAGGCGGGACAGGGAGCTAGCCTCCCCCAGGGGGAGCTTTACCCACTGTCCGTGTTAATGCTCCTTTACACTGTGCTAACTCTAGGTTGCTAACACCTAGAAAGCTGTTGCCTTTTACCTACTGTAAACCTGTCGCTAGGGCTGTAATCTCATCACTCAGGACTGAGCTGGGGGGGCTGGAGTTTTGGAAAGTCCCCAGCTCGTGTCACATTTGTAGAGGACAGTGCTGCTAACCTTACTGCTGTTGGCACAAGCGCCTGGCCAGCCAGCCACCTTGCCGCTAAGCCAGCTCCTCTGCTGAGCTGCCAGCGTGACCTCTGCCCGCCAGGGCGGCTACTCAGGGGTGTGAGAGGCAGCTCGATCTAATTGACTATGCAAAGTAATGAAAGCAGGGGACTAACCCCAGCTCTGACATTTTACTCCCTCTACGGCCTGGGTCGGGTCACGTAGGCCATAATTTTCAAACCCAGGTGCCTAACGTTAAGCACCTGAATCTAGAAATGCCCAGAACACCTGCCCCGATGTCAATTAGGGGCTGTTGTTTAAATCCCTAGATTTAGGCACATAACGTCACACACGCAGGTTCGGAAATGTTTGCCTGACCAGCCCTGTGCCTCAGTTTCCACATGTGTGAAATGAGGATGAGCAGAGCTGCCTTGCAGCAGGCTCGTGCTGGCTCAGGTTGGAGAAATACGCTCTAAATTGTAAAGCTGGCAAGAATATGCAAAAAACCCTGCAGTGGCCAAGTGCCTTCCCACTCTTTATTGGGACAGCAGGGTGGGGGCACCCTGGGAAACCTCAGCTAGGCAGAGACCCAGCAGGAGCTCTTAGGCCTGGGCTACACACATTATGTAACTATTTAACTGTTTTGCTTAGGAGTGTGACTTTTTCTAATTCAGAAAACAAACAAACAATTGCAACTTCCATTCTGGCCTATTCTATTCCTTACTTTGGGTACGTCTACACTACCCACCGGATCGGTGGGCAGCGATCAATCCAGTGGCAATCGATTTATCGCGTCTAGTCTAGACATGATAAATTGACCCCCGAGAGTTCTCCCGTTGACTCCTGTACTCCAGCTCGGCAAGAGGCGCAGGCGGAGTCGACAGGGGAGCGGCAGCAGTCGACTCACCGCATTGAAGACACCACGGTAAGTTGATCTAAGTACGTCGTAGCTGAAGTTGCATAACTTAGATCGATTTTCCACACATACACGCATACATTATAGACCAGGCCTTAGTCTTTGATTTTACAATGTTAAGGTTTTTGTTTTGGGAGCTTTCCTTCCTTTTTGATATAAATAGAAACGTGGAAAACATTATCCAATCAAACAACCCAAAATTTGGACCACTAGCCATACCCTTACAATGTACAACAGTTTTCAAGATCATATGGATTTTAGATTACTTACAAAAAACCCTACAATTCAACAGTGAGAAATTTTATGTCTACACTGCAAAAATAGGTTTGTCCTTAACTCAGATTAGTTAACCCATGTTGGCTAACTTGGGTTAAAAGGGTAGTGAAGACACAGCAACTCAGCTTTTAACTTGGGTTAGCAGGTTGAGTTCAAGCCCATAGAACAGATCTTCACGGTTACTGTAACTCAAGTGGGTTAACGCTGCTCTTCTAGGCCCTGTCAACAATGGGGAAACTTTCAGAAACTTTCAGCGTCACCAGTGTTAGCGTAGCTAGGTTGCCAGATGCGTTTGAAACATCAACCCGATTAGACTTCCTTTGAATAGGTAAGGGGAGACAGTGTTAAACATGCTTCTGGTAGCTGGCAGGCAATTTATACCAGGGGTCCCAATGTTGCTACCACCAGCTGAGCTGAAAATTTCCCTAATGCGATCAGGGCCACAGAGCGGTTCCGTGATTGTTCTGCCACAAACTTATTGTGCGACCTGGGACAAGTCCTTTAAGGCTGGGTTTTGCGAATCTGAAAATCCATTTTAATCTCTGCGCGCCTCAGATCACCCACTTGGAAGTGCCTTTGCAGGGCTGCTGTGAGGCTCTGTTTGTATTTTGTGGGAAAGGTGACATATAAATGCATGTTTTTATTAGTAATATGACCTCTTGGTTAGTATTTCCTCTTCTGTTATAAAAAGGTGCCCTCGTCCCTCTGCTCGCCCATGTTCTGTGTAATAGAAGGGATAAGTGCTTATTGCTATATTTATATCCTTTTACAGCTGTCAATCAAACATGGCTGGGTTTAGGGGGGTTGTTTTGTTTTTAATGTTGGTATGTTTGTGTTTTGCTGTCACTATTCAGGAGGTCCTATCTGTCTGTAATTACTGGTCTATCATTGTCTTGGCATGAAAACATCTGCTGTCTCCTAGCGATGCCCACTTCTCCCCAAAGCTCCTATTTCTTTTGAGAGTTTCATGGATCACGCTGACCTTCTGTTTTCCATAACATCTCATGCATCTCCGTGTACACAGCTGTTTCTCTCACATTCCCATCTCTCGCCATCCACCTCTTTTTCCATCAGCAGCTCCAATGCATTCAAAATTTCGCTCATCTGCTTATCAAATCAATATCTTGCCTGCCACCTCCTCTGTGTCACTAATCACTGTGAACATACTGGCTTTGCATCTAGCTGCCAAGCCTGTTTTCTCCTGTCACCAGAACTCATTTTCCAGCTCACGACTCAAGTCTTTGTTCTTCTAATTTAACATTTTTAAGTTAATTTTCCGAGTCTTTTTGTTTTGATTATGTTGCGCTCTCGGCTAGCCTTCGATTTAGATCTCTCCATCCTGTGACTCTTTCTATATTGTGCTGGCAGTACAGCGTTTGGGGGCAAGTGTAGAAAGTCAGCATTCAAGGTGAAATCGCTTCTGTTTGCTTTGCCGTTTGGCTCCTTCATTTCTAGAGTTTTCCTCAAATCAACAGTCAAGATTTTGTAGCCTCTGATTGATATCAACAAACTCATTATAGCCGAGATAAAAAAAGTACAGTTTCCAAAATGAAAGATGGTCTTGCAGCTAGGGCACTGGATGGAAACTACTGGAAGGTGCTCAGAGAAATAGGGGGTTCAAATCCCAGATGTGCCACAGATTTCCTTTGTGGTCTTGCACTTTATACTGGTATAACTACACCCAGACTCTAGGGCTTTTATTGGTTTAAAAAAAAATCACACACCCCCCCCAAAAAATAATTATATCAATTAAACTTCCAAATGTAGAGTAGGCCTTACACCTCTGCGTCTTATTTCCCCAGCTGCAAAACACGGATAACGATACTGCCATTCTCCTACCCTTTGTCTGTCTCGTCTATTTAGACTGTAAGCTCTTTGTGACAGGGGTTGTCTTTCACTCTGCGTTTATACAATGTCTAGCACAATGTGGCTGTGATCCGGTTGAGACCTCTAGATGCTACTGTAATAAAACTAATAAACAGAAAGTAAAAGACTTTTATTCACATTAAATCCATGATCTTTGTACAGCTGAAAATGTCTGTGGTGTGCCCATACCTTGAATTATTACATGCCGTTCTGGTCTCCCCATCTCAAAAAAGAAATGGGAAAAAGTACAGTGAAGGGCAGTAAAAATGATTAGGGGTACGGAACAGCTGCCATGTGAGGAGAGATTAAAACGATTGGGACTGGTCAGCTCAGAAAAGTGACGACGGGGAGTAGGGGGAGGATATGATACACGTCTATAAAATCATGACTGGTGTGGAGAAAGTGAATAGAGAAGTGTCCTTTACTCCTTCACATAACACAAGAACTAAATGAAATTAATAGGCAGCAGGTTTAAAACAAGCACAAAGAAGTACTTCTTCGCACACTGCAGAGTCAGGGAATATTGTTAAGGCCAAAAAAAGAATTGGATAAGTTCATGGAGGATGGGTCCACCGATGGCTATTAGCCAGGATGGTCAGGGACGCAGCCCGGTGCTCTGGGGGTCCCTAAATATCTGACTGCCAGAAGCTGGGACTGGATGACGGCGTGGATCACTCGATAGTCGCGCTGTTGTGTTCACTCACTCTGAAGCCTCTGGCACCAGCTACTGTCAGAGACAGGATTCTAGGCTAGATGGTCCACTGACCCAGGATGGCCGTGCTTATGTTCTGATATTAATGTCCTGTTCTTGAATGACTTTGCAGGAGTTTGGCACCTGGAGCGTGTGACTGAGAAATGGCTATTTATATGTTGATAAGACAGAGGGGTGGCTGTTGGTAGGGAATAGAGGCAGGGATTAATGAATCATGCAATAATTTTTTAGATGAGAGAAAAGGCCCCCCACATATATCATATTTTTCCCTCTCAGGAGTATATTTATACAGAAATGGCTCAGGTATTTTTATACAGATATACGCTGTGTGTGTGTGTGTGTGTGCACACACACACCTGTAAAATCCTAGATTAAGGGATCTATTCATCCAAAAAAGAGTTGTGTGTCTGTCAGTGCATAATGACTGCCTGATTCAGAGGCACAAAACGCCCTTACGCACAAAGCAACACGGGGCTAAGGATTTAGCACTCAAATCCCAACGTCCTCATTGCAGGCAAAGCTCCCATTGCAGTTACCATAGGCCTGGAAACCCCCTGTTGAGCTGACCAGCTCCTCTTTTGACTTGCACCTGCGTGGGGAACAAAATAACCACGCCAGCACGTTGTGCGTTATGGGACTGTGCGCTGATTCGCTGAAAGCTCTGAGAGGCCGACGAAGGAGATTGGCCCACGTCTGTCTACTGTGGGGTTTTAATCCCTTGCCTCTGAAGTACCTGGGCAGGCAGGATACTGGACTAGATGGATCTTGGTTCTGATCAGTCTGGCAGTTCCTGTGTTCCTAAGCCAGTGAGAGTTTTGCCTGAATGATGACTGAGACTAGTGGGAGAAAGGCCAGGTGGGAATGAGTTTTGCTGTGTTCTGTGCATCAGGAGAGAATGAGCGTTGGGGAGGTGACACTAATATTTAAACACAGGGTTGGCCCCAGTGCAGAAAAATATACCACAGAGGACCAGTGGGGGAAGAAAACGCCGGAAGGTTCCCTTCCTAGATTGTTCCCTAGCAGGTGGAGGGTTTGCCCGGCTGCGCCCTCCCCACCCCATGGAACACACATGGTGGAGGTGGATTGCCCCAATCTCTGGATCCCCCAAGATCTGTTGGAAGTTAGGGTCATCTGCACAAAGCCCCTGCGTGTCTCCCCAGCGCCCCGGCCGCTCTCCTGAATCTCTGACGTAGAGAAGTAAATACAGGCTCAGCTGTATTAACTTGGAACCAGACTGGCCATTGGGTCAGCGAGGGAGGATGTAGCTCGCTTTTCTAAGTTGCGTGCAGGGCTCTCCCAGGGGAGGACTCATGGTCTGGAGACAGTACCGTCTGTAGAGACAGGATGGATGACAATCCAGCGCAGTTAGGAGTGTCAGCCGGCTGTATGGGTATGTGTGTTGGAACTTTCATTGACATCTTTCTTAAATCGACTGATAATAGAAGAGCTATCATGCAAAACAAGCCAGTGACTCATCTAGTTCTCCATCCTGATGCTAACAGTGGTCATGGCAGGAGGCTTCCAAAGAAGGCATGAAAACCCTTGGGCAGCACCTGCAGCACAGCCCAATGGACTAGGCACTGGGCAGGGAGCCAGGAGATGTTGGGTTCTAGTCTCAGCTCTGGCACTGACCTGCTGTGTGACTTTGGACAAGGCATTTTACCTCTGTGTGCGTCAGTTGCCCATCTCTAAAATGGGGATAATGATCCTGCCCCTTTTTTTGTTGTTGGTGAAGCGCTTTGAGATTCCAATAATGACAAGTGTGATATAAAAGCACAGCATCGTTCTCATTCTCATTATTATTACATGCAGTCGGGGGGGGGGGGCGGTGAATTCTTCCATGTAACTAGCGATGGGGCTTGGTTTGGCTTCAGGCTGTTCTTTGGTTAATGATGTCTGTCTGGACTGGTCAAAGGTGAGCCAAGAACATTGGAAACACATGGGGAAAAATATTTTTATGAATATTTTCCCTCACAATTATTTCAAAATCATCGGAATTTATTGAGGTTTTTCTGAAAGCATCCAGCCCACCAGAACAACATTCTCTCCTGATTGCGTTTTATAGCTCTGATAGTGCAGAGGCCAGTTCTCCCTTTCTCCTGGCTTTTCAATTCCGTCCCCCACCCCCCGTCAAATATCCATTTGAGTTCACATTTTCCCCCAACAATGTCTCCAAAGAATCACAAATATGTAATACGTGTCCCGACGCTTGTATTTTAATAGCGCGGAGCAAAACCACATCAGCACAGTCAATTTCACATTCAACACATTATTGCTATTTAAAGCGCAGAGGTATAAAAATGATTGGCAATCCAGCTCTTCCAGAAATCACAGGCTGCTGCTGCTTGCCAGATTGTGATTTTTTAATATTGGCTGCTTTGTGCAGTCATTCCCTCACCTTTGACTTGTAGATTTTTCCCCCACGTCAAAATAGCAAAATCTTTTTTGGTCATAACGGACACATGGCTTGCTGCTGAAAAGAAGTAATTATCATTTGAAAAACATAAATCTGCTGAGTGGTTGGTCAGTTTGCTCCAGTCTGAGCAGCCGTTTGCATTTCCCCAGCCTTGCAAAATCCTTTTCACCTGGGGCAAGCTACTTTTTTTGATGGGCAAATAAAATACCATTTGTTTTCTTCCCCCCTGTTATCATCGTGGTAAAGAGACAACAAGTTGATTTTTGGCCCTGGGCTGCTAGCTTACAAACAGGATGAAAGATTTTGCTTCCTCTTTGGTATAGCAGAGATCCAGATTTGAGCGCTCAGCTGAGCTGAAAGGTGTTAGGAGTGTGTCAGGGCTGGCTACATGAGAAAGTTGCACTGGTCTAATGTAAGGTGTGATTTTAATCCTATATGGCTAAACCTTTGCAAGGCCCCATGTGGACACACTTATTTCCATTTAAACCAGGCTTATTTTGGTTTAGTTCAAGTTGATTAGGAATCAGTTTGAGCTGAACAGAAATAGCCACTTTTCCACCAAATAAGGCATTGTCTTCACTGCGGAAGAGGTGTGTTTATACTCTGAGACATCCAACTCATGTAAAATCCTAGTGGAGACAAGGCCCAGGTAGCTTTTACCACGATGCCGCTAGTCGAGGTAACGCCATACCCTGCACCTGGGGGTTGCAAGGACCAGCTACATCAAGGGAAAAACTACAGAGCCTGCTATCTTGATGGAAAAAACACACCTATTTCTGCAGTGAAGATCCAGACTAGGAACGTTCACACAGGAGTTTGCATTTGTTTTATTAAATCAGTTGGAAGTGACACCTTAGTGAAACCAAGGCAACTTTCCCAGTTAGACAAGGCCTCCCTGCTTTCTTCTTCCTGTGAGAAGAAAAAAATGCAAGTTGTTCCAACAGCGATGCCTGTTGGTCAAGGAGGCTAAGCCTGGAAAACAAGTTCTCTCCATAATATTTAGTTGTTGTATAATGACCATTATCTTTACCTTCACGGGGGGATTGAACCTGAGACCTCCCAAGCTAAAGCATGAGCCAGTAAGTCCGTTAGCAGGCAGCTCTCGCAGATTCATATTCTTTGTGGATTGGGCACATAGGGGGTCTTGCCTAGTCTGTTATGGATGGACATGGTCCACAGTGGGGTTACTATTGGAAATCTCACCTTCCAAGATGGCAGGAACTAAATCTCACCATACCTCTGCTGCAAAGGTCCCCAGTATCTTCTGCATGGCTATCAAAGCTGCCTTCAGCTGAAAGGTAGATCGTATGATCCAATGCATGAGACAGTGGTGTAGCAACTGGGATAGCTGGGTTGGATTCCTGGCTCTGCCACAGATTCACTTCATGATCTTGCACAAGTCACTTTGCCTCCAAGTGCCTCAGTTTCCCCATCTAGAATAGGAGCATCATGATGTTGACTCTTACATTTGAAGAGTGCTTTGGCTGAAGGGAGGCATTTAGCTTGTCAATGTTATTCATTTCTTATTACAGTGGCCCTGCTATGAAGTACCAGCCAGAAGGGAGCAGGTGTGTGAGGTTAGGGAGGCCTGGTGCTAAAAAGGAAGTGCCCCCCGGCTCCCGACCCGCTGAGTTTGTTTGTAAAAGCGGTTGAGAAAACGAGGTGTGTTTCTGCCTGTGCTGTCGACCCGTGTTTACTGCAGGGAGCACTGGGACCGAGCGAACACACTTAGCAAAGTGACATTAAACAGCGGCCTTTTCCTTTTCTAAAAATACCTTTTCTCTTTTGTTTCCAATGAACAACAAAGGAGACGGCGAGACGTAGCCAAGAGCTGCAGGATGGGATTTGCTTGCTCTCATTAAAAGCCGGAAAGCATGGTCCCTGCTAGCATACTAACGATGCCTCCCACTCCCTCCTTAGGGCTCAAACTCCCATGCAGCCCATCGGAGTTCTGCTCCTGTCTGCTGTACGCCCAGCTCATGGGAGCCTTCCACGCTTCCAAAGTGGGTTAAACTAATTCAGAGCAAGGCAATCTTATTCCAGAAGAAGAGTGTCCACACATGGAGCTGTTACGGAATAACTCGTGTGTAGACAAGCCAGTGTTCGGCCCGGGCCCCAGGGCACTGCGGCTGCCATGGCACATGCAGTGTCCTGCGAGTGCAAGACAAAGATCTGGAGCAGCCCAAGCAACACTGTGGTTAGATGCGCAGCTGAATGGGAAGCAGCAGGCACTGCCTGGCCCAGCTGAAGGCTTGGTCTGTGGGTAAATTGGTACCGTCACACCCAGAGGTTGGGAACCATGTTTTCAGAGTGAAGTCAAGGACAACTGAAACATCAGTTTATTCTGCATTATTGCATCAGGGCCTGTGTGTGTGTTTCCCCAGTGGAGCGTTCATTGCCAAACTCTGCAGCTCCACTGCGGCTCCGCAGGAGACAAGGACAATCTATACAGTAGCCCCTTGTCTGCTCACCGCTGCCTGACTGCCTGCCCACCTCCCAACACCGGCTCCTTAAAGTCCCTGCCAAGGGATCCCCCGGCCATAACTGCTCCTGGGGAGGAGGTGCAGGGGGGACATTGTTCCCTGACCAGAGGGGATGCCACAAATTACTGCAGACTCTGAGCCTGAATGTCCTGTAACTTGCTCCTATAAATGGGGAATAACCTCCCCTGAAGTCATTGGAATTAGGCTTGCGTAAGTGAAAGCAGAGGCAGCCTTCTCTCTGCAGTAACTTGCTCGGGTTTGCCCCATATATCTGGGGTGGGGAAAGTAACATCTTATGGGTCATGGCTGCTCCTACTTCTTTGTCCCTAAAGATGGATTTGGATTCCTGCAGAGCCCCCGCAGAAGGCTGCCTGTGAGGCTGAAGGCGGGTTGGATGGAGAGTCTGGTGGAGGTAGCTGTCCCCATATTTGCACTTCTCCTGGCCTGATCTGAAACGCTGGCTCCCCTCCACTTGCGGAAGGGATTAGCTACTTCATAACATCCAGACAAGATAATCTCTCCAATTTTGCCTGGGAAAAGTCCCTGACAAAGAGCAGCAAAGCTACAATAATGCCAGATGAAACTCTAATCAAGTTTGCCTTATTTATTTCTCAGCGAAGTGTGGGTTGGGGTTCTTTCCTACATTTCATTTTTCTTGGGACATGAAGGCTAAATTTTGCCTCCATATTCTAAGTCAGCATCTATAATAAACCACAGCGACAGAGGAAGGTAAGAAAAAGAGGGTGGAGGTGGGGAATTTGTATAAAGGTTTTTAAAACTTTTCCTTTTAAACTTTTTTTTTGAAGTGAAAAGTCCTTCATTTTCAGCAGTGCTGAGCACCTGCACTACTGTTGACTTCAACCTGACCGGTGGACTCTCAGCACTGGATATCAGGGCCATACTGCTTGGAGATGGCAAAGTGATCATCAAAATAGTCCAAACACAAATGGCCTGTGGTAGAATTATTGTTTGTAATAGAGTCCCCGGAGTGCTAGGTGCTGTACAAACACATAGCAAGAAACAGTCTCTGCCCCAAAGAACTTAGAGCCTAAATAGACAAGACAGACACAGGACGAGAGGGGAAAACAGAGATGAAGTGACTTCCCCAATGTCCTGTAACAATTAAGTGCCCCTAACAGAGCCCAGGTCTCCTGACTCCCCATCCAGTGCCCCCTTGGGCGCAAAAATTCCTTGTTACAGCTCTGCGCAGCACCCAGCTCAGCGGGGCCTCAATCCCGATTGGGACTTCTGGGTCCCGTTGTTGTTATGGTACCAGAAGGGATTCGAGATCAGAAAGAACTCAGGAAACACACCTCACCCTTTAGCTTTTAGGGAAGACTAGGCTTGCTGTAGTTATCCTTCTATCCAACAAGAAAGGTGCATCAAATCCACTGAACCACACTTTAGTTACTCACCAAATACTTCTGGCTTCTACGTATTGCTGATTCAATAGCAAGAGTGTGCGTCAGGTATACACCTCTACCCCCATATAACGCCACCCAATATAACACGAATTCGGATATAACACGGTAAAGCAGCGCTCCGGGGGGGGGCTGCACACGCCGGCGGATCAAAGCAAGTTCAATATAACACAGTTTCACCTATAACGCGGTAAGATTTTTTGGCTCCCAAGGACAGCGTTATATCGAGGTAGAGGAGTATATTGTAAGGAGGAGGGAAGGTTCAGAGATTTGCCTGAAAAATACCGTGATGGGGTTGGTGTTATTAATCTTCCAAGTGAAATTTCCCAGACAGATTGAACTTAAAATAGTCTATCCAGTATCTTCACTGTAGCCTATTTACCCTGATAATAGATACATGAAGAAATCCCATAGATGCCTCAATGCCTGCATAGACCTCAATATGTTTGTAATGCTTCCTTCACACAGGTGATTAAACTATTTTTCAGCAGGGTAGAGTAGCGCTGGCCTTAGAGCCTCAAGAGAGATGAGTGATAGTGGTGGGTCAGTACAATACAAATCAGTTTTACGCGCTGTCCTTCATTCAAAGCAGATGTGTAACAAAGGGTCAGAAATGAGAGGGTGTTTTGGGGGAAAGAGCTTTACTAACAAAGTGAAAGCTCTAAAATCTCCCTTCGCTTTAGGAGGAATAAAAGATGCCATGAGAGAAAGATCCTCTTCTTTAGCATCGGTGAGCAGCAACAACGTGAAGGTTATTGACAAGCCAAGAAGCTGGTGATCCAGGATGCTGCCAGATTCTCCACTCCATTCCATCCACTTTGCACTGTTGGCACAAAGTGGATGGATTCCATTTGGAAATGGCCCGTAGAGAATATCTACTGCTGGTATCAGATCCTGCACTAGTCACCCTTCCTAACACCGTGATGTGTGGGACAGGCAGGGGGAAAGAGAGACATGGGCAGGAAGCCTGGGGAGGCTTGACAGATGCTCTAACCACCAGTGAAGAAGGCAATGCAAGATCAGGAAGCTGTAACTGGCTGCCTGACAGTCCTCTGTCTCCCTGCACTGGAGAAATGAGGCACGATTTTGGGACAGAGATTTGGGATTGCCCTACAGCTGTTAATGTCTGACCCCTACCCACGGCTGCACCTTTTTGGAGGCACAAGATCAGTTGCTCTGACTGCCCAGGATATTGGGTGACTACTGTCCTGTACCCTTGCTGTGGCCAGGAAGAATCTGGAGAGAGATCACTGTTTTGTAGTTTAACTTGTAATTGAATGTACTTTATCAAAGGCTGGGCAATTTAGGTGATGCCGCCTTGCTACATTTAAAAGCCCGAAGGAAAGCAGTGACTTTCTGGTGGGAGAATGATCAGGCATTATGAGGGTATTTTCTGCCTAGGTGACCAGTGCAACTTAATGTATCAAGTGCTCCTCAAGTTGTCTCTGGACTGCAGTTGTTTAGGTCTAGATGGAAAACTAATACTCCTCGCTCCAGTGCAGATGCTCAGCACCAAGGACACAAGCGGGATTGAAGTGGTGCATAACCTTTGTGCTGTAGCTCTGCACAGGGGTGAATTTCAAACGGCTGCCCACATACTCCTAGATATACCTGGACACACTGCGATAGGTGGCCGGGCCTGTCCCTAGTGGACAGGTGCTAAATGACAACCTGGTGGCCGTTTGAGCAGAGACAACAGGCCTTGGAGACAGGCCAAGATTTAAAAACTTAGGACCCTAAAGTTAGAGTCCTAAATCTGTATGTGGGCACTTTGGCCGTCCTCTAGCTCAGCACTTAATGTTCAATTTATTGGTCAGTGGGGACAACTCATGAGCTTAAAGTTAAGGATGTGCTTAAGTATGTACCTGCATCTGGGCCCGGACTCAATGGCCGAAGTGCTGAGCACCCAGCAGCTCCTATTGCAATCCCGTGGTATGCGCAGCACTTCTGAAAACGAGGCCTCTTGCTCAGGCCCCTAAATCCATATTTAGGCACCTAACTTTAGGCTCCTGTTTTAGAAAATTTTGGCCTGAGCTTTCTAGGCAACACATGTCCCCATTGGCAAGGGGGGGTGTTCAGGGACATTTGCGCTGTTGCAATCCGTACCTCACCTGTTCTGTGGATGAACAGAGGGCATCCGTTTTCTAGGAGGCCAGTCCCATGGCTGTATTCACGCTACAAAATGTAAGACACCCCGGTGGGCATTCCATTGTCTTCAATCTGCTCCGGAGATCATCCCCCCCTTTTAAATAACACAACGCGGTGAAGCTTGCCAAGTCTTCCAGGCGAATAACAACAGTTCCCCGGAGTTCTAATAACTACACAGCTGATCCTAACCATGTGTGGGGGAAAAAAATCCACCAAGTTTGAAAATAAATAGGGTAAGTTTCCAAAACTTTTAAAAATAATAAATTAAAATGTACTGGCTGTCCTGTACATGTTCTTGCTGGCTGACGTTACGATAGTGATTGGCTGACATTATGTGAGAAGAGCAATGCATCATCGGAGCACTGCTGCACCGATGATGCACTGGGCTAATACATCACCAGAGCAACGGAGCTTTAATGATGTATTACTCGAAAATGGCCCCAGCCCAGAAGAACAAGTCCAGCAGACTGTCCATTTCCATTTATTATTTTACAAAACTTTCAGAGTTTTTTCTCTATTTTTTTCCCCCTGAAAGAGCACTGCCGATGAGCAGTGAGCTGTAGAATGGCATCTGAGAATCCCCGAGGTGTGGATCTTGAATGATATGGAGACTTGGATCTGGGAAAAACCTCTGCATGCAGAGAGTGTCATCTTCTGCAGATTCAGATGCTTAGTCCCGGTCTATGCACACAAGTCGCACTGGTTTAATTTAAGGGGGTTTTCAAACCAACTGAGTTAAACTGGGTGAAAAGCCTGTATAGACACACCAGTATTGCCAAACCCAAGCATTCAAAAACCATGAAACAGTCTCAAAAAAATCAGGAGATTGGTTTAGAATCATGATATTTTTAAAAATGTCCTTCACATTCCTTTTATTTGCTTCTAGTGCCGTAGCCTTTGGGGTTTGCATTTTCAAGCTTCTCTCCGCCCCCGCAAGGACTAGAAACTTACTTTTAAAAAAATGACAGCTGAGATTTTCACATCATAACTTGACTCTAGGCAACGGGCCTTTGTGAGACACCCTGAATATCACAAGACTCGGAATCAAAACTTGAGAGTTGGCAACACTGAAATTTGGTTTAAGCGTGGCTTATTTTAGTTTCGTTTTAACCTGTTCCTAAGGGTTTGTCTAAAGACAGAAGTTGCATCAGTTTAACTTAAACCTGGTTTTTAAAAAATCAGTCTTGGGATACACTTAACGTTATGTCAGCTGTATGCACCTATCACAGGTGCATGTCAATGCAGAGATACGCAGAGGACATAGGTTTTGGTGTTGGCTCAGAAGCCCCAAGTTTAGCAATGCACTAAATTACCTTTTAATAAGTTTTCCTTTAAAATAAAACAATTACAATTATTTCTATCGCTTGATTAAAAAACCTCTAATGACTCCAGCTGAACTTTGGCCAAGAAGGTACAAATATGTTATGCCCGGTTGCTTAATTATGTTTACATCTAAATTACTGCTGTAGATCTTTGCTTTCTTGAAATTGATTTCCCTCTCCCATTTAATTTCATAGAACAATATGAAAGAAATGAATCTTCGTGAAAGTCTCCGGGTTCCCTAATGCAGCAGTGACTCCATAATGTTAGCTACCGTTTGTTTTTATCACGCAGAACCCCAAGGGAGTGTTAAGGGAGGATCTTTGCCATCTCAGGTTAATAATCTCAGGAAGCCAAATACTGCAGTAAGTCAGGAAGGTCCTGATTCAGAATTTGTTCAGTCAGCTGTCACTGAAATTGTAACCTTTACATCAGAGCTGGGGCTCTGGAATAAAAGAGTTATCATTTGCTAGCCCAAAGTCTAAATGAAATCAGAGTTCTGGGACAATGAGAATTTAAAGGTCTAAGTTTTAAAATTGAGAAATGGAAATTGTTTTTTATATAATGATGCAAGACAGAATTGATGAGGAGGAGAGGAAGGATTGTCCAGTGGTTAGGGCACTACCCCAGAACTTAGGAGTTTGTGTTCAAGTCACTGCTCTGCCACTGAGTTCCTGTGTGACCTTAGGCAAATCACTTAGCCCTAGATTCTCAAAGGTATTGAGGCACTTAACTCTTATTGGTTTTGAAAACATGTACCTGTGAGGATCTGGGCCTTAGTCTTTTTGAGGTGCTCAAATTCTGTGGTGATGGGGGGGGACATATACAGATAGGTAGAGGGTGCCACAGATAATGAACAAGGATTTTCCAAGATACCTGCTGGGAAAATGGAGCGTAATGGGCAAAGTTTCAAAGGGGCAGAGGATATGCAAGCAGAATGTAGAGCAGCCATTCCATAGACCACATTCTGACAGATTCTGTCCATAGGCAGCTGCCATAAAAATCACACCCCTCCAATTCTGATGCCAAACCCTCCCCAATGGGCAGAGAGACCAGTCCACTGTCCACCTACAACAGGTGTTGCTGAGAGGTTTTCTGGGGTAGAGCCTAGGTGTCAAGGGGTGGGACCTTTACGTTTATGGGTATATACCTCTGACCGAGCACAAACCCTCACCCTGGCAGGAAAACTCTGTGTTGGGGCCTGCTGCAGCCCAAACCAGGGGTGCACATTGGCATTGCTAGCACATTTGGGGTGCTATAGAATGAATAATGGCTCTTTGCCCACTTTAGGAGCCACTGCATCCTGAGCCTCAGTCAATGTTGGTGCCGAGTGACAGGAAAGATTCACATCTACTAGACGGAATGGGAGCATGGCTTAGACACACGCCGAGGCTTGAAGGGAAAAGGCCTGAAATTCTTAAAGCATGAAACCAAATTAAGTTTTGTGGGTGCTGCGCTGCCCAGGCTGGGTCCTTGGTATCTGCCGAGCTGGGAACTGAATAGGGCACCAATAATGTAGCCATAGTGGGTAAACACTGGGGTTTTGTCTCCACACAGCTCCTATTGCTTATCTAATCTACATTTTTATAATGATGTGGTTAGAATTAAATTATGATGTTTTAATCTAGTTATAGCTGCATTTACCAGGCATATTTCATCTTGACTTATAACGCTGGAATTTAAAATATGGCCAGAGGCCGTGTGTGCCTCCTTGTCTCACTGGCTCCTTGCATCCTTTCCGTTTATTTAGTACCCCAGGCCTGGTGACAGAGAAAAGCTGAGGAGCCAAATCCATCCCAGGGGGTAGAACTCCACTGACTCCAGGGACTTGGAGGGGGGGGGAATTTGCCCCAGTATCTCCAGACTGTCTGTGTGCGTGATTCTTCTTGATCGTTTCTCCATTACACCAGTGTAAATGAGAAGCAACTACACTGAAACCAACCCCCGTTTACATGGTGTAAATTGACATAGCTCCAATTGACTTCACTGGGACTATGCTGATTTACAACAAGTGAGGATCTGGCCCAGTGGGCTTACAGAAGACTAAAACCAATGTGAGAGGAAACTCAGGCCTGGTTCACACTTAAGTTTGACCGGCATAAATACGTTGTTAACAGGTGTGATTTTTTTACCAACATAACTATTCTGATAAAAGCCCTAGTCTAGATGTAGTTATAAGGCTCTTTCTAGCATTACAAATGATTTCACTGGGCTGAACCAGAATAAGCTATACCTGTCTAAGGCTACGTCTACACGTAAAATACTAAAGCAGTATAGCTGCAGCTGCACCTCTGTAGCACATCAGGGCACATCTACATGACAAGATTAAGTTGACCTAACTTGCGTCGGCATACAGCCGCAGCAGTACGTGCATCACCTGGGCATGTCTGCACTTTGCTCCTTGTGTCGGCGGTGCATGTCCTCACCTGGAGAACGTGCACCGATTGAACTGTCAGCGTGGTGCATTGTGGGATGGCTCTTGAACGCCAACAGTCACAGTAAGCAACCAGTGTCTATGCTGGTACTGTGTTGACCTGATTACATCGCCCGTGATTGTACGCTGCACTGGGAGGTGATGTTGCTAAATAGGTGTAGAGAGGCACTTATGTTGGTGGGAGCCAAATTTAAATAATACTTCCCCAGCTACAGGCCCCAGCTAGTGTCAAGGGGCCTAGAGTAAATGAGAATCAGGCCCACTGTGTGGTAGGGTTTGCAGGATCAGGCCCCTCTTCTATATGCTTCTGAGTTGCATGGAAAGATAATGGTGCTATGACCATTTACGCCAGCTGAGGAAGTTCTAAAACATCATGGGCAATTTCGTAGTGTCGTTTCCTTTGATGTGGATGTCCTGGGGTTGTGGAGTGTGCTGGATCAGCAACAGAAAAGGCGCATGGAAGTAAATAAGCTAGTTAAACTCTCTGAGCTCATTCAGTAAATACCCGTAATTAATGCTGTGGTCGTTTCTGTACTGCCTGAGGTGTGAGTGCCTTTTCGCAGGCTAAAATACGAAGACCAGAACGTTGCCCTGAGGAGCTTACAGTCTGAATTAGATGGATAACATAACAAGCAATGGCAGCAAACTTCCTCCCACTCTGCGTGTGTCTTCTCTATTTTGTGAGCTCGTCAGGGCAGGGAACACTCGTGGAGTAAAGCACTACTCTGGGTAAATAAGGGCATCACAATCTGGCCCTCTGTGATTTAACTTAAACTTGGATGGGGTAGTCTGCAAAAGTCTCACCTTTCCCTCCCCAGCTGTCTGACTAGACACAAAAGAAAAGATATTTCCCTTTACTCCAATTCCCAATGAGTCCTGATTCCCACTTAGGGTATGTCTACACTACCTGCCGCATCGGCAGGCAGCGATCAATCCAGCGGGGGTCAATTTATGGCGTCTAGTCTAGACGCGATAAATCGACCCCCAAGCGCTCTCCCGTCAACTCCTGTACTCCAGCTCTGCGAGAGGCTCAGGCAGAGTCGATGCGGGAGCGGCAGCAGTCGACTCACCGCGGTGAAGACACCACGGTAAGTCGATTTAAGTACGTCGACTTCAGCTACGTTATTCATGTAGCCAAGGCCGGCTCCAGGCACCAGCGCAGGAAGCAGGCGCTTGGGGCGGCCAATGGAAAGGGGTCCCTCAGTCCCTCTCGGACGGAAGGATTGGCCGCCGAAGAATGAAGCAGCGCGGTAGAGCTGCCGCCGAAGTGCCGCCAATCGCGGCTTTATCTTTTTTTTCTTTTTTCTTCACCGCTTGGGGCAGCAAAAAAGCTGGAGCCAGCCCTGCATGTAGCTGAAGTTGCATAACTTAGATTGATCCCATCCCCCCGCCCCAGTGTGGACCAGGCCTTCGCCTTGATTCCCTCCCTAGTACCAGAGGAGAATCTAACCCTGATTCCCATGTGCTCCTGATTCCTTCCATATTTCCCAAGGAGAATATTTCCGATTGTGAAACCATGTGGCTGGATGAGACCCTTTAACTTTATTCCTCTGACTTGCCGTAATTCTCAGTTCTCCCTCATTTCCAGGAACATAACTCATTTTAGTCCCATAGTTTCCTACTTTTTACACAAATGTGGTGTCACCCTCACTTTCACGATTGACAATTATTTACATGACAAATAAAGCATGATGAAACCAGGCCTATAGAGAGAGATTTACACCAACTGAATGGTCCCCACAGCATTTTAAGTTTCCCGCATGATTAATTGTATTTTTTGCAGCGCTTATTTTGGGTCTCTCTCACACATACTATCCCACCTTTAGGCTCTGGCAGCTTGAGAGGTATGTCTGAAGCTCATTACAGACCATCTCACTCCCCAGCCAGCGGAGGAGAGCTTGCATAACTGCTTGGATCCCAACAACCTGCCAAGTGTTCTTGGTTATGAACCTTTCAGGATGTCTCACGTCTCTTTTGATCCGACTGTTGAAAAAAACATTCTGATGTTGCCCACTAGGGATTAACTAATTTTTTTCCTCCCTAACACACCTCCAGGCTTGTAAATTAAAATATCTACACATATAAATGTGTGTGTTTATATATATATAGTGCATGTACACACACTCACATACATTTTTCAAAAATCCATTATAGAAGCTTTCGCCTTCACTTGCAGTCAATTTTTAGAATGACATCAAGTTGATAATGAATGTGACTTCAGTACCAAATGATTGGGCTCGCTCATTTCATTCCAGCTTCCTAAGGCCGGTTTTGAGCAAGAATGTGAAACTTGCTGTATCTATTTTAGATTCCCTCATGAAAGGAATAATTGAGATTGAGATTCTTAGTCACTTGATGCAGAAGGTCAGGGAATTAATGCTGTGTTATATCCACACCATTTGTTTACCAGGCCTTATTTTTTTGCTGTCTGTAGGGGAAAACAAATGTGCCCTGGAGAAGGTAGCACATCTTCAATGCTGCACACATCACCCAGGCTGTGAGTACAAACACTATTTGTCTTTATTTTGGGGGTGTTCCAGGGTACTTTTGTCATCTTAATGGATTGGTAGCAATAGAAAAATCGGTATTAATATGGAAAAATAATTCCAGTGAATCCGTTGACTGAGTTGTATCATTAGTCTGATTTTGAGGAGAACTTAAAAGTAGAAGATCCTTAACTAATTGTATTAGTTGTCACTCCTGGAGCATGCAAGGCTCTAAAAGAGCTTTGCTAACATTAATTAACAGGGTGGATAAGCGATTCAGATAAGTATGGGTATTCCCATTTTGGACGGGTGGAGGACAATGAGACTCCTGACATAAATGCTGCCCACAAATAATTTTGGTGAATAATTTGCACCTCCCTCACTGGTAGCAATTGTAAGTGTGCTAATATAGGCCCCGACCTATCAATTCACTTAAGCACATGCCTTCGGTGGGATTACTCATGCGCTTAAAGTTACCCATGTGCTTAAATGCTTCATTGGATCGAGACCATAGGCAGGGTACAGAAAGCCATTTCACCGCCTTGTTGTCTAGACCTGAGCAGGGTATTGATTAAAATAATAACAACAATAACACCTAGTTCTTATATAGTGCTTTTCACTAGCTGATCCTCAAAGTGCTGTATGAAGGACGTCAGTATCGTCATCTCCATTTTATAGATGGGGAAACTGAGGCCTGGGGAGGGTAAGTGATTTACCTAAACTCACTCAGGCCAATGGCAGACCTGGGAACAGGAGCCGGGTCTTCTGATTCTCAGGCCAGTGCTCTGTATGCTACACAACATTGCCTCATAATACCAGCAGCGTGTCTGCATTTGCCATCTTAGTGCTACACTATTGGTAGTAGCGATGCAAAGATTTTAAGAAGCAAAGGTCTAGTGTCCAGGGCTCTGTCTAACCACAACATCATACACACGCACTGCACCTTCTGTAGTCATTTCCACTGGTGCGAGGTGGGCATACAGCTGTGCCAGATTGGAACGGCAGCACTTTGCGCTCAGGTAGGTCAGCTCTCTTCACCAGGTGCAAGGCAAAGGAAGCTCCAGTCGTCTCAGTTTAGTCAATAACTTCTCAAAGTAATATAAGGGCCCAGATCTTCATCTGGTGTAAACTGGCCCTGTAAACAAAAAAAAACTTCCTGAAATCCTCGAGAAGATTGAACATATATGCCTGTGAGATGGTCACCTGAACCTAATCAAATGACAAGATCTGAGAAGCAACACAGTAAAACAAACGACCCTTCCTTCCCCCTGGTTTTTTAGTTTCATTGATCTGAATCCTGAAATCCTACCCTGAGGAGAAATTACACATTTGAGGAAAGCAGGAGGATCTGTTTAAAGGGTTGTTTTTTTTAAATATAGAATTGCCTGAAAGTAGTAAATAGAATTATGCACTATAGTTCTGAAAAACAAAATTACCAGGGCTGTCTGTTGATTTCAAAGCCTATGAAAACAAAGCAGGCTTTGAAATCTTTCCTCACAGGGTTTTTTCCCCCTTATCTTCTAAGAGATGGTCCTGATACTGTTTATTTTAGTCTTCTTTTTGAAACAGTTGAAAGTGCTGTTTTCTCAATTAGAACAAAAATTCTGACTTTTAATAAGGTCAAGATAAAGTATCCATTAGGCGTATTCTGAAATCTTCCAACACAGATGATCTCAAACCTTCTATTAGGACAAACTTCAATGTTCAAATAAAAAAAAAAACAGGGCCAGATCCTCAGCAAATGTCAGTCAGTGTAGCTCCATTGAAGTCCATGGCTCTGTGTCAATTTATTACACCTATGGAGCTGGTCTGTATATTCTGCAATTACCTCCTTGTTATCTGCTACCAAATCCAGGGAGTTCTTTTCAAATTCACATGGGAAATCTGGATATACAATCGTCCCAACTCAATTAGGGCCAGATTCTGCTCTCAGCTATGTTGCTGTAAATCCCATTGGAATTAGAATTGACCGTACTTGTAATGTCTTTTAATGTGATTTAGCAGCTGGAAATAAGGACAAGAACCAGCAACCTGGGAAGATTTTTAAAAGTGCTCAGGACCCACAATTGGGTTGAGATATTCAGAAGAGACCAATGCATTAAGTGCACATTGAACGCTTAGCTCTTTTGAAAATCTGCCCGTACTTTCACTGTTGGGTGCTGAGCACTTGAAATTCTAGTCCTGAGCAGTTTTGAAATTCTTGCCCCGTGCAACCAGACAGCTCTCTACAAACCATCGTCAAGGGCTCTATAACCACTGCCCCGGACCATGACACTCTGAATACTGCATCTGCCGTGAAACACTTGGCAGAGCGCATCTCATGCTGTGCTTAGGCAGATAGTAAACACTGGTGGTGACACCAAAGGTGTTCCATCAACAAGTCCAATTGTTCAGAATAATAAACTGCTTGTTTTAAAAGAGCTTTGATTTCTCTGGAGCTCCTCGATCTGTTGTTCCTCATTGATGCTAGCTAAATAATATTTGTGGGGTGAAACTGCAGCTGAGAACAGGCAAGCCAGTCCACAGCTCAGTGTTGGTGATCAGGGATTTCTGAAAGCCACCAGCCAATCAATCTCAAGAACTTACTAAGTGAGAGATGGAACATAATGGAAGTCATTATTTCTTTCTTATGCACGAAAATGAATTATTCAGTAAAGATTTAGACCTCTTTTTATTACAATGTTGAATTTATACAGCATACAAAACATAAATGCAGATTTCTTTATGACTCTTGCACCAGAAAGACGAAGTCTCACTCTCCAGGCAGTTACAGTTAGATTCGTTTGAACAGCAAACAGCAGATGTGGCTGTGGATACAATAGGATGATCTAGTGCAGGGGTAGGCAACCTCTGACATGCGTGCCGAAGGTGGCACGGGAGTTGATTTTCAGTGGCACTCACGCTGCCCGGTCCTGGCCACCGGTCCGGGGGGCTCTGCATTTTAATTTAATTTTAAATGAAGCTTCTTAAACATTTTAAAACCTCATTTACTTTGCATACAACAATAGTTTAGTTATATATTATAGACTTATAGAAAGAGACCTTCTAAAAACGTTAACATTTATTACTGGCATGCGAAACCTTAAATGAGAGTGAATAAGTGAAGACTCAGCACCCCATTTCTGAAAGGTTGCTGACCCCTGATCTAGTGGATAGGGCACTGAACTAGAACTCAGGAGTCTTGGGAGCTGTTCCCAGCTCAGCTACAGACTTTGCGTGTGACCTTGGGCAAGTCACTTAGGGCAACATTTTCAGGAGCACCTAAGTCCCACTTTCAAAAATGATTGAAGCATTTCGGAGCCATTGCCTGCCAATGGGACTTTGGCTCCTTGGTCACTTGGGTGCTTTTATGGATTTTACCCTTAATCTAGTCTGTGTCTCAGTTCCCCCTCTATAAAATGGGGCTGACTCTTCCAGGGCTGACAGGGATGTGTGAGGCTAAAATCCATTAAAGGGGCTCAGATAATGAGGTGATGAGAGACATGTAATAGATACTCAGGTGTAAATTTTCCCAAAGTTCAGCCCTGCTCAGATGCAGGGTTTGGGTTGTGTCAACTGCAGGAACTTCCCTCGTCATTGGATTCAATGCTCCAGCTTTTGTCTTAGGGTAACTAGGGAGAATATGACCATTGAGCAGGCGACCCAACTCCACAGTTTGTTAGATTTTTTCCCTGAAGTCCATTGTGATGTCTGATTTTATTTATTTATTTTTTGTTTAACCTGAACATTAAAAGTCCATGGAGATGAGAACAAAACACGTTGCTAAAGAGGCAACCCTCTCGCCATTAGCTGGGTTGCAGGGAGGGTGCGGTTTGAGAGAGGAGGCCGGGGGATCGGACTATGAAACAAAGTGTCATTGCAGTGGGGGGGTGCTGCCTAGCTCCAGGGGAGGCAGGTGGTGCTGTGGGAGGGGGCTGTGGCTACATTAAAAGTTGGGGGATTTAGATAACATGATCTTGCCTCATTCCTTCAGATATGTAACATTTCTTTCCAGTCTTGTGCGAACTGTAGGACAAGCGTGATTAATCTTCTGTACTGTATTCACATGTAACAACATTATAATGCTACACCAGGGGCGTGCAAAGGGAGGGGGGCGGGGGCATAACCCCCCCTCAATAATCATTGGGCGCACAGAACTCCTCCAGCCCCGGGGCTGTGATGAGGGTGGAGCAAGCGGCGGAGCACAGAACGTGCCCCTTGAAAAGTGGTCAAATTTAAATTCCTGCCCATGCCCCTGCACTATACGATTGGTATCAGAGTGGGCCTTTCCATACGGGCTTTACAACTGAACTGCGCAGAAGTAGAGCTTAAATGTAGTTGTGATGAAACCGATTCTAACACAGGATGGTTGGAGAACAGGGATCCAAGTGTTCTGGCACAGGTTAGGTCTCCTCTCATTTGAACCCACTCGTAACACGGGTTAGCCTCCTCAGCGCTGGCTGACCAAAGGGTCTTAGAACCGCTCTGGGCCACAACTGTGTTTAAATAGTCTGTAAGAGTAGTCGTGTAAGTTATAAGGCCTGTAGGATCTTAATCAATTAACAACCCTCAAAACATCCCTGGGAGGTAGATGAGTATTGTTCTCCCTATCTGGGACATGGAGGTGCAGAGAGGTGAAGTGGCTTTTTTAAGGTCATGCAGCAAGTCAATGGAAGATTTAGGAATAAAACCCGGAAGTCCTGACTCCTGCTCTAAATGCTTCCTCCTGCCCGGCTCTGTACACCCAGATCCGGTGTCGCAGAGAGATGTTGGTGCACCTTGACTGCAACCTAGAGAGCAGAGAAGCTCGTAACTTCTGAAAATAATCCGAACATTTTACTGCTCTGTTGTTTTTCCCCATTAAAAACAAAAAACCACCCAAGAACAAACAACAAAGTTTTTAAACCGTACACAATCATTCCTCTGAACTACAGCACTTGTCATCTCAGATTAAACATGAATAACTAATCAACCAAACACAGATCCAGTGATGGGGAAAAAGCCATATTGAATATAGTGTGTTGGGTAGATAAAACAGACATGTTAATTTCACTGGTATGTAGCAGCATTGAGACACAGTATCACATGGTAGCTGGGCCCTCTGGATAGTCTCAGCCCTGAACCAATTAAAGAGGGCTGGGCTACTCCTGGTCCTGTAAAGGCCTGCTAGTGGGTGGTGGGAGGAGGAGTTTAGTGAGAGAGGCTGTGCCCTGGGGAAGAAAAGCTTTACTGGAGTGGAGCTAACTCCTGTGGTGGGGTCTCTGGAGCAAGGGTGCCTAGCGAGACAGAGAGGGAACAGAGCTGGTCAGACCTGGGAACCTGCCAGAGGCCCCTGAGCGGGGAGAGCAGAAACCTGAAAGTAAGGACGGAGTTAACTGTTTTTCTGTTTTCTAGCTTCTTTTAAGAAAATAAACCTCTTCCCAAGAGACTGGGCATGGCAGCACGTGCTTTGGGACTGGGAAGAATCCTGGCCCAGTGTTGTGCACTTTAACTTTCCAAATTAAGGAGATAAGAGTTTGCTTTAAAATACACCTGCCAGGGGGTAAGTGGTTGTGGTCTTGCAGGAGGCAAACATCTTTTATACCTCAGAGGCCATTTATTCTGCTTTTCAGGTACATTGGGGATCTGAGTCTCCTTTGCCCAGCACCTTATGTAGTCATTTATCCCCATGTAAAACACTACCATCCTCTTTGCTGCTTTCTAACCTCATGTGGGGCCATCACAAATTAATAGATTTTAAAGCCGCAAGGGAGCCCAAGAATCTAGTTTGACCTTCAGTAATATATCACAGGCCATTACATTTCACCCAATGAGCCCATGTTGAGCTATCAAGAAAGGTATCCAGTCTTGACTTGAAGGTATCAAGTGATGGATAATCCACCACTTCCTTTGGTAGCTTGGTCCATGGCTAATCACCCCTCAATATTAATTTTTTTCCTTATTTCCAATTAAAATTTTTCTGGTTTTAGTTTCCAGCTATTGGATTGGGAACTGAGGCACAGAGAGGTTAAGTGACCTGCCCAAGGACAAATAAGCACTCTGTGGCAGAGCAGGGAATTAAACTTTGGTCTCCCATGACCCTGGCTAGTGCTATTACCATTGCATGCTGTCAATTAAAGAAGAATAAGCATTAGGATGAATTGTGTGAAGTTTGTTTTTAACCTTTCTATATTTGTTTGCACTGTATCTTGTTCTGAATATAGGAGGAGGAGGCATCTTCCTTTTTCCCCAACTGGGGGGATGTTTTTACTTGTTTATTCAACTATTGCATTTCCTCCATCCCCATCCAATTTCTAGTCTAAATTTCTTCGTTAGCCGTGTGTTACAGTCGACTCCCCATTGAACTCTCTCTATTATTACAGGGCTCAGTTTAGTGTTTACATAGTTGCATGGACACCCACATTTATGGCTTCTTTGAATTCAGTCTTTCAATATGCGATTTATCTAACTTTTCCTTCTTCTCTTGGGTGAGTTAATTCATTCTGTCGTAGCCACTGTCATAAGTGCTGTTACAGCAACCCCGGGCTGCATTCATACAAGCACCATGGCTGCCACCTCACCATGTACATCCAATATGAGGATTAGAGCTAATATGCCTGTCAGCTGTAGCAGTTTAGGACTCATCAGCTGAGCAAAGGAGCAGCTTGATTAGCTCAGCCAGTACAGGTCACCAGCGCGCACATGAGTACGTCCAGTAGAGGGCAGTGGTCTTCATACACACACATTCGTTCATCACCCTCTGGGCCAAATTCTTCTCTGGCTGATGTCAGTGTGTTTTGTGAAAGGCCATAGGGCAGGACAAAATTTGGCAAAGTGAGTGGTGATGTAAGTAGTGATGTAACTTACACATCCAGGGTGAAACCTGGTCAGGAAATGGGTACAAGAGGCACAGAGGAGACACCTGCACCAATGTGGTGTGGAAAATAGGTGTAACTGGTACTGGACTGGTATTCTGAGGGAACCAGATTGAACCCTTTGAATTTGCATTTGTAGTTAATATGCACCATATCACTGCAGTGCTGAATTTGTTCCCAGGAATGTTGGGAGTGGTATGGGTATAACCTAAAATAGAGGCGAGGGATGACTTATCTAACACCCTCCTTATAGTTGCTGTCCCTGGTGCGATCTCCCTGTCTTCCACCCTCTGGGTATGTAAGCTACTCATTTTGTACACACAGAAGCAGGTTCTGCTCCAATTTACACAGGTGTAAATCTGGAGTAACACCATTCACTTCTGTAGAATGATTTGAGCTTTACTGTGGTGTAAATATGGGCAGAATTTGTCTCGGTGGCACTACAGTCCCAGTCCTGCAGTTTTCCTAGCTAGCATTGTATTGCAATTCTTTAACGTCAGTGGGAGTTTTGCTTGACTATGTAATGCAGAATAGAACCCTGTGTCTGTGTCAGTGATTTCCTTATCTAGACATTTTATCATCTTAGGCCTGGGCTACACACACAAGTTGTATCACTTTCACCATAATGGAATACTTAAAGCAGTGCAACTCCCAAGTGTGGACACAGTTATACCGCTCTAAAGGTGATTATGTCAATGTAATAGCTATTCCCATGTGGGAAGGAGAATAAGCTATATACTAAAATAAGGCACTTTTATACTGATTCAACTCTTAGCGTGAACAGGGTTGTACTGATATAATTATGAAAGTGTAAAAATCATACTCCTTACGGGTGTTCTACTAACTCTAAAAATGTGTGTAGACCCAGCCACAAGAGCAAGAGGGGAGAGAGGAAAAAATTATGGATTCATAGATTTTAAGGCCAGACGGGACCATCTGATCATCTATTCTGACTTCTTGTATAACACAGGCCTTAGAATTTCAGCCCATTACCCCTGTGTTGAGCCCTGTAACTGAGGAGGAAAAAAAAAAAAGCCTCCTGCAAACGGACAGGAAATTAACGTGACGGTTGTAATAATGTTTGGTGATATTGGAAATACAAATGTCTGTGGCTTCGTCTGAGGATGCAGCAACATCATGAAGAAATTATGCAAAATTGTATGCACAAAGGGAAACTGGGAGACTATTCTTTTGTAACTGACGTGGATTACACTTCAGATAATGAGACAGGCAGTTTAGGGGCAGATTCAGGTGCCCAAATCCCATTGACTTTCAGTGGGAATTTCATACCTAGTCTTTGAAAATATCTTCCTTTATTTGATACCTGGCTACCACATGAACTGGTTAAGAATTTGGACTTGTCACCATGAGCAGTTTGGGTGTGGCTTGGGTATGGCTGTCTACAGAGACAATGAACAACATGAGCGTTCTGGGACTCTAGCTGAGGAATGTCTGGAGATGAAAGGACGGTTGCTGGGAACAACCCTTCAGGTTCAGTCAAAGAGGGGATATCGAACCCTTTCAGGGCATTTCCATTCACTGCCCCCTTTTCTTAGAACAGTGGTTTCAAATGCCTCTGAGCGGCCCAAGAGTTTGGATGTATTTGTCCCACATCTATAGCATTCAGGTACCAGAGAAACAAGTGGTGTCACTGTACCATGCCCTGGTGAGAACCCTGACTGACAGGGAGCCAGGCAGCTGCCAGGTGGCACTGGAGATTGGCTTTGGCTTGCTTAGAAAAGGGGGGATGGCTCTTAGCTAGCACTTTTCATTGTAGCTCTTTAGTGTTTTACAAAGGAGGGTACATATCAACATCTGCATTTGACCATGGCGGTTAGCTGAGGCACAGAGAGGCAACGTGATCTTGCCTGGGGCTATGGAGCAGAGTTGGGAGGAGAACTCAGATTTTCTAATTTCTGGCTCAATTTTCTATCCAGCATAAACCAGGCTTCCTCATTGAACAGTGATTTTCGAGGTCACTAACATCAGAGGATGGTGTTTTGAGTAAGACTAGTGAGTGGACCGGTGGACATGGGCAATTTGGTCTCTAAAATAAAGTGATCATTCAATTGTGGAGAGAGAAGTGCCACCACTCAGCCTACAGTGTGTCCCCTGGCTCACAACAAAACCACAGAGCAGAGTCATAACTCCTCAACTCCCTGGCCTTAGTGGACCTACCCCTCTGCCAGTCCCATGTGGGACAAAACCCGCAACTGATGAGACAATACAGTAGAAATACCAGGATACTTTTCTGTCCCCTACATAGTTTTTCCCCACCTACCAGACATTCTAGCTTTTAGAGTTTGTAAAGCACTTTGAAGATGAAAAACACTCCTTGCTCCTGTTCCCTTCAAAGGAAATAGGGGCTTGCTTAACCATTAGACATGTTTTAGCTGGAAACCTAAATACAAAAGTGCTGTGCCAGTGCAGGAGAACCAGACAGAAAAAATTACTATTGACAGAGTGAAACTGACCCGTCTACTTAAATCACCCAAGCTGAGTAAAACAAGCAGCTCAGATGTACACTATATTTTACAAATAATTTGACTTTTGATTCTCTATGATATTACTGGTAACACAGGTAAGATACTTTTTAAATACACGAGTCCAAATTATTTTCTTCGTTATGACTGGCTTCATTAGAGTCACTTATGTCTGAGCGCAGAATTTGTCCCAGGATTTTTATCTTGACAGACAGTGTCCCTTTAAAATTTTGCATCATGGTAAAAAAGATTAAAGGGGCAATGTCATCTTGAGAGTCATGTTTCTGTCTGGTAATTTCCCTGTGATTATTATGAAGAATATCTAAAATCTGAAAGAGGCTTAGAGAGAAAAGGATATTTCCTCTATTGCTCCCCCTTTCCTCCCCGCCTCCGCTTTACTTTGTGCATTTGACAACTCTGTGTTTGTCAGTTTCTTTGTTTTGCTGATAGTCCATTTCAATTCCTATCTCACACAATGGCAACTTGAAGTTGTTCCTGTCAGCCCTTCCTCCCCCCATTTTCCCTTGCTGTAAAGACCCTTATAAATATCAGCAGGGGAGCAGAAAAACAGTGGTACAAATATATTTTAAGAAAGAATTTATATTGTACAAAATTCAGGACGTATTGTACCATATAAAGGCTGTTGTATTAGAAGTTTTTTGTTTGTTTGTTTGTTTTTAAAGGAGTCAGTATCACAATACAAAGATTGCTGTATTAAAGAAACACTATCAGTGTGAGTTTTGGGTCCTGATACTGCAAAGGCTCATGCTTAAATAAACACACTTAGTGAGTCAAAAAGACTATTCACAACGTGTAAAGTTAAGCATATTCATGTGTCTTTGCAGGATCAGGGCTTCTGTTTCTTCAGTGAGAAAGCATCTCAAGTACCCCTAGGTGAAACTCGGTAGAAACATTATGCATATTTTAAAAAATAGTTACTAAATAATTGCTAACAAAACATCTAAAAATTTGACTACTCACAGGTGTATATTTTCAAACGTGTCTTCTGATTTTGGGATCCTCAGTTATGCTGTGCCCAAAATCAGTGTCAAGTATCAGACGGGTAGCTGTGTTAGTCTGGATCTGTAAAAGCAGCAGAGTCCTGGGGCACCTTATAGACTAACAGATGTATTGGAGCATGAGCTTTCGTGGGTGAATACCCACTTCGTCGGATGCACACAGCCTGCATTCATTCTACACTGTTCTCACTTTAGGTGGAACTGATTGCTTTAACCTTACATAATTATGATAATAGTTGGCATTTCTAGAGCATTTTCCATCTGAGTTTGTCAAAGTGTTTTACAAACACATTGTGTAACATCTGGGCACAAGGGTTTACAAGTGGGTTTGCCTGAGTAAAGCTCTGAATTAGGGTGCACAGGATACCTTTTGAGGTAGTTGTCATTATCCCCATCTTCTGGGTAGGAAGCTGAGCACAGAGAGGTCAAATAGCTTGCCCAAGGTCATGCAGTGAGACAGTGGCAGACTAGGGAAAAGAACCCAGACCTCCAGCCTTGTGATTTAATCACTGGATGATGCTTCCTTTGGATTTGTGAATTCCATGCAGAGTCCTGCTTTAAAGAAGTTAGAAACTAGCTTTGTGCGCGCGTGTGTGTGTGTATTTAACAGGAAGACCCTGATTCTGCAAACACGCATGTGCTTAACGTTGGTACCGTGAACAGACTGGGGCCCTAGGTTGCATACACATGTTCGGCACTACGTGTTCTGATTCACATCTTCTCACTTGACAATTAAATCTAATTTATTTTAACAGGTCACAAACTTTTTTTTTCCTTTTTAAGTGAAGTGTCCCCCTCCTCACCCAATTATTTCCTTCAGGCCAGTAAAATTCTTTGTTAAAGGAGAGAATAGAAAGGGTGATGCTGGGAAGAGCAGAAAGCCCGCATCCATGTCTCCTCCCTCATTTTGGGGGGGTCTGATCTTGCAGCCACAAGCAAAACTGGCACTGTAGCAGATGGAGATTTCGACTGAGAACAGACTCCAGCATTAGGCCTTTGGGGAGTAATTTAAAGCGATGATGATGATGATGTGTTGTTTCTATTTCATGAGCTGTCAGAATCCGGACCCATTGTGCTAGGTGCTGCATGAACTGATGCAAAGACAGGACACTTGCTTTGGAAGATCTTGTTACAGTAAGCTATTTATAGATCTTATTTGTCATTTGGGTGTGTGTGGACTATCCCCTCCTTTTAAAATGTCTCAAACTGGACACCCTTGCATCATTTTTTTTTGGGGGGGGGTGTCACTCTGATTTTAGCAAAGGCTCCAAGACAGGTTGCTTTAGCTGCAAGGTTGTTCTTATTTATTATAGACTCCAAGACGATGAGCAGCTGCTCCTTCTGTATTCCCCCCCCCCCCCTTTGCAGGCAGCCGGGCTCCCAGGCATAGATGGACCATGCCGACAGCCGAGCGAGGTTAGCAGCCTTCCCTCCAGCCCTGCGAAGAGGCAGCTGAAGGATCCAGGTCACGGTCAAAGAGTGTGAGAGCAGTTGGGGGGGAAGGGGGCAGTGCTGAGACTGATGACGTCCTCCGAATGGGTTACATTACGTTCTAGAACTCCGCCCCACGTGCGTTCGGAGGAGGGGGGGAGGGAAGAGGAGGAGGAGGGAGCAGGAGATGGAGGGAGGAGAGGATGGTAGATGGGGGGGAGGGAAGGAGCTGAGCTAAGCTGATCCCACGTGTGACGGATCTGGCTGCTTCCCCGGCTCCTCTCTCCAGTAATATTCTCTGGTAGGAGAAGAAAAAAAAAAAGGGGGGGAGGGTGGTGGGGGTTTCTTCAGGGGCTTTCGCTCTGCGCTGCTCAGGATCACTGTGGGTTTTTGCAGACATGGAGGCAGATGGGAGCCAAGCTACCTCTGGAAGCCCAAACGACTCCCAACACGACCCTGGGTAAGTTTACCCCCCCTGCCCCCCATTCCCACTTGATCTGCTTTCCTTGGCCGGGGGAGGGGGGATCGGAGAGAGCCCCGAAGGCAGAGCCGTGCCGGTGCCCCCCTGTCCCTGAGTTGCTCACCTTGGGTGGGTGGCACTGAACTGCCCCCCTCCCTCACCCCTCCTCTCCTCCCTTCTTCCCCACCTCCTCTCTTCCCCCCGGCGCGCTCCCTCACTCTCTCTTCCTTTCAGCTTTTGTAAGTTACACGTCAAAATGGCCGATCTGACATCTGTGCTTAACTCTGTTCTGTTTTCTTCTTCCAGTAAAATGTTTATTGGAGGCCTGAGCTGGCAAACCTCACCAGGTAAGGGACAGGGTGTGTGTGTGTGTGGGGGGGGGCCACCACCCTCACCCCTGGCTGCTTGATTGCTCTTTGTTATCCCAGTGCAGTTACCTCTCTCCGTTGGGGTCCCCCCCCCCACAACACACACACTTCTCCTGAACAAGGTTGTAGATCTGTATTTTTCCCCCCAAATAGCAAAGCCTTTGTCGAGTCCTCTATTCGACCTTAAATTGTGTGTGCGCGCGCGCGCCTTTAAAAAGAAACGCAACCCCCCCCCATCCATCCCACCACAAATTAAAACTCCTTGAGTGATCAGAATTGCATTTGCTTTTATTTCTCTTCTCCCCTCCCTCTTTCTTTCTCTCTCTCTTTCCTTCTCTCTCTACAGATAGCCTTAGAGACTATTTTAGCAAATTTGGAGAAATTAGAGAATGTATGGTCATGAGGGACCCTACCACAAAACGTTCCAGGTAAATCCTCCTCCTCTTTTTTTAATTTAATTTGTTTTACAATCAAAGTTTTAAAGTTGTGTGTGTGTGTGTGTGTGTGTGTGTGTATTGTCTGTGCAAAAGTACCTAGGAATATGTCTATACCTTTTTAGTTTAAAATGATTTTTTATAAACTTTCCCATCCCCTAAACAAAATGCTGAAGACTATTGATTGTGACCTGTTTATATGATTTTTCCCCCTTTTTTGCACTGTCATTTTAATTGCCCTTTCCTCTTTTGATTAATTATGGAGTACTCCGAATAGAACACACACATACCTATTTTTGCTGTGTACTTTGCAGACAGTTGTATTTGTTTTTTTTTAAAGTATCTTTGGTTTCCCCTCTCTCTCTCTAAGACAGTGATCACAACACCCCAGTTCTGTGTGCTCCAGTATAAAACAAAGCATGAAGAAGGGGTTGAAAGGTGAAGAGGAGGTGGGATTGGAGAGACCTAGATTATCTCCTCCCTCCTGAACCTGAGATGTTTTTCAGGGGGAGTGGGCAGATGGGGAAAGGAAGAAACTGTTCTTTATTTTTATTTTTATTAGGCTTTTTTTTTTTTGTCTAGCTCTTATGTTCCCTCCCCCCCCACCTTGTTCTTTGTCTCATTTCAGAGGCTTCGGTTTCGTTACGTTTGCTGATCCGGCAAGTGTAGATAAAGTATTAGCTCAGCCCCATCATGAATTAGATTCCAAGACGGTATGTGATGTGTGTTGTTGTTTTTAATGTGTCCTTTATTTCCTGCAATGTTATGACTGTGACAGGCTTATTTAAAGGGACAGTGTCCTTTTTGTTTGGTTTGCTGGAGGTGCAGTTTTTGTTTTTGTTTTTTGTTTAAACTCAACATAAAACTGTCCCTGAGCTAGATGTTCCTTCTGATCATTTTTCAGATTTCACTTTTAACTTTGAAAAGCTGTCACTTATGGTAAACAAAAGTGTTTTGTTTTGTTTTTAAAAACTACAAATGCAGATTATGATCTTCCAGCCTCACAGTGAAATTAACAATATCATAGAGTAAAAAACTAACTCTCTTTTGGGGGGGAGAAGGGAGTAGAGGAAGGGTGCATAAGTAAAATAGAGGCCACTCTTGGTAGGAACTTTTTTTCTTTATTTTTTACATCTTATCCTAGAAGTTGATGATTTACCCTTGAATGACACACATTTCCGTAGTTCTTCCAATCTCACTTCTCTCAAAGTAGGTTTTTTTGGAGGGAGGGGGAGGAGGGTGTTGTGAGACTTAAAGGTTTATGTAGTAAAACATTTTGGGCTCTTTGGAAGAAGCACAAACAATAGATTATTTTTGCAAAGCTTTTCACTGTAATAAGTCCCCAGTGGATCATGCAGGAAAATGCTCAAGAGATTCAGCCAATTTGTTACTTTTTTGCTATTCTTTTTTTACATGAAATGATTTGCCCCACATATTGCATTTTCAGTATTGGATCTGGCAGTGGACATAAGTGTTTATGCAGATAGGCCCTGGTTTTAATTCTTCTATCAGTGCCATGCCAAAAAGTGGAGTTTGGGGCTTGTTACTTTGTTTCAATTATAAGCCTCAGCAAACTTAGAAAAAAGGACACTAGTAAAGGTCATTATTGCTTTTGGTACAGTGCTGTCTGAAAGGGACAGAATTTTGGGAAGGGAAGAATCTTATTGGTTTAACTGCCTGGCAGAACATCTGCTAAATGTGTCAAGTGTTTTTGTTATTCGTAACTGTCTTTTATGGTACATGTTTTGGATCTTAAATGTTTTCTTTCAACATGAGCATTGATGGTTGGTGGGATTACGTTTTAATGCTGTTAAGACTTATTTTGTGATGAATATAGCTAAATAAAGAACAGAAGAACTGAACCCGACATGAGTGCATGATATTTTCTTTTTTTTTTTTTTAAACTTACATTTTAAAAAATAACCCTACAGAAGCAGGTGGAATGTAGTGTTTTAATTTGCCCAGTAAATTCTGCTGGGCTTGTCTGAACACGTAGCTCATGCTTTCACATTCCTTAATAATTTGATTTTAGGTTTAATTAGATATGGCAAGATAACTGATTCAACTGAACTCTGAGATTAAACTCTCATCAGATTTCTGCTGTACAACTGTATTCAATATAATTTCTTTTAACAAAAAGACTAAGTTTAGATAAAAGATAAGGCAGGCAAAATTTCTTGAACTTGATTTAAAAAACCCCAGTAACCTAGAAGCTCCCCAAAATTATTATTGATGATTTTTTTTTAATCTCCTTCCCTTAGCCCTACATCACAGTTCAATCACTGGAATGTATTTAATTTGCTCGTGGGCAGGGGAAGGGCAAAGAAATAGACAAAAATAAACTTACATCAGATTTGATTATGCTGCAGTGATTGATTCTACTTAAACAAACAGAACCCACCCATGACAACAACAGCGTATATCAAAAAGTAAAACCAACCAAGTTCTCACTCAGCCATTTATTTGTAGACATATGATAGTAACTGTTCTTTAGTTTAACATAGCATTTGACTCTGTTTCAACGTTCAGCACAGGAGGCAGATCAGATCGGTTGGGTATTGGCATGGAAACGGCGCTCTTGTTTACAGTTACGTTAAAAGCTTTGTTTAGGTAATGTCCATTCATATCAGAAATAGTATTATAGTCATTTCCTAGAGGACTTGTAGATACAGTAAGTAGAGTTGTATCTAACTAACTAATTTTTTTTTTGGTAGAAGTTTTTGCTTTGTTTTGCTGGTTGTTTCAATAGTTGACAGGGATGTGCAAAAGGTACGGATTTGCCATGCTGATTGTGTGTTCCCTTAAACATGCTAATGCTTGTTTTCCAATGAGAAAAAAGTTTTCCAATGAGAAAAATTAAGTTATTTGAACCTGATATTTTCATTGTGGTGTAAAGACCCCTTTGCTTTGAGAACTGGCCTCTGTAAACTGAGTATTATGCTTCAGAATTTGATGTCTGATACAACTTTTTGCCAGTGCCAAACTTTACAATAATGCCATTGTGGTGTGATTGGAGTCTATTTAATTATCTTTCTCTTTTTGGTAACTTGTTTTTAAAAGCAAACAGTATAACTTTGGAGGCTGATACAGAAATGTGCATAGTTGTTTCTGCCTTCAGGTATCTCAATGGAAAATCCACACCTGTTGTATTTCCCTGGTAGACAAGTACCTAGTCAGTGCTGAATATATTTGTAGATAATAATCTCTGTGAAAAAGGTTAGCTTTCTAGATAAAGGATTTGACTTTTTAATATTTTTTTGAACAATAAAGTGGCACGTAATCACTCATTTCTCAGGTATATGTTAAAAAAGAAAAAACACTTCTATATAATACAGACAAATTAATTTATGAATTGAGTATTAAATGATTGTACCATTTACAATTTTGACGTTTTAGCTGAATAAAACTACGGATACATAGAGTGACCTGGTGGGTTACCTGTCAGTGACATCACCATAAGCAACATCTCCTTGTAGCATTAGTTTAAAAAACCTCAACTCCTCGTCCACAAAATAATCTTAAATTAATATTCCCTTAAAATAGTTTCTATTTCAAAATATCCTTTAACAAAGCCAAGATTTAAGTTTGATATTAAAAAAAAGTAACACTGGAAGCTATTAAATGCTACTGCAGTTATGCACACGGTTTTTCCCTTTAAATCATCCATTTTTTAAAACTTTTTATTAAAGAAGTGCTTATGAGCAAATGCTGCTGAAAGAAGAGGAGGAAATTCAACAGCATATAGACCTTTCATTAGTGTTTTTTTTTCTTTAAAGATAGCAGTTTGAAGCATTATTCTGTTTAAAACAAGCCATGAATCTGGTGGTGTGTATTTTTGTGTTTAACACCTTGAATGGCAGGAAACAGTTGTAATTTAAAGCTGTCTCATTTTTAAGTTGCTTTAAAATTGTCAGAGAACTGGGGACATGCTTTTTTTTAACTTATGAAGTCAAACAGACAGTAAACCCTGCATCTAAAAATAAGGTATCAAGGGATGAAACAAGGTGGTTATTTGTTTTTGTTGTTTTTTTATTTCTGTGGCTGTTAGCTTTCCCTTTAAGATTACTTTAGTTAGCTCCTTCATAGAAAGTCTGCATAAATCTTTTAAGAATGTGGTTTCTTCTAGGTTTAGCACTCGTGTTTTTTGGACCATCCATGGATTTTTTTTCTTTCTTTTTTTTTTTTAATTGCCCACCTGTGTCCTTTGATGGCAACTGTAAAACAAATCAGTTAGGAATTCAATTATAAAAAGTAATCTTTGCAGTTGTTTTAACAAGATAGTTCTAATAATTTAAAAGTAAATCATTTGGATTAGTGTTTTGTATCTTTTTATTTTGGGGGGATGGGGAGTTCTTGTTTTCTTTTTGAACAAACTTGCAGATTAAGATTGTGATCCAAAATGGAGTCCATCCCTATACAAATCTACAGAATATGCCGGTAATATTTAACACCCAGCTCTTGTTGGAGAGGCACCAGCACAAAAACTAGTACAGAGCATCTTGTGTACCATGTAAGTTATAGTATAGAATTCACTATAGATCATTTACAGGCGAGATCAATTCAGTCCCACTCTAAAACTGACCATAGTCTGTTAGCTCCTGAGTTGCTCCAGTGTACTGAATTTTAAGCCTGAGAAATGAGGGATTAATAATTCAACGGTTTAAAAAAAATAACATGTTGATTTTCCCCTTTCTTTTCCCTCAGATTGACCCTAAAGTTGCATTTCCCCGACGAGCACAGCCTAAGGTAAGTAGGAGGATCAATAATAGGATTTTAGGCACACAGAGAGTCATTGTTGCCAGGCAGTTCAGGTTTCAAACAGGGAATTGGCAATGAAAGCTTTTAAAGCTGGAGCGCATGGCGTCTTAAGGGTATCAGCATATGGCTGTGAAACTACAGGAGAGCTACTTCGTGCGATATTACATGTCTCCAGTTTAACTATCTCCTTACGGAATCCCAGTCATTTGTGCCAGTCTCAAGGAGTCTTAGCTTTTTCTCATCGTAATGGGAGAGCATTGCTGCGTTACTTACAATTGTTACAGTATTTTGTACCATCTCTTGCTACAGTATTTATGAAGAGTGTTTGGTTTAAGTGCAGGGTTTCTTGCTCATTTCAGGCTGAACTTTGACTCCTTGACTTTGATGGGTGGGGAATAAATCTCTGCCCCATGCTTTGCGAGATTTCTTTTGTATAACTTTTGAGATGTGTTTGGGCACTATTAAGTGATGGGTAGCGAGTTCTTGATTGGTCTGAAGCTCTGAACTTTTATAGGCATTGGGTATGCCTTTGCAAGAAGATGAATAAAGAGCTTTAAGTCTTTTTATCCTACTAGCCTTATTGGATAAGTGACCTCCTTTTAGGGCATACTTTGTTATAATGTGGTCAGTTTCCATGTTGGGACAGACACTTTAGCCATGTGCAGAGAAGCTTTCATCTGCATGCTATCTCTGAAATATATCTTGGTACTATTGGTGCTGGAGGACCTGTTTGTGGAATTGAAACAGTTCTTAATATTTAGAACTGATCTACCGCTTTTGCTAAACACGGTTTTTCAAGTTCCAATATGCAATCAGTTACCTTGACTTTAGAAGTCTGAGTCTGAAAGAGTGTTTCTACAGTTAACTTTCCTCTTTTTTTTTTTTTTTTGCTTTGTCTCCACTGCAAAAACTTAATTCAACTGGTATACAACATTAATATATATTAAAATCAACCTGGATTGCTTCTGTATTCTGTTATGGTACTGCCCCTTCATTAAGAAGTGTGTGTGTGGAGAGAGGAGAATAGGAAGTTGTAGACACAGGCAAAAAGGGAATAGTGGTTGAAACTGGATGGGGAGAGACTGCCTAAATAAGTTGAACTTAATATTTTTATTGTACATAATTCCTCATGAGAGCAAGCAATTTAATAGTGCATGAAGCTATAACATTATATACTGTATAAAGCACACATCCAGAAAAAACTCTGTAATTTAACAACTTTGGCCATATAGCAAGAGGAGAAATAGCAATTTAAAAAAAAAAATCTACATGCAGAAATTAAAACTAAACAAATGTACTTAAACCTTTCCTTGAGGGCTCTTACTTTCTTAAGATGTAGCTAATGTTAATTAGTGACAAAAGAGGGGGCTGGCTTGTTTCTGTACTAAGCAAAGAGTTTTGTGTTATGTAGGGTTTGATAGCTTTGGGATTATGTTGTTGGAGTAGTGTTGTGTTTCACACAGTGCATTCCTTAAAGCTACAGAAGTCCTAACTAATCTTGAAATTAAGTTATGAAGGTAGTCTTGCCTCGTAATATGTTTCCCCTGAACCTTTTTTTTTAAGCATCTTTCAATTTCTAATTGTCTTCTGTTACTAAAGCTGTCTGTACTTTCCATATTGTTTGCAAAAGCTTGTAATGATGATAAACTTTCCCGTAAGACTTCCTCTCAAAACAACGACAAATGAGCATTATGGATCTGAGTGAGTTAATTTTTTATTGTTGCCAAAAATATTCTTCCACATTAAAGATCTGAATGCAAAATCAGGTCATCTTTGCTAAGTGGATTTAAAAAAAAAAAAAAGCCTTTTTTCTTGATCATAAACATGTCTAAGTTACAGGGCCAATGATGGCACATATGTAGGCTTCCACTCTTAGCATGAAGCCACCATGTATGGAAAGATAAGCATATTTTGCAGTGTTTCTCAAACTAGGGTCACCGCTTGTGTAGGGAAAGCCCCTGGCGGGCCGGGCCGGTTTGTTTACCTGCCCCATCCACAGGTCCGTCCGATTGCGGCTCCCACTGGCCGTGGTTCGCTGCTCTGGGCCAATAGAGGCTGCTGGAAGTGGCGCAGGCCGAGGGACTTACTGTCTGCCGCTTCCAGCAGCCCTCGTTGGCCTGCAGCGGCAAACCGCAGCCAGTGGGAGCCACGATTGGACGGACCTGCAGACGGGGCAGGTAAACAAACCGGCCTGGCCCGCCAGGGGCTTTCCCTACACAAGCGGCGACCCCAGTTTGAGAAAAACTGATATTTTGCCTACGCCTAATCCTGATTTTTATTCAGACCTTTTTAATAATGGATTCAAATTTTTGTTTAGCAGGTTGTTTTTTAGTTTTTCTTAAAAAAGGGCTTAAAATTGGAAGGAAACATAGTAAATTAGTTGTAATAAAGAACAGATTTAATATTAGTGCTGTCATAATATTCTTTAATATGTCTTACAAATAAAAACCTGTTTTTTTAAAATTAGCTGTTGAATTAAGGCTTTAGAATTTAGCAGTTCACCTATCCCAGTTGAGCAGTAAATGTTCAGTGTTAAAATGCAACTGTACTTCAATCTAATTAACTAGTTGATGCTTGAGTCCATAGAGATTAATGCCATTAATGAAATGTCTATCTTTTTGTGATTTTATTTTTCCTCAGTAGTTCATCTTCCTGTTATGTTTAGTATCATATTAATTCTTTTTTTAAACAGACGCTTTTTGCACTCTAAAGTGATTGTTGTTGAAATATATTGGTGGAAGCTAGGTACTTGAAATGTTCCCCGTTCTCAGTCACAAGTAGCATGTAGCAGTGCTTTCCTCACTCCTCTCTCAGGCCTTTTTACCTGCCGAGCCAACCTTCAGAGGTGGCATGTTGGACTGTTTAAAGAGTTAATTTACTGTTTACGTCCTGTCAGCAGAGAGATGGACTATGGTAACATTAGGATTATGTGCAACCCTTTGCCAGTTCACGTACTTACCTTATTTCTGCACGTAAATTATTTTCGCGTCTACAAATTATTTTTTTCCCTCCCCTTGTGATGGTCCAATCAAACTAATGTTTAGAGAAGGCCAATTGCTGTCTTTCAAACAGGGTTGTGATAACACACTTTCCTTTGGGCTCCCTTACCTATGTCTTCAGGATTTGACACCTCAGTGATGAAGCAAGAAGTGGCAGCTGAAAATTCTTCCCCTCTTTTGTAGAATGACTAGCAGGTCTCTAGGCATTTGCCTCTAATGGATTACACCATAATGTGTAATCCTACTCCTCTTGTGAAGGCTAGGGCAACTTGCAACCATTGTTTTAAGAAATTGTGCTGCAGGGGTTTAAAACTTGTTGAGTCTATAGAATATGGCTAATACTGAGATGGAGGAAATATACATATACAATCTTGCAGTTGCCGCTGTTACCTGGTAAAAATTCTGATTAACTTCCAGCTTCTGAAAGGAACGTTGCAATAGTGGAGCATCTATAGCATTACTAACCTGAAAATCTTTTAAAAAGAAAACAATATGTACACGGGAGAAAAAAGACCAAATTCTTCCATTCCCAGTGTTAACAATAAGGACACTAACAGTTGAGGGTTTTTTTAGATGTACGTGTTCCTGTTTTATCGAAACCAGATTATCCCAACCTCCTCATTATCCGAATCTCTTCCTTGTTCCCTGACAGACCTGCCCGCAAAACAATTCCCTTTGTGAACCCGCCCCCCAGTTTGCCACCTTGACCAGCTCTCAGCATGCAATTCCCTGATTCTTTTGCCCAGTTGCTGGCATGCACATCCCCTGCCCATACCTTACCTCTTGGTCTGTTCGGCATCATATTTCGGGCTCTGGCTGCTGCAGTGGCCCCCTGAGTAGCCCTGGGGACTGCAGCACTGAGGTGCCAGCTCCCTTTTCAGCAGGGCCTCTGTGCTCCCCGGGCAGCCTGCAAGAGCCAGGGCTGGGGCGTGCACCGAGCTGAGCAGCTGCAGGAGGAGCCTGGGTGCTAGGGAGTCTGTTGCCTTGCTGTCACTGCACATGGAGAGTGACAGCAGTGAAGTCCAGCTGTTTCTGATGGAAAGGCAGAGCATGTTCGACGCCCTCTTGGTTATCCAACTGCCTATTTATCCGAATAAAATCTCTGTCCCCTGTGCTATTCATAAACAGGAAACGTGTGTGTGCGCGCAAACACTTAATATCAGGGTCCAGTGCTGCTTGTTGTGAATAGTCCTAGCAGGTGGGGTAGATTGGACCACTTGCCAGAAGGAAGATTACATATAAAAAAACTATTGAGTGTAACCTGCTGACCTAAAAGTGTTATGTTTTTCTCCAGTAGATGGTCTACACAAAGGACAAGCCTACTGTTGCTGCCAGCTAGTGGAGTTACTCCTTTAGTTCAAATGGTAGAGGCCTACGCTCTTGGTGCTGAATATCCTGGGTTCTGCACCTGTTGTCAACCCAGAGTGGAGGTCATTACATTTTCAGGGTTGTATTTCAAATTAAATAATGCCATCCACACACGACCTGGACACATCATCCCAGATGACCGTGCAGTCGCAAAACAGTGAAAAGATTTTGACTGGAGAGGATTTTGTGTGTTTGTCTGGATGCGCCAGGGAAGCATGTCTCATTTCAAGCTTTTAAGAGGGCGTTGAGTGTAAACGTTTCTTTATTAAAAGTAACCTGACAGTGCCTTATATCAACCTCAGATGCTAGTCAGTGGACAGAGTGTTCGCTCATTTCTTGCTTTGAATTTCCATGTGCAAATGGGCATACAGGGTTCTGTGTGGGTAGGTAGTCTCCCATCTAACCAAGTAAGCAGGCAGATTGCTGTCTGGGCATGTGGAACGTACGTGTGCAATCAAACACACGCGCCCCTCCGTTCTGATTGAAAAGCAGAATTCCCTTTCATTTGGATCATATTATTACACTCTAATATATTTAATAGTTATTGCAAAGCAGTAAGGAGGGAGCAAGTCCTTCCAGAATAAATATACAGGTTAGATTGTCAAAGCTATCTAGGGGGGTTGGATGCCTACTTCCCTTTAATTTTAATGGAAATCAGATGTCTAAGTCCCTTGGACAGCTGTGCAGATCCAAGCCAGATGTCTGTTTTCTTACAAAGCATTCACCTTCCAGTGGCATTATGAGAGCCAAGCGTTTGGTGGTTGTTCCGGTTAGGAGTTCAGGGTGTGGGAGGGGCAGAGGAGTGGGCTGTGGGGGAGGGGAAGGGGCTCCGACTGGGGGTGCGAGCACTGGGGTGGGGCTGGGGATGAGAGGAGTTCAGGGCTGGGGCAGGGGGTTGGTGTGCAGGAAATGGTTGCAGGCTCCAGCTGGGGGTGCGGGCTCTGGGCTGGGGCTGCAGGGTTTGGGGTCGAGGAGGATGTTCTGGGCTGGGATTGAGGGGTTCAGAGGACAGGAGAGAGATTAGGGCTCAGACACAGGGTTGGGGCACAGAGAGAGGCTCAGGGGTGCAGGCTCCAGGCGGCACTTACCTCAAGCGGCTCCCGGAAGCAGACGTCCCTTCTCCAGCTCCTACATGGAGGCATGGCCAGGCAGCTCTGCATGTGGCCCTGTCCGCAGGCACTGCCCCTGCAGCTCCTATTGGCTGCAGTTCCCGGCCAATGGGAGCTGTGAGGGCAGCACTTGGGGCAGGGGCAGCATGCAGAGCGGAGCCCTCTGGCTGCCCTTATGCATAGGAGCCGGAGGGAAGCCGTGCCGCTGCTTCCGAGAGCCGCCCCTCACCCTGCTCCCCGGCTGAGTGCCTGAGTGGGGCAAGCCTCAGACCTCGCTCCCCAGCTGAGAGCTCAGGGGACCAATTAAAACGGCTGGTGTGCTGGATCCCTCCCATGTGCCGTAGTTTTCCCACCCCTGGCATAACCTTTGCCCACCAAGTGTTGTGCCCTGTCTCCCTCTATTGACAGCTGGGCCACATACAGTGGTAGATGAGGCTGCTACAGCCTTGCCTGACGGATCTAGATCTTTTAGCTCTGGCAGTTGAGGCTCACGGTTTAAAATCCAGAAGTTCCAGGTTCAAATTCAGCTGCCAGTGACCCACCCAGGATGCAGCATCAGCCACACTCTTTAATTCATTCAACCAGAGGGAAAAAGTAATCGAGCAATGTATGTTGCAGCTTTATATTCGGCAAAATATCCTGGGCTTTACAAGGGTAGGTTTTTTGAGCTGGGCGTGCGGCTTTTTTTGTTTTGAGAAATAAACATTTCTTTTCAAGCTAAAACCCTCCAATGGTCTATAATACCCAGAGACTGTTGTGAATTTGGGTCTAATAGATGTCTCCCTGTTATCACTGTCTAGGGATGTCTTTTGTGTTTGTTTAGATTGCAAGCTCTTGGGAGCAGGGACTGGCTTTTTGTTCTGTTTGTATAGCACCTAACACAATGAGGTCCATGCCTAAGGCTCCTAGTTGCGGTGATGATGACAATGTATTTGTTCCCTTTAACTTGCTGCTAACCAGTTGGAGATGACTGAATTGGGTTCCTTTTTGGTGGGCTTATTCCTTTCCTGCCCTTTTTTATATCCCCCCCCCCCCATTGTTTCTTCCAAGGCACTTTTTTTCCCTGCACCAACCTTTGGTGAGGGTGAGTTGGGGACAGGGTGCGGAGGAGGGAGAGGTGAAGAGGAGCAGAGTGGCCAATACCCTGGCATGTTTCACTCTGTCCCCAAATTGAGTACGTGGTGTCTGCAAAGTTTTCAGCCTTTTTCAGCCTGGAGGTAGATCCAGTAATGACTGATCTATAACCATCAAATTCATTTATTTGTCACTGCCAGTGACAGGCCAGTTAATGTAATGGATTTTTTTTTTTTTTTTTGGCTGTCGACTCTGGTGATTTTTCTCCCAAATGTTGTGAAATCCAAGACATTAGGGGAATTTGACTTTTTTTTTTTTTAAAAGAGGAAAGTTATTGAAAAAGCATAATGAAGTATATGTGTAAGATAGAGGTATATGTTGAAGGGGAAAAAAACAAGCTCTCTGCCTAATTAATGTATATCTAGATGACCTTTCAGTTCCTAATTATTTATTTATTTATTTATGATGTTACTATATTTCAGCTTTACTGCTTTTAAGTAGGAAGGTAGTCTGGATCTTGTAGTGCGGGGAGGGAAGACACTTACACAGAGTCCATCAGCTTAGAAAATCACACTTCTGTCTGAAAATGTTTTACTTGCTGTTGTTACAAGTAACTACTAAGATTGCTAGGGCCCTAAATCAGAAGTCTGTCCCTATTTAGCAAAGAAATTGAGCACATGCGTAAGTTTCATTTCAATCTGTTAAGCACGTGCATAAGTACTTTGCTGGATCGGGGTGGATTTAAAGAGCACTCTTAAATGGATTTGTTGAACTGGCGAGCCTAGAACAGGGATTAGAAGATTACTTTGTGCAGTTGACAGTACTTTGTGTATAGTCAGTTTTATGACTTCTCTTGTAAAGTTGTGATTAGTTTTCTGTGGGTCTCACCCAGAGAGAGAGATTTATTTAAATGGGGAGGTAGGGAGTGGTGTTGTAAAACCGCAAAAACTGGCAGTCTGATGCAGGGGTAACATGGTGATATCTGATGCTCCTTTTAATTTTTTTAAATAATTGACCAGGCTCTCTCTTAGCCTCCAATCCTGCAGACACATCCCATTGTGCTAAGTCCTGTACAAACACAGAACTAAGAGATGGTCCCTGCCCCACAGGGCTTCCAATCTAAGCGTGAGACAAGAAATGGATACAGGCAGAAGGGGTAGTTTAAGGAAACAATAGCGGTCAGCATGACAGGCAGCACTCTTTAATCGCTTGAGTAGTTCCATTGACTTCAATGGGGCTGTTCCTGTGGTTGAAATGAGACACATGCTTCGCTCGTTTGCAGGGATTGGAGTTTGAGAATGTAAGCTGTTTGGGGCAGGGACTGTTATGTTACTAATGTATGTACGATGCCTAGCCCCAGCCTGACTGAGGTCTCTAAGGTCCTATTGCAGTACAAATTCTCAAGTAGACCGTGTCCCTTTAACCCAATCAATATGCAATATTGATAAATTCACTTCAAACGCTGGGATTTCACTGCTTACCCTCTCTCCTGGGTTCTTTATTGCCTGAAGTGCTGCCTTTATTTTTCTTGATTGTAGAGAAAATTTCAAGAATGTACCGAATCACTCCTATCCTGCTCCGTGTTGTTGGGCTTTCCTAGAGATCTACACATGGCTGTATTGTTGCAATCCAGTAGCGTTAATTTTTATTTAAGGCCGTGCTTTATAAACTAATTACAAAGCAAGGCCCTGACCCTACGAAGATTTGTGCGCATGCTTAGCTTTACAGTCTCTGAATAGTCCCATAAAATGCAGGGCATAAAGTTAACTGTAAGTCTGTGTTTGCAGGATGGTGGGTTAAGTGTGTGTAGGCAGGGATGGGGGGAAGGAAGGGGTGGAATAACAGAGCTAGAATGTTTCTACCCTCTCCATCCCCCAAGCAAAGACTTGCATTAATTTCCCAAAGACTCTTGTGTACAATAGAGAAGAGGCTTCCAGCTGACTGAAGGGCAAAGGTCCAAGAAAACTACTGTAGCAAAAACTGATGCTGAGTGACGGTAATGAGGGGACCAGGCAGGTGGGAGGGGAAATGGCGTGGGGGCAGCAGAGACTAATACCTAGTGAATTAAGTAGTTCCCATGATTTAAAGTTGTGAAGGCTTGCTGGGTTTGTTTTTCTCTGTGTGTGAATGATCAGAGATGGGACCGACCTTGTTTCCACCCCTGGATCCAAATGCCACAGAACTTGGGCAGAGTTTTGATTTGGATCCCAGCTTTGTGAGTCAGATCCATGGTACTGATAGGAAATTTTGTGTTCTTTACCTAGGGCTTCTGGTTGATTGAAGCACAAAATCTTGGACAACTCCCTTCAGTTGCCCCGTCTTAGACTTGCTAATAAGATTCCCTGCTTCCTTCAAAAGCTTTGGTCACAAAATCAGTAGGCATTTTCCCATCTATATTTTATATCCCCACTACCTGTCTTAGCTTGAATTTGTTCCATGGGTCAGTTTTGCATCAGGGAGGAGGATGAGGGACATGAGACAAAAAGATCCTCTGAAAATCCCAATTCCATATCCAAACTAAAAGGCCTGACAGATTTTTCAGCTCTTTAAATGCTGAAGCAAACATAATGCCTCTTAAATAGAGAACTACTAGGAGACTTTGTAACAATTGCTGTATAAATATTTAGTTTTTCATAAACTTCCTGAAGGACAATTTCAGATCATGTATAACTGTGCAAAGAGGTTAAAAGAAACCAACCAAGCTGAGCTTTCACTCTGTGTCTGTGGATGTCTCAACCCTGTGTTGTGAGTTAGAGATTGTGTCCAGGGCCTGCTTTGTTGAAAAAGCTTGTCTGTTTAAAACCCTTAGCAACAGCAAATATTTTTTTTCATTGGTCACCCTAGTGGAATAGGCCAGTGCTGGAGAGGGTGGCGGTGGGGAACACGTCATTAGCAGTTTTCTCTGTTGCTCTTGCTAAAAGAATGGAAAGTTCTTGTGAAAATGAGCCCTTCTCAGGCACAGTATACCAGCATGCAGCTTGCCTTTTGGCCATGGCCATGTTCTGAACCACTTGTCTCTCCTCCACCCTGAATCTGTGGTACGTAACAATAGTATGCTGATATTATTATCCTACATGTATATGGCACATCTCGTGCAGGAGGATTCCAAAGTGCTGCAGATGAATAGAAGAAATGCTTCTCTTGTCAATGAAATGCCACCACTTCTGGGGCTGGGCATAGCAGATACCCAAAGCCCCTCACTACACTACATACATGGTGAAGCCAGGAAAGGAAGGAAAAACAAAATAAAACTGAAGGTGGAATTGAAAGTTGTACACCGTGCAAGTCGTACTCAGTGAAAAGCTCTTTTGTGGGTTTGTGGACATCAGCGGCACTGTCTGCTGAGGAACACGCATTTTGCATATGTCTAGACCCTGGGATTCTGTAGAGGGCTTAGCACTCAGTGGAGAGGAAAGTTCTATTTCACTATATTACAGTAGCATAGGGAGGTCCCAGCTGAGATCAGGCCCTATTGTATCATACGGACACATAGTAAGAGACCATCCTTGTCCCAAAGGCAGAAGATTGGAGGAGAAATAGGCATGGAGGCAGTTAGGAGTCTAAATACCTTTTTGAGGATCTAAGCCTGCGTGTCTTGCTCAGGTCGCATGGCGTAGCTGGGGATAGAACTCTGGTCACTCGAATGCCAGTTCAGTGCTTAGCCTGCTCTGCCTTTTTCTGTATTGTATGTTTGATATAGGCCATACCTATGGGGAGATCCTGTGCCCATGAGCAAGGGACAGGAAATGCATTAAAGAAAACTGCTCCAAGCTTAAGCCATTTCTATCGTTACTATGGTGCCGGGGACAGAATTGATTGAAATACTCAGTTTAAAAAAATAAAAATAAATAATGCTTGAGGCCAAAGCTATTGCCGGTGTTGTGTTGGGCTAAGTGAGTTGTAACTGTTGGAATCACGAGGTTGGTGGTACGACTGGGTTTCTGAACAGCTGCAGCGGCAGTGAGACGTGGGGGGGAAATTAGATAAGGGTAGGGTAGACCAGAGCAGTGTGAAAGGTAGTTTGTGGTATGAGTTATGGCTAATGCTTGTCACATGGTACTGACAAGCTAGTGCAGAGACTGGGGAGACGGGTTTGCACCCGTTGAACTGGAAGAGTGGGGAGAGAATAACTCAAGTAGTGCATTGTGATGTGGGGACAAATCCAGTCCCCCACCTGAGTAACCATGGTGGGGGGGGTAATGTCTACACTGATGTCGTCATGGGGTTGCTGTAGACACACCTGTGCTAGCTGTAATCTGGTTAGTTTGGGTACTAGAGCAGTGAAGCCACAGCAGCAGGGTAATGGGCAATTACCTAGGGTTCTGGCAAGCTTGTACAGAAGTCCATGAAGCCCCTTACTGCTCCGGTACTGGAGCTAGCTAGATTAAAGCTATCTTGTGTATGTCTACAGTGTGAATGCAGTGTAGACGTACCCTAAGGTGAGCACTAGAGAGATGGAAAGGAGGAGGGTGATGGGTTCTCTGACCATGCTCTGCCCCCTATGGAACTGATCTGTGTGCCACATGGGGCCTTCTCCCCCCCCATAGGCCGACTTCTGGAATCCAGCTTTTTCCCTTGTCCAGCAGGACCACACCACTTTTGCTGCATGGTGTCTTGTCATCTCCACCTGCTGTAGAGGGGGGTGGCTGTAGTCTGTTCTGTTTTATGCAAACCAGGGGTATCCCCTAGCCAGCCTGAGTTTGGGTGTCTTGATGCACGGACACAGGAGACAGATTACATCATAGTTGTTTGTCCTAGTTTTCCTTTTAGGTATCAGAGTGGGGATTTCCTGGCATAGTCAGTCCAAGATTCTGGTGGGTGGACGGGTTGTGATGGTGGAAGGGAGTGAGAGATTTTCTTTGCATGGTATTTGTATGTTTTTAATTCCTGACTCAATTAGTTTCATGAACTGTGATCAAAGCGGGAGGTTACTACTGTGGCGCATTGAGCCTGGCAAGTTATTTACCAAGGAGCAGTTGTCATCTTCTTGTATAATGTTTTTTTTTTCTTTGGCCAAATCAGCAATGCCATTAATTCTCACATGAAGTAAAAGGCTAGCTGAAAGTCCTCCATAGCGAAGATTCCCCCAAAGTTTTGTGAATGTGGCTTTGATTTCATTGGAGTTACAATTAATTAAAAGTCAGCTTAGATCTCAGAATCTCAGTTTGACAGGTGTCTCCAGCAGTTATTTTCTTTTCCCTCTCTATCTTATGTCTATTTAAAAAAATGCTTTAATAAAAAAAATAATCAATGAGTGGTTACCTATCCAAAGGCTTTAATGCTAAAGAACCTAAGACTTTATGGGAACTTTAATTACAGACATAAACTGTGATTATCTATTTTAGATACTTTTATGGCCTCTCTCACTGTAGTATCTGAGTACCTGATACTGCAGAGAACATGTATAGAACTTTATGTAGATGATGCCACATGTTAAAGATCTCTTGCAATGTGTGGAAAGTAAAATAAAAATAACTAGGCAAATAATTACAAAACGATGGCAAAGCAAAATATATGTATTCCATAGAAAAAGTAACCTTATTAGGTCCTATTCACAATTCAAGGAACTTGGTTAAAGGGTAAACATCTTATGCAGAGACGATCAAAGGAAATTTTTCTCTTTCGTAATGTTCTTAAGTATCTTTGGCAGGTGCAATTTTTCTGCTGTTGTGGGTGTGTCTCCCTTCATTTCCTTGAAATGTTTTAAGTTTATTTCAAATGAGAGGAGGACCAACAGCATCTGTTTGTCTTCCATTCTCTAGAACTGGGGATCACTGGAATCCAGGCAGATGTATGCACACCAAGCACTCCTTGAAGTGCTCCTAGAGCAAGTCCTAGCTTGCATGGTTTGGCCACTAGTGTGGATTAGGTAGATAAAACATGCTCCTGTGTGTGGAGGAAGCTTGTTGGCTGTATGCATGAGTTCTTCCTAGTGCCTGGCAGGGTTAAAGGTCTAAAATACTCTGTACTAGCTAATGGTTTGAATATCTTGCCTGCATGCAATTTTGTGCTGGTCCTGCACCAGTGGAACTCTCAGTACAGGTATTGCCTAGATGTGTATTTAAGTCTCCCATGTGGTGGTCTTGGACTCGAAACTCTCGCCTATTTTTTTCAGAAGACTTTTAGGCCTTGTCTGCCCTGGGAAAGTTTGGATGTGTAATTCTCCACAGTGATGGAAACTGTAGGTATAACCAGGGCTTGGTCTTGCATTACAACTCCAGTGTTGTTACCTCTGAGACAAAAACATTTAAGTTCCTTAGAGTGTTTTTTTAAAATGTTACCCTTCATCTCTATGTGTGTGAGTGAGAGAGGTGGTGGTTACCCCCCCCCCCCCTTTCACAGATGGGGAAAATTGGAAGCACAGAGGTGTCTGTTTAGTCAGGCCTGGAAGTTCAGTGCTTGCCAAATACTTTGAGATTCTCACATGAAACGTGGCCAAAATATTTCTCATTTTTGGAAAAGGGTGATTCCAAACCCTTAATTGCCACTTTATATAATTTCCCTGTCTATTAATCATGTACCTCTGAGATTGCTCAGCTCTGTGTGTGTGTGTGTGTGTGTTGTGGGGCTTCTTTTTGGTCAAAAGGAGCTGAGAAGCAGACATACTGGTAGTGTGGTGACCGCTGTGGTGTATCTTTGCCTTTTTGTTGAGTATTTGTAGATAACTTTGCTTCATTCTCCACAAAAAGACTTGAACTTTCTGCTAAGGATTGCCTTCAAATTGTCTCAGTGGGGCTTGTGGGGAGCTGAGAGATCAATGAGATTCATTGTTGGTGCAAAACCTGTGCAGAATGTTTGTTTCTAATACTAGCTTGTTAAAAATGGTATTTCCTAACATGCCAGGTTTCGGTCTGCATTTGAATCTGCTTAAGAATGATGCCTGCAGCATTTAGAGGGGAGGCAGGGAAGATGAGGAGTAATGGGGGAGAGGCATGCCAAAAGCTAAAATGTTTCACTTACAGAAACATTCTCAAGGGACAAGGTTCACGAATGCCCAAAGAAACTGTTTCTCTAGAGCAGACCCACCTGATGCCGGCTCAGTGCACCAGGCTATCATAAAACTGGCCTTTTAATAGTAATGTGATCAGAGCAAATGAGGACAGCGAAGAATACAAAGCAACATTTAGAAGTTCATAAATTTTGGGGGTGGGGGGAAAGGGCAAGAGAGGCATAGTGCGCTAAAACCTTAATGAGACCTGAGGTTTGTTATTTAAGGGCAAGAGAGGCATAGTGCGCTAAAACCTTAATGAGACCTGAGGTTTGTTATTTAGCACATGCTTCTGGTAAACATGTGAACTAAGGAAGTCTCTTGTCTACTTTGTAGCATGCAGCATATTGTTTTATAGTAAGCTAGCCATTAGAGGTAGGTTATAGGAGTCAAGACTCTTAGGTTTTATTCCTAGAACCTTGGGATATGTCCCAATCTCTGTCTCTGATTACTTACCTGTAAAAATAATATTTTTATGGCCACTGTTACTGTAGTTCTGAGCACCTCACAACCTTTTAACGTATTTATCCTCACAACGCCCCTGTAAGTTAGGTGGGGTAATGGTGTTATCTCCCCCCTCCCCCCGTTACAGATTGGCGATGGAGGCAGAGTGAAGGTATGAGTGATGGGGTGTATAAACCCCACAGTGGGCAACAAAGGGTTAAGGGATTATTTTGGGCTCAGCCCGCCCTGCCCTGCCATGCCACACTTGCAGCAAATGCTCTTTCTGCTGGAGGAATTAAAAGACAGGGAATTAGCTCATTTGGGTGGCAGAACTGGAGGTAAGCAGACCTCCAGCCCAGAGAAGAGGGGAGCGTAAAGGCTCTGACACAGCTGCCTAATGGGGCCCTCCCTGAGGGAAGAGAGGACCCAGTGCAGAGATGGAAGTATCCCTCCCTCCCCCACCTGCGGAGCCTGGACATTGGTAACCCCCTCTTACTTATTTGGTTTGGACTTCCCCAACAGGGGGAAAGCCTTGGACTAAGCTGACCCGGGGGGAGGACGAGAGGAAGTGGCCCAGGGAGAAGAGCCCTAAACGGCTTTGCTTGCCAGACCACTGGTAGCCCAAAGGGCCCTGGATCAGAGCCTGGTGGAGTGGGAGGGCCCAGGCTCCCCCACCACAATCTCGTTGGCAGTTAGGTGTTGTGGTCATGACCACTAGGCCACGCTCTCCAACCAGACCCCGAGTGAGGGCCATTACGATATGATTATACAGCATCCTAAGCCTTGAGCCTCAGCCCTCCTTCTGTCCACACACCACCAGTCTGGCCTGGGTCAGCAAGCACTGAGGACCCAGGATCCTACAAGGAGGGTGAGTTGGTTGGAGTCCGAATCCCACTGAAAGTCTGGTCCAAGCTTTGTCACTTTACACTGTGGACGCAGCTCAAGCTGTGGACCTGAGTTATTAGCGTATTGAGGACATATTGGCATTGCTGGAGCCAGGTCTCACAGCAACTGTCAGCCCCGTGTACGATGCGGTGTGGAGGCTCAAGTGTGGGCTTGGACCTCCGAGTCCACAAACCCAGGATCTGGAGACCTGGGTTTGCAACGCAGTGTAGACACAGTGACTTGCCCGAGGTCACACGAGAAGCAGAGCAGGGAGTTGAGCCTAGGGCCCTAATGACTGGACCGTCACGCCTTCCCACTTTGTTCTTCCCCCATCCGCATGCTGGGAGCCGTAAGTCATGTGCTTTGGCATCCATTGCATTTTACTGGGACTCTTAAGAACACAGCTGGTTGAGCTTCGGGGATTCCTTTGGGCTTTGTTTTCACTAGGCCTAAGCTGTTCTTCAGCAGAGCTTTCCCCGAGTGTGCGCTAGTTCTGCCTATTAGGAGAGGGAGCCAGGCCTCACTGATTCCTGCTCCCTGCTGCATAATAAATCTGATACTAAAATTAGTGCTGGTCTCCCTAGGCCATAATTCTTGCTGAGATTATAGAGAATTGTGTGTGTAGGGAGGAATCATGGTTTTTTTGTTTGTTTTTTTTTCTTTATAACCTTGAGTGTCCAGTTTCCCGCTTGTTTGTTTTGTTTTATTTTTTTTATTCCCCCCCACTCTTTCCCACCCCCCTTTCGCTTTCTTTTGGGTAGTGCTTAGCCTTTCTCTGTATTTTGGCTGTTTTAAGCCTCTGTCACTGCAGGCAGATGAGTTCCTTGGGAGCTCTTCTGAAGGTTTTGTAATTGAGTCTTTTACCACGGCGACAGGATATTATTAACCTTCAGTAAAGCAATTTATTTCATACTCCTTTGTGGGGATAAGCTTTTTTTTTTTTTTCCTCCCCTCAAGAAAATATGTATGTGGAGAAGGGCTTTTACGTACAGGGATAGTTGGACTTGAAGCAGCGATTATGACTTTAAAAAATAATTTACATGAAAAATGGGCACTTCTGTTTCTGTCAGCCTGAAACAAACCTTTGGTCCTGAATGACTTTTTTTTTTTTCCCTCGTGTGTTTTTATTTTTAAAAACATACCTTTGACTATAAGTGGCTCTGAAAAGGGGTCACATTTCATTTTAGAACGCTACATGTTTAACAACCCTGGCTACTTTAAGCAATAAAACATCTTGTTTTCATCTCTTGCAGCTGCTTAGAAAAAACAACTGAGAACTTGAGGGAACTGGCTTTGCTCTTGTTGTCTCCTTTTGCCTTTAAATCAAATGCAGACGTCTCTAGAGGCCATTAAAGATTGGCTACTGGAGTGGGCAAGGGAACACTGGAAAAATAACTGGTCTTGTTGGAGAGTCAGTCTCCGTTTTCCGTTGGGGCTGAGGGCTTTGTGGTTAAGGCACTGGACTGGGTTTAAGAAGATCTGGGTTTGATTTCTGGGTCTCTTGTCAACTCCTCGTGTGACCTTCAGCAAGTCACCTCACCTGTCTGTGCCTAAATTCGCCATCTGTAATGGGGATGATGATAATACTTGCTTTGTCTGTTTAGACTGTAAGCTCTGTGGGGCAGAGAATCTCTCATTATTATGCGTGTGTATGGATCCTTGCACAATCTCGGTTGGGGTCTCCAGGTGCTATTGTAATAAAAATAAAATATATTTTAAAATGTAGCATTCATAATAATAATAAACAATGCCTAGCTTTCGTATAGCACCATTCATCATTAGACCACAAAGCAAGGTCGGTATCATTTCCCCATTTTACAGATGGGGAAACTGAGGCACATAGAGGGCAGTAACAAGGTCACTCAGCAGACCAAGGCAGAGCTAGGTCTCCTACATACCAGTCCAGGGCTCTATCCATTAGGCTACAGTGCAGATTTACATGCACATTTAACCTGCACCTAGGGTTGCCAATTTTGTCTGGATGCATTCCTGGAGATTTCATCACAAGGCATAATCTTTAATTAAAGATTAATCTTTAATTCCTGGAGACTCCAGGCCAATCCTGGAGGGTTGGCAAGCATCCGTACACCTCAGGTAAGGTGCCAGACTGGCAGCCTAGAAGGCTGATGTCCCTATCCACAGAACAGGTACAGTGCTGCCAGTAGTGGTGCTATTATTACCAATATGTTCTAGTCCTTCTCAAAGAGGACTATTCTTTGGGGTGCAAGGGTAATTCAGAGCTATTACGTCTGGCTTCCATGGGTGACGGTGCCCGCTGTAACACTATTTCTTTGTGATGAGGACATGGATCGACTATGAACTGTATTGAAACCAAGTCACGTCATGTAAGCAATTCTATTTGTTTGTTTTTGTTTTTTAAATTGGTAATCTGTTTCTTTGTTCTCCTTTTAATACTTTGTGCTCCTATAGAGCCTTCCTTCCAAGGAGCTCAGTGTGCCTGGTAAATATTAATTTCCCTCCCAGAACCCAAATCAGGTAAGGAGGTGGTAGAATCCCCAAATTATGAATGCAAACTCAGGTTGCGAGGTAAAGTGACTTACCCAAAGTTGCACGTTCTGTAGCTCCAGCAGAATGACAGAACGTTAGTGTCTGTAATTGTTGAAATAAGCTTAAGGTACTTACCCCAAGCTCTCTGGGGGGGAGGTTTGGCCTACTTTGGTCTAAAGCTCCATATCTACCTCTTTATGAAACAGTTCCATGGAATCACTGTTCCAGTGTTTTGGAAGCCATCCTATAGATGCGATAGAGAACTACAGTAGAACCTCAGAGTTGCGAATGCCTCGGGAATGGAGTGTTTGTAACTCTGAACAAAACGTTTTGGTTGTTCTTTCAAGAGTTTACAACTGAACATTGACTTAATACAGCTTTGAAATTTTACTATGCAGAAGAAAATGCTGCTTTTAACCACCTTCATTTAAATGAAACAAGCACAGAAACAGTTCCCTTACTTTGTCAAATCTATCTTTAAACTTTCCCTTTATTTATTTATTTTTTTAATTTTATGTTTAACACAGTAGTGTACTGTATTTTTTTGTTTTGGTCTCTGCTGCTTGCTTGATTGCATACTTGTGGTTCCACATGAGGTGTGTAGTTGACTGGTCAGTTCGTAACTCTGAGGTTCTACTGTATATCCCTGCTTTAGGATGGTTCAATAAACCTACCAAATGGGTCTCGTACTCTGTTTTGTTTAAAAAAACAACAACAAACAAACAAAAAAACAAACAAAAACCCAACACCTCTATAGAACTTTTTTAGACCCCCATTGGTTTCATCCCTATTAATTTCGATAGGGCTTTTCCATAAGGGTGATGCCCAAAGTTCATTTTGGTATTGTCTGATAGATGCTGGCTGCTAACCCTGAATATAAAATGCAGAGTAATACCTGTTTCCCAGAACCTTAGTACATTCAACTGGGAATACGATGCTTTGCATTGAGTGCAAGCTCTTTGGGGGTAAGTACTGTGTAAACAGTACCTAGAAAATGGGGTTCTGGTTTTTACTGGGACTCATAGGTACTACTGCAATACAAATAATTGGAGCTTGGAAAGAGGGGAAAAGAGCAGAGTTGGGAAAGGGATGGTTCCTGGCCTGCTTATGGCAGCCATGCCTTTCTCTTTCAAATGTCCTGCTGTGAGAAAATATTCATCACTTACATTTGTACAGTACTGTAATAAAACTTTTTGGGTTACCTCATCCTGCTGTTGTATATAAGGTTACCGAGGGGATGGTGGGTGGCTTTTTATTTTCTTGGTAACAGCAGCTGAGGTTTTTAAAAGCAAAGGTAAAGCTTCAGACTCCCCTTTTATATTGTAGTCTTCCTGGGTCTTTAAACAGCCTTAACGTGCTAGGTTAGTGTGTTTTGTGTCCTGTGGCTTGTTGCCTCAACAAGGGTGCAGTTGGTATTTGCTGCAGGATGGTATATAAACGGATTCCACGGTAATGTTGATGCCCTTATCGTGAACGATCTGTACTCAGTTGCCCTTTGAAAAGCAGCCTCTTGCAGCGCTACCCTGCAACATATTTTGCTGAGACATAAGTGAAACCTGCTTCCTCTGTAACATATTTAGTTAAAGGGAAAAGATCTTTTTCTCTCTCCACACATTGGTTCATACAGCTGTGCAGTTAGCTAGTATGCTTATTTTTAAATCTTCAGCCCACAGAGCTTTCTATTTTAAAATACTTAAACTACCTTTTTGGAGTGTAACTGTGATCGTAAATGAAGCATGCTAGCTGTAATTTTTTTTTTCCTGCTTCCCCACACAGATTTAATTAAAATATTGTGAAAGGCAGTCATTGAAAATGAGAAACCTTTTGAGTTGAAGGGACCCTTATTTCTCTCAGCGGAGCTTTTTGTCACCATAGAGATGAAAAGAGAAGCTCAGAATTGCACCTTCCCCTTGTGCGTTGGGAGGAGATGTGGTTGCAGGTAGCAGCTGTGCTGAAATCAGCAGGGCCCTTCAGTACTGGGGGAGGATACAGCCAGGCACTTTCTCATTGGCCGGGGACACGGACAGATTTTAACTCTTTGCAGTGCAAAAGCGTCACATCAGGATTTTCTTCCTCGTTAATGGAGACTTTCCTATACTTCAAGGATGGAGTGTATTTAGATTTGTGAAAGGGAAGAATTAAATCCCTGTTTGTCTCTTTAAAAGTACAACTAAGCAACTTAGTTTAGAATGTGACCTGTTTGGTTTGCAACTCTATAAAGCATAGTTGTTTCAAGTGTTTTTAAACTGCTGCATTGTTTTTGAGATGTGGGTGTATAACCCCATTCAGTAACGTTCTTGAAGTCCAGCTCCAGCCTTTTTAAGGCATACAGGTTTGTATATGAATCACAACTTCTTTTCAGTCCTTCCTAGCAGAGTATGAGTCCTTCTGCCTTTTATGTAAGATGTCTATTTTTTTTTAATAAGTGGGTTTAGTTTTTTTCTTCCCAACAGCCCCTCCGGAAGTGAAGGGATTAGAAAACTAAAAATACACATAGCGTGTGATAAAACTGCTCTGATACAGTTTCAAAGACAGCCACACAGAATGAAGATTATTAGAGGGTACATAACACTTGGCTGTGTTACACTTTTAATCATTTTAAAAACAAATTTTACCCTAATTGCATTAAAACAAACTGAAATGCAGCCACAAGTGGATTCTTGGCACGAACACTTTGGACAAATGAAAGTAAAAGACGCATTTAAACTGTCTGCTTTTGTGTATTCTACACCATACCTGCTTCTGTGCCTGATCATAAGTGGGCTTAAAGGTTTAATTCTATGTTTTTTGAGTGGGACCAAACTTCTTAATGAAAAATGAATATAACTCAAGTAATGACACCACTAATAAAGAATATTACAGGGTAGCAGATTGCGAATTAATGATTTAACTCTTACATTAAATGTATTAGCTATATTTTAAATCTAATATTTAAAGATGAAATTAGTTTAAATATTGAGACACAGAAGAGGTTGGTCCAAAGCCCATTGAAATCTTTGGATCAGGCCATCAGTGAGCAGGGACTGCAGTAAGAATGCAAACAGATTTGCACACTTGAGCAAAGTTACTCGCGTGTGTAAGTGTTTGGCGAATCGGGCCTTGACAGTGTGGTTTGGATGCTAATATACTAAGGGGAAATAATTAATCTTATTTCTAAGGAGGTATCACATAAGGATCAGGGCCTTCTGGCACTAGGCACTGTATTTAACTGATAGTCCTGTAATCTGTCATTGGCACTGCATAAAATCTGGGCATTTAAATATATTTCTTTAAGGAGGCATCATTCAGGAGCTGGGCTCTGCTCTGACACAGTTTGCCCTTGGCTTTCCTTGCCTATTGCTAATAGGAGCTGCTGGCCTCAATCAGTGTCTTTGAGAACCATCAATTCACTAATTGCTGATAATCAAGTCTGCTCCCTCCTCACGCTGAGAGCACTTTTGTTTGCTGCCTTTCTGCAAGGATTCGGACAGAGTCCTCCAGTGTTTGAGGTAACCAGTAAAGGGGGGTTTGAGCTCTAATGATGTTAATTCTTTGAGGTGACCAATAAACAAGGGGCTATTATGCCGCTGACCTTTCCCGCCAAAACTAGACACTAAGGTCAGAGCTTGACAGTTGAGGTAGAGGGGGATGGGCAGGCATGTTGAGTGTTAATGGAGAACCATGGCAACTTGGAATTCCTCAGTGCTGTCTTAAACAGTGGTCTCACCACGTCAGCGAGTGGAAATTACTCGGAGTAAATGCAGTCGGCTTCTTTCTTTTTTTTAATTCCACAGTTTGTGGTTAAAATGACAGCAGGCTCACTCGCCATGTCCGCATCCTGCCATTACGGTTCAGCTGAGAGAAAGGAGACCCTCCGGGCCAAGGAGGCTGCTACTTTGTAGAGGCCTCTCCCACCATCCTGCCTTGCTCCACATGGCTTCTCAGCCTCCTGTCCCCTTTGGGTGACTACTCTCCAAGTTTCTCTATGCTCCTTGTGCCCCTGCCTCTCCCAACGCAACCATTCTCAAGTGAGCCTGCCTCCCCGGTCTGTAGTGTGCACTGCGAAACTAGGAGCCTGCCTTTCCTGCACCCCTCCATGGACCCAATCTGACAAGAGCGATGGGAGGAAGCAAGGACAGGAGATGAGCATTGACTGACAGGTTAGCCATTCTGTGGAGAACAATGGCTGATCCTAGACCATGAAAACAATAGGGGCAAGTAAGAGAACAACAGAGCATGCTCTGAAGTACCCCGTGCCTTTGCCCTCAATGTCTCATTCCTCTAGAGTTTGGTGTCTTGTTAGAGCACAGCTTGGGAATGAGGAAATGCCTGAGTTCTGTTCCTGGGTTTCTGCCCCTGACTGGCTCTATGAATTTAAGCAAGTCCAGTTAACCTCTCCTTGCCTCATTTACCTAGCTACAAAATGGACACATTGCCTGCCTCACTAGGAGGTTTAAAGATTCCAGCTGAATCGTTCCCTAGAAACGATTACTGTTTGTCATTCTGTTTGCCCTCATGGGAATTAGTGTCTGTGCAGCAAGGGGACAGTCCACGTCTGTGAAGGGAGAAACTGCTTCACTCTTCTGTGCATTCACAGCAGGGAACTGCAAACGTAAAGTAGCTGTAAAACGAGAACTTGCTTCAGCGGCCTTACTTCAGACCTACATGCTTGCTTGGTGGGGATTTTGTTGCTCACCGTATAAAATGTGTAAATCAGTATATTTTGGAGGGGGAAGGGGCTAGGAAAATCATGTATTGTGTGGTTTTTAAGTGCACAAAGAAGACTACAGTTGTGCGCCTCAGGAATACATACACGCACGCATCCTGCCACTCAGTTAATAGTCTCTGGTGCCAGGGTCATGCTTGAATCAGTTGTTAGCCACACTGTTATTTTAAAACAAGCCAGAGGAGCAGATGATCACTGGGCAGCTTATGTTACATAATCTCTTTCGGGCTTAATGTCAGGACTCCCTGAAGCAAGGAGGCGTGGACACTTTGTCCCATCCGGTGCCAAAGTTTCCAGTCTGGCCCATAATGCTCCTCAGTGTCCCTTTTTTTTTTTTTTCCTGTTGTTAATAGTCCTTTTACTGTAGAGGGTTCTCTCCTTGGTTCTGCGTGTTGGGTATAGATCTTCCCTCTGACTGCCTCCACTACACTAACACTTGGCATGCAGCTTTTCACATATTTTTGCTAATCCTGGAAAAACCAAACAAGGGGGGTGATGGTGGGGAAAACGGAGTGGGAATGAGATGGGGTGGACCTTGCGGTGAGAGTTTGCTATTTTTGCCATAATTGAAGCATAGGGAAAGAGAGATCCAGCTTTATTGTGATAAAGCTGAGTGGGAAGAGACCCAAGAACCTTAGTTTTGAGCCCAGTGATCTGAGAAACCTGCTGATGCAGAGAAATGAAGGGATTTTCTGAGAGGAGGATCTGAGGGTAGGAGATTAGGGAGTCCATTGTTGTGGGTCAGTGGCGGGAGCAGGGCAAAGTAAGGTCCCACCTCCCCCACTCTGCTCTCTTGCCCGCTCTCAGAGCCTGAGATCCAGGAACGTCTACACTCCTACTTTTAGCCCCATCTTGCAAGTCCAAGTCTGTAGACCTAGACTCTGAGACTCGTTGCCGTTGTTCTTTTTTTTTTTTTTGCGGTGTAGACATACCCTTAACACACAGCTGGGCTGGTTGGAGTGGGGAGGGAGAAGTGACTGAAACTTGTAAAACTTCTATTGGGCATGTGTGACACATAATCGTTACTTAGGGTCCTAGGAACTGGAGATGGGCAAAGCCCTCTTAGATGCAAGAACAAGATATCATCAGGGTTGTGGACCTATTGAGACATCAAGCTTTCTTTATTTACATAAGAAGATGTTTTATAATGAGGTTCAAGCTCTTAATCTTCATTGTTTCTTTCTCAACCCATGCACCCAGATTTCTGAAGGACATTTATATACAGGTGAAGCAAGACCTCATATGGAGTGGCTGCACATTTTGACATCCATATACATTGAAAGTCTGTCTTATTCTGAGATCCAGAACACTCAAGCAGTATTCCCCACCTCTTAATAGAAAGTTGGCGTCATAGCCAACTTCCCCTGACAGTGTTGCCAGCTCTTGACAGTCTTGTGATATTTGATTTTCCCCTTAAATCACCAGCTTCTGGAGTCATTTGAATCTCAACTTCTAGTTATATATTAGAAAGTGAGTTTCTATTCCTCAAGTTTGCAGAGATAAATTTGAAAATGTGAACCTTAAAGCTCAGAAACCAGAAGTCCAAATAAAAAGAACGTATTGCTGGTGTATTAAAATCTCATGATTGGCTTAAAAAAAAATCTCGCTAGTTTTGGGGCCTGACTCATGAGTTTTGAATGTGTGAGGTTGCCAGTGCTGTATTTGCTGTCATCTAGACTGCCTCCTTTCCCATTAGCAATTGTGAAACATCCTTGTGGCAACTAAAGCAGTTGAAAAGTAATATGAGTAAAGTATTTAATGTATTCTGAGCCCCGCTGCAATGTAGCAACTGGGTAAAAATGGGGTGGAACCAGCCTGCTCTCTGTGAACTCCCATGTAGTGTGCTATCCTTCCAACTTCAGAATCCATTGCTCTTGTTCCTTTTTAAAATTCAGAACTTTATCTCCTAGATATGTCAGCTATCTTTATTTCTTCCAATTCTGGCTTATGTGGTGGTGGGGGAAAAGATTCTTATTTTTTTTTTCCCTTTCCCCAGAAACACACACAAGCACCATACATTGGAGTCTTATGAGCCGGTAGACTTAGAGATAAATTAAAGAACGAAACTGTGGTGTTGCTCGGATGATCTGGAGTGTCAGTCGAGCTACATGAAATCCAATATGGCTTTTTTTTTTTTTTAATAAAATAAAATAAAACCCATCCAATGGTGTTAGTTTGGTTTTAGGTTATTTGGCTGTTACCTCATTGCCATGCTGCAAACCACTGCAGTGGTCTGCGGTATTTATTTTCTAGCCCCTGTTGATGAAGCAGGAGAGTAGATAATTTAAATTGATAATAGGTAACTTTAAGTGATCTCAGCAGGTAGGTTGATAATATTGTACAGGGTTAGGAGGCTTTGGATAGCTCAGGGGCTTGGAAAAGGGGTATGGACCCTTTCACCTGTAGGGTGCCATTACAGATCCAGACCAGGTGGGCAGTGATTAAAAGTTGTTGCTGACTGGTGGCTAGCGTTGAATGACTTAGTGGGTTGCGATCTAGTTCGTGGTGGAACAAGGGTCCACTTTGTAAAACCACCACAACTGGTGCGCTCAGCAGAGAGCGCGAGGATTGGGTAGGGTTCCTTTTCAGTCCTAGAGGTATCCCCGATGAGGTACGTTAGGATTGTGTGTGACAAATTTACACTGCTGCCAGATCTCTTCTGTGCACGAGATGAAAGAACTTTAGTCTCTATTTGTGCTGCAGTAGCATCTATGAGCCTCTTCCCAAGTGCTGTGCATACGGGAAGGAGATTCCTGTCTGACCCTGCATAGGTGGGTTATGTCCTGAAGTGTGAGGTTTGATGTTATCAGCATACCTGTAATGCTTTTATTCATCTATTGGTAGCTACAATAGTGGATGCTCTCTCTTTGATAGTTTAGTAGATGATAGTGCAGAGGCTCAGCACTTATTCAGTGGCAGCATGGTACAGTGGATAGAACAGTGGGCTGGGAATCAGGAGACCTGGATTCTAATCTCAGCTCTACCACTGATCTTGTATGTGACCTGGGGCAAGTCACTTCCCTGCTCTTTGCTTGTCTCTCCCCCCAAGTTTTGGTTAGACTATAACTTCTTTGGGGCAGGGACTATCTGTATTGTGCCTAACACAATGGGGCCCTGATCTCCAGTGAGCTTTTAGGTGAACCTATAATACATAGTAGTTAAATAAGCGAGAGTGAAAAAATACATGTGTAGTTTTGTTTCTAAATTAAACAAGAAAAAAAAAATCAAGTTTAATATAAATATAATTTTAACTTGGATATTTTTCCCCCTTGTTATGATTTTCACGTGAGCGAACTGTCAGGATTTGGTGAGGATGCCCTGCAATGCAACCCTTGCCGGCTAATCAGGATGCAGAGTTGAATACTCTTGCCTTCTTATAATGGGGAAGATGCTCTGCGATACTTCGCCACCATTACTTGATTATTTGTGAAAGCATAAAAGGCTCAAGTAGCTGATTGATTAATTTTCCCCAAGTTTTTCTTCCCTCTGTTGCCTTCATTCGGAATATGTAATCAGCGAAGGAAAATGTATTAGAAATAGATGGGTATGCATATGAATGCTTAATTTTTCTAATTCAGGCATTCATGTGGGCATATGTACCCTGATGCATGCTGTGCTAAACAAATCTTTTCCAGCACTTAAAGGAGAGAGATGAGTTTGCTGGAATTTTTTTTTAATGTTAAGCTTTTAAGGCTGGATGCGTCTCTTGACTGAAGCTGCTCCAATCAAGTGTTCATATTTTGGTGGGGGTTGTGTTAGGTGGACAGGGATGTTTCAGGGCTCAGGCTCTATCAACAGAAATCAAATATCCGCTTGACCTTTTTATTCCTAGCCCTGGGAAGAAGTCCAGCACCTCTTTGTCATAAATCTTCTCTGTGTGTTTGCTTTGGTACAACACTTCAGTTAGTGTCAGTTAAGGCTTCCGGTTTTAGGTTTAAACAGATATTTGTTGGCAGAAGTCTATGGGGGGAAGTGGGAGGAGAGAGACTCAGGATTTCCAATGTGTTTGCTTGATGCCGAGAGAGGATCTGAATATGCTTCCATGCAGCCCCCGGTGTCTGCACCCAGCTGCTTATGGGATGAGCGACGTTTGTCTCTGAGTTGCACTGAAAAGGGCTGGCAGCCACAGAGTGGTATGGTGAGGATGGCCCAGGGAGCATGCATCTGTATCTGTATCTGTGTTAGTAAATACCTGAAGCTTTGGACCATTTGGCTATTTAAAATATATATTTTAAATAACTTCTTCCCCCTGCTCCCCAAAATAATCCTTCCTTGCTGTTTTCAGAATACGAATGCCACACACATTAAAAATGTCTAGTTATATATCAGCCATGTTATTCTCTCAATGCCTGTATTGGGAGTGACGTGTAACTACAAATAGTTTGGTCTTTGAAAGGCTTGAAAATATCCTTTAAAATAGATGTTGGCCCATTGATGTTAGTTGGACTCATGACTTCAATTAAGCAACAATGAAATGGAAAACAGGTTTCAGAGTGATAGCCGTGCCAGGGCCGGCTCCAGACCCCAGTGCGCCAAGCACGTGTTTGCGGCGGCATTTTGCCGGCAGGGCGGCAGGCGGCTCCGGCGGACCTTCCGCAGTCATGCCTGCGGGAGGTCCACCGGAGCCGCGGGACCAGCGCACCCTCCACATGCACGTCTGCAAGAGGTCCCCGGAGCGCGGGACCGGTGACCGGCAGCATGCCCCCTGCGGCATGCCGCCCCTGCTTGGGGCGGCCAAATTCCTAGAGCCGCCCCTGAGCCGTGCTAGTCTGTATCAGCAAAAAGAACGAGGAGTACTTGTGGCACCTTACTCCTCGTTCTTTTTAATGAAATGGAAGCGAATGTTCTGTTGATAAGATAATGCCTATCTGGGGAGGAATTATCCAGGACTCCTGGAGTCCCAGCCCTGGCTCTGCCATATATTTGTTGGATGGCCTTTGGTGCTCCGTGCCTCAGTTTCCCTTTAGTGTAATGGTATGATGATACTTCAGTGCATGACTCAAGGGTGCTGTGCTTAATTGTAAAGTGCTTTTGAAATCCCTGGGGTGAAATGTCATATGTGCTAGGGCTGGTTGAAAATTTAACAGAAAATTTGGGTTTTCAATAGGATGAAATTTTTTTTGTGAAAAGTCTCTCTCTGCTCTTCTAAAAAAAACTTTCAAATTTTTTTCATCAGGAAAAACACCAGAAATATTTGGCCAAAACCTGAACATTTTTTGGTTGCTGAAAACTGTTTTTTGCTTTTTTTGGATATTTTCACTTTTTGACAGAAGTCAAAATTTTCTTCTGACAGTCTGAAAATGAAAAATATTTCCCTTTTTTACCTAAATTTTCTGTGGAAAACAAACACCATATTCTGACCAACTCTAATATTTTCTCTTCCGTATAGTAATATTTCATGTCGTACTCAGGGTTGAGTGTATTCCCTCCATCGGTGCCGCAGGAATTGTTTTAATCTTTAAACATGGCTGGTGACTCAGAGACACGTCTGAGCATCTGGTGAGCGTAATTGTCATTATTAATCTGCCCTCTGCCAATCTGTCTCCAGATTAATGGTGGGAGGAAGAGAAGGTGCTGCGCGACTGGTGGCTCATACTACAGAGACGTGTGACTTCAAAGAAAGGGTTACAGTGAAGAAAAGAGTATGGCCAACTGGTTTCACACCTAAAAGAACCCCCCACCCCACCCCCAGCTCACCCCAGTAATAGCTTGGAAATAAAAGGTTAGCTGATGTTGTGTGGAAATTGATGACTTGATATTTTTGAAGTGGAGTTTATGTATTCTGCAGAATAATATTTTTTACAGATGCATGTCAGTGTAAATAAAATATATTACGGATAGCCTTGGGTGTCAACAGTTGCACTTGCTAATCCAGTCTACAAAGAGATTGTATTATTGTGGTATTTAGGACTGCTCAAAGCAACAACAGCCAACCTTGTCTTCCTCTCCAAAACTGATTCAAGATCCCAGCAGATTCCCTTTAACAATGCTTATTTTGCTTCTGCCTGCCCCAGTGATACTATTAAACCGGCGTCCCCCCCCCCCCCCCCCCCACACACACACACTGCCCCTTGCAAAGCCATTAAATTGTGTGTAGGGCCTAAAAATTCACACCCACACTGTCTGGAGTCCAGCTTTTTAAAACCATCTTTGCACTGTACATGACTTTTAACACAGGGTTAATTTCTAAAGTTGCTGGAATCAGTGTCCCGCTTGCATTCGGGCATGATTAGCCAATAAGAATGTTTTAATGATGTAATGCTTCTGTTTTTGTTTCACTTGTTGAGTGTGTGGTAAGTTAATATTTTGCTTCAGAGTTTGGGGTGGAGATGCATTGGAAACAGATAAACTTGGCATTATTTCTACATGCTTGTGCATTTTCTTTTAAATTCAGTTGAATTAGATCTCCTTTTAATAAACCCAGATTTTATTCTCAAATCCAAAAGGTTAACTTTATAATGTACTTTTTTCTTAAGTAAAAAATGTCACTTAAAAATACTCATTATTTAGCAAAAGAATTTAAAATCTACTGGTTTTCTGTAACTCTTCCTGCTGAGTTCATTCCATGAAACATTTGGTGGTGGGCTTTTTCCCTCATCTTCTTTGCTTATCAAACTTGACTGCTTCCTTAATGCCTTTTTCCCCATTGCTTTTATAAAAGCAATTTGTTGCCTTTAGCTTCTGAATAAATTGGGAAAATTAATAGTGCGTGAGTGACAACATTATTTAAAAATAAGTCAGAATAGAAATGGATGTTTTTTATTTTTTTTTTAAATTATGCTTTTTTCTCTTTGAGCTCTTTTGTTTGAGCAAACAGCACATTCTGCTTTGTAATAATTTTATCATATGTGTGCAATTGTAATTTACATAAATTCTAAATACATTTATGAGCTGTGGGAAGAAGTTATTGTATCTGTGGCACAGTGAATGCAGAGGTTTATGCTGTGCATACATCTTGTGGAGAGGTCTGGAAATCTTTACACAGGTACCCCTCATATTGATTTAAAATCACTTTTGAATTATTTTCTCCTCGGCACATTTCACATAAACACACTTCTTAGAGATTGGGCCCAATCCTGTTGACATTGGAATGGGTGACATAACTCCCATTGATTCTGTTAGGAGCAGGATTGGTCCTATTGTGGTTTTTAAAACAAAACAAAATAACCTAACCCCAAACACATACATGGCTTGGGCCCTGATTCTGCAAACACTGCATAGCTGTGTAAGTTTAATCACCTGTGTGGTCCCGCTGAAGTCAATTGAACAACTCATATGCTTAAAGTTAAGCATGCCACATGGGACTATTCATGTGTAAAACGCTTTGCTTGAGTGTGGGACCTTAATTTCTATACAGTTATTTGCATGTTTGTAGCACTGTTCATCCCAGTGTCTCCAAGAGTTGCTGTCACTCTGGTGAAAAGGAGAAGTCACTGCTTGGATTACTAGTGTACTCTCAGCTATATCACTTACAATCTGAAAAAAAGTCTGAGCGAAAACCTGCATGGCAAGCCATAGGCCGTATCCTGAAAGGTGCTGAGCACACATCTCCCTTTGCATGAGACTTCCACCGGAATTTGGGATTGTCCGGCATCTCCAAGGGCGTATAAAAGGATTGGGATGAATTCAAGAGCTGTTTGAAATGAGCACCTGTTCATTCATTTGTTCTTTTTAAAGAATAAGGGAAACTCTGTTCCTACTGCTTCTCCATTCTTACTTTCCTCAAAGAAGAAACAAGGCAAGTAATGTCTGGGTGAGTTAATTCTTTTTAAGGTTGATGCACTGGAAGTGTAGGTAGCGGAGTGCACCGTGAAAAGAGAACTCCTGTATGCCTGGCTTGGGCAGGATGGCCACGTGCACGTACATAAATAAGAGAACCTTCTCCAAATGTGTCTAAAGGGGGAAACTAACAAATTGTAGCAAGGCTGCACACCAGCCTTGCTAAGCTGCCAAATGCAAGAAAGCCCTCAAGCCTCTGGTAAATGCTGCTGAGGGTGCAGTTTGCCTGCATGTTAAACTGGTATTCTGCTCCTTCTTAACTTGAGGACAGTGATAATTCTGATGCAGTGGCTGAATTTTTATCAGCTGTAGCAGTGCTTTGGGTTCTGGGTGCAGTTACAAACCCTCTTACGTAGCTTTTTACTTATGTCGCCTAGAAATGGCAGCTGTGGGCAGATACATCTGCCAGTATGGCTCCCTTTTAAAATTCATCTGATGGTACGTCCAGATTGCCTTATCGGATCATAAATTTTCCATGTCACATAGTCCATTGTACCTCCTCGCCCCAGTCAAGTGTGGATTTCTCCATGTGTGTTTGTGTGTGTGCATGCATGTTTACTTGTGGGGAAATTTTAAGTTTTATATAATCAATAGCAGGCTATTTAAAAAAAAATAAATCACCTGATCCAGCTTCCAACTGGATTATCTCAAATCAACCTTCTGTGATAGCCAGTTATTCTCAGTATTTCAGCAGCACTTACAGGTCCCAGGAAGGATCCCATTATGCAGGACAGTGTGCATGCAGATGCGTGCGCACACGCACACACAAACACAATGAGAAACAGTTCCTGCCCTGAAGAATCTTGCATTCTAACTAGAGAAGATAGGGGTAATAATACTTCCTTTTGCCTATCTTACAGATGGGGAAACATAGAAAGAAGTGACTTGTCTGAGGTCAGCGGCAGAGTCAGGAGTGGCATCCAGGTCTTGTGACTCCTAGTCCTGTTCCCTATCTACTAGACCGCGCTGCCAGTGCATATGTTTATCTCTCAAAAACTAGCTTTTTGCTTTTGTTTGGGTTTTTTGCATGTTACGGTAGCTGGTTTACTGCCATCCAAGGATCTTTCTCCATTTGACTGAGAGCAGCATGCCTTCCATAAATGTTCCCTTAAAAGACAACCACCATGCATTGTGCTTTTGGGCTCCATGAGACAGACCAACTGCTGGCTCCCTGCCAATCACCTTAGGGAGCCCTCCTGCCAGGGTGTGGACCTCCCTGAATATCCTCTGTGGAGTTCAGCTGGCATCCTCCAAGTTGGCCACTGTCCACATATTGCCATAGATGTGGGGAGGAAGCCAGAGGCAGGACATGAGTCTCTTTATAGGAGCAAGGAAGTGTGTGTAAGGCGGGGCGGGCAGGAGGGGTAGAAGGGAGCCGTAGGGTAAGAGACCGTTCTGCAGTGCTGGGCCTACGGGAACTCCAAATTCATAAATCATGTTCAGGCTTGGTGGGCGCTGAATCACTGTAGCCTGTGGAACCGCCTGGGCTAGCGAGGCAGGAGTTTCTGTTTGACAGAGATTGGGCTATTAACAGGGGTGGTGACTTTCTCTTTGCGTGTCTCAGGTTTTTGTTTTTTTGAGGGTGTGTTGAGGAGATGTGATGAGTAGGTCTCTCATTATTTCTAACCTGAATTTTCATTTCGAACTAGGGGAGGGAACGTTGGCTAGCTGCGCTAAGCGAGGGAAACCTTATGTTCTGATTTTGCAGCCGGGTGAGGGTGGGGAAAGCTGTTTTAGTTTAAAAAAACAAACCCCAAATAATTCTCATTATTTCTTTGACTCTCTGTTTAAAAGGGAGTTTGCTTTCTGGAGGCTTGGGGAACATCATGCATATTATTTGCAAAAGCTGGAATTCTGCTAGGTAGTCTCAGAATAAGTAGGTAGTTTTGGTCTCATACAGGAACGTGGGGTTTGTTTGTTTGTTTTGTTTAAAGTGAACCTTTCTCTAAAGTATACTCGAGATTCTAAATGAGGTTTCATTTGGGACCGGACGTTGCAATTTCAGTGGCAATTTTGCCTGCTTCCGAACTGAGTTGTCTTTCTACTTTGCATCTCATCTGCAAGGAATGCTTTAGTCTTACATTCTTATTTTCGGTCTGTTGCTGGCCTTAGTGGGAAAGGGACTGGATAACATTCACTGTTAAAGTAAATAAGGACGTTTTTCCCGCAGCTACATGCTCACCTGGAGGCTGTTGCAGACTTTTCTCTAACCAGATACACAGAAGTGTTAATAAATTAATCTATAGGGAGTCCTGCTTGGCAATGGCGCCAGGTTCTTTTGGTGTCCCAGCTGAGGGCTTGGCTAGTGCAATCAAATAGACCTGTGCCTGTTTGAAGTAGTATCAGTCAGGGGAGATAATTACGTGTGAGGGGGGGATGCACATGTGCATGTTTGTTTTTTAACTTGACTTCAGATCGTTATTAAAATATAAAGGTTAGTTTTCCATGTAGCAGGGAGTCTGATGCAACTTTTTCTCCCTGACCAGGTTGTGCAATACGAATTGTAAGGAGATGTGGCATTACTGAGAAAATGTAAGAGCATAGCTACAGCTCTTTACAGTGTGTAAGTGCTGAAAGAGGAAATGACCCAGAAGTCATCATGGTTAATTCATTGACAGTCTCTGCCCAGACCTGGGTGGCAATTACAAAAGCGCAGTAAATAAGATGCTTGGGTGAAAATAACTGCAGAAAATCATGTCCTATGAAACAGTTAATGCCTATTTGGAGTAAATAGGCCCCCTTTGTGTTCCTCACCTCAAAGATATAACAGATTGGAAAGGCCCAGAATAGGGTAATAGTTAATAGCGGGATGGAATTTGCTTACAAACTATATTGCAAAGGTTAGGCTAATTACAGATGATTTTAGTAACACTAATTACACCTCTACCCCTATATAACCCTGTCCTTGGGAGCCAAAAAATCTTACAATGTTATAGGTGAAACCGCGTTATATCAAACTTGCTTTGATCCACCAGAGCGCGCAGGCCTCCCCTTCCCCCCGAGAGCTGTTTTACTGCGTTATATCCGAATTCGTGTTATATCGGGTCGCGTTATATCGGGGTAGAGGTGTATGACAACAAGCTGATTCTCCAGAGTTGAAGAGCAGTAAAATAAAAGTCGGTCAGACGGGTTGTATTTTAAAGACTAGTTTGCCTTAGCCTGGAATCCATTTCTGCAGGAGGTTGAGATTGGTATTGTGTTTGGATAAAAAAACAAAACAAAACCAACAAAGCGTGATCCTTACCAACATTTATTAAGAAACTGATGTGGGCAACTGACCCTGAAACATGATCTGCTATGGTGATGGTCGTGGGGAGTCTCCTTGGAAATGCAGCATTGCTCGTTTGCCTAGTTGCATCACATTGGAATGTTGTCCTTCTCTGAAACATCAGGTGTTGGCCAATGCTGAAGACAAACTGCCAGGCTAGGCGATTCAATCGTCTGAACTGGAAGCAACTCTTACCTATTACAACCTGTGCTCCCAATCTCTGTTCTCCTCCAGCGGAGTTATAAGACCTGTGGTTGCACGTCTGCCGTGCCTTAAAATTTCAGCTTTCTTCTTTGCTCAATTTCTATATGTACTTTTCCCTCTTTGCTTTTTCTGCAAGTCTCTGCATCCACTTCTGTAAAGTGCCCTCCGCACTGAGTAAGTATTTTATGATCCTTTGTGTATAGAAGGTAATGAAAAATTATCATGACAAGAAATGCTATGTATATTTAGTTCTAGTAAAAAGTGCCAGGCTGACAGCCATGAAGACTGGGAGTCGTCATTGTATTGTGTGTTTGTATTGCAGTAGTTCCTTAGAGCCCCAGTCATGGACCAGGACCCTGTTGCGCTATGTGCTATACAAACACTAAGCTAGATTTAGACTAAAACCTTCAAGATGCAAAGCTTTGCATTCCATTAGCAATCACCTGAGCCCTGCAAGTCCAAGACTCTGAATAGTCTGTGTGCAGGTCATCATACAAGCTGGGGTGCTGGAACAATTTTTATAGTGGGGATGCTGACGATGGAAACCATGTATTTGGTGTTTATTACTACTTGTTATTACCACAGTCGGGGTTTGGAAGCACCCCTAGTTCTAGCACCTCTGCATGGAAGAGAAGATTATAAACCATGTGGCAATGCACTTGTGTAGTTCGGAATGTCTTTAGTCGATTATTTAAACCCTTGGGAAAACTTTTTTGTGATAATGGTATGAGGCTAATACCGTGCACTGGTGTTCTCTGATTTATGCTGGAACTTTGATAGTACAACAGGAGCAAACTCTCTCTACTCCGATGCTGTATAACTTATGTGGTTTTTGCATAGATATCCACATCTCATTTTTTGCACTTAGATTATATATTTTTACCCACTTGTGCAATATCTTACATCCCAATGCTTTGCAAAACAGGCCTGGCTTGGCCCATCACTGTATTTTACAGTTAAATTCAATTATGAAAGGCAGCGTGGCTTAAGGGATAGGGTGCTAGACTAGGAGTTGGGAAACCTGCATTTTGTTCTCTGCTGTGTGACCTTGGGCAAATCGCCTCACTTCTCTGTATCTCTGATTCCCTTCCCACTTTGTCTTATCTATTTAGAGTGTAAGTAGGGTGACCAGATGTCCCGATTTTATAGGGACAGTCCCGATATTTGGGGCTTTTTTTAATGTAGGCTCCTATTAGCCCCCCCACCCCCTGTCCTGATTTTTCACACTTGCTGTCTGGTCACTAATTGTAAGTGCTCTGAAGCAGCGACTCTCTGACTATGTGTGCATATAGCACCTAGCTCAATAGGGCCTTGGTCTCAGTTGGGGCCTCTCTAATACAAAAATAATGGTGAGTGTCTTTAAATGCCTTTTAACATTTGTATCACTCAAATTCTGCTTATGCAAAAAGAAAATGTTGTTACAGGTAATTTAATTCATAACGTGGGCTTATAGGTTTGAGTAAAAAAAAAAAAAATTACAAACAAGACACCCTGATTCCAGTTGTAGAGCAATATTTGGACTGAAAGAATGAATGTAGCATATAGTCTTGAATCACATAGGTTGCTCTTACGCTGACCCAATAGGGTATTCCAGGTCTTGATCCAGGAACTGAAACTTAATGGTGTGTGTGTGTGTGTGGTCTGCAGTTAGCTAATGGCAAAGTAAATATACATTTCATAATGAGGTTCACTATACAGTACGTTACTCTGACTGCCATCCCTTTCAAGCATTGGTGTGATGTAGCCCGTACCACAGCATTTAAACTCACTCAAATGCAGTCTGTCACTGCCTCACACCTCGAGATATGTTGCAGCTGTCGTCCTTCAGATGGAAACTTCTTTTCAGAGCCATCAGGGCTGTGGTTGGCAAATATGAGGCATCCCCTTTCTAGGAGCTGAGAACACTCCTTTTTCAACATTCCTGTCCCCTTTCCTTGCTGGGAGTAAAAGGCACCAGGAAGACATTTGGGGTGTTCTGCAAGACCGTGCAGAGATTGTCACTATTGGGCCCACCCTCCTTGTGTGGGTGTTTTAGCATTCTTAAGCAATTCTCTAATGAAATACCTAATAGCTTCCGTGGGGATAGCTCAGTGGTTTGAGCACTGGCTTGCTAAACCCAGGGTTGTGAGTTCAATCCTTGAGGGGGCCACTTAGGCATCTGGGACAAAAATCAGTACTTGGTCCTGCTAGTGAAGGCAGGGGGCTGGACTCAATGACCTTTCATGGTCCCTTCCAGTTCTATGAGATAGTTATATCTCCATATATGAATAGGTATTCGAGTGCAGTTGGTAGTCTCAGCAGAAAGAACAAAGACTGACTGCCTAGAAAGGCTCAGTTATGCTTTCAGCCCTAAGAGTAGTCTCTTGACAACAGGGTTGAGGCAGGCTAGCATGATTGTATGGCCACGTTGTGTGCTGTGGATAGAGGACTTCAGCCTCCCAGGACACCTGGCACCTTTGTAAAGTCATTTAAAAACTGTGGTCACGGTTTTTCTTTTCTTTATTTTTTTTTTTTCAAAAGTGGCTAGTGATTTTAGATAACCAACTTGTGATGCATCAAAAGGGTCCTGATGTTCAGAAAATGCTGCGTCCCTTTAAGGTGTGACAAGTTGGACAGGCCAAAATGGAGGTGCACAGAACTGCTAGCCCCTTTTGAGAATCTTGACCTTTAGGTATGTGTAGAAGCACAAAAGGTCAAACTCTTGTGAGGCAGAGATGTGGGCAGGGGAACATGCTGGGAGTTCAGAGGCCTGGCTTCTGTTGCCAGCTGTGCTGTGGGCCTGCTATGTGACTCTGGGCAAGTCCCTTCCTCTGTTTGTCTCTCTGTTTCCCCTTCCACTTTTTCTGTCTGTTTAGAATGTAGGCTCTTCGGGGCGGATACCAGCACTAAGTATACGTCTGTACAGTTCCTGGTGCAGTGGGGCTTGGTTGGAGCTTTCTAGGCGCTATCCAAAATCCAAACAATGACCATGAAACATGGAGGCCTAATTCAGTGAAGCAGTTGGGACCAAGTCTCTGCCAAGTGGAAGGGTGTGGCAGTGCATACCTGGAGGAGCACAACAGAGGAGCATTATCTAAACTCTTTGCAGCACCAGCTGTAAGACATTGCCCACTTTTTAAAAACATTACTTGATCCACAAGCGCCCTAGTCCAGAAAAGTAAAAACAGTCCCCTCCACGCGGTGCTGTGTCAGGAACTAGTCCCCACTAAACCTTTAGCGAAAAGTCTTTCCCTTTTTTAATTAAAGCTGTACAGTTGTTCTTACCAAGGGATCTCTTGAGCTTCTTTTAATGAAATGAAAGGAGCCACTTGCACCTTCATCAAATATGTTGCCTAATGAAAATACAGGAACGTCTTTGCTCCTGCTTTCTTTTCACAGCAGCAAAACTTCTGCGGGGAAAATGGTGCCCAACCTTTGCCTGGCTAAGAGTGAGGCTCATTGACAATTTGCTGGACACTAAAGGCCATAACCTAGTTGGCATAAAATAGAAGGGGCTGCTGCTGCTGTCAACCTGGATATGGAGGTGTGTCTTGCAGAGACTACATGTCCCAACACATGTCGCTTCAGATAGAAGGAGAGCCATGTGGAGCAGTGAATGTTGGAGCTGGTCACTATGTTGGGCTCTGTGCTTGTGGTCCAACTGAAGTTGGCTCTCTAGGCCTCATTGTAGAAGTCAAATGGGGTGGCCCATTCCTGGACTAGATGCCAGGCACGGCCTCGGGGCAGACTTAGGGCCGGCTTCTGTAAGGTGATGAGCTCTCCTTTTTCACTGAACCAGTTGTGCCCACCTTGTCCAGTCCTCGGAAATGGAAATGCGATGATGCACATACTGCTGTGTTATCCTGCTGTGCAGCTTTCGCCTCTCGGAGTATCGCTTCACTGGGAGTCTAGAGATTCGAATGCCAGATGGATGCTTAGAATATCCCCTCTTCTCATCAGGAGTTTGTCAAGAGAGCATTCTGCCAGAGGGGGTTTTGGCAGTAATATCTTCAATGAACATCGTTTATCTGAAATAAGTTTCCAGTCTTGTATACAAACAAGCAAATGCAACAAAACAAGTAGGACCCCCTCACCCATCCCAATTACGTTGGAAAATAGAATTTTAAATGCTTGGAAAACCCAGCATGTCAATGATATAAGGGCTTGTCTACACATGGAGCACTAAAATTCACATTCGATTTTAATCTAAATTAACTTTCAAGTGACTCAAGCCCCAGCTTAATTCTGAAAAAATGTAAACCCTCTGTATGGCTTAATGTTGGTTACCTTTTGTGGGCTTATAAAAAAGACTCATATGAACGAGTGTGCTATAGTGTATATGCTGTTTGTGTTGCTGCATGGCACAATCTTCCACATGTATGTTAAGGACATCACTGATAAGAAGGAACAATATAAGAAAAAAATCCAAGGCGCATGAAGATGGGAAGAATAAGCAGACCAATAGAAAAAGTGTCAGCAGATATGATCACACTGAGTAAAATTTTCAAAACTGCCTATGTGTATTAGCAGCATGACTGTCAATGGGAAATATGTGCCCAAATCACTTAAGCTCTCTTGAAAATTGTACCCACTTTCTCTGTTGTTCTCAGCTCAGCTGAGAAACCTTTGGCCTTGTCTAGATTCCACCTGTCTGTTTAGCTACTCTGATATAGTGTAGACAGGCAAAGTTGCTATTTGCTTGAAATCATGGCAAGGCCAGTGCAAAAAGTAATTTACCCTGCCTACATGAGAGGTTTGTACCAGAGACTGGCAGCTGATGTCTGTAATGAGGTAAATTGCCAGGATAGTCAAGGCATTAGATTTCTTTTACTCCTTTTCCTACCTTCCTGATAAAACTAATATTTTTTCCATGAAGACTCAAATTGTTTCGCTTTCATTGACTTTATAAATTAAGTTTTCATAAGCAGCAGTCTCCTCCTCTTCTGTAGATCAGTCATTGATCATTCCCTTTGCAATGTTGTAGGATGGCTCTTGACACTAGGAAGAGCAATCAATAGCTACTGTTTTTAAAAAAAAAAAAAACAGCCTAGTTTCAAAGATTAAATGTTCTACCGGACTTAATCATTTGAGGTCATTTTAACCTTTTACCTCTGGGCTAAGACAGCTGATCTGCCTCTCATTTTTCAGGGTTTATCATCTTATTTGAAGTAGTGTGCAGAATAGTAAATGCTTGTTGTTTTTATATGGTAGCAGTTTAAAGTGTGGGAGGGAATTGTAATTGCTGCAAGCTGTTTGACAGTTAATATTCCCCCAGCTTCTGATTAGGCTCCAAAGTGGGTTTGCATTATTTGACTTCTGCATCATTTTACGACAGTAGTGGTTAACCTGAGTAGGACGCTCCCACATGAATTTTTTTTTAAGGAAATGTGCCCAAATAAAATTAGATTTGAGTTGTTTCATCCAGCTCTTTAGTCCAGAAGTGCAATTCCTTCTTAATAAGGTGTTTGCAGGGGGGACAGTGAATGTGGACGGATCATCTGCATGTTAAAAAACAGCAACTGATCTGTCTGTCCAATCTGCTGGCTGGCCCTGTGGAGCACTAATGGTGCAAGAGACTGGAATTTGCCCTTCTGTTGTCTGCGGTGATAGTCACTCATGTAGGAAGATGTAGTACCTGTTCTGATGAGCTTGCAGTCTAAAGAGACTAGCAACAGGTGATAGTTAAGGGCATGTTGATCCTGGGGATGAGATGTAAAACAGTTGCCTTGTAGGATCACCTTCTTTGTGAAAGAGCTGATTTTTTAACTTGGAGATATTAGTCTGCCTACCTGAACTTCCCCCTTTTTGCATTTTTCATTTTCTGTTAAACAGCTGTTGTGTTCCATTTCAGAGGTGGGTGCATTTTAGTCATAGATCAAGTGATACCTTGGCATGGGTGTATATCAGTTTACTCAATTTGGGATCTTTTAGAATAAAAGGCGCAGGTGTAAGATTTTTAAAAAATATAAATTCTTCATTCGGTTTCTATGGTCCAGTATTTGCTGAGTGTATGACCATGGATTCTTGTCTTTGTGGTTGACCAATCACAGTCGGTCTGCAACCCTGCTCTAAGATATCTACTAGCTTGCTCCAGCACGGTTTCCATCAATGTTATACTTTGAAAGTTCTTTCGCTGACTTCACCAGGAGGCTTGGTGTTCTCGGAGGGCCAGATATGTCCTTTCCCTAGTGGTTATCACTGCTTGATACCCTCACTAAGGTTAGCATACCAGCTGAGGAAAGGTCCCTGAATGTGGCACTGCTGTGCTCCTGTAGCTACTTGGAGCCACCAGTGAGACCTGAGCCAGTCACCAGGACCAACTGCAAGTAAACCACCTTTTGTCGGTGTGGCTTCTGCTATGGGGAGGTTCTACCCTTTGAGCTCCCTCTTTGGATCCTCTCTTCTCTTCCCCCCCCCCCCCCAAAAAAAAAAGTTGAACAAGCTGATGGAAAACATCTACAGCAGGTCGAGGAGTGTGGTGAGATTAGATAAGGACTAACAGAATGGTTCAGGATGACCGTAGCTGTGAGACAAGGATGCACGCTATCATCACATTTGTTCACCTTGTTACTGGAAGCAGTAATGACTGTAGCACTGAGAGGTGAAATGGGAGAAGTCATGCTATGTGGTAGAACAGTGAATAACCTGACATTTGCGGATGATGAAGACCTCAGAGCTGGCCAAGGAGGATTGCCAGAGAATAAGTGACCAGAGCAGAAAATTTGTCTTGAAGAGCAGCATGGAGAAGACAAAAATTATGGCAACTGGAAGACATGCAAAAGTGTTAAAGATTAAACTCTGAGACAAAGAATTAGAATAAGTGGAACAATTTGCATACCTTGGAGAATTAGTATTGCAGAATGGGAAGTGTGAAGATGAGATAAGAAGAGTTGGACTAGCAGCTACTGCATTTGAAAACTTTGCAAGATCTGGAAAGCGAAAGACATTTCGGTTAAAAACAAAAATCAGCACATATAAGGCAACTGTCGTGCAGTTACTGCTGTATGGGTCAGAACGATGGCGTATGAAGAAAGCTGATGAAAGATTTGGGCTGCAGAAATGAACTGGCTGAGGGGAATACTGAGTGTTTCAGGGCTGCAGAAAATAAAAAATGAAGAGATAAGAAAATTATTAGGGCAAGAAATAATCCTGTTACAGAGGATTCAAGGAAGATGACTGCGATGGTTTGGACGTGTGTCAAGAATGGACCCGGAAAATGAAGATACATGATGATGCATAGCAGAGTGCAAGGAACTAGAAATAGAGGAAGACTGAGGATGTCTTGGATAGACATGGTAAAGAATGATACAGAACAAAAAGCACTAAACATGAATGAAACCTTTTAAGTGAGTACAAGATATAAAATGGTGGAAAGACTTCATTTGGCTCCATCATTGGTGATGGGTGGGACTCAAAAAGAGAGAAGGATGGATGGATGGATAATTATGATTACAAAGAACACTTTTGATCAGTGTTCCCATTATGTTTGGGGCCGAGGGTGTGAATACAATAACTCTTCCTTCTGCTATCCCTTCTTTTTGGATGACTTTTATCAATAGAGTGGCAAGCTATTGAACGAAGGTTGCTGACTAACCCAGCATCCTCTGTTGCTGAGCAGAGGAGCAGGCAGTTGGTATTGATATATCATTTTATCTCTGTTAAGTTGGATTTAGATCTCATGACCCAGGTTTTTGTGTCCTGAATTCTTTTTGGTGATAGGAAACAAGAGCTGAAAGTTTGTTGCCAACAGAATTCTGTCACTTACCTGGGACACTGTCAAGAACCCTGCAGAGCGGCGGGGAAAAAAAGTCACTTAGCCTCACTCTCCTACTCTGAAGTGTCCTCTGAATGTTTAAATCAACTTTAAAATAAACTGCTCCTAAACCAAAATTACCATTTCCCACCAACAATCCATTTTGAGAGAGTTTCTATAATATATACACAGGCTGGTGAGGGGGAGTCGCTAACCTCTGCCAAGAGGAAAGACACAACAGTTGGGAGAGGCACAATATAACAATAAATATTTTATTGACATGTTCCAAACATATTGAATATAAATTTCACAGTATTGAGGAATTGGGTGAATTTTCTTTGTGACTGTCAGCTTGAAATAAATCTTAATCGATTTATTGGTTATATGGTTACATGTCGATGCGTCTGCTAGCAAGAAGACAAGTATGTGCATGTTGACGGGCTTTTACATTAACATGGGTAAATCAACTACTGATGAAAACCCTCCAGAACAGCACTGAGTTCCTTTTTACTGCTTTCTCAGCAGCTGAAAGTGGAGTCCACTCCTGCTAATACAGTAGGAGATTCTGGTGCTCAGATAAGGAAGCGAATGAAGGTCCTATCAACTTGACCCCTGTTAGAAATGCAAGGGAGGAAAACCTATGTTTGCCTAAATGGAAAAAAAGATGGTCAGTAGGCGTGGAAAATTATTTTCCAGCTGCTTAGAAGGTAGCAGAGGGCTTGGGAGGAGTTGAGAGTTGTTTCCTTTTTAAACTTAATTTGGAAGATAATTAGAACTTTTTAGCTAGTATCTTTTTGCCCTGGCCACCCTCCTGGTTTTCGTTACCAGTTAGCCCTGATCTGACTTCTGTTTAGTCTGTTGGTTAACAGTGGCTGTGTGTGTATGTGGCAAAGCTCAGCTCTTGGATAGCTGCACCGGAGCAAAAATGTCTTTAGTGGAATGAGGCATTTGGCCCCTGCATTCAGGAGTGTCCTGGAGTGTGTGGCATTCTCATCACATGCCTTTCTCTTCCTCCCCCTCTTCTTCTACCAAGTCCAAGACATGTGGTAGGGATTAAGACAGGCACTCGCAAGTAGACTGGACTACTGCGGCATCCCAGGTTGAAAGGATGGCTGATAGAGGAGTCTGTGAGAAATCATACCTTGAGAAGCCACCTAGCCAGTGGATAAAATGCAGTGTTTAAGTATCAAGGCTGACTGGGTCCTTCTAAAGCACTAGTATTTGGCCAAAAAACAACGAATAGGAAAAGTTTTTTGGTCAGTATCCCAACCTGTTGTGGATGTGCACGCAGCTAAAATGAGCTTTTTCCAGAAACTCCATTCTCTCGTTTCTAATTTACACTGGCATCCTACTAACATGAATGGCCTGCCTTAGTCATTAAAAAGATTTTACTCTGGTAACGTTCCGCGAATATGCTTGTTTCATGTTGGCTTTGCAATAAACATTAATTAAAAAAAATTAACACCACTTATCCTAATTTTAGATGCGAGATTTGAGTCTGGCAGGTCAGGCTGCATTTATTTTAATGTCAGTCTTTCCATGATTTCATTGCTGGAAGCCTTCGTAATTTTTATTCCTTCTAATTAGATTTATGCTGTTCGGAAGGCTTGGCTAATAGAACTCTGCCATACAGAGTCTGTCTAAACTAGGTCTTTTGTGCTATCGGAAACAATGATGTATATATTTTAACTTCTTGATTGGGTGGCTTTGCGAGATGAAGTGTTTCAGAGGCTGTAGTTTTCCATCTCAATTGGGCCTCCTCTTAAGCATTGTCTAGAGTTGGGCATATTGGTAAGATGGCTATAATTTATAGGTTGGTTAAGCTGCCTGTGGGGGAATAAGCTGACAGTGTGTATACATCTTCCTTCTGCACATAGACTTTGCAGGCGTCAACTTGCAGTTTAAATCCTGTTGCATGCATACGTACAAATAAAAGCTCTGTCTTTAAGTGTACTGGTTATGACAGTTTTGAAATCAGCTGGGGTTTTACTGAGTCTGTAGGAACTTCTTCTTTAGATTCAAATTGGTATTAAGCTTTGTATTACTTGGCTACCATGCCTTCTCAAAGCAAAATTTACCAAGTTCTTGTCTTGTCCTCCAGAAGAAAGCAGTACGTGAGGAAAGCAGGCTTGGTAAGCCGTTAAAGAAAATGCTTCCGTACTGGAACACCTGTTCTAGTTAAAATTCGAATGCTGATTTGTTAAATGTAAATTTTATAATGCTTACTGAATTGTCACAGGAGGAAGGAAGGAAATCTGGATACATTTGTTTCTTACACTTCATTTACTAGCATGCCATGCACCAAGGGCGGCTGGTATTAACACTTCCATTGCTGTTATACATAGAGTCTGGCACTTCTTGGTATGTTATGGTGAATTCTCTGCCACGTTCTGGTTGTTAATAATATTTATGTTACCGTAGCACCTAGGATCCCTAGTCATGGACCAGGACCCATTGTGCCAGGCGCAGTATATAGCAGTGGTGCTGCAGTAGATAGAGAAGCCTTCTTTTAGATCAGAGTTCTCCAGACTCGGTATGTTAACATCCTTAAAAGTTAATGGAAGAACAGAGATTAGGGTTTCTCCAGAGAGACACACTCTTTCTGGCATCAACATTATTCAGTGCTGTTTAAAAACAATTCTGCCTACCAGTAGGATCAGCCACGTTTCTATGTCACTATGCTACTTCCGCTTTCTCATTCCTAGGTAGTTTGCTTTCTCTATAAGCTCCCTGGTTTGATCTGCTGCTACACCCAGAAAAGTCATTTTCCCAACAGGTGTGGTTGGAGAAATCTCTCAATGGATTACTCAAAGAATCTAAGAAACCTCTCTGTAGCCATGAAGTAACATTGTCCTAAGGAAACAACATAAAGCTGCACCCCAAGGCATATATGACATATGTCTACTCGTGTCCAACAAGGGTCAGGAAAGGGATCCCTCCCGCCTGTCCCCCTAAAAATCTATTGTGGATTTTTTTTTCTCTTTTCTCTGAATCATCAGAGATGGCTGCAGCTGGAGACGAAACACTGGGTGGGCTCTGAGGTGGAACCAGGTCCTTTCTCTCCCTCTCTTTCAGATGCTCAGCTAGCTGGTTCTTGCTCAGATGCTCAGGATCCAATTGCAATATGTGGAGTTGTGAAAGAGTTTGCCCCAGGTCAGGTTGGCAGTTACCTTGGGGTTTTTTTGTTTTGTTTTCATCTTCCTCTGCAGCACTGGGTGCAGATCACTTGCCGGGATTATCCGGGTATATCTTACTTAATCCATTTTCTGCTATTGCAGGGGCCTCAGGCAGTGGTGCAATTCAGTCGCTCCTATTCTCTGCCTGTGGCACATAACAACAGTTCAGTTACCTGAGAGCTGTAATACCTTAGTCTAATTTCAGTGGCTGGGTTTAGTTTGTGGGTGTTGACTGGTGGTGGCGGCCTGACTAGACGATCAGGGAGTCTGTACTGGCCTTGCATTTTATGGCTCTATGACTAGATATGTGGTGCCTCCTACAATGCTGCTCTTCTCCCAAATCCCTATCTTGGGTTTAATGTTGGTATATTCAGCTTATTAGTTCCCAGACTAGTAGCTATAAATATCGTGAGAGCTGCAATCCACCAAAGTAAGTGACTCAGACAGTTTTCTATAGGGGAGGGTAAAGTGTAAGATCAAAAGGATTCAGTCTCTTGTAATCTCCTAACAAGCAAAACACTCCTTCACAAATATTAGTATGGAAATATCCTTTCATTACATGAGAGAACAGAAATCCTCCCAGAGTAGTGTGTCTGATCTTTGCCTGAGCTGGACACAGGACATTTTTACATATTAGATGCAGTGGGGGAAAAAAATCTGCTTTTATCTTGCCTTGGTTCACCTGGCTTGAATCTGTCTTATGGTGTGTACAGATGTGCCAGAGCGGATGTGATAGGACATGAAAAGAGAGTTGCAAGAAGAGCTGAGTAATGCTTTAATTTATTTTGCATCTTAATCTTTGTTAAACCTCTTAGTTAGAGGGTGATTTTCCATTTCATCTTGAATTATGTTGAGCTCCCATTGCAAACTGCAAGCCACAGCTTGCCTACTTCTTAAGCAAGCTAGTGCTTTTGGTTAACTCCCAAACTCTGCCTATTTCAGAATTTATTTATTTTTTATTCTGTGCCCTCGTTTCAGACATTTTTGTGTTTTGGTATGAGCATGAGTGGAAAAGTTTATTCTTTCTTTAGGGAAAGGCAAAAAACGCTTATCCCAGTGATCAAAGCAAAGTTTATGGAAAAACACAATGGAAACAATTTATTCCTGGCTGTTTAAAAGCCGATGATAGGGAGCAATGCAAGGAGAGCAGAAATGATAGGGTTCTCAGTTTAAACCCTTTTTGTATCTGGCTGGATGCTCCCCTTCCTAGTTTTCTTTGAGGTGGATGTGCATTCCCTGGCCCTGAGATTGGAGACCTACATTGCATTTCTATTGACCAAATGTAGTTTCTTTACCCACCTTCAATATTTACTTACTCACACATGATGACGAGCCAAGGAATGGGAAATAGATGCAGCACCACGAGAGAGTGTTTCTATCTGAAACCATGTGTAGGGGACAGTATTTTGGGATGGGGGGAAAACGCATTTGGTTAAATCATGGAAACTCTCTTGCTTTAATATTATTTTTAAAGGAGTGGGTCCTTTTTTATTTAATTTAATTTAAATTTTTTAAGACCTCTTTTTTTCCGCTCTCCACCTCTTCTTATCCAATCGTGAGCTTGGAAAAATATTACCATGGATAATGGGAAGATGAAAGCTCTTGACTTTTTGCACCTAGTTGTTCCATTACATTCTAAGTGAATGAGCCTAAACGTAGATTCTTGGACTTTTATTTTGTCTCTAGGCCAAACAAAGGAGGATAGCACACTTAGCTCACTTGACCAAGCTGTCATCATTAGAGGGAGGTTTGCTTGTCTTCTTAAACTAGCTCTAATGAACTGGGGCAGGAATTCAGACCCCAGCTGCTGGTCGGAGCTGGTTCTGTAGCAAGCAGGGTTTGGCAAGTCCAGGTTTAAGTAATGCATTATTACATAGTCTTAACAAATATATTTCAACACTTTAAATGGTTACAACCGACCTAATGGACTTGACATGAAGATTTAGTGAGTCTGCTGGTGTTACAAGCCTGGAGCTGAACCCAACTCTTTCAAACAAATGAATCATTGACTGTATTTCCTTCCTCTCATCGCATCAAGGAAATCTTATGCAGCTGATAAGCTGATGCTGTCCAGCTTCCCAAAAGGCAAGGAGGCTGCTTGTAACTCTTTCCAAGCCAGAGGTATCTGGAATCACTTGTCCTGCTGCAAATTATTATCTAGCCAGGATACATTATTATTAGTGTCATCGTGCCTAGGAGCCCAGTCCTAGTTCTTCATACCATCAATTTTTGACGGTCTGTGATCTTTCTTTTGTAGCAGGATAACATGCCTAATTCTCTTGCTAGTTCTCGAGCTGTTTTTAGTAGGGAAAGCGGAATATGTTTCCCTGGTTCATCTGGCAAAGAGAACCTGTGAAATCTTGTTGCTATTTATTATACCACTAAATAGAACCCATTAACTAAAGCCAATTCTGTATGTCTTGTTGATCACCTGCCTTTGGGGCCCAGAGTACTGAGGCCGTGGCATATCTGTCACTAAAGACTTAGCTATAACTTAAGCTTCATCTAGTATTGATCTCTCATTCTGTGGATTTGTGCTGGCTGTGCCTGTCTTTGCTTTCCTGAATTTTTTCCTAACTCTCTAAGAGCTACACAGCAATGCCCAGTTTTGCTCAGCCTGTTGACATTTAGCAAACCCCTGTTGCAGCAGGGGTATTCCACAGAGGATGGCTTAGTGTTGTAAGCATCAGGTTTGAAATACCTTGATTCCTTGGAAACACAGGCTCAGACTTTGGCTGGGTTGCCTAAGCCCTTCATCTTTTTATGTTGAAAACCATGTAGTTTACTTTGAGATTGGGGTGTCTTTAAGGTGAGATTTAAAACGGAGGCTTTATGTGGATCTCTCTCCAGAGGACCATGGTTTTCTTCCAGTGTTCTTGGGCTTCTCTCTGCTGCTGGGATGTGACTATAGCTTCTAAAGTGCTTTGAGACCTTTCAGAATGATATTATTATTATTATTGTATTAATATATGCAGTACCAAGATGTGGCTGGTAGTTGGAAGGTGCTGTGTAACTAAGGGTATGTCTACACCACCTGCCGGATTGGCGGGCAGCGATCGATCTATCGGGGATCGATGTATCGCATCTCATCTAGACGTGATACATCAATCCCCAAACGTGCTCCCCGTCGACTCCGGAACTCCACCAGGGCGAGAGGCGGAAGTGGAGTCGACGGGGGAGCGGCGGCCGTCGATCCCGTGCCACGAGGACGCAAAGTAAGTGATTCTAAGTCGATCTAAGATACGTCGACTTCAGCTATGCTATTCTCGTAGCTGAAGTTGCGTATCTTAGATCGATTCTCCCCCCTCACCCTACCCCCAGTGTAGACCAGGCTTGTAAGATGGTAGTGCTCTGCAGGAAAAGAAAAATACTTAGCATCGTATAATTCTTAACGTCTTTAAGTGCTTTAGATGGCCTCATGGTAGGTAGGTAAGTATTATCATCCCCATTTCACAGATAGGGAAACTGAGTCAGAGATCCAGGCTGGGATTTTCAGAGGAGGCCTAGGGAATTAGGCACTAAAACCCCCATTTCATTGGGAGCTGGGCACCTAACTCTCTTTGGTCACTTTGACAACCCCCCTAAGTGACTTGTCCATTGCTGCACAGTGAATGACTAGTGCACCTGAGACTAGAGCTCAGGTCTCCAAAAGGCCTGATGGAGAAGTCCAGGGTCGCCCAGCACTTTGCCGTCTGGTAATGCAGCAGGGTCCTTTCCAAGCCTGGCAATGATCTCTTGAGTACAGCATTGTCTACAAGTCTGTTGGGCATGCTCAGCCCAGGCTTAGCCTGCCGCTTTTCCAAATCCACGATGACACTATTTCATTCTGTTTCCCCCCTCCCACACTTAGCATTATGAGCAGCAGTGTCCGATGGTGGCCATAGGATGCTGGTGCGAGCTTGATAGAAGGGTCATTAGTTTGTCACCTAGGTGACGGTTTGTTACCCTGGCAGTTGTCTGGAGTGCTGTAAGCCACTTTACATACAGCTGACATGGGTTAAACACATTTTAGTGATGTGTGGGTAACTGTATACTTAGACTTGGGCATCAAAGTCTTTTCCTCTTGCCTGTCAGAAAGCAGCTTTGGATTGTTGGATATTAGAACTATAGGCGTCTTTGTGCCTCTTTGCACAGAAGGTGACATAAAGAGAGTTGCAATGACAGTGCACCTGTTCTCAAATGCCTTTAAAAACTGAATCCTCAAAAAACCTTGTGAACTAGGTTAGTACTGTTCCCATTTTACAGATAGGTAAACCGAGGCACTGAGCTGTGACTCATAATTGGTACAGAAGGTGTGGTTGCTGGCTGACTAGAACCCTATTAATAATAATAATAATAATTAATAAATCTGTAGTGCTTAAAGGTCTCCATAAGGAATCAGGGTTTCAGTGAGAAGACAGTCCAATCATAACTCTGTGCTAGGCTTTAACCACGAAACCATAGTTCTTCCTTCACTATAAAATGCCAAACATGGGTGAGTTAGTTTGTTTTTAAGTTTAATTTATGATGCCCTTTGGTAACTAACCGTGAGAACTTTCTGTGTTGCTGACACGTGCAGTATGCAGCAATCCATTGCTACAGAAGGGAGAACCTAAAAATCCACTGCAGCTTTTTGACAGCATTGATATTCTTCAGAGTTGGATTGCAGCTGGAACACATTTTTAAGCCATGCTGCCAGTTGCATGTAGCGAGATACTTGCATGTTTACAGGCCCAGCTGTCATACTCCCCCTTTTTTTTTTAAATAAATGCCTCCTTTTAATATTATGAGGAGTGAGGTTCATTTTAAACTCCACCCTCCCTATTTAAAAAGGAGGGGTAGAACTTCCTTATGTCTGCTATCCAGGCAACATGATGGATGCCAACATTTGGAAAGGCCTTCATCTCTGGCACCACACCCTTCCTGCCGTGGCTTATGCATTTGAGGTCAGCACATCCACCCACTGAAGTACTAATGGGCAACTCGAAGGGTGGTGCTAGACTTCCCTGGTTACCATCCTTGAGCTCTCCTCTAATACTTCTGACATTATCCTTTCCTAACCAAGGTTCCCTGAGCACAGGGAATATAATATAATCCTTACAAGCCTTTAAAAGAAATGTAGGCCGTCAAAATAAAGATTAATTATGCACGCGAGTATCTCTTTTAGTTTTAACTACTTTCCCTCCTGCATGTTTAGAAATAACTAACAAATGTTCCAAACATACCAAACCTCTCTGAAGACAATGGTTCCATTGTGGCTGTGGAAATGATCTGTAATATGTAAATATTGTTGCTTCCCTGCCTCCTAGCTCTTTGTCCTCAGACGCTAGAGTCTACCAGCCCAGCTCGTCATGTTTCACCAGTACTCAGCAGAGAGTTGCGGAGGGATACAGATGCTGAAGGTGCTGATTAGCCAAGACTGCCTTCTGGCTTGTATGAGTTTGTTGAAATGATATTTTTTATTAATAGGACCCAAATGTTTTTCTTTTATGTAATGCAGTAGAAAATAAGTAGTAATGCTTTGCACACAAATGTATGCACTTTTGTTTTGGTTTTTACAATTTAATGTTGTTTACCATATCCTAGCATGTGAGGCATCTAAACATGAATCCTTCTCTAATCCAGAGATCTGAACGTGCTTTACAAACATAATTTGAGCCTCAAATTTCCCACCTCGGAGGGGGAAATACAGACTCATTATCCTTGTTTTACAGGCAGGGGGAGATATAGGCATGATGCACCGAAAAGTTGACTCTAACATGCTTGCAAAAAGCCGCACATTCCCCTTCTATTGGCTTGTCCACATGGAGGATAGCAGCTTATTCTATTGCTTGATAACCAGGTTATTCCTTTATATCAGTGGTCGTCAACATTTTTACACACAAGATCACTTCTTGAATTTAAGTGCAACCCAGGATCTGCCCCACCCCTACTCCTTGGCCCCATCCCACTCACTCCATTTCCCCCTCCTTCTGTCGTTTGCTCTCCCCACCCTCACTCACTTTCACAGGGCTGGGGAATGGGGTGTGGGCTCTGGGCTGGAACCGAGGGGTACAGAATGTGGGAGGAGGCTCTGGGCTGAGCCTGGGGTTGGAGTGCAGGGGGCGGTGATAGGTTCAAGCTCTAGGAGAGAGTTTGGATGCAGGAGGGGGCTTTGGAATGGGGCAGAGTGTTGGGGTGCTGGCTCCGGGAGGGGGCTCAGGACTGGGGCAAGGGGTTGGGGTGCAGGATGGGGTATGGAGTGCTGGCCCCCAGCAGCGGCCATTTTCAGGTTTCTTTCAGGGTGTACTATCCCCCCTCCCCAAATCACATTGACGCAAATAAGGAGTATTTATAGTTACAGTTACATGCACGTAATGTAATTGCTTCCAAATTTAATTGCATCTCTAAAACGTGTAGATAAGCTGTACATCTCAGCAAGAATAAGACCAAACCTGGTGGCTGTGTCCAGGGATGGGCTTGGCACGGTAGAGTCCTCCTCAAAGAGAAAGGAGAGGATGGTTTTGTGGTGAAGGCTCTAGACTGGGACAACACGTCCCTACAGCCCCTGGAGGAGGGGGGGGGATGTGGCTCCAAACACTGCTTTTTTTCTCATGTCCGACTGACTCGTTTAACCTTTGAACGCGTCCCAGCTCAGTGGCTCTTGGATACGGCCACTGCATGGAAAAAGTTCTAAATATAGTGCTCATTTGTTGTTGAATAATAACTACAGAGGGTGGATGCTAGAGTTTCCAACCCCTTGCAGGCAGTATGCTATGCAGGAGGCAGATACTGTAAATAAAAATGTTAGGTATGATGTGCAACCCTGCACTCCTGTTGCGCACCAAAACCGGTTACTGAGTGAAACGTTGGAGGAATAGTTAAGCTAACCAATCCCATTAATGTCTGTGTGTCAGAAAAAGCCTTCTAAAAGAAAGAGTCGGGCTCAGTTTTTGTGGCCTAAAAGAAGTCTTTCTTCCTACCTTCCTTTTTGCCTACTTGTTTATTGGCCTTTAGCTCAAAATTGTCTTCCTTATTCACTGTTAATTTGTGTTGCAGTAGAGCCGAGAGGCCTCAGCCAAGCCCGTTGTGCTCGGCACTGTCGTGTGCACTTACATATAATAAGAGACGGCCCTTGTTCTGAGAGATTTACAAGCTAAATAGACAAGGGGTGGGAGACAGGAAGTATCTCCAATTTACAAATGGGAAACTGAGGTATAGGGTAGTTTAACTGACTTGCCCAAGGTCACACAAGCGGTCTGTGACAGAGCCAGGGACTTTGATCTTCTGAGTCCCAGTCAAGGGACTTAACCAGATCATCCTTCCTCTGAGAGTTTATAAAACTCTTGTTTCTGCCTACCTTTACATCTCCTCTCTTCCACCTCCTCCTCTGACACTTCCCTCCCAGAGCCTTCTCTTCTGAAGAGCCTGTTTGTGCTTCCAATATCAGATGCTGCTATCTTTTTTCTCTTCCTTATTCCTTTTCTCCCTGTGCTGTTGCTCATTTAATTTAGCAATTATGTATTATTTCACATTGTAAACCGTTTAGAGAGATCATTCGTCTGAAAGACAGTATACAAAACGAATGCACATTTTAATTCTGGGGACTGGGGTTTGCTAAATTTCCCCTCCGTGCGAAGCTGTGCCTTAACATGCATGATTAGGAAAAAGCTTTTCCTTTCCTTTTATTTTAGACAGGGTTTTTTTTAAACGCCTATCTTGATTTTTATGGTGAGTGTTTTTATATGTGTAATGTGAAGTTTTCATCTTTCACTGACTGAGGCATCAAGCAGATAAAATGCTGTAGCACCGGACTTGCATTCGCTGGCACAATTCCAACTGTATGGTTCTAACTCCTGGTCACTGGATCTTCACTTCTCATGGCTGACAGCTGATCTTTAAAAAAAAACAACAAAAAAAAAACAAAAACAAACCACAAAACAAAAAAAGCACACCAGACCTTCATCTCTTGGGAATGTGGAATGCAAATGCCAAAAGGGTTAACCTTGACAGGAAGGGAAGAAGATGAAAACCTTTGGTTATTTGCATATTTAGCACAAGATCGTAGCCAGGGCTTGGCAGCACAGATTTGAAACAGAACACCAGTTCATATACACCAGAGCAGCACCCATTATTTATTAACCAATAATTAATGTTCAGTTGATGTTGTCCTTTATACAGGGCGAGGCTAGTGGTTAAAGTAGAGGACTGGGAGTTGGGAGTAGTGGGTTTTTTTCCCTGTGAAATTTTAGGTAGATCACTTAGCTTCTCTCTACCTTCTCCGCTCTGAAAAATGGAGATCTAATATCTACTTTCCATGCATGTAGGAAAGCTTAATTCATGGTGGTTATACATCCCTTTTGAGATCCACTGATGAAAGGGTTAAAAGGGCACCATGTTGTTAGGATCAGCTTTGTCTAAATGTAACCGTCAGGAGTATAGTTTTCTAGTGTTTAGCTGCCTTAAGTGAACATTTTAATTTTTTTTTTTTTTAACATATGGGGTACATAGGGCTCAATTCTGCCAATGCTCATGCCTGCACTTCAGGGAAAGTGACCTTTCTCGCAGAGTTTGCTGAATGCTTTGTTCAGGTCTTGCACAGCCCCACTTGAGAGTGAATTTTTCTCTCCTGGGCCTTCAGCTAACACCATGAACAGTCACCCAGTTGTAGTTGCTACTTATCTCATTTCCCATGAACCCCAATCCTGCTCTTGTTGAAGTGGCAACACTCCCATTGTCTTCAGTGGTGCAGGCCTAGGCTTGTGGTGGGAGAGGGCAGCAATGTCTACCAGTTGATGCAAATCTCGGAGCCATTTTCCTTATTGCATTTTGTGTGCGTGTGTGTTAAAAGGGCACTGGAAACGTAAAGCAAAGAATGGGGGAGGGATAGCTCAGTGGTTTGAACATTGGCCTACTAAACCCAGGATTGTGAGTTCAATCCTTGACAGGGCCCCTTAGGGTTCTGGGGCAAAATCAATACTTGGCCCTGCTAGTAAAGGCAGGGGGCTGGACTTAATGACCTTTCAAGGTCCCTTCCAGTTCTAGGAGATTGGTATATCTCCAATTATTTAGTTAATTTAAACATTGGGCCCCAGGTCTTGTGCTCTCCAAGTTTATTTCTTCAAATACAACTTTTGTTTGTTTGCTTGCTTGTGTTGTGGTTCCATGAGACAAGGACTTCATTAATCTAATTATCTAGCAATGAAATGTGCTTCAGTTATGGGAAGGAGCGCTGTTGAGACTGGCTCTCCTTAGACTTAATTTTGTGGGGTGCTTGTCAAAGTTAGGTTGTCAGTTGGATGTTTTAAAGAAGAAAACAGAAGAGGTGCTTTCAGGAATGGCCTGGTGCCTTGCGGAACATCCATTAACGCCTCTTGAGATGCTCCCATTAAAAGCAGGTCTTTTGAAGCGGCCTGGCTAAAGTAAATAGAGGAAAGAATTAAAGCAGGCTGAGGCTGGTATGAGATACCAAACCATGAATCTAACAGCAATTAATGGAAAAGAATGAACATTTTACAGTGCCCTGCAGTTCTTGGTACTTAACTGAAATAAGCATAATATCTATGTACATACTAGACTAATTGCTAGTTTTTATTACTTTGCATGGTTTGTTACTCATATTCAATTCCATTTTCAGGTTTCTTTCAGGGTACTATTCCCCCCCCCCCCAATCACATTGACGCAAATAAGGAGTGTTTATAGTTAGTTACATGCAATTGAATTTTGAAGCAATTACATTACATGCATCTCTAAAACGTGTGGCTAAGCTTTACATCTCAGCAAGAATAAGGCCAAACCTGGTGACTGTGTCTAGGGATGGGCTTGGCACGGTAGAGTCCTCCTCAAAGAGAAAGGAGAGGATGGTTTTGTGGTGACTGGGACATGAGTTTGGGTTAACTGCTTGGCTCTGCCACAGCCTTCCTGCATGACTTTGGGGAGACTACTTTGGTTCCGGATTCAGCAAGATAGTTAAGTAACTTGCCTAACTTCAAGCACACGAGTAGGCCAGTTGGCTTTTTTGGAGCTAGTCACGTGCCTAAAGTTCTGTGCCCTAAATCTCATTGAGAGCAGAAATTTGTACCGCTCTAACTGTACTGGTATTCTTAAAGCGGTATGACACCCTAGTGTGGCTTCAATTATATTGGTGTAAAGATAGTTTATACTGGCCTAACTATTCCCGTACAGGAAGGTGAATAAGTTTTATACCACTAAAAGGCACAGTTATACGGATATAACTGCATTTACATGAGGACTTGTACTGGTATAACTCGATCAGTAAGAAATGACACCCCTAACCAACATAGTTATACCAGTATAATTTTCAAGTGTAAACTAGGCCTGATGTGTAAAATTGGATTCATTATACTCCTCCTCCCCTCCCCATTTTGTCTTGTCTTTTTAGATTGGAAGCTGTTTGGGCTGGGATTGCTTCAGCCCCCTAGCTCAGTGGGGCACCAATCTTGGTTAGGGACCTCTAGATACAACTGTATTACAAATAGAGGGGAAAAAAGCATGGCTCTTTGTGCTAGCCAGGTCATGGTTACTTGGTCACTCTGCTCCTGGAGTTCTGTAACGTATAGTATCAATGAAGAGCTGTGGGTGGCCAGTCTGAGACCTGGTAACTTGCTTCATGTGTGGCATGTTTTTATCTAAAGAAGATGTATATGTAACTTCAGTAAATGCAATAATAAAATAGTAAAGAATAATTACAAGAAAACAGTGTTATGCAGTGTATTTGTGACCGGGAAGCAACAATCAGCACAAGCTGCAATACTTTTCACTCAGGGTGATACAGTAGCAGTTTGAAACTTCAGATTTATTACATTTGGTGTTTCTTTAAAGACCATGTGGAATCTGGAATTATAAGAATGCTTTCTTCTGAGCTACATGAAAAAATCCCCAAAAGGACATAAATCAAAAAATATATTAAAAGCCAACAAAACAGGCCAAAAGTTTTTATAAGATTGACTGACTATATAATGTTTGGCAGAAAAGACTAATCTGCCATGTTTTTGGCTGGGTTTATAGACGAAGAATAATACAGTATGGTTAGTCTCTTTGAAGTGAAGTGTATGTAATCTATCTATCTATCACTTTCTAATATTTAGCTACAAATTTCTTTCAGTAATGTACGTAATGGTTAATAACAGTCTTGTTGTACCTTAGTCGTATATATTTAGCCGTTTTTTAGATGCATTATACCATTGACATTTAAAAAGGTACAGCAGGCACTCATCCTAAGAGAGTTAAGTGTCCAACTCTCATCTCCCATAAGCTTGGTTAAAAATAGCAGCCTAGGTAGATAAGAACGGGTCTGCTTTGTATTTGACCTGATAGAATGTTCGGTCACTTGTGTTATGAATTTTTGTGTCTCTCTCTCCCTCCTCTTTTTTTTTTTTTTAAATTCAGCTTTTTTTTTTTTAAGTGATGTGGTTGTGTTCTGTGTAATTGAGTTACACCACAAAGCACATCATGTGGGATAATCAGTTAAAGCCACTGCTTCCTGCTTCACTACTTTGACCTTCTGTTTCCATGTTTTCTAGAATGTTTCTGAGATCTTCAACAAAGATGAATCATTCACTCTGATTGGTGGTGGTTTTGTGTGTGTGTTTGTGTTTCTTTTTAACTTACGAGGAAAATATATTTTGTTTTTTTTAAAACACTTCTCGCTGTAAAAATGCATTCTTTCTGCAACTTGTCCTACTCAACATGTGTGCAAAGTTTTGTTTGTAATTTTTGTTCATGTTGAAGTGCCAACAACATGCTCTGAACATTACACAGCACTGCAGGTCCTGCTCCACCAACCTAATACTCAGATCTTGTGAGGAGTTTTGTATAGGTGTACTCCTGAACCCACACAGAGTATTTCAGTGGCACTCTGGGTACAGGGGTCTGTCCACACAAATCAAATTGCAGAATTGGGGCGTAAGCCATTCTCCAGAGAGACTTGGTTGGGATTTTTCAATGAAAAGTTCTTTGTCTAAAAAATTTGATTAATCAAATCTGAAACATCTTGTGGGAAAGGGTCAGTTTTGACAAATGTATTGATTTATTAACAAAAATGATTTTGTTTTTAAATTGTCAAAACATTTCATTTTGACATTTTCACATTGCAAACTTCTGGTTTTTAGTTTAAAATTACTTTTTCAAAATTTAAGCGAATTATGGTACAAACTTTTTTTAAAATATGGTGAACATAAAAAATACTTCAAAAAATCAAAATGAAATATTTTGATTCAACATGAACCAAACATTTTTTGGACTTTTGGGTTCATGAACAGTTTTGAAATTTCAACTCTTTTTCTCCCAATTCAGGACAGGGAAAATTTCAAAAATCTAAAATTTTTCATGTGTGACAGGAAAACTGTTTCCCACCTGTCTGTCTGTCTGTGGGTGGGCGCCGTGGGTGCGTGGGCGCACTTGCACACATGTTGTTAGGTTCAGAGATTTTAACAGTAAAAAGTTTAAAAAGAGATAACAGATCCTCTTTACACTGTCCGGGTGTTGCTATCAGTTACAAAATTGCTATAGTATTGACAAGAGATGTGTAAACAGCTATCGGTTTAGATGCTAAAGTAAATATTTAGCATGATCACATGGGCTATGATTATTTTGGGCTGTAATTATGTCATGATGGCTGGGCACAGCCCTGGAGAAGGCTGAAGTCTGTTATTTATCCCCATAATATACGTAAAGTATGGGCAACGGAATTCAAATGTCAAATTGTTTGCCCACACTGCTGGGATAGCAGAAGTCAACAGGTATGTGGTTCCACAGGGACCATAATACACAGGCCCCAAACTAGACCTGTCATAAAACTGCAGTGATGTGGTAGGGACTGTATTCCCATTCTGTTAAAGGGAAGCAGAAGATGTAATTTCTTCCCAGGAAAGTCAAGACGGAGATGAGAAGATAATATGGCAGAGAGTTTGATCAGCCCTGCTTCCCATGTTTTACCTTTTCTAAGGGCACAAGATTCTGCTTCCCAGAATGGACAATCCAGCAACTTTTATCCAAGTTGTACAAGAGAACTTATTATAAATCTGACTTCTTCTCCCCCCCAGCTCCGCTATAACTATTTCCCTCGGTACAATGTTCATAATGTTCCTGAGTTGTGTTGTTCACAGTAGGGCGCAACGACTAAGAGTTGCATGTAAACAGCTTTGTTGGCTACTTTTGCTTCCCTTGGTTATATTGTACACCTTAAATGTGCTATTTTTTATATATAATAGTAAAATTGCTGCTTATGGGAACTGCCACAGATAATACAAAAAGCTCTTTGAAAAGAGCTTTATCAGAGTACAAAGTACTTGGAATTGAAAACCCCTAGAGGGTTGCTCTACCCCCCACCCCCCTTCATTCAAACTTGCAGTAGCACAGGATCGAGATACATCGTGCCCTATTTTCAGCTGATTTGCATGTTAGAGAAAACGGAGTAATTGGTGTTTAACCAGAACAAAAGAGGATCTGTTTGGTAAAAGAAGAAGAATTTTGAAGTAGACCCTAATACATATACTGCCTTTGTCTCTTCTCTCATTAAGAATTGAATAGGATGCTCTAGTAATTAGAATGTGGAAGGCATTGCTTTGGTTTTGATGCTTTTTGAGCTAATTGGTTTGAAAATTATATTTGATGTGGCTCTAAGGGATGTTGGCACAACACCTCATTGGGACACGGACATCGTGTACTCCCACTTAACAGGAAAATATGCACTTGGAGGCAGGTTTTGAAGCCATATTTATCTTCCCAATTGAATACATAGACCATGTCAGTGCTTGAAATTGTTACTTCTCTAGCTGCCTTGGGCAATGACCTTGGATGAAGATTAACTCCTTCTCTTCCCTGCATTACCCTCCATCAGATATTTCGGATCCAGAATCTAGTCCCAACCAGGTTATAGCAGTTTTAAGATGTCAGGTTTATGCTACTCTGGTGTCTGTTGAGTTGATGTTTCCCATTCAGTGGAAGCAGTCGGGCTGGACTCTCACAACAACAAAGACATGCTTGCCTACCTTTCTTTTTTCTTGACAGGAAGGGGTTAAAACAGGTTCATGCGTGAGCAGAATAGAGCAAAAGATAGTGCTCAAGAAGACCCATTAACTCATCTGAATTAGATTTTATGCTCTGCTCTGGGAGGCCTACAGGCCTCCCCTTTCTCACTCCTCCGCTTCTTTTCAGCTGTATTTTAGATGAGATTTTTCAAAAGTGCTCAGTGTGGGCCTAATGGTCCCCATTGAAGTCAAGCTTAACGTTTTTACTGGGGGCAGCATTAGGTTGATGCTGTTGGCTTTTGAAAATCCCACACTTGAAGATGGTCTGAAGCTGGGGGCTGGATCCAAACTCTCTGAAACTTCGGGGCAAGTTCAGGTCTGGATTCAGTTTATTTGGACCTTTCTATTAAGCTTGAGGAAGTTCTTCACTTGGGTCAGATCCATCCCTTATCCTTTGATTTGTATTCAGAGTGGTATTCTCTGGGTGGGTGGGATTTAATTTCAAGTGAAAACTTATTTTTTTTTAAATATAGAAGTTCAGCAAGGGATACAGTATTTAACGCTAAAGATTCAGGTCTAGGGCTGTAGCTGTAGAGATGGAAATTGAGTCATATACTGATTGGCAATGCCATAATCCTATGGAACACATTAAAGCCCCAGTTTTGAAATTGGATCACTGCAGAGCCCCAATGGCTTTACACAGACTGAGAGGTTCACCTATATGGGACTTATTCAGAATCAGGGCTTTAATTATAGAGAGCAGGGGTGGCCAACCTGTGGCTCTGGAGCCACATGCGGCTCTTCAGAAGTTAATATGTGGCTCCTTGTACAGGCACCGACTCCGGGGCTGGAGCTACAGGTGCCAACTTTCCAATGTGCCGGCGGGTGCTCACTGCTCAACCCCTGGCTCTGCCACAGGCCCTGCCCCCATTCCACCCCTTCCTGCCCCCTCCCTTGAGCCTGCCGTGCCCTTGCTTCCCCCCTCCCCATCCCCGAGCCTCTTGCAGGCCACGAAACAGCTGATCAGGAGATGTGGGGAGGGAGGGGGAGGCACTGATTGGCGGGGCTGCCGGTGGGCGGGAGGCTCTGGGAGCAGGGTGTGGGGGAGCTGCTGATATATTACTGTGGCTCTTTGGCAATGTACATTGGTAAATTCTGGCTCCTTCTCAGGCTCAGGTTGGCCACCCCAATAGAGAGTATAGTACTGTAAACACTGATGGAGAAATAGCTAGTCTTTCATTCTGGGCATTTCCCAGGAGAATCATATTAGGTGACTTAGAAGGACCTTAGAAATGCCTAAAACTACGAAGTAGGAAGCCTTTTGCAGTATGTTCAAAGTAACTGTTGAAATCTTAGACTACACAATTTTGGTTGCTCATAACGTGATTTATATGCAGAAATGGATTATTCAACTCAAGTGTTTAAGCATTAAATTTTACAGGATTACTTCAATGTTTTAATAAAGTAATACAATGCGAGGCAGTTATTTTATGAGGATGAAGTGAACTTTTAAGATTTCCCCTAAGGTTTCAGTGATAAAAAGAACACTTTCATTTTTAATGACTTTAGGTTCCAGGGAGTATGTATTTAGCAATATATTTGTTATCTAAAGGGCTTCTGTCTCCCAACCAGCGAAGTCTGAATTTGTTTTTTTTTAGAACATTTACTTCACTCTCCTGATGGATGGGCAACATTCATTACTGTTGCTGTGACCTGGTTATTTTCAAACATAGGAAGGGGCCGTATGGTCAGGGGACAATGGAGATTATCTCTCCCCCGCCTCCCCCGCCACTGTCCTCAGAATGGCCCCGTCCAGGCTAGAAGTTCTGGTCATGTTTAAGATCTTGTATTCCCTCCAGCATGACTTTTTAATGGGCCTTCCGTACCTTGAATGTTTGTAGGTCATGCCACATACCTTCAGGTCCAACCGTAGGATTCACCACAATTGGGACTGAATTGTCAGTTCAGTAATGTTACTGCCCGTGTCTTAAGGGTGGGTTAGTATCATCTTACGAGCCATGAGTCTGACTAGTCTTCCACGGGATTCCGACAGGGCCCCTTCCTCTCCACTAGCAGCTTCTCTGTTTATATAATTAATCACTGCCCTGGGGTTACTCTAGCTGGAAGCCACCTACTCGTTTACATTTGCCAGTACAGACACTTGAACTCCAGTTGCAAGCTGCTTCCCTGGTACCAGCTTCCATCGGCAAATAGTTTCCACATCCATCTGTGCATATCTGGACATGAGGCGTCTGTATCTAGAATGGCTGCTGACAACTGGGCAGCAACAGATTTCAAGGATCTGACATTTGGGCCACGGCCTCAGTGCAAAGAGAAAAATCTTCCCACAGATTCCTTTCCCTTTCCAGCTCCACGAGTCCCCCATTGCTTGCTTATCAAACCAGGTTAGGAGATCAGATAGAACTGTGAAAGCCTCATTAATTTCAGCCTCTACTTTTTCCAACAGCCTGGTAGTTGAGTGGCATTCTATATATATGGCAGTAGTGGCCTGTTGAGAATTGTAGAGTAGCCCACAGCTACCCTCACCTTTGATGTATGTAGGGAGAACTAGTCCGGACTATATTAGTTCCCTAGGCCTAAAATTGATTGGCATCTCTTCTTGGATTGGTCACTTTAGAAGAGGTTATTTGTGGTCATGGTGCCACTTTACATGCAAGATTTTAAATGACCACCTATGCCTAAGTCTCTCCTTGCGTGCAAGAGTGTGTTCTGGAACTTTTTGAAGTTATCGGTCCCAGGCATACAGTGGTTCATGTTGCCCTGAACAGCCCTGAGTACCGAGTTCTCTGTAGCTTCCCTGGTTTACAGCTCTGCTCATAATGGTTATATTCTGCTTAATTTTATGCAACCTGGGTTCATCCTTCAGGCTCCTGGCAAGTTGGCAATGCAGCCCTTGACTGGACACAGTTCAGGTATCTTGGGAAATCCAAATGCCAGTTGGGTCTTGCTTCATGGACACATCTGCTGTGCATCCATAAGCATCTGAGGTAAGATTGCACTGAATCTTAAACCCTCTAAATCCCTCACTTTAACATCCTGCCTAGGTGTCATTTGAATTTGTTGGCTGATTAATGCTTAGGAAATTATAAATTAACCATATGGAACTACTTTACTTTAAGCAATTTACATGTTCTGATGGTAGTTATTTAGGTTATAATCCCCTCAAAACCTGTTGTTAATGACCAGCTTGTTTTCACCTCAGGCCATTAATGCTCTAAAACTGGTTGTTAACTGCATTGAAGACAGTTTTTATTTTTTCCCCAACCAGGAATATTGCTGTGAACCATATTTAATGGTTTAATAATTTTTATTTTTGCCTTACTTTCTGGATATGCTGGTTGGTTTTTTTTTTTTGGGGGGGTGGTGGTGGTGGTAAATGGCTGTGTTTGGAAAAAAATCTGTTTATTTTCTGTCTAAATAATGACTGATCTTCCAGCCAGCTGGAGTGAGGGATGTGCTCCGTTGAAGTGTACAGTGCAATGAAGCAGTATTGAGCGTGTAATGGCTTTGTGTTGGGAGGGGGTGTCTTGAGTGGGAAGCCTGCTTGCCTTTCATGCAGGTCTCAGATATTGTGGATCATAAAATCACGGGAAAAATTAAAAGTCTAAATGATAGACTGAGGTTATTCTCCCCCCTAGTCCCATGTTTAATTTTTGTGCTAATTTATTACTCCTTTATATCCCTACTTTTGTCACCTGAATGCAAATACTATACCAGCAGCCTGTTTTATGGATAACACTTAAAAATAATGGTACAGTAATTAATGGCGAATTGCAGTGGAGATCCTATTGAAGTGCCTGTGATAGCCACATTAATTTCAAATGAATTAATTGTGGTTAATGCCATTATATTTAAATACCATCGGCCGCAATAACGGTGATTAGGGTATCACTGTAAAGTGTTAAGTTACTTAGGAACAGCAACAAATGTTTTAAAATTGCAATTTACGGTGTTATCCTTAAGTGTGTTTGACCTTAACAGCCATCACTGCAAGTCTCACTTTGAATAGCTGAGTTAGAAATATCTAACTGAGAAAAAGGGGGGGCCGTTAACCAATTTATTTTTCCACTGGGTTTCGGTGGGGGAACAGACATGAGCAGATTCTTTGTCCCAGTGCTCTAGTTTATGAGCAATAGCAGGGCAAGGGGGAGGGGGTTTTACCCAATGCAGTTGATGTCTGCTGCTTCACTAACACTCAGCTGTTAAATCTCATCTGTTACCAGAGGGTGGTCCTAACACAGGAACAGGGGGAGAAGATGGTGGGTACAGACAACATGTAGCTATGTAAGAAGGATCTCTTGAATAGTTGTTTCCAGTGCTTCAGAGCTAATTGGTGCTACAGTGAGTAAATATATTATTTGGTGGTTAATTTCTAAGAAAGGGAGAATGTCCCAATGTAGCGCCCTTTGTTTCAGGACACACGGAGTCCTCTTCAGTGATGACTTAAGAATCTACGAAGGGATAGTTCATCTGTCCCAGAGAGTCGGTCTTCACTGCAGGGCCTAATTCAGGTGATTGGTCCCTGGGTCTGGCAACCAGGGTTAGCTCAGCTCAAGTGTGAACAGCCAAAGCTCTATCCAATTTACTGTGTCCTCCCTGGTGTTGTGCTGCCCTTGTGTGTTGCGAGGATATCTGGCGGCTGCGCTGCTCTGTGATTCTTTCCTAGTGTATTGTGGGAGAAATTGTCTGTCCTGGACACGGGGTGGGAACTGTGGGAAGGGCATTGGAGGAGGATGGTCACTGCTCGAGCAGTCTGTAGTATAATGTGGGCAGGTTATCAGCCCTAGTGAAAATGGAACCTGGGCTCTAACCCACACCTTTAGCTGCTCCAGCTAGCCTGGGTTGAAAGCACCACATAATTTGAGTGAGAGGGTTTTGTCTGTGGACCAGAGGGGAGGTAGGGGCAACACCTGAGGAATAGCCCGGGCCAATTCTGCAGTGAAGACCTACAATGAATGCATGGCTGGCACGCCTGGGAAGAACATGTCCCTGCATGCCTCTTAATTAGCCTGTTTATTTTTTCCCTGTAACATAACTGCAGGCCTCATGTATTTTCACTTCTGGTCTTCTTCCTCCCAAATGCATATTTTAACCCAGTTGCTCTTTTGCCTAAGGACTAATGGCAACATTTATCCCTGCCTTCCCTCCGTAGGAACGGGCTCTCTTGCTTCAATTAGATCCTCATCCCTCTCACCAGCAACAGAAATTCTGGCTGGGATGCATTTCCAAACAGCAGGTCTTGTGCCAACTTATGTGATTACATAACACCTATCTAAAGCGGGGATCTCAGGCACCTAATTGTTACTAGTGATCGGGGCGGCTCCAGGCACCAGCGCAGCAAGTGCGTGCCTGGGGCGGCAAGCCGCGGGGGGGTTGGGTGGGTGGCGGGCGAGCTGGTTGCCGTGAGGGCAGCAGTCAGGCTGCCTTCGGCGGCATATCTGCGGGAGGTCCGCCGAAACCGTGGGACCGGCGGACTTCCCGCAGGCATGCTGCCGAATCCACGTTACCAGTAGACCTCCTGCAGGCATGCTGCCAAAAGCCGTCTGACAGCCATGCTTGGGGCAGCAAATTACATAGAGCCGCCCCTGCTAGTGATAGTCATGGTGCAATGAGCAGTGCTTTGTCTCTCTTGCCTGGTTCTCATTTTGCTTCCTGTGCTATGCTGGTGAGGTAGGGGAATAGGGTTCCAGAGAGCACTGCAAACAGGTGAAAGGAGGAGTTGCCACAAGTGTGTGTAGGGAGGTACTCAAAAGCAGTTGAGGTGGCTGATGATGGTTGTGAGTATGTGGAGAGATGGTCTAAATTTTCATGTGATTAGTGATTTTAAGTTTCTTAAATGTTGGGGTGACCAACTTGTGCTGAGCACCCCTCCCCTGAATATTGGGGGCCCCTTTAAGGTTTTTTTTTTTTTTAAATGTAGGCCAATGTGGGTGGAGCCTTACATATCTGTCCTAGCATCAGGTGCTGCAAAAGTGTAGGATGCTGACATCTTTTATAGCATTATTGACTGGAGACCTGGATTCCGGAGCAGTTTCACAGTTTAGGGGTTCCAAAGGGAGCTGGAAGTGGGGAGAATAAACCACAGTGGTATATCTCAGAGATGCAGGTCTGGCTCCTTCCTCACTACTGCCCCACCATAAGAAACTCCCAGATCTTCACACCTGGCTAAATACAAACCATAACTCCCCCCCCTCCCCAGTTTATTTAGCATCCGTTGTGTTTCTGTTCTGTCTATATGTACAGTTGTTTCAAAATGTGCTACACCTGCACTCTGCCTCACAGTACTCGATGGCACGGAATATAGTTTATCAGATTAAGACAGCTGCATTTTTGCTCATCTGCAGCGTGAGTCTCCTCCACTATTTAGTAGATGTAGTTTCCGTCTGACACAAAAGAAGAGACTAATTCAAACTTTGTGGGACTGATAAGATTTCAAGCTAGACCCTTCCTTAAATGAGTGAAGAAAAAACCTTGGTATGTTATCTAGTTCAGTAATCAGTTTCCAGGTTCTTTAATTAGATCTGCACTTTAGCTGCATGTCTCAATACACAGATGACTTATAAAAAGAAAAAAAAAAAGAAGCATATATTAATTTCCAGTGACTGATGTTCTATGCTCAAATCACTTTTCCATTCTTTGTATTAGAATTACAGTATTGGAATTATTCCTTTAACACGGAGTTCTACTTTAGTTAACAAAGGGAGTGTACAGAATGGCTTTACAGGTATATTTTTAGAAGATTTTACAAGGTAGGGGTGTGTGTGTGTGTGTAAAATATTAGTTTAGAGATGATTAGCAGTCAGGTGAAGCTTTGAATCCCCTCTTTTTTCATTGCCTGTATGATTACTCATCTGCTAATTCAGTTGGGTATAGGCCAAAATCAAAGGTACCATTACATTTTTCACACCAAGTGGTTTCTGATTTGCCATTTCCTTGTCCTAGCTGTCATTTCATCAGCGCGAAGCAAGAAACTTTTTATTTGGCAGTCCTCCAGATGCAGGTTTTAAAAATGCAGTGGAGTGTTTAGTCATCTTCTGTTTAGGTTCTTATTCTACGCCTACTTGGTGGCTTCAGTCCATTTTCTGGTGGACAGGTCTGTGGTTTAAAAAAAATCTGCTACTGCAACTGGAACTAGCTAACATTCTTGCTGTCAGTCTCAACAGAGCGGCGAGTGGGACAGTGGATCCTGATTCAAGGCTGCCGTCTCGTCTCTAGATAGGGTCCTTCCAAAACAGAGCCCAGGCTGACGAATGACAAGGCAGAAGCTTTTCCCTTTGCCCTACCTGTTCTGTAGATGAAACAGTATTTCAGTCTTCAGGGCCATTCTGGCACCTTTTTCAATCACTCAGTCCCTTTTATTAAACTAAAGAAAATTTAAGTATCCATTTCCTCATACTCGTTTTGGAGTGTTGTGTTTTTTTTTAAACTACACAGATCAGAATTTATCTAAATGTTAAGTCATTGTGCTTCCCTTCTGCCCCAGAAATCTGTGTCCCAAGCAATTTTCATTTCAGCAGTAGTCAATTGTACTTCGTTCAATCCGGGAGGAGGGAGGCCGGTCACATAGGTAGTGTACGTTGTTTTGCAAACATGACTAGTAACTATCTGATGGTGACGTGAATGTTTTGTTTGCTGCAAGCAACCAAACCAGGATATTTTTGTTGTTATATCCTGTTGATTTAAGGTAAGAGCTAAATCACAGCTTGCTCAGCTTGATTTACTGGTAGGAGTTTGGCCTGCAGTTTAGTGGTAAAGATCTGAGACGAATCCAGAAGGGAGAATGTGAGCTGAAGGCTATTCATGTTAAAAAATGTTGTTGCAAAAAGTTAAGAAAATAAAGTTTGTTGTTCCCTTACTGGAATAGATGAAATAATAAAGGAAGGGAAGAAGTGTCTGCAGGGCAGCGTGGAGCAGCAGCATGATGTGGCAGTTGATGTTTTATCTTTCAGCAAACAGTGTTACATATCCAGAATTCTACTGAATGGCATCAGTTGCCAGCAATAACCTGCTGCAAATCGTTCATGATCAAAACTCAGATGTTGAGTTCAGATGAAGCCCAAAATCTAAAAGGTTATCGGATTGTACTAATTTTAGCCTTTTGAGTGTTGTAACAACATATAAAAGGATCAGGAGAAAATGGATTTGGAGGAGAAAGAAGATTATTTCCTTCCACCTATATTACCTAAAGGAACACCTTTTAAAGTTAATGGAATCAGTCGTCTTTGTGTGATCCCTGAACTTGTTGATTGAGGTGCATGGGCTTGCTATGTTCAGTGGGGCAAGTGAAAAATAAATTCTCCTCAGCCACTTGTCATATAGGAAGACTACACCACTGTCAGCAATACTTACCAAAGTTAGAGCTTTACTTGCATCAGGGGCGGCTCCAGGCCCCAGCACACCAAGCGCATGCTTGGGGCGGCATGCCGTGGGGGGCGCTCTGCCGGGCGGCAGGCGGCTCTGGTGGACCTCCCGCAGGCATGCCTGCGGAGGGTCCGCTGGTCCCACGGCTTCGGTGAAGCATCCGCAGGCACGCCTGCGGGAGGTCCACCGGAGCCGCGGGACCAGCGGACCCTCCGCAGGCTCGTCTGTGGGAGGTCCACCGGGACCGGCGACCGGCAGAGTGCCCCCCGCGGCGTGCCGCCATACTCGAGGCGGCGAAATGGCTAGAGCCGCCCCTGACCTGCGTGTACCCAAACTTTTTATTCAGTCTTTTTTTGTTCTTAAATCTTGAGCCATTTAATATTTTAATAGTCATGAAATGAAACTTTCTCTGGTGTTGGTTGCAATTTGAGTTTAAGACAGGAGTAGTAAATTACAAGATGTAAAGCGGGTGGTAGAACCCACTGTGTGTGTGTGTGTGTGTGTGTGTGTGTGTGTATTGATGGGCGAGCACTGCTAAGTCTGCAGCTAGTGTTGTCTGACTGCTAGTTGGCAGACAACAGGGCCCTCTTTTTATTTGAGTTGTTTGCACCAGTGTAGCCGTAGCAGTGCAGCTCTCCAGTGTATATATGCTGCACCAGTGTAAAATGAGATTTGCACCAATGCAACTTCTGGATAAGGCTTGCCCTTGCTTTGCAGTGATGCAGCATGTCTACTTCTGGAGTTTGCACTGATGTAACTACCTCAATGTAGTTAAACTGATGGGAATTTCTCTAGCCTAGACAAACCCTCAAGAATTAAACCGGTTAAGATTTTTCTCCCATCAGGTGGCCAAATTAGTTGTGACTATGCATCTTACCACGTTGTTGAAGCCTACGCTTAAAGTGGATCACTCCATGGTCCGTAGGCAGAGAAACTTGAGCTTTTCTCTTTGCAGAGCTGTCAGGAGCTCTTGGTAGCTGCTCTTCATGGCCAAATTACAGCATAGATCCTCACGTTGGGGTAATGCGGGCCTCTAAACAATCCTAAAGTGAACCCTGATTACTGCCTACAGCATCCTTTTCAAGTGCCTTCTGCGGCTTTTTCATGGCCCTGTTCTAACTTTGGTAACAGAGAATACTCTGTTCGTGTTTATGAAACTCTCTTAATTTGCACGGTTAAGAAACAGATGCAAAAATAAAACTGGACTGCAGAGAGATGTCAGATTAAATTTGGACTCTGCACTGATGGCTGCAGATGGCAACTGTGCTGAGCAGCATGAAAGGGTTATTATTAATGCTGCCATCCCCTAAAGCTCTCGCATAGTCTGAGCACAACCGTTAGTAAAACGCATAGATCAGATGATGATGATGATTACTAATATTATTTATTTATCTTAAAGTGAATGCAGTGCTGGGCTGACAGTTCTGAAGACTGAAGTCTGTCTATCTGCAAAGCCAGCAACAGCATAGGCCTTTCTCTTCCAGTGTTCTGCTCACAGCCCCCCCACCCCACCCCTTTGATCCTGACCTTAAGAGACGACTTCCATGTGAGAGTGGGGAGTTGAGCCTCTGTGGTTTGTTCACTCTTTGTCTTCACCTTCTCTATCCCCTGTCCTTTGTCTGTAGGTACCATTTCAGTGTCAATTGTGATGATGGTTCTGGTGAGGTGAACACCTTCTCCCTAAGAACTGGACTGAAGGTTTCCAGTGTACTTTGTTGTTGTTGGTATTACAATAGCAGCTAGAATCAGGGTCCTATGGCCCAAGGTATTGTACACACACCTATAAGAGATAGTCCCTGCCCCAAAGAGCTTACAGGCTAAATAGACCAGACAAAGGTGGTTTGGGAAGGGTAGGGGGGAAGATGCAGTGCACAAGCAGAGGGATGTTTGGCAAATCTCCCGTTAATTCCAATCAACAGTTAGCATGGTAACTGTTAATGCAGACTTGGTCTGGATTTGAACTAGGATCTTTGAGCGGAAGTGAAAGGCACACAATCCTATTAAGAGTACCCTGAGTCATATAGAGTATTTAATAGATATATAAAATCCCATTTTTCTTCCTTTCCTCCCTTACTTCGATGAAAACATTTGAAGCACCTATTTAAAAAAGCATTTAAAATGTTGAATTATGGCCATAAAATATATCCTTGCATGGTTTTTTAGCTTCGTTTAATTTTTAAAGACCTCCTTATTGCTACTGCATAAGGAGAAAAAAATTTAGATTATGGAGAGAAGCAAATGTGACATTCTGTTCCCTATTAAAAGTTAATTTAGGGCAGAACTGAAGGCCAAGATGTCTCTCTCCTTCCCCCTCCACCCGCCGTAATGTAATTGACCCTTAATACGTCTGCAAGTCTTAGCATTTGTACTATGGAGGCTAACTACATTGGGGCACTTGTGTCAGGACAGTTGAAGTTAAGTTGCCATATCCAATATAAACCTCCCTTATGGTCATGGGTTTGAAGCCTACCTGTTTTTAAAAAAAAAAATAAATGCAAACTGTTTGAAATGAGGCAAAACTGATATTATTAAATTTTTAAATCATGGAGGTCATTTAAAAGACTAAATTCATGCCTGCACAAAGAGCATGCACTAAATCTATCACCACCTAAGCCCTGTTTCCTGTAGGGCACAGCACTTGTGTTGGCTCTCTGCACATGGTTGAATTTCACCCTCTGATGCTACGGTGATGTGGCACCATATAAACATGTAGGTAGGAAAGAATTTAGATGATTGTGGGGCCTTGTGTACAAGGAAATGCACCACCCTGGTTACCACTAACGGCAGTCCATCTCGGCAGTCTCTTTGCAGAAGTCAAGGACTGTATGGGCCACCTTTTACTGGTGCTCTCTCCAGACCAGAGCTGAGTGTGTGGGGAAAGTCTTTCAGTATGGGCAAGGAGAAGCCAACTTCTAGGCAAGAGACTTGTTTTCCCAGGCTGTCAGTTCAGAAGCTTTCACTGTAACTTAAAATAGGGAAAAACTGATTTGATTTCAAACCATTGCAGTCAAAAGCCCCTATTGAAATCAAGGGGAGTCAGTATCTGGAAGGACTGGAGAGTTTGTCCTGTGGAATTTGGAAAATATTTTGTTCATAACCATGATCCAAATCCATCTGTCATTTTAATGCAATCCATAATATAGCAGCTACAAACTTTTAGAAGTAGCAACTGGAGGGATATTACTGAAGACTAATTGTGCAAGTGTAATTTTGCATAAAATGCACCATAAATCTTATTCACACTGTATACTGGTTTGAAGTTACTCTAGCTTTTAGAGAATGAAATATCTAGGAAACTGCCTAAATTTATATTTACCTTAGAGCGCAGCTGGTCAGCCTCCCTGGTTGTTAATAAATGTTTTATAACCTCCTTTGAAAGATTATTAAAATACATTAAATAACTAAATGACCTGTTCTCTTTGGTGTAAGCACAGCTCTGGAAACAGGCTAGGTTAATTTGTTTGATCTCTGTTGGCTTAGCAACAAAGCACCCTTCATTGTAGGGCCTACATAAACACTGACTTGTTCTCGCTGGCCTTTACAAAAATTTTGTCATTAAATTTGATTTTTTTTTAAAATAGTGATAATATGAAATATGGTTTTGCATGTCCAGAGCATTTCCATTGGATAGTTTTTATAATGCCTAATATATCCTAATTAATCTGTAATGCTCCTTTTTGAGATCTAAAGTATTATTCCTTTTTTACCAATGGGGGAAACTAAAGCACTGTTTGTGATTTGCTTAAAGTCTTTTACTTTCCGCTGTCAGGATAGGAACAGAACCCAGATCTCCCAGGCCAGGTCTAAGTCGTATCCTGCCCCCCCTCCCTAATAATAAATCCCCCTTTACTATGTGAAGCTGTGAGAGAGCCCCTTGCTGGGGAGGGCAAGCAGTCCTGATGGAAAAAAGACAAGTGTGTTATTGCTTTGGACAGTTTTATAAAAACTTTTCTGATAGGGTAGATTCAAAACATTAGTCCATTCACCTTCACCGTTATCTCTGGGGTATTTGTAATCAGGAGTACGTTGTCTTACTACATCATAGCAACTGCATCTGAGCCATCTTTTGTGCCTATGTTACTTTGGAGTCCAATCCTGCGAACACTTATTGCTACGGTATTCAAGCATAGGGCCATATGCTAACTTCATTCTGTGTGCCAGCCCCATTGCAATCGCTTGATTACAGTGGAGCGATTTGTGGAGTAAAATACTACTCAACAAGATGAAGAGTTGACGATCTGGCCCGTAGTGCTGACAGTGGGGTTACTCATAGTAGTAAGCATTATGCCTGGCAGTATTTCTGTAGGCTTTTGAGGCCCGTTATTCTGTTAAACTGGCAGTGTGGTAGACACTTCATTTCCCAAACAGTGATAAGGGTTAAGGATAGAATGTCAACCTGACTCCAGTATCTACCTACCTACCTACAAATCTCTCTCTCAACTAGTCTGTATTGCAACAAGAATCATTTGTTTAAGCAAAATTTGGTGTGTTTAATGTTATGCCATCCTGTCCATTGATTTGCTTTGTGATAGAAAAACACCCCGACCTTTGCTGGGAAATATAAAAGTCACTTCTGCTTGCATGTTAAAGCCATAAACTCTGCAATGTGCTCAAAGCCTTGATCTTTTTTCATGATTATTATTATTATTTTTTGTGAAGACTGGGGAAAAGACAAAACTAAAAAAAACAACCCATAATTTTTGATATAACTGTGGAAACATGGTTAGTTCTAACACAGCAGGTGGCTAAGGAACTCAATCTGTAGAAAGCAGCAGTGCTTTCAGTGCAATCAAAGTTAAGTGCAGAAATTTAATTAAATGGCAGCAAAGGCTGGCAGAAACTTTGTAAAGCAGCAGTGCATTGTCAAATTCAACAATTATTTCAAGGAACACAATCCACAGATGGCATCTAATTGATAAATTAAGGTTCTGGTGCTCAAATCTGCCTACATTTAAGCTTTTTTTTCTTCCATAAGCAAAATATTTAAATTGTAAGGTTGCACCAATCTTTTGAAAATGTTTGGTAAAAGTTGTATCTTTTGATGTGCTAAACTCTCCAGAAACTTGAGCTATTTGTACCAGAAAGAGAAGTAGGTTGTTTGTTTGTTTGGTTTTTTTGGTTTTGATTTTTTTTCCTCTTGCATGTTTTGTCTGGCAGGGAATGTAGGATGGACTTGTGGTTAAAACACTGGACTGGGACCTGTAAATCTAGGTTCAGTTCCTAGCTCAGTAATAGACTTTCTGTGTGACCTTGAGCAGATGGTCACTTAATCTCTCTGCCCTCACTTTCCCATCTGTACAAGGAGCTAACACTTGCCTGTTTCAGAGGAGTGTGTGGGAAGATAAAAACTCAGTAATGTTTGAACTGCCTAGATACTGAGGTGATGGGAACCATGGAAATACTGAGACAGACAGATGTCTTCACCATTCAGAAAGTTGTCTACTTTTGCATCTCTCCAGATCAGTGCAACTCCCTGGAAGTCTGAACTTGAAATCCTGCTCCATGGGTGCTCACTGGTGCCAGGGCAGTTTGTGGGTGTTGGGCTGCTGGCACTGACTCTGTGAAGAAGAGAGGGTGAATTTCATCGCGGTGTGTAGGGTGCACACATGGGGGGAGGGATAGGTCAGTGGTTTGAGCATTGGCCTGCTAAACCCAGGGTTGTGAGTTCAATCCTTGAGGGGGCCATTTAGGGATCTGGGGCAAAAATCTGTGTGGGGATTGGCCCTGTTTTGAGCAGGGGGTTGGACTAGATGACCTCCTAAGGTCCCTTCCAACTCTGATATTCTATGATCATGTATCCCTGGGGAGGTTCTGAAGTCAGAGGTGACTTGCAAAGGGTTTTTTTAAAAATTATCTTTGTTCTCTTTTGCCGCTTTATGTAAAAAGTTATAGTCAGGCATTTTTGCCTGTTTGCTTCACGAGTTTGATGCTGTCAAAGATCCACCACCCCTCCTTTCCGATAGGCTGAGAGAGCTCATTATGCACATCTCCAAGGCCTCTAACAAGTCCTGCAGCAAAACCAGGGAGAACTACACTTGAAATTCAGAATATTAGAGTAAAAAATCAGAGGAAATCACTATCTCCCCCCTCCCCATCTTTTTTTGTTTTCTTCCATTTTGTTCCCTGTAAAAATATCAGGAATACATATATAGATGTGTAGACATACCCCTGCGGCGCCTCCTGCTGGTTGTCCTCCAGAATTAGCTCACTGCCAGCCCAGAGCGCCCTCTGCAGGCCAGTGATCCACCTGTCTTCTGGCCCTCATGTCCCTCCCTAGACCCCAGTGCCCTTTTAACTGGGTCTCCTCTCCCTGGGGAACCCCCACCCACTATCCCCACTTCGCCTCAGTCTTGGCTACTTCCCAGTCTCCATCTAGCCCCTGTTCACTGGGGCAGACTGCAGTATCAGCCACTCATCACAGGCAAGGGGGTTTGGACCTGCTGCCTTTGCCTACCCCTGGGCTGCCCCCTGCAACCCCCAGGACCTCTTGGCCTTACCCTAGGCCACAGCCTGGGGCTTTCCAGGCAGGAGGTCCCCAGCTCCTCTGCCTTTCTCCAGCCCTGCTCCACTCGGTACCCTATGACTAGCTCCCTGCAGCCAGGCCCTTCTCCCTCTACAGCCAGAGGGAGACTCTTTGCTCCTGGCTTCCCTGGCCTTTTTATACAGGCTTTATACAACTCTTTAAGCATTGTGCAATGCTTTGGTACCTCCACTGGAGGAACTTCCCCCACAGAATATTTTATTTGAACAAGGGAGAGAGCAGGGGAGAAAGTCCTGTGTGTGTCTATGTATATTATATTTTTGGTCTTTGCATTAAAAACAAAATTGGCTTTCGAAATTTTGCCTTCCCTCTCATCCATATATGTTCTTAGGAGATGTGTGAGGGGAAAATGATCATTTCATTTTGTATGTATAAAGTCCAGTATCAGATCTCCTTAATTACTCTTCTAAATAGGCTATGTATCCTCATTGTGGCACTAAAATCTCCATTAGTTGGGTTCTGAATGATGTAGCTGAATCAGTATTGTTGTTTTTGGTGCCTGCTGTTACCAACAATATACTCGAGTTTAGTAGCACAACAACTTGTGTTTGTTCCCTCCCCTCGTGCCCCCCCTTTTCCCCAGTCTAAATATATCCAACCAGTCAATCAACACTGGCAGGCATCAATGCTATGGCTGTCAGATTGAGTTAGCTCCGGATGGGCTAAACTACTGGCTTGCTTTCTGAGCTTGAAAATGTATTCAAATAGTGGCATAAAAATTAGACTTGCATATAGGTAGAGTCTGGTAACGGGCACTTATAGAGAGAGAATGATACAGCATTTTAGTAGAATATAGGTCTCCTTCCCATCTCCCTCTGTTGTAGATTAGAAATAATAAAATACATGCTGATGTTTATGGCTACATGCTTAGTGAACAGAAAGGTTTGAATTTTCATTAATCTGAATTTTGAGTTTTTAATAGAACAAAGAGTGAAAGACTAGAAATTAAAGAGCTGCTAATATCTGGAAAACTTTCTGAAAACATTTGCTTTAGAGCCAAAACTATTTAGGTTTTGTATTCTATTTTTCTTACCCTTAATTTTTTTTTTAATGGAATGCTTTAGTGAATGCATTATCTGTGTTGTTGCTTATTCCCTGAAGTAGCTGTCCTCTAGCTATTTCCTCTGCAACAAGTTGGGATGTTACAAATCCAGGAGTGTAGTTTTACATGCAGGATAGTAGCAGGAGTAGATGGAATTTTGAAAAGGATTTTTTTTCTCCTTTATCCTTTTAAACTTTCTAGGGAAGAAATAAAAGGATTTTGCATAGCACCTTTCACAGCACTTTCTTCATAGTGAAACCTACAGGAGCCATTTCAAACCTACAACTGAAATGTAGATCTCTGTCCCTAGGGCAGAGCATGACAGTTGTGTGTAGCAGGGTAGTGCATAGCAACACCACAGTGTATTAGAACAGTGGTTCTCAACTAGGGGTCCGGGGCCCCTTGGGAGGCTGTGAGCAGGGAGGCCGCCAAGCCTAGGGCCCAGGGCAGAAAGCCGAAGCCCTGCTGCATGGAGCTGAAGCCTGGGGCCCTGAGACCCACCACCTGGGGCTGAAGCCGAAGCCTGATCAATATATATTCACGGGGCCCCAGGCAACTGCCCTGCTTGCTACCCCCTAAAGCTGGCTCTGGCTTTTATATGCAGAAAACCAGTTGTTGCTGTGACACAGGTGGGCCATGGAGTTTTTATACCATGTTGGGGGTGGGGATGGGGGACGACTCAGAAAGAAGAAGGTTGAGAACCCCTGTAGTAGGAGATGACACAAAGAGGAATGGCATGTCCATTTGTAACTGCAGGGGGAGCTGAAATGGGTAGAATGTATCCAGCTGGAAATTGGGGTCCAGATTGAGCATGTGAGTAGTTCCATTGACTTCAACCAAAGTAGATTTAGGCCAGTGCTGAATGCTTTAGAAAAACCTACCCTAAATACTTAGGCCACTTGAACACACTGCGCGCTCTCTCTCTCTCCCCCTCTGTGTGTGTGTGTGTATTTTATGTAGTTTGTGGTAGCACCTGCAATGCACTAGGTACTGTTCAAACCTAAAAGAAGACAAGGAGCTTATGTGCACTTGCTTCTCCCAAATAGCATAGTGTTGAAAACTTAAAAACGCAAGAGGTTGCACATTCCATTATTATTTTTATTTATTTATTTATCTTAAGATCAGAGCTTTCATTTAAAAAAAAAAAAACCACTGACTGGATTCTGAGTTCCAGTTGCAGAATCTCCAGCCTGCTTGAGGAATCTTTTGTGGAGAATAAGAACAGCCTCCAACCAAATAAAGCTGGCATGCAGAAGAAAAACAAACAGGTCATTCTTTGTGTTCCATGTCAAAGTCTGATGGTTACATCAGGAGTGATGCCAGATGTCAGCCATTCGTATATCACCAGGTCACAATAGCAGAACAGCTTGGAGTGGGAGTGGTGTGGCAGGAAACTCTTTAAAAGCCTTTTAAACTGTAAGTAGAGAGCAATCTCTTCTCCATGGAGAAGACCTGACATCCCTGGAGATCTGATTCCTCCATTTGTTCACAGACCGCAGTTGTGCATGCTTCCCCCACGCTGCGCTGGCAGTGTGCTCCAAACCTGACCTGGAGAGGGGGAATCTGGAGGTGCAATGAAATGTAAATTAATACGCCAAGCTGTGAGGCGTTTCAAGCCATGGCTGCTGGGGTTCCCTAGCTGGAACAGTAGGGTATTCGGTGGGGTGTGGAAGTGCAAACATAGTGCCCCAATACCGGGGCACGTTCCTCAGCTTAGAGCCAGCCCATTTTGAGAGTCTCACGCTTGTGTTTATAAATATGTTTTCATCAGAAATGGTGACTTGTTAGACTGAGGCAATGGGCACTCCAGTAAATTCATGCAAGTTCAAGTAATTTGTTTTGTGTGGTTTTCAGCACGTTTATCCTTCCTTGCGTACCTTGTATTAATTCATTTTCACTTGGGCTTTGGGAGGATGAGAGGTATGAGTGGTATGCCCCCTGTTCCTACCTTTCTCCCCTTCCCCCCACAAGCTGTAGTAATTGGTCTGCAAACGCACTGGGGTTTCACTGTCCTGGTTCAGTCTTGGGTTTTGCATTCTCCTTTGAAAAGCAGCGATTCAAACTTTCATAGTGTGTGCTTGTTTTTGTTTGTTTTTAAGGCCAGAAGGGTCCATCAGCTCATCTAGTCTGACCCTCTGTACAAGAGTGACCATACAGCTTCATCTGGTTAATGCTTCAGTGACCAGCTGTAGCACATTTTCTAGAAAGGCGGAAGACTTCAAGAGATGGGCTGAAGGTGCAAAGTTCAAGGGTACTTGGATTTTACCTTTAGCCTGGGCCCCATCTCTGCCTAAAAAGCTATGAAGCAGTGACTCTCCTTTCCTGCGCACAGAATCCTACAAGTGTCAGTTAAGAAGGTTGCATTTAGATCACACCTACATTCCTAGCACTAATCTCTGTGTTTGCACTTTCCTTCATTCTCAAGGATATGTCTACACAGCAGTCGGAGGTGTGATTGTGTAACCCACACACCAATTGCAGCTTGTGTAGACAAATCCCATAGTAGCATTAATCTAGGGAGTGTGGCTAAAAATGTCAGTAAAGTTGTGGCAGCATGGACTCTGGCATAGGCTCAGAGCATGAGTATGTACCCAGGGTTCCAGGCATGCTTGTACTGCCTGCGCTGAAGCACACACCGTTGTGTCTTCGCTGCTGTTTTTAGCCCTGCTAACTAGATTAAATCTAAAGCGGGTATGCCTATGCAATCTGCCTCTGGTTGCAGTGTAGACGCACCCTCAGAACACATTGTGGGTAGAGTGTCACACTATAAATGTCACTTTATGCTCTTCATACTAGTGTTGAGACTGTATCAGAGTGCAAATGAAATATTTGCCTGGTAAAGGTGTACAAGTTTGTAATGGCTAAGTACAAACCTTTCATCATTACCTGATCGTTGGAGATCTTCTTTTCTATGTCTTGACCATATTTGACCTTGCATTTCCGCCTCCCTTCAAAGCAACTTCCTTGTAAGGCCATTTGAACGTGGGGTATTGAAATAAAAGAAGTCTTGTTTCAACAAGTCTGCCAATCCATTGCAGAGGTCACTGAGTAACGGACATATAGGTAAGCAGGGCAGAGAGAACTGAAGGTCTGTCTTTTGTCAGAGCTAATTCTTGTCATTACTTTGTTTTCAGAACTCTTTTGCTGCTAGTTTGTTTACCTTTGTGCACCTTGGTGTGAATTTAATGCTGGGGAATGGTGACAAGGCTTGACCGTCTTGGATTGCGAAAAGGTCTGTTTTAGTCACAGAACGAGTACAGCCCATGATCGCAGCAATGTGAGCTTCCCCACCAATGTACATCAGTCCTGCCTCTAGGTGCGAGATGGGTTCTTCTTTCTACATCCAGATCCTGATTTTCAGAGTTTTTGAGCACCCACAACCATAGTTGGAGTCACTGGGAGCTCCAGGTGCATACCACTTGTAGAACTCAGGCCCTTGGTATTTGAGAGTGCCTGTTGTGGCTGTAGAAATGTGGACGCCAATCCACTGGGATCACAAGTTCTCTGTATAACACGAGACTTGGATTTTCAAAGGAATTGAGGGCCCAACTTGCATTGTATTGAATTTCCAGCGGAGCTGGGCACATATTTTGTTGCAACTTATGATTTGTATTTCAGTAGCACCTAGAAGCTCAAGTCACGGATCAGGACTCCATTGTGCTAGGTGCTGTATGAATGCAGACCAAAGAGAGAGTCCCAGCACCTCACTTCGATGATCATAGATTCATATCAGCTGTAGTCCTTATCACCTTTATTCCCTCTTGAAAAGTGGATGGACCACATGAGCCTTTAATATGTGGCAGTAAGAGTTCTGATAAATTTTGTGACTTTCCTTGGTTTATGTTATGGAAGACTTTGTATTAGGTATTTTTTATAACAAGAGAGATTTTTAAAAAACCACACACTTCTTAATGGATCTTATTCTCTTTAAATGAAAAAGTAAAGTGCTTTGTTGAACCGTTCAGCTGAAAGATGCTATAAAAGTACAAAGTAGTTGCAACTACATGGAACCATGGTGGGTTTTATGCACTCAGAGGTGACTCAAAAAAATACAAATACTATTTACTTCAACTAGTCAGAAAACACGAATTGCATTGGATTGAAAATTCTGGCATGCATTTTATAAACTGGGACAGAAAATAAATCTTGCTTTTATGCATGTAACATTATGTGAACACACAATAATGGGTGCAGCATCCCTTGTATAAAATGTGAACTGGTGTTAATGTTGCATCAGTTTTCACATCTGTAAAATGGGGATAATGATACTGACCTCCTTTTGTAAAGCACTTTGAGATGTACAGATGAAAAGCACTATAGAAGAGATAGATATTATTATTATTATTTATTATTATTATGACTAATATGATTTCAGTGCTAGATCCAGAATGGTCAGATTGTGCTAGCAATATTGTAGGTCTGTTTCTGGGCATTTTGTTAATATATTTGTCAGGCTGTATGATTGATTGCCCCCAGAGGGGCACCATACTGCGTATAAGATCTAATAAGTTAGTTTTTGCTGCTCACTGATAAGGTGTGATATAACTGGCGAACATGAAAACTTTTAAAGAATAAGTCTGTTTCCAGAAAGTAAGATTAATCTGCTCAAAAAATGACATTTCATAGCTGATAGTAAAACGATTTCACCAATATCTCATACGTTTAAACCTGGAAATATTTTATGTGTTGCAGAGTTGCTGTGGTCAACATGTCTAGATCCTTGATAGGAGTCAGTTTCAACCTCCTCCTTTCTTCCAGTTCATTAAAAATAGTTCTGCTGTGAAACTGCCTCCACTAGATTGGCCAACTGTGATTTGACTATTGGCAAGTTGAGTCCCAAAACTTGGAAGAGAATTGATATGTATTCAAAGCAGAGCTGGTCGGGAAATGCCTCCCCCCCTCCACCGGAAAAGTTTGGACAGATGAACTTTTTTTCATTTTCATCAAACTGTTTCTTCAACTAATAGGTTTATTTTTTTTTGTTGAAAAACTAAAAATTTGGTTCCAGAAGAACTCAAATGTTCAATGCAAACTGATTTTTCCCCACAAAAACTTCTTTCTTTTATGGAAAATGTTTGACCATCTCTAATCTGTAGCCAACTTTAAGGAAACATTAATTTTCTTCTATATTTGAGAAGTTCACAGAGGCCCTTTGTCCTAAATGCTGTGCAAATTATTATAATTTATTATTTCTATTACCGTAGCTCCTAGGAGTCCTGGTCATGGCAAGAACCCCATTGTGCTATGCATTGTACAAACTCAAATAAATAGGAAAACATGGTGCATGCTCTAAAGCCCTTAATATGTCTCTTCACTTGGTAGGGACCAAAGGATGCAGCCAAGTGGCTGTATCTTTGCAAACCCATATTATAGTGCGAGATTAATCACATGAATAAGGGTTTACAGGAATCAGGCTTCTGGGTACTCCCCCTTCTCCTCACAGTTCTTACTGTAAGACATACTTTGTCATTCTTATTTTGTGTCCAGTTCATTTAATGTGAGAGATCGAGTTATTTTTTCCTAACTAGGGCTGACCCATTCAGATCATCGCAACACAGCATGCTGAAGCTTTTTACACTCCTCCATCTTGCAAACCCAACCCTGCAAAAAACAAACAAGCAACCTCAGCCAAATTATTTGTTCTCCTGGCGGGAAAAATCTGAGCACGTACTATCAGCTTTTGCAACATCTGGATGCCTGTATTGGGTTCATCTTATGCATTGGCCAGATTTTGTCCATTTGCTACTTTACTGGTCGTCATAATGCTTCCCTCTCACTCCTATTCAGATCTTTCAATCTTCCCTCCTTCTTATTTCCCTCCAGCCCTTAACTCACTTTTGGTTTTTATCTCTGTATTCCCTTCAGTTTGCCTAAAAATCTTTCAGGTAACTGTATATTGAACATAACACCTGACCCTGATATTAATACCCGCTCTATCCAGGATATGACTTTAGTGCTAGAAGTGATCGCTGTATTTCCCCAGTATTTTACAGATGAGCACTGAAAAGTGTCTTTATTCAGTTTGACTGTTGCTATTATGTGGCAAGGCATTCAATAAAAGTTGTGATTTATGAGATGTGTGTGGCCGTTGTTGTTTTTCGCTCTGTCATCTATCAGGGAAAGAAAAGCCAGGCCTGATAATTCTTGGCACATAGCTTTTTCAGTTAAGAATGTCAGCTGTCATGCTGTCAAGAGAAGTTATTGCTCTAGATTTAAAAAAAATAAATAAATGGAGATCCAGCTTCTTACTGTGGTACGTTGATAAGGGAGCGCTTTCTGCATTTCTGAAAAAGTGTCTCCCCTGTTAAGGCCCTTGGAGAATGCCCACTTAAACTTCCAATGCTTTGTGTTTTCAGTGTGTGACAGCCTTTGATTGCTTAATATAAAAAAAAACATTCAGTTCCTGTTTTGCTGCTTGCGTGTATTTTTCCATCCACTGTTTAATGGAGCACTCTTTCTTTTTGGCTAGGTATTTTAAAAATGCTATTTTGCAAAGTATGTGCATATTAGATAAACTGGTGTTGAATAAAAGCCCTGTCATATTTGGCGGCTTGATGCATACATAAAACGGACCTAATTGAAGACAGAAGCTGTTTGTCACAAATGTGAATGTAAGGTTGGGGGGCAGAGAGGAAGAATTATGTTAAATGCCAGGTTGATTTTTTTTCCTCATTAGTTATTTGCAGAAATGTATCAAAAAGCCATTTTAATGCAATGTACAATACTATTGCAAACTTGTGCTCTGCATCCTAAGTGCCTGGTTGCAGCACAGTTAGACTCTGAAATCATTCCTCGATTAGTCCCCGGAGTCCTATATAAGTCTTTAACTCTCAGCATGTGGTCTTTGACTTAACAATAGATGAAGGATTGCTGAACTTGAACAGAATGTATAACCTGCAATTTTCAAACTTGGAACTCCCCCCCCCCTTTCTAGCCAAAGAAGATCCTCCAAAACTTCACTACAGGAAGCAAGTGTACTTGCCTTCAGGGCAAAACTTAGGAACTGGAAAGATTGGTGCCCCCAAGTTCATAAAAATGGGTAGCAAATCACCAAGGAAAGAGAAGCAGGAAAGTTTTTCTAGCTATCATAGAAATCTGAGCTTTCTGGCCTCAGGGCTTTGAGTTCTATTAGGGTGGTGATAGGGAAGGTCAGGTTTGCAGGTCACACGAGAGAGGGGAAAATGGCTCTTTAGACAAGGACTCTACAACTTCCTTTTTATTCTCTGGGGGCAGTTTCCATCCGCCTTTTCATTACCAGCTTCTAATTTCAGAGTTTTATTTCTCTCTGATTTAAAAATCTTCTCCTGTGCAGAAATTTTGGTACAGATTCTTTTTAAATGTATTTTTTTTTTAAAGGCGAAACCTCCATGAGATTTGTTGTTGTTTTTTATGTGCTGAAGTGGAGGGACTTGTGCGCGTGCGCAGACATTCACAATTCACAGGTGACTCTTCCAGAACAGTGTTGTCTTCAGAGACTCTTGCCATAGCTCTTCTCCTGACTTTTTGTGTAGAAAAGCTCAAAGACTCTAGCCTTGTTTTGAAACACCTGACTTAGTCACAGATCTTGGTCTATCGTGTAATTAGGAATGGAGTACTTGCTGCCTTGGATGCAGCTGACCATTGACGGCAAGTTCCCCAGGTGCAAACAGCAGTTTTGCCTGTCTACACTGAGGTTTGCTCTGGGTCAAGCTATGCTAGAACCTCAGTTATGAACATCAGAGTTACAAACTGACCAGTCAACCACACACCTCATTTGGAACCAGAAACATGCAACCAGGCAGCAGTGGCGACAAAGAACCAAAAAAAAAAAAAAAAAGTAAATACAGTGCAGTGTGTTTAAATGTAAACCTAGTAAAACATAATGGGGAATTATAAAAAAAAAAAAAAAGATTTGACACGGTGTGTAAACTGATTCTGTGCTTATTTCATTTAAATTAAGAGGGTTAAAAGCAGCATTTTTTCTTCTGCATAGTAAAGTTTCAAAGCTGTATTAAGTCAATGTTTGGTTATAAACTTTTGAAAGAACAACCAAAACATTTTGTTCAGAGTTAGGAACATTTCTGAGTTATGAACAACTTCCACTCCTGAGGCATTCGTAATTCTGAGGTTCTACTGCGGGGTAGGCAACCTATGGCACAGGTGCTGAAGGGAGCACGCGAGCTGCTTTTCAGTGGCACTCACACTGCCCAGGTCCTGGCCACCGGTCTGCATTTTAATTTTAAATGAAGCTTCTTAAACATTTTAAAAATCTTATTTACTTTACATACAACAATAGTTTAGTTATATATTATAGACTTATAGAAAGAGACCTTCTAAAAACGTTAAAATGTCTGACTGGCACGCAAAACCTTAAATCAGAGTGAATAAATGAAGACTTGGCACACCACTTCTGAAAGGTTGCTGACCTCTATTCTACTGTATACCAAAGCCTGGCCATTGATGGCTGTGATCAGGACAACTCCCCAGCATGGACAATCCCTTACTATAAAGGCAGAGATCCAGTCATCTGGATGATTTAGACTTTTACTGGGAGATCTTTCGTGTAACGTTACAGTGGCTTGATTCAGGTCCCACAAACCCATAAGAATACCAACCTAATAGTATTTGCTGTGTACCAGAGCTACAGGGGTGGGGAAGGGAGAGGAAGGAGAGTAATTGCAGCTAATGTCTTATTTTCAGTAACATTATTATTGCTGACCTGTTGGAGTTTATAAATAGGGCAATCTTGAGAAACTTAGTTCTAGCAGCCCCTGCTCTGGGAGGCAGTATGACACCTGAACAGTATACTGTGTATCTTAGGGGAGGTCAGGAACAAAACTTAGGAGACCCTGTTGGTCATCCTTAAGCTAGTGAATAAAAATGACACCCATCAATGATTCCTGGAGTTCTGTGATTTGATAGCTTTGGGGAGGGAAAGCAGTGACAAGACTGGCAACATGACAGCAATTTACTTTTAATCCACAATCTCTGCCCACTTTTCTCAGTGTCGAACGAGGAGATTCTTCCTGGGGTCAGCAAAATGCCGAAGCGGATGAATTTAGACAGAGATGTGGTGCAAAATTATCCTGACGTCAGTGTTGTCATGTGCTCTCATGGGTGGTATTGTCCGTTACCTTACAGTATTGTGTATGTGGTGGTGGTGTTTTTTTAAGTGAGAGACACTTGTAGTCAGGCAGGTTCAAAGTTGGGGATGTGTCTAATCAGGGTGCAGAGAAAGGCAGGGCTCTGTGAAGTAACAGTTGATGTTTCTCTTGGGTTAACAGAGGAGTTCTGGTCCAGTACAGTGGCCCTTAACCTTTCATACAGGACACCCTCTTCCACACCGGGAACTCCTTCTCCTCAGCCTCCCACCCATGCAGCATCTTATTTAGCAATATAAGGAGGACAGGGTGGTTACTAGATTGACCGCCCCTGTCTTAGGGCTATTGTTTCAGGCTGTCTGCAGACTCAGGCAGGCATCACTGTACCAGTTTACACTTGGTTCATATATTTAAGGTTATCCCTGCAACCATAAGGGCAAGAAACCTTTTTTTTTTTTTATTTTATTTTTTTAAAGGGGTGGGTGTGGTTGCAACTTCCCCAGAAATATGGACATAACCTACTGGTTAAGAGCCCCATGTCTATTGATATGAAAAGCCTGGAATTCTTGAATCCTGGCTCTGCCATTTCATCTGTAGCTGTGCACTGCAGGTCAGGTCACTTCACATTTCTGCTTCAGTGCAGGGAATGTGAATCAGGGCTTGTCTTCACAGGGAAGTTGGTGTGAAATAGGAAAGGTGGGAATTTAAAGCACAATAGCTCTTCCACACCAGCTCCCGGTGGAGACCCTTATTCCACACTGAGTGCCCACAGGGAGAGCTAATAGAGAATAGTTACTTTGCACTAGCTATTTCGAGCTTTTCCCCAAGACAAGCCCTTAGTGAATCTTTTTATAAAGCACCTTGAATGTGGTGCCATATAGACACCGTTTGGTTTTTTTAAAAATAAATATCTACGGAAAATGATAAAAGTGCGCTCATTTGAAGAAGAGCATCTTTGTTTTTCTAGGAGAGTTTTGAATGATAGTATTTGAGCTCTGATAATGACAGCTTTTCCTGCGATGGGTTATCTGGGCCATCATCATGATTATTGTACAAGCAACTTTCATCCCACAGGATCACCAAACTCATACATTGCAAGAATTATCCATATGGAGAGATATTGGCTGTTACACAGCCACCCGTGGAGTGAATATATTGTCTGGTTAACAACACAGCTCAGTGTGTCTTAGCGTGTCTGCAGGAGGGGCTTAGGTAGGCAGAATTTAATTGTCCGAGTTGGAATTCGGTCAGGGTTAATATCCCTTCACTCATGTAAAATGCTTGTCTGTGTAACTCCAAACAGGGGAAGGAAAAAAACTGGGGGTGTTGGGCCCTGCTAATGGGCAAAATAGCTCAATTGGGCTTAATTTTCATTTTCTTTAACATGTTGAGAGGGCATGTGTCTCGATTAGTGACAGTCTCGTTTAAAAACTAGGCACTGAGTCACACTACATATATTATGCAATCCAAATGCAAACGTACACACAGATTAGATTCTTTTTTTTTTAAGAATTCTGTTACCAAATACTATGCTTTACAATGCTAACAACTTTAAAATCAATTCTTCCTGGAGATAACTGATTTATTAGACTCCTATCCTTCTGAAGGCAAAGCTAATTGCAATTAGGAGACAAAGCAACATGTAGCAGATATCATTCCGAACAATAAATCTTTCAACATTGGGCACTACCCATTAATATGCTTTGAAAACAGACTTGTGCAGGCCAATTGACGTCTGGCTTCAACCTGGGTATGTGTGAGAGGGTGTGTATACATATATGTGCTGTGTACAGGCAGTGCATGCATTGAATATGTGGTATGATGCATCTGGAAATACGGTACATTTATCATCTCCTTAGTTTGTGTATGCATGCATATCTGTATATGAGTGGTGCATATGCATTCACTGTGTTGTGTGTATAATATTATATCTATTAACGCAGTGTATAGCTTGAGTTCTTTAGATTTGTGATGGTGTGTATGCATGTCTGTTGTATATGGGTGATACCTGCGGGGTGTGTGTGTGTGTGAGATATTATATCTATCAGGCTATGCATATATGGTACTCCTTAATTTAGGCAAATTTGACAGTGGGGGAACCCAGGTAGGGTGACCTGATAGCAAGTGTGGAAAAATTGGGACTCCTTTTTTTTTTTTTTTCCCCCCCGGGGGCAGCGGGTATAGTTGTCTGTATAAGACAAAGCCCCTAATATTGGGATAATATCAGAAAGTTTGGTCACCCTATGCTAAGGTAAGGAATCCCAGTCTCTGGTTCTCCCAGTAGGAACATAGAAGCAGTGAAGCATTGGCGTTTTTCCTCTTAATGAAAGAAAAAAACTGTTTGACTAACTCCATGAGCCCCTGATGATGATGACCAGTGAGTTTAATTCTGCCAGAGGTCACGTGACCTGGAGTTTTCATTTGGCATCAAGACATTTAGTTTTAACTAGAAATATATATTCCGTGGGTCATTCAAACTTGATTTTCTATAATAATTTTTTTGGTGTGATTTTTTTCCCCTCTCCCTCCCCCCCTCCACTCCTCCCCACTCACTCCCCTGTCCCTTTTTTCTGGAGACAGAACTGCTGTTTTTTCTCTGCTTTCCCCTCCTTTCGTCCTGTTCTCTTCCTGCCTTCTGTCTTTTCCACCTGTTCAGATCCTATTTACATTTGCACAGCTCAAACCTGTTGCCCTTTGATAAAAGACTGCAAGTTCAAAGATCCCAAATGCTTTTCACTGGTCCTGCAGCCCTCGGCACCCTCCCATCCTCACTACCTATCTCTCCCCCTCTGCTCCCCACCTCTTCCCCTCTAGGTTAACTTTTCCTTGCCAACCCCACATCATTCCTCCTCTCTGGTCCAATCCTCATCCCTCCAGACCATTCAAATCCACATCCCACTTCCCTAACTTCAGCGGAAGCTTGTGCTCATTGTTTGGAGGGTCTCACTTCCATCTGAACTGAACTCTGAAGGGCGATGGGACCTTTCTGCCTTGGAATCTTTTATCATGGTTCTCCCAAGACTTTGAAGTGCCCCAGCTGTAAGTCCCAGAGGTTTAATGGATTCTGGGGTTCTTCAGGCAAGAAGGACCTGCAAACCAGGAAGTGAGAGCATTCTGCAGGCAGAACAGGCGTGGATACCAAACTGCACAGCGCGAGTGAACTGATAAAATTGTGCTGGTTGCCTAATGTGAGTGAATTGCTTACGTTTGTGCACTCAGTCCGTGGGTGGGTTGCCTAGTGTACAGAGCACTGGACTGGGACTCAGGAGACCTTGGTTTTATTCCCAGTTCTGCCACTGGTCTGCTTGGTGATCTTGGGCAAGACACTTTCCCTGTCTGTGCTGCTGTGTTTCCTCACATGTGAAATGTGGATAATGATGCTGCCCGCTTTTGTAAAGCACTTTAAGGTCATCTGATAAGTGCAATACAAGATCTAGGTATTATTTTATTGAAGTATTTAGTTTTCAGTTACAAGAAGACTGCTTGGTGTTACTCAGTGGAGACAACTACAGTATGTTATAGGACAGTATGTGTGAGGGATGGGGAGAGTGGCTTGTTTGCCAACTGCACACTTCTCAGGCGTCTTTATACTGAAGTCTCTAATGGCTTAGTGGGCTGACAGTATGCATTGCTTTAACTTTGTTTATTAACACTGATCATACCTCTCTCTTCCCATGTGTCTTTACCCCGCTCCCTTCCTGCCTCCCTCTACAGTACCTGTGATTTGCAGGCAGATGAACTTTCAAGCCAGCAGCGTAGGACTGTGCATCTTAACCTGTTTCCCAGATATTGACTTGCTGGCATAAAGCTGAGAAACGAGTCCTCAAAGTTTTGGTCAGCAGTTACCGCTGTTCCCTGACTGCCTCTCTGTTTCAATAAACCATTGATTCCAAACCATGGTTTCCAGTACTGGGGGAAATATTTCATGCTGGGTTTGTAAAAATGATCTAAATGGAACCGACATTCTGGCTATAAAACACCTGTGACATTACATATTTAGTTATGTTACTGGAGACATGAGTTTCTTTTGATTAGTAGTATTTTGTTTGCCGCTTTCTTCCCCACTCTGAAAGCAAAGCTTTCTGTATATGAGGATTTATAGAAATGTTACTAGCACAAAAAAAGTCATGTACAGTAAGACATTGATATAAAGGAGAAATAATATATTGTTTTGGAGTCTGGCTGATTTCTCTCTTTCTTGGTATGATCATCTTAGCTCAGAACAATATATATAAAAATAAACTTCTTTAATAATAATAATAATAAATAATAAGATCAACAATAATATCTTGCAGTTTTTCAGAACCTTCCAATCAGGCTCTTGGCGGTTTAGACATCTTATTGAATGAAGCTTCACAACATGCTTGGGTAGACTATACATATCCGCCTACCCCCATACCTTTTTATAGGCATGGAAACTTAGGCACAAAGGGCTTGATTCTGCAAGGTGTTATCAGTAGAGGATTAGTCACTGGGCCAACGGGGTCCATGCCCAGGGGCCCTGGCCAATTGGGGGGCCCCAGAAAATGGGGGTCCCTATGCCCTGACCCCACTCTGTCCGCCTAGCACTCCTGCCGGGAAACAGGGCAAGTCCCCGTGCCCCGACCCTGCTCCCCTTTAGGAGTGCCAAGCAGGTGGGGGAAGCCCTCATCCTCTGACCCCACTCCCCGGCAGGAGTGCCGGGGGTGCGGGGGACTGCAGGTGGAAGGGATAGGGAGGGGCCTCCACTTGCTCTGGCCCAAGGCCCCACAAAACTATAATCCGCCTCTGGGTGCTGTGCAGTCTGACCCTGATCCAGCAGTGGAGCTTTCTCACATGCTTGGAGTTAAATTTGTGCTTAAATGTTGTGCACTGTGGCCCCACTCCACCAAAGCATCTTTCAGAGTCAAGCCTATAGATTTGCCCCCATGGTCACAAAGTGAATAGAGAACACAGCTGGGAGGTAGAAGCCAAGAGTTTTGAGTTCCTATCTTGTGTTTTAGTCACCATCTTTATCTGTTAGACTAAGGCCACTGTCCGGGTTAAGGCTGGCTGAAGGTTAAGTAAAGTATTTCACTGCTCTGTGTAAACTGCGGGTGTCTTCTCCTGATTCACATGCTTGTCTCATTCTTGAGGCCATCATGGCTGCTTGACCAGCAGGCAGAAGGAGAATTCGTTCAGCTTTTAAAGTCACAACCATACTGTTTCTTGAGTGGCCAGAAGGATTTCTGATGGGGGAGGACACTTCTTTCCCCATTGTGGGGGAAGGTTGGAGTGATATGATGCTTCTTGCAACACACCTAATCCCCCAGGAAAATAAAAAGATGAAAGAAAAAAGTGATATTTCCCTGTACGGGGATGCAGAGAAGTCTGTTTCAAAAGCCATGGCAAGGAAAAGACAGGCATTTCTCAAGAGCTCAGTGGTCTCGCATCAGATGAAAAGATCATCCTTTTGAAAAAACCAAGTGGAGTGTTGCATAGATATCAGCTTTGCTCAGCAGATTAAGGAAAACTTGCTCATCAGTAACTGATTGCCATGTGCATCTATATTATGTAGATGAAATTAATCAAGGCTAAGGGTTAAAGTTTCCATTTGTTCTTTTTGAGAAATCATCTGGAGTAGTTTGGGAGGGAGGTAAATTGCTTTAAACATTCTCTCTCTCTCCCCCCCTCCCGCCCCTACGAAGCTTTCTTTTCTTGTCAGAATACTGACTAGAATCTTAACACAGTGTTGACACTGGACAGGGTTATTATGAAACAATAGTTGACACAAGCTATTTGATTACTAACTAGTGGTCTACTTAAAATATGTCATCCTGCACTGTACGAGCCACAAACTTTTTTGCAGGGGTTTGTTTGTGTGTGCAGCTTGGGGAAAATATGAACCCTTGAAGAACAGGAGGAGGAGATTTGTTTCCAGTTATATCTGACTCTGTGTTCTGATTTCTTTTCACACTGGCCTCTGACCTATCTGCCCCCAAATAGTTTTTTTCTTTCTATTTATCTTGTTTGCAGGTGTGTGCTTGGAAAAGCACTGGGTTGACAGTGCTGTAAAAGCCCCTCTAACTATTAAACAGGTGCCGGATGGGGTAGTGGTGCTAACCCTAACCTGATAGGACTACCCTCCTCTACTGTAGATGCAGTCACATTTTTTCCTGCCATCTTTCAGCTGCCAGTCAGTGCTATTTGTGATGTGGACACCTGCTGACTAGGAATGGGATTGAGACCTCCCATATATTTTTTGACGAGAACAGCCATTAGCTGTTAACAATGTTTGGTCGGACATGCCCTAGCGGTGAAAGTCCCCAGTCTCTTGTTACCTACTCCCTGAGCCATTAGGTCTTTCCCAAGTGAGCAAAGTGTGAGCGCTTCTGCCTGGCTCTGCAGTGCCCGAGAACTGCTGTTTTGTAGGCAGAAAGCTGCAGCTGTATGCAAATATGTCAACAATCGAAGACGCATATTCAGTTTTGCCTGACGTCTTTGCTCTGAGATTATGGATTTTAATTGGGATGGTTATAACTTTAATCACACAAACATGGGGAACAATTCTTGGTTGAGATTTTTGAATCAACAGAAGCTGGGGAAAACAATGAGGTCACTCAAGCGCCTCGGTATAGATTCCGGAATCTAACTTTAGGCATGCAGGTTGGAAAATCTTGGCCTTTGTGGTTATCATTCAAGAGGTCGCTCCACACTGGGAGCAGATCCTGTGTAAGTTGTCATAGCTCCACTCCTTTCAAATGGGGCTGTGACAATTGACAGCAGCTGAGGATCTGTCCCACTGTGTGTGTGAGCAGAAATTGCTTTTCGCAGTCAAATCCAACTTCGGTACAGAGCCTTTCTCTTTGCTAGCCCTTCTTTACTTTCTAAAGCTCGGACAGATAATAGCTGTGCTCCCTTACAGTATGTTTTGGAAAGCTCCACGGCTCAAGTTTCTCAGCTTGACATATTTTCTCTAGCTCTAGCTGAACGGGCCCTTCCTATGCATACAACTTGTAGATCCTTGCTTCCAAGTCGCCTGTGAACATGTCCTCTATAAACACAGTCCCTGACAAACGTACGCCTTACTGTAGGACAAAGTTTCTGTAGTCGTAGTTTCTTTTCTTGGCAGATCTCATTTCATTGCAGGAGTGCAGTATAATTTAATCACCAACATCAGTAAACCTTGGTAATGGCTAGTCAATGATGCATTCCCACTAAATAGTCTTACAGTATCTTTGATTATGAGGTCTCTGGGGCAGATGGGCGGCTCCAGGCACCAGCATAGCAAGTGCGTGCCTGGGGCGGCAAGCCGCGGGGGGCGACCCGCCGGTCGCTGTGAGGGCAGCAGGCTGGCTTTCGGCGGTGTGCCTGCGGGAGGTCCGCCGGTCCCGCAGCTTCGGTGGCAATTCGGCAGCGGGGACATGGATGGTGCAGCACCGGCGGACCTCCCACAGGCATACTGCTGAATCCGCGTGAGCAGCGGACTGCCTGCAGGCGCGCCGCCTGCCTGCCTGCCGTGCTTGAGGCGGCAAAAAACATAGAGCCGCCTCTGGGGGCAGAGAGCCTTATCTGTGCTCTTTGTTCAAGGTGACATTTAAAAAAAAAAAAAAAAAGGCTCGTTGACAGAGGAGCACGAGTCGTATTATTTTCCAGTGGGACTTGGGCCCCTAAATCTCTTTGGCACTTTTGAAAATCCTACCCATGGTGCCGAGTTGAATTGGAGCTCCAAACGCCTGTTTGTGGTCCTGAGGTGCTACTGCAATAGAAATAAAAATAACTAAATCGAGATTATTTAAATGATAGACTAGGTGAGTGAGGTAATATCTTTTATTGGACCAACTTCTTTTGGTGAGAGAGAGAGAAGCTTTTGAGCTTACAGAGAGCTGCTCTTCTTCTGGTCACTATGTACACTGGAAAGTTTGTCTCTCTCACCAGCAGAAGTTGGGCCACTAAAAGACATTACCTCACCCACCTTGTCTCTCTCAACATCCTGGGACCAACCCGGCTACAACAACACTGCCTACTTAATTTAAATGTTGTCGAACAGTAGCCAGACCTGCTCATGAGCTAAGTTTTCTGCACTTGGTGGAGAATTTAGTTTTATTTAGACCGTATAGTGAAAAGAAGCTAAAGTAACCAGGAAAACTTAAAGTAGATTCTTCCCCCCCGCCCCATCTCCTCAATGCTTCAGTAATTCAGGAAACTGTTTACTAGAATAGGGCACTAGAAAACAGCTGAGAGGGAGATGGTATATACCTAATTCCGGTGTGTTGGGTGAATGGCTCTCTAGAGGACAAGTTCTTACTGGTGAATTTCATTGTAGCCTTTAAAATTCATTGAATTTAATTGACCAGATTCCTCCCCCCACAAAAAAAAACCAAAACAAAAAACTTGACACCCACATTTGGGGGCAGTTTTTCAAGAGAATGGTTCTCCCATTTAGGCACCTATACAAAGTTCTCAATATCCAGCAGCTCCTACTGAGAACAGCGTTGTCATTGACTGACAGCTTTTTGGGGTGACGTTAGCAGAGAGGCGAAGGATGTTTGGGCATGGAGGATGAGTGGCCCTTGTTCTGAGAGCTGATCCCTCTCAAAAAGGGTTACAGTTTGACTCTGGGAGCCATGGGGAAGCCTTCGATGCTAAGGCGACTATTGCTTCCACTGTACCTGTGACTGAATAAAGAACTTGATTTTTTTCACTTGTAGCCACAAAGACTCTGCAGCAGGAACCAAGTTGACAGTTTTGTTTGAGATCCCTAAGGGAGAACAGACTCCAGCTCCCTTGTTGCTCAGTGGAGCTACACCGATTTACTGGCACAAGAATCTGGCCCAGCATGTTTTCATGGCCAAAAGAGCCACTTGATACATAAACTTCACAGTGCTCCGTTTTTGTGACTTGATACTAATCGGACAGGGTAAAATGCACTCCTGTGCGGAGGGCAAGTACAAGCCATGTGCACCATTTAAGTCCCACCTAAAACCTATTCTGAGTGCTTAAGTACATCATAAGTGGCACATAGGCCATGTGCTGACTCTCCGCATAGGAATGAATTTCACCCATTGTGCATAAACTCCAGTGTCTGTTTTATAGCAAATAAAACACAGCTCTAGCTCTCACCGTGAAAAACCATCATTTGCCAACCACCTAGTGATAATGGGGATATGATGCTTTTCTCCTCTATTCTAAGAACAGTAAATAATTGGCAGCTCTTGGTAAACGTTGACTCTTTCATAGAAGCTGTTGTAGTCATTTAAAAAAAAAAAAAAAAAGCCTTTTGGAACTTGTTCGTGGAGTCCCAGAGGCAGCAAACATTGGAGAATTCTTGCCTTTGGTTTGGTATTCTGCTGAAGAGTTCTGGTAATTTAGTTACAAGATCACTTTCCCCATTAGGTGAGTTATTGTTTTTAATCATAGGTTATATGGGTAGCCAGAATGTACAGCACAATGGAGTATGAAATATATTTCAGCGCATATACTAAAGATAATTTTTCCAATTCTAAGCCGATTTAGAAGGCAATAGACACCAAGAGTGATGAAATGTCAAACTGCAATTTAGGTGAGCAAGCTATAATGCTTTTGTTTGTATACACGCACACACATATACACACATGTAGAGAGAAAGATACCCTGAGAAACATTTTAGCTTTATGTCTAATTAGTTCCCTCTGAAGTTAAATTACTTTCCCCAATTTGCGATGCAGATTAAACAGTTTTACACCTTAGTCCTCCAGTCAAGCTCTGTCAAATTGAAATGTCTGGGAAGTGAAGGCTGAATGAATGTCTCATGCACACACTGTTAGCTGAGATTATAAACAACTAACTCCAGAGGCACCCACCTTATAGTAGCTCCATCTAGGTTGCATTTCCCTAGTTTGTTCATGAGAAGGTCATGCGAGACAGTATCAAAAGCTTTACTTAAGTCAAGATATACCACATCTATCGCTTCTCCCCTATCCACAAAGCTTGTTACCCTGTCAAAGAAAGATATCAGGTTGGTTTGACACAATTTGTTTTTGACAAATTCATGCTGACTGTTACTTATTATCTTCTAGATGTTTGCAAATTGATTGCTTAATTATTTGTTCCATTATCTTTCTGGGTAGAGAAGTTAGACTGACTGGTCTGTAATTCCCTGGGTTGTCCTTATTTCCCTTTTTATAGGTGGGCACTAGATTTTCCCTTTTCCAGTCCTCTGGAATCTCTCCCGTCTTCCATGACTTTTAAAAGATAATCTCTGTCCCTGATGCCATGTACTTCTATATAGGTGATTTTTACTCCTAAAAGAACCACATCTGTTGGGTGACCCCCAACTTCAACACACTTTTTACTTCTTAGAGGGATGTTTTTAAAAAATGTAATGGCACACTCAAAATTACCTCCTCATCACTGAGGGGGAAATGTACAGTTTACCTGTGTGAAGTTTTAATAGTCCGTGCTTCCCAAAACAAGAAAGATTCAACAAGAAAAGCTGTATGAAAATAACAGTAAGAAAACAATCTTTTTAAAACCCTGACCGTAAATTCTTCTAATAGGTAACCTCCTATTTGACCTTTTCTTCTTTGAAAATGTGAATAGATACTGTACTTTGAGACTCAGAAATGCTTTGACTGTTGCAAAGTCCCTAATTACTTTAAATGCCATTTATTTTTAAAAAATCACTGGATCAAGTTATCAAATAATTCTAGTGGAAAAACAACAAACCTAGGATTAGCACTGATAAATTACAAATATTCAAGGAAATTAAGTGGGGGGGCTGGCTCTTCCAAACTGGAAACTCTGTAAACTTGCACCATTACTATGCGAATGGTGACACTTCACTTCTATCCCACATCATGTATTGTTGATATGACAGATGATTGAATAGGACAGGCATTTAATCTTTGACTGACTCTTTAGACTATTGTTTAAGCCAGGAATTACCCAATATGGCTAAAAACAATCTGATTATAATCCAACCTCTGCAAAATTGGCATGAAGTCAGAAAACTCCTCTCTCTAAAACCACGTTTCACTACCAGGACAGGACTCGCTCAATTTCAGCCTGCCAAGGCAAATACATTTTTCAAAACGTGGGCCCATAAAGGGATTATAACCTTAAATGACTCTCCTCAGTAACAGTGTCATGTGCTTTGATTAACTGCGGCAACAACATAGTATAGGAACAAAACAATTTAGCAGGTACTTAAAATTAACAGACTTCATAACCAAAGTTGCATCCCTCTCTCTGATATCATTTCCTGCAATAGCCACAGAGACACACCTTCAATGTACAAACAGACGTAAGCATTTTATTTCCAAACCGTACATAATCCTCCAGAATACGGTGGATGAGAAATTTAGAACAAAGACATGGATTCAGAAAGAGTGGAGGCTGAGTGCTACCATTCATAAACATTAATTTGCAATGGATTCACACAGTCTTCTTACCCAGACCATCATTCCTCTACCATTTAAAAAAAAAATTGGTTAAAAAAATTATTTCCCTGGCAAAATTTTGTTTGGATGAAAAATTTAATTCAAATATTGAAATTAGAGATATTTTGAAATTTTAAATAAGAAATTTAAGTGCTGTTCTTAAAGATTTTCTCTGCTCTTCATTGTCTCTACATTGAAATTACTCCTGAGCAACAATGGCAATTTTCTTCCCCAAATGGTGCTGGTTTTATATGGGGAAAAAAATTACATAAAATTTAAAAACCAACAAATACCAAAACCAGACGCACTCACCCGTTCATCCTCTTCTCTGCTGCCTACAACCACTGAGCTGTCAAGTCATCTTCCCACCCTTACTGCCACCACCAGCCCTTTGTTTCTTCTGATGTACTCTTAGATTTTGACTGTAATACTTCCATTAATGGAATATTTCTGTGAACTCTGTTACAAAATTGCATTGTAAAAGATTGTGTTCGATATCCTTCCTGTGAGTAGGGTGGTGAGGGTAGCTGGCTTCCATGTTGCACTTGGAATAAGGTGATAATTTTGGGGTTCTTGGTCAACGCTTTTGGTTTCAGTTCTCTGGATAATCTCTGCTACTTGGATTTATTTTATCCCAGTGAAGCCTAGCCTCAGAACTCATCTGTCTGGCTAATGAGAGAGAGTTTACTGGTTAGAGCCTGAGTCCTAGGCTTTGTCTGTAATTGGGATTAGTCCCAATTCACCCATCCAATGGCTGGAAGCCAGTGAAGCTGAAAATTACACTGGTTAAACCTTCATATGCTTGAAATTGGGGTAGGCTCCCCCATTGCAAATCACAACTATCCTTGTCTGCCCCAGCTACATAAATTGCTGGCCACCAATCCCACGTCTAGACAAGGCTTGAGAATCAGGACTCTTGGGTTACATTCCCACTCTGTTTACTTGCTGTATGACCTCAGGAAGTCCCTTATCTCGCTGTGGTTGTGAGTTTTCATTACTTTATGTCTGCAAAGCACTTTGAGGTCATTATCTGAAAAATGCTGCCCTTCAAACCATTATGTCTGTTACAACCACATGCTATCAGTCATTCACATTCGTGGAGTAATTCATAGTCCTAGGCAGAGCAGGTAGAAAGGTGAAATAATAAATTGTACACAGTTTGGAGGAGTGGTTATAGCTTTTTTTTTTTTCCCCTCCTTTTCTTTTCTTTCCTTTTCCTTTTTCCTTTCTTTTTTTCTGTAGGACAAAAGAAAAATAAATTCCTTGGGGGCCCTCTTTCGGAGGGGAGGGGGAAGAGTTAAAAAAGCATAGACATAAGATGGTTGAAATCCACAGACATCAGGCCCATATTTGCTGCTGGAGGGGATGGGGGATGGAATGGGTAGCCCAGTCCTCCCCACCAACCACAATAGAAATGGTCATCATCCGTGTGCCCCTTAAGCTGTAGGTGGGTGAAGTCCTCTGACACAATGTCGTTGTCCTGCCCATAGTTGGTTTAATATTTGATGAGATTGGCGTTGATGGGTACATCCGTCTCTGAGACAGCTGACTGGGGCCACGACAGAGTGAATTGCTCTGGAGGCTTAAGGTGCATTAGCATGAAGGGAAGCGCCACAGGTACATCCTCACCCTGACACAGAACCAGCTTTACCTTCACACGGTACAAGATTAGGACCCCCGGTACCTCCTTATTGGCCCCTTCCTTGACTATGGTGCTGGAGGCCAGGGTGGTGTGTTTGAGTTTCCCATCCAGTGCCAAGCCCCACTTCTCATGGTGGTTGTCAGCAGGAATGTTGGGGTGTAGATCTTGCAGAAGATGGAGCTGGGATACACCTGCTCATCATGTCCAGTCTTGGCCACAGGACATTTTCTGCTGGATGGTGCCACACTGAGATCTTGATCTTCTTGATGCTCTTACTTGAGTTGTTGGTGTTCTGGACATTCACACTGACTGGCTCCCTGGGGTGGCTTGTGGCATGGGTAGAAGAAAGACAAAGAAATCTCGTATTTAAGCATGTCAGGGTTGGAAGAATTGCTAAGGCAACAAATTACTTGTATTCATTCGCTGAGGGGAACATGTATCACAAAGCAATTGAACTGTCTTTTCAGGAAAACATAGATTGCAAAAGCAGACTTAATTTTGTGCTGCTTTTCTACCAAAGAGCTGCTTTCTGAAACCACTTCCCACCTTGCAACATGTGTCTGGGCATTAAAATGTTGTGCATTTGCTTGTCATTACAAATACTTTGAATGAATCTATTGAAACAGTATTTATTTTTTTATTTATTTATTTTACCCTTCTGTCTTGCTTCCAAAAGAAGTAGCTTTTTTCTTTCTTTCTTGGTTGAATCTAAAGAATTATGATGATTTCAAATATTACTTAGAATAATTGCCTTCCTCCCTCTTTTGTATGACACCAGAGCCTTGGCTGAATCTTAAATCAAATGCAACAGGCAAGAGGGCTCTTCACAGCCTGGCAAAATCCTTTAGTTGCAAGTCGGCTTCAGCCAATTCTTATTTGTAAATGACAATTTTCTACAGGAAAATATATCCTTGGACATCAGTTGTAGAATCCCAGATTGCAGAGAGGAAAGGAATAATTGAATTCTGATACCCCTCCCCACACTCTTCCCCCCACCCCCAATAAATAAATTAAACATGGTTGTGGTGACAGTTTGGGGAAGTATCTAGAGTACATTTTGATAGCATTGGAAATTGGAGTGATGTTTACTTTTTTCTGTACTCCAGGTTTTTTGTTCAGAGTCTGACCTTGGTAGAGGTGGAAGGCTTAGTCTTTAGTCATCCAATGGAGCCAACTGGGCAGATTTCGGTTTTGGAAGCATCATTGATTCCAATGGGATCTGATTTGCAAGACAGCGCCTTGTGTTTGTAACACCGTTTGATCGTCGTTATGACCAAGCATAACTTTAATACTACTTGTATACACGCCTAACGTGGCTGGAATCTATGTCGGAAGCCTTGTTGCTCAGACAGTAGTTGCAGCTCCAAGGTTACGGCTGTGTCAATTATAATTGGACGTGGTTTTGATGTGGGCAAGGCAGTATCAAAGCAAAGGTACTGTGTGGAGACAGCATTTCTCCCCCGCTACACTTTAAGCATAGAGAGATTATCTACTTTACTAGAGGCCTGTTGGCTAAAATCCAACCTGGTTTCTCTTGTAGGCATGGTTAACTTTGAAAGCACACACCTGAGTGTGTGGCTTTTTTATTGGGAGCAGGGAACAAGTAAATGGAATCTAATTATCCCACACTTTTATAACGTGGAAGGCTCTGAGGGTTTGTCTGCATGTGAAAATTAATCTGGAATAAGGTAAAGAGCATGTTAAATCCAGATTAAACTAATTCAGAGGGCAGCACTCTTAATCTGGAATAAGTGTCCATTTATGGAGTTAATCAATAATAGCTGTTCCACAGTCCCTGTAGTAAATTCTGTAGCCATTTATATCAGTCAGTTAGAGTAGTGTACCAATATCTGGAATTTAAGGCAGTCCTAAGTAGAATGGCTCAGTAACTGAGGTTCTTGTCTTGATTGGAGTTTACAAACTATATTTTATAGCAAGAGTCTTCTGGTCCTTCTTTGTGTGCACACACAAGCCAGTGGCTTTTTTATTTTTTTGTTAGCCATCTTTTGGAATGTTTGTCTTTATGCTGGAGGGATCATGATTAAGGCTTCCAGAGTGCTGTCTAGGAAACTGTTAACTTGTAGGCATCAAAGGAGCATCTGACGCTTCAGCTATTTGGGGCATCCTGGTTGGTTTGAAGCAGGATTGATTGTGCTTTTCTTTGTGTATGTCCTTAGGACCTTAAGAGTTTGTAATACTGGATCAAACCTAGTTTGGGATCCTGTTTTAGCTCAAGGCTAGTACTTGATGCCTCAAATGAAGAGAAAGTTCCTGTGTGTTTTTGCTGTAAGGAATGGAGGGATTCCTTTCCGACTCCTTGTAGATTTACAGCAAGGAACATGAGATTCAATTTTGCTTGCCTTCGGCCTTGTCTGTATTGGAGACTTGACCCAGTTTCGGTTAGTGGTTATTATTCTTGCTTGAAACTAGACTAAGCTCCACCAACACAAATAATGGCTTTGCCAGTCTATATTAGCGGATTTGCACTGTTGTAGCTATCCTCTTGGCTGGTCAGTCAGGCCAAATCCTCTGTGTAGACAAGGCACTAATTTGCATAATTGTAAACTTTGCCTATTGTCATAAAATATATCTGGCCCTTTTAAAAAATAAATCCAGCCCCTGCATTTCAGTTGAATAGTTGCAGAAATGAATTACCCAGGCTGACTATCCATGCTGCTATTTCCTTTTATTGGTTCTAAATTTACCAGCCATTAATTTAACAGACTCCTTGTTCTCGGGTTATGGGGCAAAGTAAAAAGGAGTGAGTGATGCATTTTTCACTGTATCCTTTGTAAGCTAGAATGCCTCTGTCAAGCCCATTCTGTGTCTGATGGAACACATAAAATCAGGTTCTTTTATACGTGGCATTTCTATGTACCCATTTTAGCTGTGCTTTCAGTTAGTAAACAGCCATAAACTTTCAAAGTGTATGTTGGGTCTGATACTATCTGCTAGTTCTTTTCACCAGCATTAGGGATCTTTTTCTGTATTGTCTGTCTTACTTTTCATTCCCACTCCAAAATAGCTAGGCCATACAGAAGAAAGTGGCATTAAAGTGCAGAAGGTAGCAGCTTTCTTACTGTTTGGGATCATATGACATTAGTGCTCCTGATGTGCATTGGCTGCCTGTTGGTGGACTTTAAAGTTTTGATTCTGCCCTATAAAGCCCTAAATGGCCTGGGAGTGACTTATGTGACAGTCCACCTCTTTTCCCAGGCCATACTGCTATAGCTGCTGTTAGCAGGGGCTAGGGTGACCAGATGTCCTCCTAAAATCAAGCATGTCCCGATATTTAATCCTTTGTCCCATGTCCCCAATCAATGTATGATCGGGACGCCATTTGTCCTGATATTCAGGTAAGGAGGCGAGCAGGAGGGAGGCGCCAACTCCGTGGGTGCAACAGGGTTGAAAAATTGCAGCCAAGCTCCCACCACCTCGCCTCCTTCTCTCCCCCCCCCCCCCCCACCCACCCCCCCTCCTTCCCCCTTCCCTCTTCTGCTTCCCTAACATGGGGGGGTGGTGGGGGGGGGGGGGGGGGGGACCAGACCACCAAGCACCCAGCAGAGGGGGGGGGAGTGGGGTGAGGGGTGGAGGGGGGGTGAGAGGAGGCAGAGCAGGGGGAGGGCAGGGAGGTGGGGAGGGGGGGGACTGAGGAGGGAGGCAAGGAGAGCAGGGGGCGGGGAGGGGGGGGGAGGGGGGGGCGGGGGGGTGGGGGGGGGGGTGAGGAGAGGAGGGGGGGAGGAGAGGCAGAGGAGGGCGAGGAGGGGGGGGGGGGGGGGGGGGCTGGGGGCGGCGGGTGCCCGCACCCCCATGTTGTCCCATTGTGATCTGATAGGGCGGCAGGGGATTGGATCTCAGGTGTTACAAAAGAGGAGCTGCTGGCAGGGCATTCTCTGTGAGGGCTCCAGGACTCTGGAATGTGCTCTCCACCTCTGATTAGAAATAGTCCAAATTTGATGACCTTCTGGGCATGCTGAAAAAGACACTTGTTCTACACCAGAGGTTCTCAACCTCTTTCTTTCTGAGGCCCCCTCAACATGCTATAAAAACTCCACGGCCCGCCTGTGCCACAATAACTGATTTTCTGCATATAAAAGCTATGGCTGGTGTTAGGGGGTAGCAAGCAGGGCAGTTGCCTGGGGCCTCATGCCATAGGGGCTCCCACCAGCTACATTGCTCAGGCTTTGGCTTCAGCCCCAGGTGGCAGGGCTCAGTGCTCCAGACTTCAACCCCATGTGGTGGGGCTTCAGCTTTCTATCCTGGGCACCAGTGAGGCTAATGCTGGTCTGGCTTGGTGGCTCCCCCCCCGAAGCCTGCTCATGGCCCCCTGGTTAAGAACCACTGGTCTACAGGCTTTTGGAGAGGGCGTGCTTCTTAGACGGTGAAGAGGCGAAAAGACATTTCTGTAGGTGGCTGCCTGAGCTCCTGCTGAATTGATTATTTAATGCGGCTGGGATTTAAATGCATTGGTAATGCATGTTAGGGTGGCGAGGCGTCTTTTTAGTTATTCTAAAATCTAAATGAAGTGGGCAATTTCCTTTTAATCTGATCCAGGGACAGTAATAACACAGTTTTAACGGTGAGTAGAATTGGCAGGTGTCTGGCAAGCCCGGTTGAAAAGGGACCACTGACCGGGCTGCTAAAAGTCCAGTCGGCGGCGCAGCAGGCCTAAGGCAGGCTCCCTGCGTGCCCTGGCTCCACACAGCTCCTGGAAGCTGCCCGCATGTACGGCTCCTAGGCGTAGGGACGGCCACTGAGGCTCCGCATGCTGCTGCTGCTGCCCCCGCTCCGAACACTGGCTCCGCAGCTCCCGCTGGCCCCTCTGCCTAGGAGCTTGACATGCCGGACACTTCTGGGAGGTGCCTGCCCTCACCCCCTGCCCCAGCCCACTTAAAGTGAATGTGCGTTGGGGGGAGAGATGGGGGATAGGGTGAGCGGGGGTCAGGACCTCGGAGAAAGGACAGAGCCAGTGTGTTCAGTTTTTTGCAATTAGAAAGTTGGCAACCCTAGTGGTGAGGGTAATTAACCATTGGAGCAACTGGCCAAGGGCTGTAAAGGCTTCTCCATCCCTGGCAATTTTTAAATCCAGATATGCTGTATTTCAAACAGGAATTAATTCAGGGGAAATCCTATGGCTTGTGTTATACAGGAGGTGAGACTCACTAGAGAATCACAGTGGTCCCTTTTGGCCTTGGCATCTATGAATCCCTTAAGTGCAGTATAATCACTGATCATCTGCTTGTGTCTTTTTGAAACTACAGCTAGTAGGCACAGGAAATTTGATCTTATACTGTAACTTTTTTCAGTTATCTTTGCATTGAGAACCACAATAAAAACATTTATTAAAAAAAAATCTGAGGGGACGAGGACAGTATTATTGAATGCCTATACCCAGCCTCCCCTCAAACAAAACAAAACAAAAAATACCAAATATAATTGAATAGATTCTGAATTGCTTTTGTGAAGAAATATTCTCATTAACTTGGTTAGGGATGGCATTTGAAAAAAATTTCTTTTTTCACATAATGTTTTGAATAATCTGGTTAAACTGTATGCTTGTTTTGTAATTTCTTACAGATGGTCACAAGAACAAAGAAAATATTTGTAGGTGGATTATCTGCTAATACAGTAGTGGAAGATGTAAAGCAATACTTCGAACAGTTTGGCAAGGTGAGTGCCAGCACAAGTCAACACTGCATAGTTTGAATTCCTTCTCTTTTTTTAAGTATATTTTGAAAAACTGCAGCAAGAGTTGCAATCAAATGTGAAGCTAACTTTTGCCTTTAGGTACATTTATTGAAATCAGCCTAGTATTTCCTTTTGTATTTATAAAGCATATATTTAAAGAAAAACAACCAGTTTTACTGTTGACAGCTTTGTTTCTTTAATAAAAGTTAGTAACTAAATCCATTAAAAGTTGCATGTGTGTATCTCAGGGAAAAATGTGGGGCTTGGATAAGTGATGATATTATAATTCATACATCATAAAATCAGCCTTCTATTTAACAGAAATTTCAGTGGTAAAAGAGGTGTGTGTGTGAGATCCAGAGAGTTCATGTGGAGTCATTAAATTATGACCATAGCTGATAACAGAGCCTTAGGAATAACAGAAGTCCTGTGTGTAACACCAGAATGTCTATTTGATTTTCTTTTAAAAAAGTTCCCTGAGCAAGGTCCTTTTTGGACGTTGTTGCAGAAACATCCTGTGAAGTGACACAGGACCAGTGAAGAAGACCTGAAACTACCAGAATGTTAGAAGGGGATATTTTCAAGAAAGGAACAAATATAGGCTCAATCTTGTAACTGGATCTTTGCAGACAGGCCTGTATGCTAGCATGGTGTCCCACTGACTCTAGACGAAAAGGCTTCTGTGTCCACAAGGATTCTGTTTCAGGATTGGGGCTCTGTGGGGAACCAGAGAAAGCTGTTGTAGAGCAGTTGGATCCCTGAGACTTTCTGAACAGATTATTTCAAGTCCAAAGTGACGATGACTCCAACCACTCAAAAAGCAGCTTGGTGAGTCTGCAATGCCATCTTTGTCTCTAAAGGACCCCTGTCAACTTAATAATCACACCTCTGTCTGAAATTATTTTTACCTGCAACTGCTACAGTATCATTTAAGGTTATGAAAACTCTGATCAGAGAGAATATTTTTCTCTTTCCCCCCATTTTGTTTGCTGTGCTTTGCACATAGTCATTTTCACTTCTGGCACAATCCAGGCATTCTGTTCCCCTTTTTGTCTGCGTGGATCAATCACACAGCAATGCAGGAGGAGGCAGGTTAAATTTAAATTAGGGAAACGTGATTGTAAAACCACAAAAGGTGTCAGCAGGATTCAGGGGCAGGTGCAATACTTGGAAAGACTTTTAACTTTTTTTTCTTAATTGATTAGGTTTCAAGTTGATTGTCCTCTTAAGACGTGGCCTACAAAAGAAGGCAAGACCCTCCCAAAATACATTGTTTTGCAGGAGGCTCCCAAGTCAGAAGCAATGTGACGAGGTTATGCAATGGCAAGTTTATGCAATGTGCTTTGGGATATTCCAGTTTTAATTCTTCCAAACCTGCCACTGAAATAAAACCAAAGCAGTTTCACTTGAAAACCTAATGGTCCAATTAAGTCATGCAAACTTTAGGATTCTCTAGCTTCCAGAAAGTTACTGTCCGCTGCAAAGTTTGGGTGACCCTGCTCTAAAGGATTTACAGTTTTCTGTCCCCTTATTAAGCCAGCATAGCATTCCCTTGTTATCCATTAGCATTAAGCAAAGGTCTTCTGACCATGATTCTTGATTGGTGCAAGAAATCCATTTGGGAGACCTTGGGTGCCATCTCGCTGAAAACTCTTTCAGACACTTTAAACAAGTTACTCTTGAATTTGCTCTTAAAAGCAGCAGGTGAGGTAGGCAAAGCAGAATGTGTTTCACTAGTCATCTTTTGTCTCCTTATCTCTCTTGCTCTGAAATTAACTACTGTGCCTAAACCCCACCTCATTCTATTCCTTTTGGTTAGGTCCTAAATGACTTGGGACCTTCCTATCCAACAGATGGCATCTCTCGCCATGTCACACTGCAGAATCTGCAATCAACAGAGGCATTTGAGCTAGATCCAACCTTGATTTTCTAGGGAGGGGTCTGATTGTTTATTCTCTCTGGGGGACCCTCCACTTTGGAACCAGCTCCCTCCTGCTCAAGAAAATATTTCTGGTCTTTTGGTATTCAGGGTAGGCTGCATGGTGCATTTCTTTGTTCAGACAGCTGTGAAGGGATAAGATCTGTGCAAGGGAGAAGGGTTTTGTGATGCATGGGGGGGGCTGCATTCTGGTCAGGACAGAAGGACCATTTCATTTTTTTGTTGCTATAAATAACTTGTTGCAGAAGGGCCTAGAGCTTCAGAGAGCTGCCCCTTTTGAATTTTTTTATTTTAATCAGTCCAAAATACGTTGGGAAGAACTTGTTGCTATTAATCCATCACCATATGATGGCCTTTGAATGCTAGTGCATGCAGTGACTACCATAATTCATTGGGAATTCTTGCACCATTGTTATTCTTTACTTGTAAACCAATTGCTCCAACAGGTTGCATTCTGCAATACCCTTAGCAATGGTCTGGGAAACAGCCTAGAAAGTGTTTTGAGCTGTTTTCTATTGGCCTGGTAGGGTGAGGTGATCTTTAAGAGACGGGGAAAAAAATGGACTTCCATTGCCACGTTGTCTCAGGCCTCCAGCTATTGACTGGCACTAAAGCCCTGATAGTCCACATGACTGAATTCCCAGATTTTGTTGGCAATCATTGATGATTTGGTTGTAGACTTGCAGGAGGACACATCAGGTTCCCCAGAGCAGAGCAGCTCTGTTTCTGTTGGACGTTTTTAAATAGCCTCCGAGAGCCTCGGCCTCACGTTAGTTTGTTGAGGGCAGAGGAGTGGTGCTTATAAATTGTTCCTATGCTGGATTGCTAGTTGCTTTGCAAACCATTCATTTTATTTTCAATAATAATCTTCGATTCCGGCAGGATGTTTACAGCCCACTGAGCCTTTTATTAAAGGATTACATGAGCTTTTGGATGCTACTTTTGTAGTCATTATTAAAACGGCAGAACTCCTCTAACCTGTATTTTTTGAAGTTAATAATAGTTTTGATGTATGTGCTTTGCATATTGCCTGAGTGCACCCTTAATATAGTCTTTTAATTTTGCCATCTGGTAGTTTCATGCTTGCAGTTGCTGAGTCTCTGAGAATGCAGACTGCTAGGCCAAGGTTTTAAAAGGGACTAGTGATTCTGGTTGCTTCAAAATATGGATGCCTGACTAGAGAGAACTTTAAGAGGGGGCTGACTTTTAGAAGGTGCTCGGTACTTCATGAAAATTGGGTCCTTTTGAAGTGTCTCAAGTTGGGGACCCAAAAATGGAGGCACCCAAAATCATGAGTCTCATCTAAAAGCTTTTGCTCCGGCCTTCAACAACGAGCATCTTTGAATCAGGACTGAGACCAAATAGAGTCATGTACCATTGAAGTGACACAGCTGTATGAGTGCAATAATGCGAGGCAGTGTTTCCTAGTGGCAAGAGCACTGGGGCTTGGGAGATCTGTATTCTAGTCTACTGATGAAAAATAAAAGAGCTAGGTATTACTATTATAGAATACAACAATGTTATTTGTTAACTGGCTCTTCTCTAGTTCTGGTCATTCTAGTCCAAATACCTTCCCAACCTTTACCCTCACAGCACACCTGTGAGGTAGGAAAATCCTACCTTCATTTTACAGATGAGGAACTTGGGCAAAGAGAGGTTAAGTGGTTTATGCAACGTCCACAGGAGGTCTGTTGCAGAGCTGGGAATTGAACCTGGATCTCCTCCTCCTTCTCAGTCCAGTATGCTAACTGTAAGAGCATGCAGCTTGGAGAAAAGACCCCTGAGTTTTAGTCTCGATTCCACTGTGACTTGCTGCATGACCTTGGTGAGACATTTATGCTTAAGTTTACTCATTTGTACATGAGGTAGTATAAAAATGCTAACCTCTCAGAGGTAGTCTGTGTTTCAGATTTGCGGTTATCTGGTGATGTTGTCTGAGGACCTGATTCTGAGTGGTGTTGAGCACCTGTAACACCAATGTGTGTCAGTGCTGGTGGGTGTTCAGCACACTTGACATTAAGACCTAGTAATGTGATATAACAGTGGACTGGCATGTGAGACCTGGGATCTGCCCTTGGCGCTGCCACTGATAATGGTGTGTGACCTTGGGCAAGTTGATTTCCATCTCTGTGCCTATTTCCCTCCTACCTTTCACGATCTAACTAGACAAATTCTGCAGGGCAGGGACTCTCTCTTACAATGTGTTCGTACACTGCCTAGCACAATGGAGCCTTAATCTCACTTGTAGTTTAATACAAATAATATTTCATGATGGATCATCAGCGTGGCTGCAGGGATTGGAATTACTGAGCACTTTCTTTACTTCTCAGAGACAACAACAAAAAAAAAGGCCTTATATAATGGACATTCTTGAGACGCCTCCTGTGTTTGATAAGAACAGCTCCAGCTGCTTCCTTTTTCTTCGAAATATTTGATATATTTATTGGGGTGGAAAAAAATACTAACCAGTGATGTGGTTCTAGAAATCTTGTTTTTGCTTGTTGCAGAGAGAAGCTTAACAGGCGAGTGGCCGGTTCCATAACTCCAGATAGCTCTTGAAATACACCTTGGGGATAAGATGGCTACCAGATTGTGGGCCAAACTGATTGGGTATCATTCATTAGTGTAAATATAGCTGGTAGGAAGGGGCCTACTGTGTTTTATTTGAAACCACTTCATCCTCCCATTTCAGTGAGAGAAACTTACAAGTAAAAGAAGCAAAAACTGCAGTTATTTTAGATTCCTCTGCTTTTACTATGACGCAAACGTTTGCCAGGTAGCACCACTGCGTATTTGCAGTTCTAACTCTTGTGATTTTTATCACAAGTCTCCTGATGTTTGCTGCTTTCCTTAAAGAATCTTTCATTTAACAAATAAGGGAAGTTTTAGCCCTTGTAGTTGCAGAGGAAAGCTGGAAAATATAACTGGACTGTGCCCCAAAGGCTCAGAAATGAGAGAGAAAAAGAACACAACATTTATTATTTTAAAAAATCTCATGATTTGGTGGGAGGAGGGCAACTCACGATTTTTGGACGCTTGGGTAGGTAATAATGAATACGTGAGCAGAAGCTTTTATAAACTTAGTGGGCTTTGTCACAAAAAGTCTGGCTTGTCTCAAGAATGGGACAAGCTCAGGGCTAGATACCGAATAGATCAGTCTTTTTGGGGGTAAATGAGAGAGCACAGTTTGAGTGGTGGGGGTGGCAGTTGGTGGTGGTTTTATGGCAGTAACTAGAGTTGAGTCCTCATTGTGCTATAAGCACTGTACAAAGGCACAAGAGCGCGCGTCTGCTGTGAGGAGTTTATGATCTAAATAGACAATATAGACAAAGCATGGGATGGGTAACAGAGGCCGAGAGAGAAGCAATTTGCCCAAGATCATATAGCAGGTGAGTGGCAGAGACAGGGATAGAACTCTGGGGTGAGATCCTCACTTCTGCTCTGACCTCTGTACAAAAAGCACTTGGAGATCTACTGATGAAAAGCACTATATAGGACAGGGGTCATCAGGACAAATTATTTGGTGGCCTCAGAGTGTGGCGACCAACTCTTGCTGGAGGCCGCACTCATGCTTTTTCCTAAAATACTTTATTTGCTTTTCCTAAACATAATTAACATGCACAAATACACATCCAAATCATTGTAATTTATTTATTGCTAGCCAGTAAGTCTGCTGTGAAAAGTGATACATTTGAGAAACACTGATATGGGAGCTAGGTATTATGTGTCATTATGACACTGGATAAAAGGGCCAGATCTGAGAGACGTGGCTCTGAAAGATATCCCTGGATCTGGAGGATTCCCCAAGGAAAGGAACTGAGGAAGAGAGCACTCAAAGCTTTCTTCTAAGGACCCCTCTTGCAAGCCCTGGCATGGGGGATGTGCCAGAAGAGGGGATGGGTAGGTGTGTTAGGGGAAGGGTCGTGGCTTGCTTCACTGCAGCCCATAGTCAGCTGAGGATAGGCTGCTGTCATTGAGACAAACCCCTGGGGTGGTTTATGTCAGGACTGCCCATGGAGCAGCCCAGAATTCGGATGATGCAAGAGTGGCTTAAAGCTACTTTAACCTTCCACTGCTCCCTCCTTGTTTTCAGTCCAGCGCCTTACACACTAGTGTATGCAGTGGTTCTTTGTGTTGAGCGGGATCCTAATATGCTCTTCTGGGTCGAACTGAACAGAGTCAGTTGTGTCCACTGAAGATAGGGTTGAGAGTCCAAATACTATTTTGTGGATAAGTGAAAAATGTAATACACTTTTTAAAAAAGACACTGTAAGATCGGTTTTGGCCTCCACGTTAGATGCTTTAATTACACCTAAGCCTGATAGGATTGTTCCTGTGATCTTTAAAAATTCCAGTAAAAGCAGTTTAAAACACTTTAAAAATAAATATCCATTGCCCTGCAGTGCTTACAACCCAGAGACTGCAGCATTGTCCGGAGGATCCAGAGGCAAAAGTGAAAAGCTGCCCAGGAACAAAATGTATTAATTTATTTAAGCCAGAATGTCCTAAAGGGGGTTAAAAAAATTAAAGTGAAGTCCAATTTCTGCCATTCCATTTCCTCCCTGTGTTGCCACCGCGTCTCTCCAGCGCAAAAGAATGCTATTGGAATTTTAATCCAAATCAATGCTGTAATCCCTGAGCTGAAATTCTGCTCTCGCTCACTCTCTGTCTCTCTCTCTGAGCACATTTGCCTGAGCTTAGAAACGGGTCCAAATTATTTACATTTTAGTTGATAATTAAACTGTTATACTTTTCTTAAATAAATAAAACCATGCTATTTGCTAATGGATTCTAGCCTATATTTTCCTTCACTGTCCTGTGATTAGGATGTATCCGAGCGTTTAAGACTCCAGTATCATTTCAAAAAAGAAAAAGCAATAGCCTCTTAAAGGATTTTGACTAGAAGAAGGAAGCCCCTAAAAGTTAATGAATTACACTTCTCCCAGGACATGCATGTTGTGCACCTTTTAAGCTGTAAGCTACTGATGATAAGGGACTTCTTATGGTTCAGCTTTTTATTAGGTAATGCTTGCTTTATAGAACTCCTGTGAAAGTAAAGTAGTCCTTATTTTGAGACTTGCAATTATACTTCACATGGTGAACTGTGTAATTAGTTTGGAAGACTTATGCTTAGTCATTGGTTTATCCTAATCGGCTTTGGCTTTTCCCAACAACAAAGTGAGCTTATTTTGCTAAGCTGAAACAACTCTGCTCCCTTTGTTCCTGTCTTTTATTGTCTCATTCCTTTCATTCTGTTTTACTGCCAAAGTTTTGTTTCATTAGGCCTACAAGTCATTTCCAATCCAGTGGGCTGCTACAATCAGGCCTTTATAACTCAGCTGCCCTGGTTCCCATGTCCCTTCTGGTGTAATGCCAGGACTTGTTGTTTGACATGGTGTTTTAACCCTTTTCTGTATCTTAACTATATGTTACCTTTAAGAAAATTGTTTCGAGTTTTAGCTGTTGCTGAGTGGTGAAAAGTCAAACCTGAGAATTTAGGTCAGAAACACCACTTGAGTTTAAGAATGTTAAAATGTCACATTTGTCTGTTAATAGATGCATTAACATGATTGGGCTTCAGATAAACTTTTGCCCTAATTACTGAAAGGGAATTGTGTAAAAATCTTCTTGAAATTCTCAAATTGGCCTTTGCCGGAACAATCTGTTGAATAACGAGGCTACAGTATTTTCAGCTTATGTAACCAGGACAATGGGGACACACATTTGCTTAAACGGTATGGTATGTTTCGGTTGCTTTAACCTTCCAGATTTGTCCATGCATGGTATCGCTACATATGACTACCCTATTCAGTAATATAAATATACTTCTTATCCTGTGTGTGGGAAAGGCTGTTTTAAATAATAAATGGTTAAAAACAGATTTAGAATATTTCTATCGTGAAGATTTAAAATCTCTCTCAAATGAATTTCACATGTTGAGATTTTAAACCTTTCTCTGAAATCTTTTAAACCTTTCTGTAGTAAACTGCTACAAAAGCCATGATAATTTTGCTAGCCCAGTCTGCTTTATTTGCTCTGAAAATCTTCAAGCAGGGTCCAGTTCTTCTATTTCATCCTTATTTTTATTGCTTTCCTAAAATGAGATATTTGAGGGGTATGGCAGTCAGGTTTGTGTTTTTAAATTTAATTCTGAAATTGGAACCGACAGCATGTATATATTCTATTTGTTGTATTAATTTTCTTTTCCTGGCTTATGTGTGCTGTCTCGGACAAACTGTAGGCATGTTCCAACTTTGTTTTGCAAAGATTGGATCCTCAGGAAGACTTTAAGATATAAGGTAAGTTCAAAACATCAGGATTTCTGAATCTCAAAGGATCTCATACAATTGCTTGTTGTTTTCCCATCAGGAGCAAAATAAACCAGTTGAGTAAAGGTCTATAGCTTCTGATATTGTTTTTCATGAAAAAATGGTGCTTCAAAGGATTTTAATTTTCTAGCATCTTCCTCTTGCAGTCTTGGTTTGTGGGCTAGTTATAGTTAAACTATGTGGGAGAAGAACAACTCCTTAAGCCCTTGTCTTTGCTTCAGGGATATCTCAACATAGCCATAGTATTGTATTGTACGGCAAGATTCAAGTTTTAAACCAAGTAAGCTGCAAACAACAAAATGTATGAATCAGTGCCCTATAGGTAATCCTTCTTTGTGTATACAATATCACACACTGGAATAAAGAGAGTAATGCAAATAATGACCCATTTAACCTTTTTGCTGCGTTAAAAAAATTGTGTGAGTAACAGATGAAGAAACCCCTATATTGTCTCCTATTTTTAACTGGAGTGTGTGTGGGGCTGGGGATGGAGTGGAGGGGAGAGGGAGTTATCTACACTAAGGATTTTATCCTAATCAGGTAGTTTACATAATTTGCTTGCTACATGCTTCTCTTTTTGTCAGCTGTGAAAATATAACACACAAAAACATGAAAGAAAGCTCCTCCTTGTTTGGCAAGGCTGTCTGGGTGTGAACGAGTTAATGCACCAGTGGAGAAGTAAATGCTCCAAAGGTTCACTTTTCCCTAAGACCCTGGGTATGGCCTCTGAAGATGCTATTACAATAGAGTTGTTAGCATGAAAAAAGGCGGCTTTCTCTCCATGGGTTCATTTCAGGGGGATTTTGGAAGTCTACATGTAAGAGTGTCAGGAGGAGCAAGGAGTCGTGCTATTATGGAAGACGTGGCATACAGTCCAAATCATATCGTTTCATCTATTGCACACTGATATGTAGATTTTGTGGTCAGTAGGATACATGGATGGTTTATTTTTAAAGTAGTTGCTCTGCTGAGAAGTCGTTTTTTTGATTTGACAGCCTTTTAAATTTTCAGTGTTGTATTTCCACTATTGGTGAATTAGTTACAGTCTGTGAAATAGAAGGGCAGGTCTGGACTTCATTTACACGCTAATCTGTAATAGAGTACCAGAAAGATTTTAATATGCAGTAAAGTTAATAATGTGTTGGTGTTTTGGTTTGTTTTTTTTTTTTTTTGACTGCTGCTAACCTCTCCACTGCCTTCAGAAGCAATCATGAGCTATCTAGCTGATACTTAATAGCTTTTAGCTCATTTTCTTTCTTCCTTCCTTCCTTCCCATCCAAGTTGACCTGAGATTTCAGGAGAAAACGAGTCATCCAGTTGCTGAATTTGAATAATACAAACCTTTAAAACAAAGAGACTGATACACCATTGTTTAAAAAGTTTTGGACAAGTTACAAGCAATTAAAAAAATGTTTATTAGAACTATTTTCATATGGTTATTAAAGAACAGCTTTTGGTCCTTCTGTATATTGCCTGCTATGTTCTTTCCATTTGCTTTTAGTTCCAGTATTTTGGATTTCAGAGTTTTGTGTATTCAGTCCATGGTACACTTAAGGGATAATATGGACACTCCTTTAAGATTTTACTTTGACATGCAATGATTATAGTGATCCTTTTTAGCCTTAAAATGTATGTTTTTATAATTTCTCCCACCACAACTACCATTTTTTAATAAACCAGAAAACTTGACCATTGCATTAAAAAACACTTTTTTTTTTCATTCTCTCAACTAATGCTCGCATGCAGGAAGCCAGTTTTTAGGTGGTCTGTAATAAGACACATGCTTTGTGGAAGTTACAAATTACATATTGGTTACAGAGGTTTCTAGCTGGATTTTATAAAAGGAGGTACTGTTAAGGTGTGGGATTTGTTGGGTTGGAGGGGGAAGCTGCATCAGAACTCTGAAGGAAGTTGGAAATGTGGTTTTCTTTCCTTTTTGTTAAACAGTTGAGGAAATTATCATGATTTAAAACTGAGAACTGGCATGGTCCAATTGATTAGGCGCAGGACTTAGGAGATCAGGGTTCTACAGTATTTCTGACTTGGTCGCACAGAAGGTTTGTGGTCTTGTGCAAGTTGCTTGATCTCTCTATACCAGTGGTTTTCAAACTTTAACAACCGGAGGACCCTCATTTTGATTTAAAATTTTTTGTGCACCTCCAAACCCCCAGCTCAGCCCTAGGCCCTGCCCCCACTGTGCCCCTTCCCCCAAGGCTCCCCCACCTCTTCCTGCCCCCTCTCCACCCCAGCCCCTTCTCTTCCCTGCATCTTTCTTCCCCCTCCCCTGAGTGGTGTCTGGTCCCCGCTCCTCTCCCTCCCTCCCAGCACCTGCTGCACGCCAAGGAACAGCTGTGATTGAGAGGTCTATATGGGGAGGAGTTGGTCAGCAGGGCCAGCGGCCCCAGACACGATTCTGCCCCGTCCCTGCTCCTCCCCACCCTCCCAGCACCACCTGCATGCCAGGGAACAAGGCCCTGGGATGGGGAGGAATTGATCAGTGGGGCCCATGGAGTTCCTGGGGGTCCGCAGACCCTAGTTTGAGAAATGCTGCTCTAGGCATTTCTTTTCTCTTTTATGCTTTATCATCCATATCTTGTAAATTCTTTAGGGCGCAGAGACTCTCTTACTACTGTGTACATGCAGCATCGAGCTCAATGTGTCCCTGATCTCAACGGGGGCCTCTGGGTGCTACCATAATACAGAGCACAAGTGCCCTCCACTCCTAGCGAGGTCTGTGGGCAGTAAAGGCTATAAGCATCTCTCCAGATTGGCTCCCTTCAGTGCAAAAAATAGAAATTAACAAAATCAACACAGCCCTACTTGACATCAGTGTCACTAGTCCCCTCCCTTGTGTCTCATTTACTTTAGTATAATGCTATGGCTGGTGTCATGGCCTTTATCTCTGTCATACATGTTTTTGTAATAAAATAGTAGCAGCTATGGCCCTGATCCTGCAAGTTGACCCCTGCATCTGCACAGAGCCCCGTGAAGTCCGTGCAAATCCCCTTGCATAGTCGCTGGGTGAGGGCCTGAGTTAGTAACAGTTTTTTTTAATAAATTCGTGCTCCGCCCCCACAACTTTTTACCCTCTAAATGAAATTTGTATATGTGTATAGGTTTACAGGCATGCCACACATCGCTATCAGTAGAAACACATTGCTACTTAGACAGTGACTTGTATCTTTTCCAGGCCACAAGCAAGTTGCTTTGTCTTGTTTGTCTTGTACAAAACCAGTAAACTGTATATTGGGTGAAAAATTTCACTAATCTCACACTAAAGTTACTCGTCTCTTTTGTCTGAGGATCTTGGAGCCTGTCACAATGCTGAATATTTTATAAATGGTCTTGTTTGTTCCTGAATTAAGGCGCCACAGAATAAAACTATGCGCAATGCTGAAAGAAAACTATTTTGGCAGAGCCAAGCAGGGCCCAGTCATGATGTAGAGTGCTCAGTGCTGTACAGACACAGAACAGAAAGATGGTCCTTGCCTCAAAGAGCTTATGATCTGAGTATAAGGCAGCAGATCACAGGTAGATATCAAGACAGAAACAGGGGTGGTGGTCTATTATCAACCCTCTAATACTTTCCACTGAAATTTTTGTACGTACCATGCCACTACATGAAACCGCATTTTAATACCTGCCCTTCTCAAAGTGCAGCATGCTTGGCCTCTTAGGAAAAGTATTTTGATAGGTAGACTTTGCAACTCTTACCCATTTGCGCAACAATCTTGGTCCAGAATACTATGCCATTCATACTTTTACTAACCTCAGCTGACTAGACCAAAGCTTTGCTTTTGGAAAAACTTCTCTTTTAACATTGATTTATTAAGGAAAAAAATAGCCCCAGTTACTTTAAACCTGGTGTGGTGCAAATTAAGCTTGCAACATTCTACTTTTGGCTGTTTTGTGTGTGTATCTATGTATGTATGTACGCTTGTCATGTAACATGGGGTGGAGAACACTTTCAATTTAGAGAATGCTCATGTGATCATGATGTCGTCACGTTACAGAATATTTTAACATTCTGTGATACAAGGCATGTTGTTTTTTGTTAAAAGGTAGCTTTTCTGAGCTGAGCACTAGCAAGAGCAGGGCTCTTCAAAATACCTGTGGGAAGCTTAGATAAATAATTCCTGACTAGCATGGAAAAGGAACACACATTACTGGAAAGAGGTGGAATGACACTTTTTTCCACATGCAAGCTTATGGCCATAATCATTCACTCATAGCCTGTTCAACAGGCTGTATACAGTGAATGTTATTATTTTATGAGGAGAGAAGGATTTCAGTCGATTGCTGACCAGAAGAATTTGTTGTTCCTCTCTTAAAACAGCTCTGTGATCTTGTGCCCAGCTCTCTCAGTGCTTTTTGCACACAAGTCCACTCTCTTGAAAAAAATGATGCATTTTTAAACCCACCTTTGAGCCACTGTGCTCGGGGTGGGGAGGTTGTTCTCTTTGTCTCTCTGAAAAATTAGGTCAGCTTGTGGTTTACAGATCTTGGCTGGGTTTGTGGAGCTTACCTAGACTGCATGCTCTTTGGTGCAGAGATGGTCTCTGTTTGTACAGCACATGGCGTGGTGGGACCGTGTGCTCTATGGCAATGTAAATAAGTGATTGCAGAGCAAGCACACCATGGTGTTGTGGAAGTTACCTCAATCCAGACCTGATGGGTTTTGTGCTATAGACCTCTCAATCTGGCAAAGCCACCAAGAGCCAAGAAGACTTCAAGTGGCAGATTTTACCCAGTTATAGCACTCCTACCTTCCTCTCTGGTCTAAATTCTGCCTTCTCTTAAGGCTGCTGCCTTCTTTTAGAAATACCCCCTTCAGTGAAGGGCTGGCCACAAGGGAGGAGATGCAGAATAGCACTGTTCTCAGCCCTCTCCATCTCAGTGTCTCTGTGCTCAGTGTTCATCAAAAGCACCAACCATTGTCCTGGGCAGAAGAAGTGGGAGCATAGTCAGAGCTCAAAGGAGGAGTCTGTCAAGGCCAGACTCAGAGCTGCTATCCCGGGTAGCCAGTCACCGGGAGGCAGAGTGAGGTGGATGAGCTCCGGAGAAACCAGATCACAGGTGTGTCACCTCTCTCCTGTCCCCAGAATTAACTGACCTCTATTGCAGGGTGTTTGGGAAGTGAGTGTCATTCCAGAAAGAGAAGCCAGCATTTCTCAGACATCATGAGTGAGATGGCAGAGCCTACCTGTGCCTATTAAAACAAACAGATGTGACCCCAGTGGAATTCCTAAACTGTGAAGATGCTCTGAGAGCCCCACAGAAGATGCAGCGGTTGTCATTCAGATGAGATAAAGTATGGTCTCCACCCCCTGCCGCAGAGGGGCAGCAAACTGGTCTTCTATTGTTTTCTGTAATGTTAAGGGTTCAGTTCATCACTGCTTAACCCCACTGTAATCCCTGGTGTTGCCCCAGAGGTGAATTTAGCCCATGCTTTTTATATGGGCTTCAATTACTTTCATGCTTACTGTGCATCTGAATGTCAGCTGTCATAGGAGATGTCTCCCCAGTATTCCCTGCCATCACCAATGGGGTTTGGCAGCTCCTTAAATTTACATTTTGTGTTAACCTTGTTCAGTCTGCAATTCAGAATCTTTGTGTGGAGGAGCCCAGACAACCGCTTAAAGATTCTAGCAGCTCTAGGGATATCTTTGGCAGGGTCCTTTCTGGCTGGATTATTTCTTCATAGCTTTTCAGGCATACTGAGGAAGGTTCTAGACTTGAGAGAGAGCAAGCTGTGGGGAGGGAGGGGAGAGGTGAGTTGGTCACGGCGATTGAGGCGTCTCAGTAAGAAGATCCAGTGAATTTTATTAGGTGACATTTTCTTTTCATCTTGTGTAATTAGAATAATGCTGATGGAGTGAGGAGGACTTTCTTGCAATAAACTTCTTATTGCTTTGATATTCAGTCACCTGCCCAAACTGTTTGTTGGTTGTAGCGCCATGAACATTAATTCTTAATTATACTGTTTCCGATTAAGAGGGAGACTTTCAAAAGCACAAAAAGTGATAGGGGTACCACTGACTTTCAGTGGGCCTAGCGAGCCTAACTCCCAAAATCTACCTCTTAAGACCACCCAAAACTCTGAGGCTGTGCACAGGATGTGTCCCTGTGGTTTGTTTTTTGTTTTGTCGGGATATACTGTAAAATTACATTTTGAAGTAAATTGAGCTGGTTGGAGAATAGGTTTTCCCCCTCATTCATCCACTCACGGACAACTTTGACTTTATACAACAAAACTGAAAACTGGGGGGAAAAAAATTCATGTTGGCGGAATTTGTTTTTTAAAAAATTTTTGAGGTAGACATTTTGCATGTTTTTTTTGTTTTTTGAAACCTCACATTTTCCTTGAAAAAGTCAATAGATAATTTCCAACCAGTTGTGGATGTAAAATATGTATCTGCCCTGTCTGCACACAGTATCTTCAGGAATGGCCAGTTTAATTGGACTTGCACTAGTCATGCAGAGAGAGGTAGAACATGAAATACACTTAAGTTCAGATACTATAATATGTAGAACTCTGTCAAGGGCTTTTAGCATTTATTGTTCTGGGGAAAAAATGTGAAGCTGTGAGTATTTCAGTAAAGGCTGAAGCAGAGTGATGTGAAAATGGACTAATTGAGAAGGCTAGGAATAAATGAACCAAAATGGTTCGTTAATTTGTTTTCATTTTAGCAACATCAGTAACCACCTAGAACTGGGTAATATGTCCCAGACCCGGGTCCATGAGAAAGAGAATGTGTTTTTAAGGTATGAATATAGTGCAGTATATGTGTGTATATATAAATAAATCTCCAGGAATTGGGACAAGGGCAAAGTAGCTCAAATGAAGAGCCAATTTAGATAATCTATCCAGAATGAGGATTTAACTGCCTCTTAATCTGAAGGATATCCAGAATGCATGTGGTCAGATTAGATCAAACCAATGCTTGTCCCCATCATGGACATTCACAAGAGGTATTGCATAAATAGCAATAGTGATAGTTCTAATTTACCTTCCCAGGCAGAATGGTTTTGAAAGCTGGAATGGGCTCTAGATGGTCTAGGTGGCACAATATATACCTGTGTATCTGTGTTGTCATGTCACCACTTTGGTAATTCGACCCATAAACCATATGTAAAGGAATGGCATATACAATGGGTTCACAATTTTCAGATTGTAGCTTTCTGAACAAGAAGATGGGTAGAGTACCACTTTTTCTTTGCCAGGTGGATGTTGGTCTGTACTTTCTTTTTTAGAGGTGACTTGTGAAGGCTGGCTTAAATTTTACAAGAGTTCATTTCTGAAAGCTGTCTAATACTTGAAGAGAAGGCTCTGATAATGTAAACAATAATGCTGGTACATGTATTTCTCAGTGTTAAGAGACTGCAAGCATATCTCTGTTGCAGAGCTTTGAAATCAAAGCTGAGTTTTTGCCGGCATGAATGTGATTCTACTTTGAACATCAGTTCTTTTTAAAACAGATGCTTGACCTTGGATGCATTGGTTCTGATGGGGCTCTGTTGCCTCAAGATACTACACAGTAAACTTTTCAACATGGGCAGCACCTGCTGAATGGAATGAGGATGGGTTTGTGAAGAAGTTGCTGTATGGGTGACTTTGCCGTGGGAAGGTTTTGCTATTGACTCTATTACCATGAGGAGCTATTTAACAAGTTCAAATTGGTGCCATCTTAATTGTTAAAACTGGGAGGGTGGGAAGCAAATTTCTCCAGAGGCTATGGAAGCTATCCAACGAATTTCCACTCTGCTTCTCCACTTGGCAAGCCAACAGTTCACTGTCATTTCCTAGATATAGGTTTATTTTGAAGGGTCAGCTATTGCCACTACCCTTTCTCCCCTCACGCCCTCCCCAGTAAAGAAGGCTGATGAGCATTTAATTTCCCCAACAGCAGGTGCTTGTCATCCATCTGAAGAGAGCTGCCAACATCTGGTGCAATTGCCTCAGCAAATGCAGTAACAAGGCGGCCTGCAGTTCAAATGCAGAGAGAGCATCGCCTCTTTAATGATAACAAGCTGTTGGCTTCCCCTCTGAGATGAATTCATCTCACAGATGTTTGTCTAGTTTTGGCAATCTTATCACTGTAGCTTTGGTGATTATGCTCAACTGGAGACTATTACTATAAAAGAAGTTTGAACTTGTTCCATTTTTACTTTTTTTCCTTCCTAGATATAAATTATATCAACAACTGTAATGTTGGTCCCATTACCCAAGTACCCTTTACGGTTTTTATTGCATCTGTAGAACAGTTCACCACTGGTGAATGTCTTTCAGCCATGCTGACATTTTCCATGTTTCTTCTCAACAGCTTTGCAGTTTGAACCCTCTGTTTAGCACTACGTTTTATGCAATTACTTTTAGCTCATTCTGTGAGTTCTCTTTATGACTATGGGTGTGTGTGTGTGTGTGTGTGTGGGGAGGGGTGTGTGTGTATATTTTTTGTAAAGCATGAATCATCGAGAACATTCTGAAAGCCTTCTTGTAGACAGTAGTACTTTTGTGACCTTAGCAATGGTTTATAAAGACTGCCTCTGACTGTCTAACTTCCGTATCCTAAATGCTTTCAGTTGCACCATGGATTTATGAAGCCATATGTCCTGTGATCTGAAAACTGGGTGCCTTGTACAGTATTGTTTTTAACATTTCTGCATGGCTACACTATTTTTGTAAAGTAGGTATTTTGTCCCCCAAGTGTGTGGAATTTAATTCTGGTAAATAAGATTTATTTTCAGAAATGTGCTTATATGAGTAGGTGACTCACACTTGAGTGGAGATGTGTCACTGTTGGTGAGGACACCACATGTATAATTTCTTCATCCATAAATAGATACTCATCCAAGAATGGGTGACACCGTGATGTTTTGTACTGACTGGCTGGCTGTATAATAGCTTCCAAGAAGAGGTTTGAGAGCTTCAGTCTCTTATACAGGAGGAATTGTTTCTGAAATAAGTACCGTATTTTGAAATATTTGTTTTTTTTAAACATATAAAGTTTAACAAGGCAGTGGCACATCCAGCGTTTTTAATAAGTGATTGATGTAAGTATATCTAATTGTCCTGATATGGTGGGACATTCTAACTCTGCTAAATCAGGGTGGGCCATACCAGGCAAGTAAGGTCACTCCGGAATTCATTCATTACACAAGAGATCCAGGTACTCCTTGAAGATTTTAGTCCTAACATATTCTGCTTTGCTCTATAGTTAGAAAGAATGCTAGCGCATCACCTCTGAGTTACAATAGTTATGCTTGTAGTTTTATTTTATTATGCCTTTCAGTTTCAAAGTATGTTATAAGCAACAAATTAATTCTCACACCAGCAGTGTAGGTCTGTGTTTTATTCCTATTTTGCAGATGGAGAAGCTGAGTCTGGGCGTTCAGGAATTGGCTAATGGCCACTCAGGATGTCAATTATAAGGCTATGAATAAAATTCAGAAATCCTGGCTCCCAGTCTGTTGCTTAGACTAATTTCTGTCAACGTTTAGAGAGCTTTTGAACTAATCTTTCAGAGTTCAAATTTGCTTTCTCCATGTCATTGGAGATTAGAAATTGATTCCCTCCAGTGCATTGTTCAATCACACAAATGCAACAACACAATTTGTATGACTTAAATTTCATTTTTTTGGCTCCTGCTGTAGTTACAGTATTATTAAAAATACATTAAATTTTAATGGACATCATAAAGTATGTGCTCCTGTGAACGCGTGCACAGATAATTATTTCTGATGAATAAACCAAAAGGACAAGTATGTGAGAAGTTCATACTGCAGCTTTCAATTTTTATTATATACATCTCCTGCAGGGGCAATCATTGTGATGCTCCAGCTGGTTATTTCTGTGGCCTAGCTCTCCCTGGAGATGGCTGATGATAATGCAAACTTGAACTAGCAGAAGTGCCAGTGTTTTTACTGGTATATTTATAGATAAATTGTTTACCAGGGGAAGTAAACCAGGGCAAGGCGCAGGATACTCAGAGCACCTCAGTACAGTAGCTCCCTGCAAGGTTGTGGGGGTTTTTATTTGTTTCGTATTAACAAGGTGGAATCTTGTAAAAACTGTTATTTCTTATTGAAATAAACCCAAACCATAATGATATCGCTGCTAAAACGCAACTGCAAACCAAGCAAACTACTTTTAGCGAAGAAGGTCTGTGGTAGGCAAGGGAATCGTTAAAAATAATACATTACATTGTCCATAAAGTTTCATGCGGTATGTAATGGTCCATGGGGGCCTCACCTAGTTTCCAAGATATGATACGTGTATTATGGTTACAGCTTCTCGTTTAACTTTCACACCATATTGAATACATCTCTCTTTAACCCCTCTAGGGTTCATGCTACTTGTCAAGCGTTTCTTAATAAGTGAACGTATATATTTATCATATTGCTCCTGCCGCCGACAGGCTGAAGAAGGTATCTCTGCCTCTCCATTTCATTTTCTATTCATGATCACGTTGGACAGAATCCAGCCTGGCCAAGAGCGATGGGGTCTTCCCCGGGATTCTCCTAGTCTAGAACGCCGGATTTAAAAATGGTTCTGTGCCTGGTCTGCTCTGGTCGGGCTGGCATTCTGAGCCGTGTTTAGAAGTGTGTCTGCCTGCGTGCGTTCAGCCCAAGCATGGAGGGGAGTCTTAAACAGCTTCTAATGGACTGTGCCATCTTTCATTGCAGAGGCATGAGCGCTTCATGCTAATTCATACTCATAAACTCTCTCAGGCATTCAGCAGAACCCATCCCAGATTTGCCTGATATTAAGGGTATCCTTTTTCCCTTGGAGGTGGGAGTGGGAGGCTCCTTGCCAAAGCTCTAAGAATCCTCCAGTTTCTCTCCTATTTTCAGTTTCTTCACGCGTCTGGCCTTGTATCAAATCCACCATCCTTCAAATTCTGGAGAACAGACGAGAGACATCCTTGATGACTCATTCAGTGGTGCTTTTTAAATGGCAGGGAGTGGTCCCTTCTTCTGGCGGTCCAAGATCTAGGGTGAGTTCACCTAACCGTGTGCACAGGTGCAAGTCTGTTGAAATCAGTGGAGTGGAGCATGAGTTGGGCCTATTTATATTTGATTTAGCCATAAAGTCAAAGGTGAGAAATGCGAGAGGGTTTGCATAGCAGTATGCGCCATGAAGCTTCCACGATATTCCAGTTTCCAGGTCACGCTGTATGTTGCAGAGTTGGTGGCAGCTGAAGGAGTGGGATCATTTTGCCCACAGGACAGAGCATATTGTGGGCTAGAGTGGCCTGTAATTAGAGACTAGGAGTAAGAAAGAAAAGATGGGGTTTGTGGTTAAGGCCGAGAACTAGGACTCGAGATCTGGATTCAAATCCTGGCACTGCTACAGGTTTCCTATGTGACCATGGGCAAGTCAGTTAATCCCTCTGTGCCTCAGCTCAAATCTGTAAAATGGAGCAAACAATAATTCCTTTATCTGCCTTGCCTATTTAGACTAAACTCTTTGTTGTGGGCGCTGTCTCTGTATGTTTGTACAGCACCTAGCACAGTGGGGCCACGTTCTTGACTTACTTTTTGTATCAGCCTAAATAACTAAGTTCACTTTTACATGGGTGAGGCCCTGCTAATTTTGCTGCCTATGACATTTCAAGCCCTCTCTGTGAGTGGTTCTGTTATTACTCCTGCGATTAAAGAGATTGTTCAACTCTATTCTGTTTAAAAGTTAAGCTTAAAAAGAAGGTGTGGGGGTGTGCAAGTGTAGGAATAAAAGTCTGAGCTGTGTTTGATCAGACAGACTACCTATTATAATATTCAGGCCCAAGAGTATGATGTCAGACCAGGGTTCATTATAGCAGTAAGACAGGTTATGTAGTATTTGTGCAGTGGTTCCCAAACGGGGGTTCGCAAAATGTTACAGAGTGTTCTTGGGGGAAACAATTCCTTAATGGCGGACAGAGATATCTCTAGGGACCCCGGGCAGCACGGAGCCAGCAGCCCCTGGACTTCCAAGAGCTAAGCAGATCAAAGCAACCGTATCTATCACACTGAAGAGATTTCAACTTCAAGACTCCTTATAAGAAATGGAAAGGGAGGTGGATATTTTTTTCTGCTTTTAAAATTAAATAGGAAGCTAGTATTGTTTTTAAAATGATTATGAAGAACAAGTTTAAGCTTTGTTGTAACGTGCATTGTTTGCCTGGACTGCTCAAGACCTGAATGATTATGTAGGAGGAACTCTTTGAGTTGGCTTCTTAAATACCTTCCTGCTGTGTCACATCTGATACTCCTTGACAAAACATAGGAGCCTTGTCTTATAACAGGCTTATTCAAAGTGATACAAGCTACGAAAGTGAGATCTTGGAAGGGTGTTGCCATTTCCATAATGTAATAAAAATACTGTAATGATAATTAATAATAAATAGTGTGTAATAAGCATATCATAAAAACAAATTTTATATTTCCAAGATCACTGCTTTTATAATTTATACTGAGGTAAAGGAGAAAATCCCTGGAAATATTCATTTTTAGGAGGGAGTTTGCAGGACTTGACATTTTAGAGAAAAGGGGTTCTCAGGTTGCTAAAGTTTGGGAACCACTGTATTTCTGTGTAGTATTTTTTTTCTCATGCTTTAAGGGGCTTGGGAACAAAACAATAATAATATAAAAACTTAAGTAAAATTTCAGAAGTACCTGAAGTCCCCCTGACTTTGTTAGACTCCTAAGTGTCGAAGTCATTTTTGAAAATGGGAAGTAGGCACCTAAACCGATTAGGCACTAGGCTGAAAATTTAATTATCCCTGAACTTCCAGCTGTGTTTCAGTTCCTAAAGGTGGAAATACTCTGTGAAGACCAGATCTCATGTTATTTCAGTTCAGAAATTGCTCCTTGATGTGCAAACAGTCCCCCATCCCCAAAGAAAGTGAAAACCATGCATTGTTTCAGGGTCACTTGAAATCATTCATGTTAACCCAAAGGCTATTTGGGTTCTTCTGGGCCCCATGCACACCCGACTTTCAGCTGCAACTTGCAGTTTTGTGTGTGTGCTTCAGTCAAACCCTGAAATCCATCACTTTTTTGTGCCACTTAATTTTCTTATTTCTTTTGGTAACTTAACATCTCTCCTCCTCCCCCCGGTCATAAAGCAAGTGAGTTAACAATAGACCGTGGTGTGGGAGTAAGTTACCATGGCTGTTTATAAAATCTGGATTCATTTACTTGACGGCGTCCGCTGGCTCCTCAGGCAGCGATGGCTCCAAAGGAGCTGATCGTGTCAAATGAAAAGAGCTGCAAAGATTAAATACCCGGTGATTGTGAAAGCAAGTGAATCAACACAAGCATCACTCTGTCTTTGGTTTCTGACTCTCTGGAATTTGACCTTGTCTTTTGATGCTGTGAGTTCCTGAATATCAGTCATGCCAGACGCTCTGTCAGAATAGTCACCCCTTACAGAGGAAGCGCTTTCCCACTGCTGATGTGACCTTGTGTCACTAGACACTGAAAATCACATACCCTGGGATGCCAGGGCTCTGTCCTCAGAAGTTACTTCTTAGTGAGAGGGAATAGGGCTAAATTGATTATTTTAGTGAGTGCTGCTTACAACCCCTTTTTTCTTTGCCTGCGTCCTGGTTGCTAGGAGTCTTGCTTTTGTTTTTATTAGCAAAGCATAATTTAAATTGGTCAGGGTAGTACCATCTTTAAATATAGCGGTATCAGGGAAAATTGGGTCATCCCTTTCGCCGTTGTTTAATGTTTTACTTTTCCTTCTGTGCTTGTAATTGCCAGTCATAGTAATTTTATACCTTGTGCCCCAGCTTTAAACCAGTGTTGTAAGGAGGCTCATTCCTCTCAGACATAATCCTGTTCCCGGGAAAAGTTGGGTTCCTGGCTTTTTGTCAGTACAGAGTCTGAATATGGCAAGTTTCTTCAGTTGTCTGAATGTGGTCGCAGCTGGGGTTCTCTGCATCCATCAGCGTGGCCACGTGTGATAGAGATTATAGAGATTTCTGAGGAGGTAACGAGAGCAAGTTAGAGCAAGAGGAGAAATGTTTGAAGAACACACATCAGGTTAGGGATTCAGCAGCATGTGGCGCCTTTGCTGGTTCATGGACCGTAACTTCATGAAGGGCCACTTTCTTCCCTCTTCGGGCATGGTGAGACTTGCGAGTTAGAGCGTATTAAAGCAGCTCCGTTTGCTCTAACTCACTCCCCGTCCACACTGGCAAGGCACGTAGAGCGATCTGACTCCGCGGCCAGAGCGCTCCTGGTAATCCACCTCGGTGAGGGGAATAACGTTTGATGCGTCCCCGCTGGTGTGGACACCCTGGTCTGTTAATGCGTTCTCATTGGCCTCCAGAAGTGTCCCACAATGCCTGTTCTAGCCACTCTGGTCATCACTTTGAACTCTACTGCCCTGCCCTCGGGTGACCAACTGTCAGACCCGCCCTTTAAATTCTCTGGGAATTTTGAAAATCGCCTTCCTGTTTGCTCAGCAAGGTGTGGAGTGCTCTCAGCTCATCTTTCCAGGTGACCATGCCTCCACGCGCCAGGCAATCCCCAGTATGGAGCAATGGCGAGGTGCTGGAACTCAGCAGTGTTTAGAGGAAGCTGTCCAGTCCCAGCTGCGCTCCAGCTGTAGGAATTATGATTCCATCATGTCCCTTGATATCTGCCCAAAGGTAAGGGGCCATGACTGGGACGCACTGCAGTGCAGGGTTCAAGTGAAGGAGCTGCGGAACACCTACCACAAAGTGCAGGAGGCAAACTGCCGCTCCGGTGCTGCCCCCACGACCTGCCGTTTCTACAAAGAGCAGGACGTGATACTTGGGGCGACCCCACCTCCACTCTGAGTACCACCATGGACACTTCAGAGCCCAGTTCAACAAGGCAGGAGGAGAAGGAGGAGGAAGAAAGCAGGAGTGAGGGTGCTGAGGAGGAGGAAGACACCCGGCATCCCTAAATGCATGCAGCCAGGAGGAAGGTAGCCAGTCGTGGTGGCCGGTGCTTGGGGAAGGACAAAGACCGGAGGAGGTGCCCGGTAAGTGGCTTTTATTTTGGGAAGGAAGTTATTCAGTGCAGGCTCTTGGGGCGAGGAAGGTCAGGGCTGCGTACATGCCTAGATGTGGAATAGGGCGTTGATGTGCTCTCTCACATTGCGGTAATTCACCTCAGTGATCTCTTCAAAGGTCTCATCCAGAAGTTGGGCAATGCGCTTGCGCAGGTTTCTTGGGAGAGCCACTGTGGTCCTTGTCCCAGTCAGGCTAACATGTCCACGCTACTGTGCCATGAGGGGTGGGGGGACTATTGCTGCACGCAGGCAAGCTGCATATGGGCCAGGGCGGAAGCCGCATTGCAGTAGAAGACCCTCCCTTGCTTCCCAGGTGACCCTCAGCAGCGATGTATCTTCCAGGACAAACTCCTATGGAAGATGTGGGGACAATGTTCGGTATGGGGACCCCCTGCAGCTGTTGGCTCTCCCTAAGGCACAGAAATCCGGGACAGTACAGCCGTGAAACAATCAGTCCCCCTTGCTCTGTGCTTACTCACCATTTTGGGGCTCCCATGCGTTATGTCCGCTTGCTTTAGGACGGGCAAATTATGCTATTGTGTAGGCGGTGCTTGCCCTTAAGTACGGGGAATCATTGCTCTGTCTGCTGTGAACAGTGCTGCCTCTGTTAAGTATTGCATTTTGCCTATACAGATACAGCCTTGAGATCTCAGCCGTCCGTGTTATCAATGGCTGAAAGACTCTAAAGAATTAGGAAGAGGCCACGTAGAAGCAAAGAAAACATGCTGCATGAAGTAATGCAGCAGTCCCTTAACGAGAACCTAAAAAGCACAGGAGTGGAGGTAGAGTGAAAAGAGGATCCGCCAGCAGAATGAGGAGCACCGGCACAAAAGCGTGGAGCTTCGGCAGCAAAGCACAGATTGGCTGATAAGCATCATGGAGCACCAAGCGGACTTGATCCAGGCGCTCGTAGCCATGCAGGCTGAGCGCTACCGCCCTCCCCCCACAGCCCTTGTCCCAAGACTCTCTTTCCTTTCAGCCTCAAATAGCTCCCTCAAAGCATCCCTAATTCTTGCAGCCCTGTGCTGGGCCCCTCTAATAGCCCTGCTCTCTGGCTGTTCAAATTCAGCTTCCAAGTGTTGAACCTCAGTTCCATGCCTGAATGAATCTTTCACCCTTCCCTTCACTAATGTTATGGAGGGTACAGCATGCGGATATAACCACGGGGATGCTGTCATCAGCCAGGTCCGCTTCCCATACAGAGAGCACCAGCGGCCCTTTAAATGGCCAAAAGCACACTCCACAGTCATTCTGCACCAGCTCAGCCTGTTGTTCAACTGCTCCTTGCTGCTGTCAAGGCTCCCTGTGTAGGGTATTAAAGAGTAAGCAGGGTCTCCAAGGATCACAGTAGGCATTTCGACTTCCCCTATGGTGATCTTCTGGTCTGGGAAAAAAGTCCTGGCATGCAGCTTCCTGAACAGGCCAGTGTTCTGAAAGATGCATGCGTCATGCACCTTTCCAGACCAGCCTGTGTTAATGTCAGTGAAACGCCCACGGTGATCCACAAGCGCCTGGAGAACTATAGAGTAATACCTCTTCCCATTAACTACTCGGAGGCTAGGTGGGCTGGTGTCAGAATTAGAATATGCGTCCCATCTATCACCCCTCTGCAGTTAGGGAAACCCATTTGTGCAAAACCAGCCACAATGTCATGCATGTTACCCAGAGTCACGGTTCTTCTGAGCAGGATGTGGTTAATGACCCTGCAAACTTGTATCAACACGATTCCAGCGATCGAATTTCCCACCCCAAACTGGTTAGTGACCGATTGGTAGCTGTCTGGAGTTGCCAGCTTCTAGATTGCAATAGCCACCCACTTCTCCACCGTGAGGGCAGCTCTCAGTCTTGTGTTCTTGTGCTGCAGGATGGGGGTAAGCTCCTCACACAGTCTCATGAAAGTGGCTTTTCTCATTCGAAAGTTCTGCAGCCACTGCTCGTCATCCTAGACTTACAGGATGATGTGACCCCACCACCCTGCGCTTGTTTCCCGAGCCCAAAAGCAATGTTCCACGGTGGTGAGCATGTCCACGAATGCCACAAGCAATCTTGTGTCGTATGCGTTACTCGAGTTGATATCGTCTGAGTCCTTACTGTCAGTTTGGATCTTAAGGAGTAACTTGACTGCCAAAGGTGACGTGCTGGCGAGACTCACTCTGCATATTCCTCAGCTGTTCAGGCTCCATTCCCGCAGACCGAAAGGGAAAAGAGAGCGCGCGGTACAAAAAACTTTGAAAGATGGTGCCAAATGTGGACGGAAGCACAGGGATTGCTGGGATGCGAACCGATGCATCATGGGGCACTGGGAGAGGATCCAGAATGCCCCGCATCCCCCGCCTCCTTCCCATAAGCCACAGCTCCAGAATGGGAAGAGGTTCTCTGTGGGATAGCTGCCTATAATGCACCGCTCCCAATGCCGCTGCAAGTGCCGCAAATGTGGCCACGCCAGTGTGCTTGCAGGTGTCAGTGTGGGACAGACTGCAGTGCTTTCCCGCCTGCGCTCTCCGAAGGCTGGTTTAACTCCTGGCGCTCTACATCTGCAAGTGTAGCCATGCCCTTGTTTCCCTAGTGCAATCTCCTCCCATTTATGGATGCACAGCTATAGCTTAGGCAGGCATAATTTGGTCCTGTGCTTTGAACATTTTGGAAGTACCATGCTACATTACATAAATGCTTTTAAGAGACTTTAGACAACATTATTATAAAAGTGACTCATGATTTTGGGTGTCCAACCTGAGAGATCTTAAAAGGCCTGCATGTCAGAGGGTGGATTTCCTCATCACATTCTGAAAATACAGGCTTCGTTAAGGTGTCTAAAGTGCGGCACTCAAAGACTGAGGCACCTAAAATCATTAATCACTTTTGAAACGATAGATCTATATATCATGTGGGTGCACATGCGTACAATAAGCTTGTAAGTGTAGTGTTTTATTATACTTGTAGATATGTTACCATTTTTATTTTCCCTCAATAATCTCACTATGTCCTCACTGACCTTAACCAGCCATGGAAACGTCAAGGAAGTGAACTCAGAGAATAGGAGTATCCCAGCAGTCTAATAAGGGGTCTCCAAGTTTCTGAACAGAAAATCTAATTTATTCCTCCATACTTTTTTCTCACAGTGCAAACAGCACATCTGATTATCCCTTTAATAGATCAGGGGCACTAAAATAACCTAGTGATACTTAATGATGCAAATAGCCAGCTGTGGGCAAAACTTGCTAAAAAGGTTCTTCATACTTTCAGCATGGTCTTTCTTTTAGATACATAGAGAATGCAGGAATATACTTGTGAAAGAATGTGACATGGAAAACCCTGTAGGTACTAATTGGGTAATAGTATTGCATGTTGGCTAGAACCATTAAGAGTAGGGTTTTTTCCTGTCCTCTGAAGCAGCAGCGACTGGCAACTGCCAGAGGCAGGAGGATACTTGGCTTGATAAACCAACGATCTGAGTTGGTCTGGCACCTCCCATGCAAACCATCCCTTAAAATGCCACTGAATCAAATAGTTTAGGGCCAAAAATAGACCCACCAAAAGTGACTATAATTTTTGGTGAAGTTTCTCTGGATACTTCATAAAATAAGGATCTGCCTTAAGGATTTGTTTTCTCCCCCCCTTCCCAAAAAATCTTATAAAATTAAATGCAAAAGCCTGTGATGTTATGGCTGCATGGTTATTCACGTTAATCAGGAAATGTAAAAGCAAAGGTTCCCAGAGTAACGCTATATTTGTATGGTTGGCTCAGGAGTTATATTTTCTATTCCTGCTTTTCTCGTTAAATGTATAGATTAATATAGCTCTACTTGATCTAAAATGTGTGCCATAAAACATAAAGGAGGTGTGAAGTAGCTGAGCTAAAGTTGCTATTGGAACTGAGGCTTGATTTTTGACCTCCAGTTACACTAGTGTAAATCAAAAGTGAGTCCATGAAGCTGTGGTGTTGGAAGGCAGAGGCGAGTTGCACTAATTTTTGGTGACAGTGTAGCGTTAACACTGTATTAATGCCATTTTAAATTTTAATATATAATATTTTGCACTGGTCTGTAGTGCTTTAGAAATAAAAGTCTGGCATGCGATTGACATGTTGGGCCAATATCTCAGCAGGTGTAAACTGGTGTAGCTCCATTGAAAGTCAATGGTGATTTACACCAGATGCAGATAAATGAATGTGACCCTGACTTCAGTGGTGCTGAGAGCTATGTCAATTTCCACCAGCTGAGGATGCATTCAAAATAAAAGCGCTGGTGTACTGTACGAAAGAACCAATCTGCTGAATGAAAAGATTGGTCTGTGCTCTTAACTTTTGCTGTTCTCTCTGCCCTCATGGACTCCACACACAGAAGTTGCTTAGCAAAGCATCATTGTCAGTCACATGCATGTTGTATCCTGAACAAGTTTGCTTGCAGCCCAGGAAGAAATCTGTTTACTTGCTCATCGTGCTACTGAAACATTCACGTGGAACAAATCACACAGTTTAAACCGAACATCAAATCAAGGTGGGTGGGAGGTGGGAAGAGATGGAGTGTTTTACAGTGCCCATGGCTTGTAAGAGAAAATGTTTGAATTGCCTTCGGTGGAATCCACTGGCAGAGTGCATTGTAGCTGAGAGGGTGGAAAGACCTTTTGCAGTCATGATGTGTAATTGGATAACTGCATATACTCCACCCGACACCCATGCCTGCCTCCCCCTCCAATTTCCTCTTGGGAGCTAGGGTGAAATGGGAGGAAGAACTTAAAATCTCCCACCATCTGTGGCTAATTGTGAAAATATTTGGAAAAAGTTAAGGGCACTTGGATGCCAAACAAATGGTTTAAAGCCATTATTTCCCCAGATGGTAAATGCAGGAGACATTCTAAGCAAACTGCTTTAGTAACAATAATACTTATATAGCACTTTACATTTTCAAACCACTGTCCAAACATTAACTAATCTGTCCCATATTCTTTAGAGCTGTGTCGTTAAACTTCAAGGATATTGGTCTAGATTAATTTGTAGCACTTTATCAGATGTGTTGGTGGGTGAATTTTACTCCTGCTGCTTGGTACTATAGGAGGAAACATTAACTCCTCCTGAGTATATTGAAATTGATCCTAGAATTTTTAGTGAAAAGAGTGATCTTTAGTGGGAAAAGAGAAATTTCCACCCATTGAATAAAAGATCTTTAAAGGAAACACATTCACCCTTGGATAGATTATAGAACATTTGTCTGAACATTGATCTTCCCTATCTGGACCCACTTTTCTCCTATGGAACAACCTGACTCTTTTTTATACACATGCATGTATGTGATGTATCCTCACATGCTGTTTAAGGAGACAATGGTTAACAGCAACTTGTATCTTTTGCGCAATTGTCGTGTTTCTCAGTAGTCAGTCTTCAGCTGGAACTGCCTGTTGTTGTACTTCTTGATCTGCAAAGAAGGGATATCTCTTTAAATTCAGCCTCACTAGTTAAATCTGTGTGTTTCCAAATTTTTGAATTGGCTATCTAGTTTATCCTATACTCATCACTGTGATATTTCTAAACTTCCTTTGGGATCAGTCTCACTTTAAATAATACCAACCACAATGAGTCTCTGCCTCATATCTTCCTATTTTATATAATTTCTCCAAGGCTTTATTTTTACCTTAAATGTATTTGCAGAGAATGTTACATATGGGGAGGAGGAGGAAGGAGGGAAGATTTGCACAGCTGCATGCAATTAAGTAGTTTGTGTTGTATTCCTTAATCTTTTATGACAGTCTCAAGGACAGTATGTTTAATGTGAAATTGTCATAAAGCCAAATGCAAAATAAACAAAACACTCCACACCCCAGTATGCATGCCACTTAACGTTGTATCAGTGTTGCTCCCTGACTCTTCCAGGTATTATCCCAGATAGTAAAACAGAGTTCTGCTAAGTGCTGACACATGGCAAAAGTGCTGGAATGTGGACAGACAGATGTGAACTGATTTGCTGTGTGTTTAAAAGTCCATAATGATAGGGATAATAGTACCAGATATAGAAGATCTTGGAAAGAGAACCTCATGAAGAATGTGTAGGCAATGTGAAAATGTAATTAAAAGAAAAACCCTAATGGTTTGTTAGGGGGAGGTGTAGCTAGAACTAGAAATAAGCAAGTGTAAAGAGGAAGGAATGAGGCTTGTAAGCTTTCTGCTAAGGCCCCACTGGAAATACAGGGCCATATCCACAGCTGGTGTAGATAAACTTGGAAGGCAATGGAGCTTTGCTGAATTACTCCAGCTGTGGGTCTGGCCCATAGTGTGTCTTCTTGTCATCGGTCTTTTTATAGGAAAGGGCTTTGGAGAAAGAAGATTTGGCATATTGCAGAGGTAACATGAAGGGCATTTGATCTCAAGGTTGAATGATAAGTGCTGTGAGGACATAGTAAAATATTTAGTTGAAGTGTCTTGTCTGGGGAGAGAGGTAAGTTGTTATAAGCAAGCTTAATTTAAGCATGCAATACTTTAAATTATCTAGATAATTCAATTGGTGTAGAGTTTATTTTAAGTAATTGACTAGATCTGATCCTGAGTGGAAGTAAAAGCAAACAAACAGCAAAACTTTAATTACCATTAGCACTTTCCTTTTACTCCAGAGGTAATAAAATACAGCAGAGAGAGAGAGAGGTTTTTTTGTTTGGTTTTTTTAGGATATGACAGTTTTGCATGTGTTTCCAAATGTATTCTCGTATGTGGTACTGGTTAGAATTCAGCACTTGCAGGGTCCAGATTGGGATTTTCCTTTCTAAAACATTTTGTCTCTACCAAAGTGGATATTTTTAAGTTCCTTAGCAGTGGTGGTCATTGTGGGGTATTGCTGAGTAGAAGGCAGTCCTTAAGTCTCTGCTTCCCCTGAACTTTACTCCCTTTGTGAGGATAATATATTTAGATGAGGTCCCTTTGATGCAGTTGGGTTAGGTCAGATGAGGTCAGAGCACTAGTCATGCCAGAAATCCCACAGATGCAGGAAACAAACTGCTGGAAGAGGAGAGTTGAACAGCTTTCAGACAGTTATTTCTGTACGTTTTCTATCTCTCTCTCTCTCTCTCTCTCTCTGCATTTGTTCTATACGGTAACTTTCTGAAATGGAAAAACCCGAAGCAAGTGCAAATCAGCGTGTAATGATATTAATGTCTACCTCTTACCGAGCCCTCTTCAGATCTGAAAGCAGTTTACAAAGGTGGGTAAGAATTATCCCAAGTTAACAGATGGCAAAACTGAGGCTCAGAGAGGGGAAGTGAGTTGCCTATGGGCACCCGGCAGGCCAGTGGCAGAGCTGGGAGTAGAACCTAGGTCTCTTGAGTCTTCCCAACTGGACCACACTGTTAACTCCATCAATGGAGTTAGGCTGACTCACACTAGCAGAGGGTCTTGCTCCTAATTCCCACCCTCTCCCATACCTTCTTTGAATTTCACCTTCACAAATGTAGCCATAGCATCTGTCTCCTTCCTTTACAGTCTGTTATCTGAAGATGGAGCGTGCTAATCATCCTGCCTTCTTTCTAGCTATTGTTTTTTATAGTTACCATATGAAAGGGGAAAAAACACACACACAACTAAACTCAGGTGTCTCTCTCCCCCACCCCCCAAAACAGAAATCCCAACGCCAGACTTCACAGTAACTGAATAAACATGAATGCAAATGACGCCTTTGAGATGCGGTGACTGTACTGCCACTACAGTAAAGCATCTTCTTTCGTTCATGCCACCTGTGCTAAGAGTCTCTGGATGTGAAAGATGGCTTTAACCGTATATCTAGTAACCAAACCCCTCTCTAGAAAAAGATGATGCTGGTGATAAAACCACAATGACAAGGTTTGTATTTTACCTTTCCTCCCTCACCCCTCCCTCTCCCTGTTTGAGGCCAGTAAGATTGGATCCAATGACATAGCTTCTATTTCTCAGATGCAGCACAAAACAGATTTTTCTAGTGGCTGAATTTAATCACTTAGATGCAGAGCACTGATAGACGGAATCAATTTAATTTCTATTGCTCGTGACTGGGTGGGGGAGATGGAAGAAGGAAGGTCATAATAATTTAGCAAGCAACAATTTGGTTTGAAAATGTTTCAGAGAGAGAGAGAGAGAGTGTGTGTGTGTGTGTGTGTAAAGCCTGAACAGACAAAATAAACATGGCAATAACCTTAGGAACTTGGAAAGTAGGAGAGATAGCATTCTGCTTGAGGCGACGGATGGTTTTTTAGTCTGAGCATTGGGGCTGAAATGCCTTGGGTGCTTTTGAACCATAGGTTCATATCCCACCAGGGTACATGCAGCCCTTCTGCCTGCCCAAGTAATGATACTGAATATAGTGCCATTTCAGTATGTATTTCAGATGAGGTGTTGAAAAACGAGTGCATCTATGTGTTAGGTACTTTATCCCGTCCTGGTTACCATAGCATCTGAGCACTTCACAACTTTTAACATATGTATCCTCACACCACCCCTGAGATGTGGCAAAGTGCTATTACCGTATTTTTCCGTGTATAAGACTATACTTTTTCCTAAAATCCTTAGACTAAAAATTGAGGGTAGTTATATACATAAGCCCCCCCTGTTCCTGCTCTCTCTCCCCCCCCCAACCCCCCCCCCCCCCCCCCTCCTCTCCTCTCCTCTCTCACCCTCCCCTCCCCCCCCCTTACGCTGCCTGCACGGCGCTGCTGCGGCGCATCAGTCCATGGGCTGGGGACTGGGGGGTGGGGGGGGGGGGAGTCAGCGGGAGGAGGAGGCAGGCCGGAGCCGGGCCGGGCGGCCAGGCGGGGGGCGGGGGGGCCATCGGGTAGGTGGGCGCGGCGAGGCGGGAGGCGGGGCTGGGGCCAGGGCCAGGGAGCGGGGGGAGGCGGCGGCGGGGGGGCCGGGGGGGGGGGGTGGGGGGACAGGGAGGAGGGGCGGGGCCCGGGGAGCGGGGGCTGGAGCCAGCGGGCGGCGGCAGGGGGCGGAGGGCCGGGGCGGGCGGCGCGGCGGGGCGGGGCCGGGCGGGGCAGCGGCAGGGGCAGGGGTGGAGCCGGGCAGGGGTGGGGGGGGGGCCGGGCGGGCGGGGGGCGGGGGCGGGGCGCAGGCAGGGCGGAGGGGGGCGGGGGCGCGGGGGCCGGGGAGGCGGGGCGGGGAGGGGGCGGGGAGGCGGGTCGGGAGTGGGCCGGAGAGGCGGGGAGAGGGCGGGGGGCGGGGCGGCGGGGAGCGGGGCGGGGGGGCGGGGAGGGGGAGCGCGGGGGAGGCGGGGGGGGGGGGAGGGACGGTGGGGGCGGCAGGAGGGGGGGGCGGGGGGGGAGGGCAGGAGCCGGGAGGCGCAGGGCAGGCCGGCAGGGCAGGGGGCCCTCTGGCCCTCGCTACTCCCTCTCCCTCTCTCTCTCTCCCTAGCCCTCTCCTGGGGCTGGAGCTGAGCAGCGCTGCAGGGGAAAGCAAAACAAAAAAAAAAAAAAAAAAACAAAACAAAAAAAAAACAAAAAAAAACAACCAAAAAAAAAAAAAAAAAAAAAAAAAACAAACAAAAAAAGCTGGGACAGCGGGCTGGAGGAGCGGCAGAGGGGAGGAAAAGCAAAAAAAAAAAAAATCAAAAAAAAAAAACAAAAAAAAAAAAGGGCAAACAAAAACAACAAAAAAGGAGGGGGAAAAAAAACAAAACAAAAAACCTGATGGGGGGGAAAAAAAAGGGCACACGGGTATGGGGGTATCTCCATTTTACAGATGGGTCAGTGAGATGTAGGCAGGCTAAATGACTTGCTCAAGGTCACATAGGAAGTCTGTGGCAGAATAGGTCTCACAAGTCGTATGCTCGTGCCCTAACCACTGGGCCATCTTTCTCTCCTCAGAGTCCTGCTCTGAATAAACATGAAAACTCCCATGGTGATTGGTGCCTTTTATAAATTCATGTAAAGGACAATAACCCTAAGGCACTTCTTCTAAACAGGGGCAGTTTGCCTTGATACCTTTTGCCAGAAATTCCCCCAGTTTCCACTTTATTGTGGTGCAGCGTTGAGTAAAGAGCCTTGAAGTGCAACAGTGTAATTTAGGGTGGTGGGGTTTGGGGGGGGGGGTTGGGTAGCCCAATGCCCATTTTTCTGACATAGTATTAGTCCTACTTTGAGATCCCAAACAGATCTACATACATAAAAATCAAATATAAATATAACAACACTCTCCTCCCTCCTTTTGGTATGTTGCTTGTCTTCTTAGAATAGAAGGTCTTGCGGGGAACGGACTGTGTCAGCGTTTGGGGATAGTGCATTGCATAGTGGGGTCCCTGATTGTGACCAGCATTGCTGGTGCTATTGCAGTTTAAATAATAGACCCCCTACAAGTGGAGATATGATCTCAAACATTAACCCAAGCAGGCTACAAACATTTGTTGTATCCTTTTAAAAAAGTCTCTCCTCTTCCGCCCAGCCAATCATCAGCGAGTCTATTAATGCATCAACCCTTGAAAATTAGTCTTGGAGGAATCCTAACCGTGGGACTATGTGCATGTTGTTACATAGCAGCCAATCCAATCGGATGTCGTAGTGTGCGATGTGTTAACGACAATGTGTAGGGTGGAGAGCAGCAGCTAAACAACTGTGGCTGTGACCTGTGTGTTTAGTTATTGTCCCTCAGATGGTGCTCCTCCCCAGGCCACAACGCATGGAGAGCCAGTGGAGTGGGCAAACTGGGAAAACCTTACCTCCAAAGTGCTATAATCGCCTTGTTGATGGGCTTTAGAAGCCGTCCTAATTTTTAAGCAAGACATGTCATAGTGACATGAAGTAATACAAGCAAACTTGGCCAGCCTAACAGCAAACTTGGTGCGCTGCCATCAGCCCGTATGCACCCCGGTAAATAAAAGCTGTGGTTGAATTTCTTTCAAGTGTTATATAATATTCATTATAATATATAAGTAAAGAGGGATCCCTCCTTATACGTAGCTTTAGCAATAAATACATAAGAATAAATCTGATCCTTCTCCCTCTTTCTAGGTAGCTAATTGTAGTATGGTCTAAGGGTTAGAGCAGGAGACCGAGTCATATTCTAGGTTCTCTTATAGCCTCTGCCAGTGACCTGCTATGTAATATTGAGCAAGTCACAAGTTTCCTCTTTAAAACAGGTCTACTATTCCCCTATGCAGGGGCTCCCCTATTAGGTTTTACTTAGTGGAATGCTCTTGTCTGCGGGGAGTTCTCCATTCGACAAAACATATGTGATATCAGGCCAGTAGACATTCACTTATGTGGCTGGTGAGCCCAGAATCTGCTCCTGTATCACTCGCTCAGCCCAAAGAAGATGAAGGTCGAGCAAGAGCTGAAACGATGGTGGTGACAGTGAGTGCTAAAGGATAGAAAGAGAAAGGGAATGCACTCATTGCAAGTCAGCTTAAAAATAAACTAGTCTATTTATAAAGTTGGCAGAGTGCCATGTTTTTTTTTTTTAATGAATAATAAACCCAGTATGCCCTCGCACTTTGTATATCCGTGAGTTTGCATATGGATGCAGAGATAAGTATGTTTTATATTCTAAGATTAAATATGCACATTTATTTGCTCTGTGAGAGGCTCTAGTGGTTAAGTGCTGGGCTGGGAGTCAGAACGCCTGGGTTCCATTCTGGACATGGCCACTGGCCTGCTGCACGACCTTGAGCAAGTCACTTCACCTCTCTTTCCCCTCCTGATCTTTTGACTCTCTTGCACTCTTCAATTGTAAGTTCTCTGGAGTGTTTGTACAGTAGTTGGCACGTTGGGGCTGCTGTGATACAATTCATAAATGTGCATGTATACGTAGGTGCACTTCATAGCTGCCCTCAAGCATAGCAGCAAGCCACTCTTCGTATTCAGACACGCTGTACAATATAAAGCACTTGTAGCGACGTGACTAGAGCCGTAGCAATAATACCACTGCAGTTCAAGCATTTGGGTGTCTTTTTCTTCTATGCATGTGTTGTGAAATGCCCGGCTAATGTGTGGGTGGCCTTGTGCTCTGTTGCTGGAAACTAGAAAAGAGGTGTAATATAAACACTTGTTTAATTGCCACATGGTGATTGCAGATGAGGCTTCCAATTTCTAGACAGAAGGTAACATCAGAGCCCAGGTTTGTTTCACTTACAGTTAAGCAACATCAGAAAAGAAGGAAAAAGCAGGAAAGCGAATGATGTGCTACACAGACAGGCACCCAAACTTCCATACCCGCTTGTGCCCGCATTTGTCTGTTTAATGAAGCGAAGCTTTGTCTCCTCGTTTGTGAACCATGCTCCCTTAAATACATGAAGGGGCTTGGCCCGATGGAGGACTCAGGACAAGGCTGGAAATAAAGTTAACACAACGTGTTCCGTGTGATGATCTCCCTCTGGTACCTGGCCCAGCAGCTAAGAGAGCCTGCTACTGATTGACAAGTAGGGAGGATTGTGCTTAGCGGTGTTGGGGGACGGGGCATTTTAGAAATTGCGTAGCATTGGTATAACTCTGCTCCCATTGAGGGCAGTTCTAAAATTCCTATTGACTTCAGTGGGAGTAAAGTTAAGCCCAGACTGAATGAACGCTTTGGAAAATCTAACCACAGCCTTGTCCAGACACTGACTAATCCTCACAACACCCCTCTGGGAGGTGGGTAAGTAGTAGTCCTGTTTCACAGAGGGGGCACTGAGGCATGGAGAGGTGAAGTGACTTACCTGGGGCTACGGAGCAAGTCAGTAGCAGGAATAGAAATCAAGCCCTCTGAGCCCTATACTTATTCCTCCATAGCGCATTGCCTCTCTCCTCTTCAACTGTGATAAGCAGCTACAGTTTGTTACCTAGGCATCTTTTTTTTTTTTAATTATTAAAGGGGGGACACTATTTGTTTTTTTTCCCTTTCTTCCATGGTTCTAAACTGGTGGAGCTGATCTTTGCTGCCATTGTCAAAACTTCCCAAGACCATTTATTGCTGAGTGGAGAAGCCGTGTGAGAAAGTTTTGCCCAGTGGAAAGTTTGTGAGAAAGTTGCAAAGGGATGGAAATGGCAGCTTAGAAGCTCAAAGCGCCTCTTACTTCTGTTTGCAATGGCTGTGATGTTGCTTGCGCCAGCCGATGAAATGGGAAGTCTGTAGCTGAAGATCTAAGGGAACCAAAGGTTGTTTCAGACTTTGTTAAAAGTGCAGCGTTAACAATTTAAAGCTGTTCGTGAGACTCCAAAACGGGGAAACAAACGAATTTTCCATTAGTGCTCAGCCTTCCCCTTGCAGCGTCTCATGTCAGAAGCGCTCAGGGTTGTGAAGAAAGGAGGGATGCATATGTCTCCAGCAAGATTTTGTTCTTTGCTCCTCCGGATAGTGTCATGTGCCCACTAGCAGCAGCTGTTGATATTGTCTAATGAGCTTCAGTGGCAGCTGCTTTCCCTTGGTTTTAGAACAACTTTGGAACTCATGAAGCAGCTCATATTTAACAGCATGTTCTGTGCATCCCCCAATTGAATGAGATGCAGGGAAGGAATGAAACTTTCAGAGGGAGTAGCCCTTACATAGGGAATACAGTGACCTGTGGGAACCTCTCTATTCTGAGGATGAGAGAGCAGAGGGAAAAACCCCTGCGATCTGTGACCTGATGGCCAGTTTCTGGATGCCCAGATTTGATATGCTGGAGACTGTTAACCTCATTCTCTTATTATAATACAACTATAGGCTCCCTATCTGCTCCCCCCGACCCCACTATGGGGGGGCTGCCGGTGGGTGCTCAGCACCCACCCTTGTTTCCCTGTGGGTTCTCCAGCCCCAGAGCACCTATAGAGTCGGCACCTGTGCAAAGAAGAGTGGAGGACTGCAAAGGGATAGTACAGGGGTCCCCAACGCGGTGCTCGCGGGTGCCATGGCGCCCGCGGGGGCATCGAAAGGCGCCCGCGTCCTGGCAGGCGGTGGAGCATCCGCCAAAATGCCGCCGAATTTCTGCGGCGTTTCGGCAGCGACGCCTCTTGATGACGTCGCTTGTCGGCGGCAAGTGGCATCATCGAGAGGTGTCACCGCCGAAATGCCGCAGAAATTCGGCAGCATTTCGGCGGATGCTCCACCGCCGCCATGATCCTTCGTCTGGCGCCCGCCAGACAAAAAGGTTGGGGATCACTGGGATAGTAGGTAAAATCCTGCCCCCCACTGAAGTCAATGGCAAAATTCCCATTGACTTCAGTGGGGCAAGGATTTTGCCCCATGTGACTTGATCAGTATGTTTCTAAGATACACGTTTGTTTGTGCAGTAGATCACAATGGCTCTAGCAACAATTTGAGCCTTTCCAGTAAATGCTGATTTTTTTTTTCTGCCTAAATACATTTTTGCCTAGAGGACCCTTTACCTAAATTAGATATGCATTTTCAGTAACATTTCATGTTGAAACTTTTTGCACTTGAAATAAAACCATCTGGTTGTATTACAAAGACAATGCAGGGAGGAGATGAATGCCTTTTTCTCTGTACACAATTCACAAAAGGGCTGTTTGTTTGTTTTTTTTAAATGGGAGTTTGTGAATTTTACATCACTGTCAAAGCCCAGGTTGTCAATTCAGGTTTGAAAGTTGTTTCACCCATTGACTAAATTTAAAGACAGAATGTCTGCCTTAAATTTTCAATTTCCTGAGCTTTTGTTGTTTTGCGTCACAACCTTGCATGTTTTTTAAACACTTATTTTTTTTAATTTGATCAGTTATTCTTTTAAGTAGTCTTAATTGTATAAAGATTATAATGCATAAGAGACATCTATAATTAGAAGGGGGATTGGTGCTATTAGACAGTGTTTTAGTGAAGAAAATTATAGTGTTCATAAGCAGTTTAGAGAATGGAGGCAGCATATATTAACATGCAACAAATTTTATGTAATCCAAGTTGAGGATTGATTAATGCTCACCTCATTGAAAATTGGAATATTCCTTAATCTTTGCCCAAATATTTCAGTCCATTTCCTCCTTCTCATCCATCCTTTTGCTGTGGCACCTATATTTCTGGTGGGAGGGTGGACTAATAATTCCCAGTGGAGCTCATGGTGCTAGCTGGCTGACCATGCTATCTAAGAGAGATCTTCTTTCCTCCTGGAGTGGAGACAAGAACAATCTCATTTCAGTGTATTGTGTAGCCTGCTGCCGCTATGCCGCAGGGCTGACTTGGAGGTTAGAATGTTAAATGAGGTTTACCCATTTAAAAAACCCCAAAAGCTGTGCTGGTCTGAGTGCTGATAAACCTTGCGCTCTGCATGTCTTTGGAGAAACGCTTTCTGAGCTCTTGTTCCCTGCAATTAGGATTTTGGAAATAGAATAAAATGCGAGAGCTTTGTTTGGAACCTTTTTATTTTTATAAAAGTAATAAATAAAGTTCCAAATCGCTGTCACTTTCCATAAGAATAACAGTACTTGGCCGCTTACAGAGTGGCACTTTGAACATGTTTGGCGAGATTAGCTTCTCTCCATATTCCCCATTTTTTATATACATGTCTCCGAGGCAAGTAAATACTTTCAAACCAGTAGAAGCTTCTTTTTATGATGAATTACTATTGCACTTTTCATCCATGCATCACAAAGGCCTGATTTTTCCATTGCCCTGCATCTTGTGTTGTCATTTGCACCAGTGCAAAGTGGGTACAAAATGCTCAGTTATGTTCATTTTGCACTGGTGTAAATGTCTACAAAAGTTTCAGGAAAATGGAGAATCCTGAGCAAAATGCTTGAGAAAGGGGAGTAATTACCATTGTCCCCATTTCATGAATGAGGAAAGTGAGAGACAAAAGGAGTTTAGTGACCTGTGCGAGGATCCACAGCAACCCAGTGAGGGAGCCAGGAATTGAATCCAGGTCTCTAGACTCCCAGTTTCATGTCCCATTCACTAGAGCACACTGCCTTTTAGATTCCAGTGGCCCGCACAAGACCGGCTTACAGGCTGCCTATGATCTAGACTGCTAGCGCTCCACAATCTCTCTGAAATTCTAGTGTCACAGAATGCTCAGTTTGATTTAATTGCCAGCTAGATACATGGCCATCCAGAGCTACTTGCATTTCACAACAGATTGCATGTTTTGTAACAGCACTGGGGACTTTATTCAGATAGGTAATGAAGCTATTTTTCTTAATGGGAATATTGAGAATAAGGAATATTTTGTATCTATGTGGCGTGCAAAAAATAAAATCACCTGAAGAGATATGACTATATATACGAGATGCTAGTATTCCAAAATATTAGAAACCTCAAATAGCCAAACACTCACCCATTTCCAAAACAACGGGGCAATGTTAGGACCGGACCACTTTATATTAAAAGTGTCCTGTTGTCCAGTTCTTTAGGCTAGCTCTGTACAATTATCACTTCCTCCAAACCTTGCTGCATATGATATCTTGTAAACTGCTAACTTCAGACTTGTAGTATGTCTAGAAGGAGCAAAGGAGTGTTGGGAATATATTTGATGGAAGAGACTTTTTTTTTTTAATTTATTCAGGTCAGGTCACTTTAATTTTCAGTCTATAAACCCAAGAAAATGTTGTTTAAAAATATACTAACATAATGAATACAACTTATTTTGCATTTTCATTTCTTAATGTGATTTCAAATGGGTTTATTAGACAACGAAAACCATCAATTAACACTTCAACAGCAAAAGGACAAATCTAGAGTTAATTGTGTGCTTGCAAGCCAGGTAGAAAGCAAACTGCTTCTCAGATTTATTTTTATTAATAGTACCAATGAATGATTATTAGCTTGTGTGTGTGTGTGTGTGTGTGTGAGAGAGAGAGAGAGAGAGAGAGAGAGGGCCAAATGTGTTTTTTGATCTGAGCCGAGGTTAATTTTTCCCAGGGAAATAGGTTTTGCAAGATTAAATGCGTGTCTAATAGTTTGGGGGAATGTAAAACACCTTTTAAAAACACTGATTGAGCTTCCTTCCACTCTGGATAAGATCTGCCCCCACTCTGTCTAAAGGGGCTCCACACCCCTATGGTTGTCTTCCAAGGAGCTGGAGGTGGGAGAGGTGACCAGAGCTCTCAGTGCTGTGGAGATTCCCGGAGGCTGCTGTAACAGGCCCCCAGGGCAGCCCAGAGTACGTCAGGGGCCGCCCCAGCCCCAGAGCAGCATAGATCCCCCCCCCTTGGGTCAGAGTTCTGTACCGTTCCTCTTGGTGGTGCAGCCCCAAATCTCACTCTGTCTCTTTCTTTGGGTCTGGCTGCCATTGTTGTTTTCATCAGCATCCCTCTGCTGGCAGCTTAGATGTGCAAAAAAAATAAATAAACAAAGCTGTTGTTATAATCCATGCACACGTGGGTAGTTTATTTAAAAACAATTAAAAAGCTCTGAAAATCGTTTATGAGATGCAATGAACACGAGGAGACGGTGTGTTTTGTAGCTTGGCAGGCTGCCTGTAATATATGTTTTGTTAGAATTCTCCTCCCTACATTCCCCCTTTCTCCACTGAAATGACACTACGCTGGGGGAGCATTGATTTTTGCTCTCCAAGTTGTTAATGAAAAATTCCTTGTTGGCTCCTAGTTTCTCAAATCCTTTGAGACCAGCTGCAGCATTCTAGATACTTCAGAAGTAAACATGCCAGCCTGGGTGATGTATGACTTTGTGAACTTTCTAGGGACAAAAGCTTGGCTTTTCATTGTCCATAAAATTGAGAGAGCCTCTTATCCATGCAATTATTTTTCTTACTCAGCCTGGTTTGTTGAATTTATTTTGGTAACTCGGGGCATGGATGGAAAAGCACAAAGATCTCTTTAAACTTGGATGAGATAATAAGCTTTGTGTTTTAGTAATGGTCTGGAGCTCGCCGGTAAGAGCTGTGATCCTTATAGATGAGAATTTAAAGGACCCTCTTAAGGCTGAAAGGACTCAAATTGTGTTCTTTTTTTTCTGCAGCCCACATATCTACTTGTAAAGTTCAAACAATTCATTTTGGGGGAAGGGAACTATTCTTCCAGATCCCCTAGTAACATTTTAACCTGTGCATTTTAAACTCTTGGGCAGCCTGGTAGATGAAAATTCTCCATTTATTCAGTGTAGAGTACAGATGGCAACTCATTAAAACTTTAAGCGACAATCATCCTTACCATGGAGTTACAACTTACATATAAAATCTGGTTAGTCAAGGAGCAGTACAGGTGTCACAGAAACATGCTACTAGGGGCGGCATAAAAGCCTACGGTATTGAGTGTGTTATATCGGCTCCGTTGTCAGGAGTCCTCAGAGCAGATTGCCAGAATTGTTGAGCAGTTATAGTTTAATGGAGGTACAGGAGCTTTTGCTCTCAATCCTTTTGACAGTTAAGCTGTCATCTTCAAGTGCATTTAAAAAAAAAACTTTTAAATACAGCTTTCCAACAGAATAAATGGAAGCAGGAATAAGTATCTGAAGGCACCTTGTAAGGAGCTTTGGGGTCATTTCAAGGATGGGAAACGTTCTTGGGGGGGGAATGTCTTTGTTATTGATAGCCTATAAGAACAAGGTTCTTCGTATCATCTCTTAGTGAAAATGAGAAGAGGGATGGTCCAGTGGTTAGGGTTCTAGACCTGATTTTGGTCCCCTGCTCTGCCACAGATTTCCTGTGACCTTGGGCGAGTCACTTAGTCTCTCTGTGCTTCAGTTCCCCATCTGTAAAATTGGGCACAGAACTTCCCTACCTCTCAGGGATGTTGTGGATATAAATATATTAAAGACTGTGAGATGCTCAGATACTACTGTGATGGAGAATAAGTGTGACAGAACAACAAATCATCTCAGTTTTAGCTTGAGACATGCCATATTTGGTATTTTTTTGTCAAGCCCTGCCTTTTGAAGGTCCATGATTATATGAGAATCTCAGCTTCCGATTAGTAAGTTGATAGCCCTAATGGTTGCAGAGAAAATCTTGAAATGATGATGCAAGAGCACCCTAAAGTCTTTAAAAAAAATCCAGAAGGCAAACATAAAACACATAGTGTACTGTTTGTGTTAAAATCTCATGACTTCTGGGGTCCTTGACTCATGGTTATTGGACTCTCAAGGTTGGCAACATTGGAAGAGGCGTTTTGAATCTCTACATAGTGGAAATCCTAAATCCTTTCTTGTGTAGGGTTTCCCCTTGTTACCTTCTCATTGGTCTGACTGAAAAGGGTTTTTCATCTTTATATTAAACTTGTTTCTGATCCTGTTAGTCAAAAAGAGACAACAAGGCTGCAGGTCTTTCCTGTCCTTTCTACATCTAACGTTGAAACGGACAATGGGAATCTTCAAAGGTGTCTGGTCAGAAAAATAACAGCCAAAAGGCTAGGTAAGTTTTGCACATATTTGCAGAAGTAGCATACCCATCCCTTGCTCATAAGCTCACCACCAGCAGTGGAATCCAGCCAGCACCCACCCTGCATTCATCACTTGTGCCTCATGCAAATTATCCCTGCGAGTGATAGAAATGATCATTGACGTGCATTGCCAAAGCCGGGCGACTTCTGAGGACTTGCCCTGGAGTGCCCCTGTGTGTATCCCCTGCCTCAATAATTCTGCAAAGCTGCATTTTATTGGCGCTCAGCCAGAGTCTGGTAAGCCCACTTCTTCCCCCTGCTGCTGTTGGCTGCAGGTTTGCTGACATGTTCCACCAGCCAGCATTTCTTCCAAGCCAGGATGGGTAAGGAATGGTGTCCCTAGCCTCTGTTCGGCAGAGGATGGAGATGGATGGCAGGAGAAAGATCACTTGATCATTGCCTGTTAGGTGCCCCAGAGGGAGTGAACCTGGCATTGGCCGCTGTCAGTAGACAGATACTGGGCTAGATGGACCTTTGGTCTGACCTGGTACAGCCATTCTTATGTTAAGCTTCTGTTTAGTTTCTAAAAGAACAAAGTTTTTTACCTCCTTTTGACACTGCAGAATCAATGAAGCTGCAGAAGATCAGAGCTGCATTCTCATCTGCTCCCTGCTACATCATGCCAGTTGCTAGGTAGGCTTTGGTTTTAGAATCCGTGGTGGTGATGTAGGAAAGGCAGCGTAGCTTTTTCAGGTCTCAGGCAAGTGGAGGAAGCTTGGGGGAAATTGTGGGTCAGAACAAAATTCTGACTCGTATAGCAGAGTAAATTTTAGATGGAAATTCATGGAGAAGAATGTGGCACAGCAAGATCTCTTTTAAAAACCAGAGAATTAACAATTTTTTTCCCACCACAGCCATGTTTGAAATAATAATTGCTACTTAAATAATACCATGTCCGTATGCGTGGATCCATCCATCTAGATAGAGGGGAAATCTCTGCCAATGCACTCAGCCACTCCTTCAGAGACAACCCATTCATGCCTTTGGGTGCCTTCTGCTTGTTTTGTAGATTAGGTAGTGTCTCATTCACAAGAGTCACAGCTTCAAAGCAAGCCTGAGACCTTTTTCTTACAGCACTGATGTGGCTGATAGACAGGAGAGGCTAACAGGCTCTCAGACACTTTTATTTAGTGGCACTGTTGGATTCTTCTATGCCTTAACTTCTTCTAGGTTTTAGAACTGTTCATGACACTCTGCTGGCTGATTCAGAGATGCTGAGGCAGAACTTAGAATACTTGACAACTGCTGCAGTGAAGATATTCCCCTTTCTGCCACCGTGCTAGGACCTAATTTGCTTTGAGCTCAGACTTTGGCCTATCAGCCTTGCATTTTGACTGCCCCAATTCGGAGTAGTGGCTTGATACCCTTTTTCTCAACCACCTAATAGACTGGGGTACCTGTTTGACTTGTAAGTGATTGGTACATTTACTAGGGCTGGAAATCAGAGACTTGTTTCTGGCATGTGATGTCACTAGGATGGCCCTCGGTGGTCTATGATGACTGGAATTTGGCCCTGAGTCTAAAGTTAGGACCACGGCACTTTCCTTCCTAGTGCTTTAGGTAAATCTAGGCTTGGTGTGTAGATATTTTTCCTTCCAGGAACAGAGTATTTTTGCACAGGAAGCCCCATTGTTCCTGAACGAGACACCTTCCTTTTTCATGTGCAGTCAATCATCTGGACCTCTAAGAAGAATCAATGTTGATCCAACTGGTTGGCCCTGAGAAAGAGCTGTGACCCTCCCACATCTATGCTGGCCAGATGGGGGATGGCATCCTATGTCTGCATGAAAAGATTGAGGGTATTCCCAGCAGCTAGCTATACTAAGGGAACGCACATTCCATTAGGCCAGAAAAAGAGGAAGAGGCTTTGTAAGAAATATTGGATCTACCCTCTGGATGCCAGTTCTTGCTTTGTTTTCGGGAAGCTACTCAGTTGGTGGTTTCTTTCAACAGACATAGACTTCACAGACTCTTGTGAGGTTGTTGGATGGCCAGATAGAGAACAGTAGTGAGGTCCTTTTTCTGTTCCAACTGTGTGGGATGTTCTACTGTAGAACAAAGCCATAAAGAAAGAACAGAAGTATTTCCCCAAGGTGCTGAAGTTTCTCTTAACTAGTGGCTTGTCTTTGATAGGTCAGAGGTGCAGTAAATCTTTTATGTGGAGTGTGTGGGTTTGATTTGGTGAAATTTTTTAGATTTTTTTTTTTAATGAGAAATTGTCCTAGCTTCAGCCTTGGTATAATGTTGTTGTTTGTTGTGTGCCAGTCGAGGGTTGGGTTAGAGAGTTTTTAGGGTCAGTGTTTTCTAAAATAAATATGCAAGTTTTAGCTGGTCATCCATCCATAACCATATACGACATTCATATGGTGCCAGCTTTATATGGATTTTCAGAGCAACCTTCTTTCTGCAATAAGGAGGTGACAATAGAGGATTCGGGGACAGCCTATTATCTCTGGGGAATACGATGGTGCAAAAGAGACCCAAGTATGTACATGGGGAATAAAAACCACCTGTCACTACCAGTCACCCGCAGGTCTTGACTTGAAGGAAGATCTGAAATCGTAGTACCCTTTCAAACACTTACATACATACACACCCAGGCATGTGTGCACACATATTACTTCCTGTGCAGCTGCTCTCCTAAACACTCCCAAGTAGAGAAGTACAATTTTTTTCTGCTTATTTTGTATGCAGCAGAGTGAGGAATAAAAGAATCCATCCTATTGAAAGGATATCCTCTTTAAACGAAGGCCACCTTAAAAAAATATTCGTTGTGTACAGTTCTTCCAACATAAACACACAGGCTCATCAGTGGCAGATGTGAGGGACTGTGGATCCGAAACAACGCACGCATGGCACACGCACAAATAGGGCAACGTAATGAACTGCAGAAAGCTGCTCTTGCTGATGCATGTTTGAATTAGTAGATAATGCTTTATTACCATCACCCAAAAAATAAAAACATCTGCTAGTGCATAATTACACATAGTTGGGAGACGAAGCCCAGCTTGTTCACTGCAGTTGAATCAGGTAAAAGTTTAGAAGAGGGCATCTGTCTTATCATGTTAGTATGAGAGAGAGAGAGAGATTCGGTCCCTGTGTATGTGTGTATACGTTTTAAACATACGTTGAGTCTAAATAAAGATCTGCAAAACTTGATGCTGAAGTGTGTTCTGTGTATTAACAATTAGGATCTTCTGTTGAAACAAACCCCAAAGCCTCTTCAGTGCTCATATAATGTACAAACACTGCTGTATGCAAAGGGTGGACAGTATCTTTCAGGATCTCAGCACATTAAATAACTTTCCTTTCAGGTCTGCTTGGCAAACTTTATTTGCTGTTATTTCAGGCAGAGCCCTGTCTCCCCTTCTAATTGCAGAAAATCATATTAAGTGTCTATCCAGTGTTCTCATCCCTTAAAACATGTTTTTGTTACCCAAGGGCCCAGATTGCACTATTCAGTAGGGAAATTAAGACACTGTAAACAGAAAACATCCCCTCTTTAAAACTTATTTACTTACTCTTGCAGAAGTTCCACAGTAAAACAGTGTTGGAAGGTATGTGATAATGTGCCTTGATATGTTATATAAGCATTTTTGTTAGGCAGGCCTTCAAAGGGAAATGCCATTTACCTTTAACCGTTTCTTGCATATTTCAAACATAGTGTGGTTTCTTTTCAGTTCCTGCCATTTTTGGAAGGAGTAGCATTCAGCAAGCGTTAGCGAGAATTGTGGCAGACTGTTACTCAGATGATCTGTCTCAAATCTGAGTAATAGACCACCATGTTTTCTCACTAATCATTCAGCCTCAATGCTAACATTCCTAACATTGTGCTGGTAATTGCTTAAGAAATCATCAATTCCAAACACTTGGAGGGAGGATTCTCCTCTCCCTCCCCCCCCCCCCATGGGATATTTGTGGATCACAGAAAACTCCCTCTGTAGCCAGTGAACTGTTCATGTTGAGTGCCTCGGCATTGTATAACATTGCTGTTTGGTTTTAGGTAACTATAGCAGCCTTGTTTAATTGCCACACGGATTTCATCACTCTTGGTCAGCTGGTGGTCTTACAATTCAGTTCAAAAGAATTCTTACCTATTTTTAAAAGCTTGGAGAATTCTAACCAGTGCTGTTGCAACGCCAAGAGTGTTTGGACTTAATTCTCCTCTTAGTTACGCTTGTTTAAATTGAGAGTAATTTAGGCCTAGTTTGCAAAAAGTTTTGCCAGCATAGCTGTGTGAGTTAGAGGTATGACTCTTTTCCCATATGATATAGCTATACCAGCAACCCCTCCGAGTGTAACACACGGTTATACCCACAAAAAGCCCCCTTGCTGATACAGATTGTTTGTTTCCTTTGGGTAACTATTACAAGCTGTACTAGAAAAATAATTATTTTGCGTATAAACGGTCTCTCCACTAGAAACGGTTTGCTGATATAGCTGTATTGGCAAACCCCCTTCCCTTTCTAGAGTAGACAAAGCCTCCGTAGAAGTCCCTGGGGTTACTCTAGGGGAAGAGAAGATTCAGAATCATTTGTGTATGGAGGTGTGTGGGAGGTTATCTTTCAAGTGTTTTCATCTGGCTGATCATTTACACCCAAACAGCTATTGTAAATATGCTGGTGCAAATAGATGTCCCCTGTCCCTTCCCCCCAGTAACTAACTCTGATTTTCAGTAACTTTTGAAGGTGTGTCCCTTTTGTTTGAAGAGTAGCAGAGTTTCTGCTAGTTATTGTTCTAGAAATTGTTTCTCCTCTATTCCAAAAAGTTAGTCCAGGAACTGCTGGAGACTGACATCTCCAGAAGATTTTTGACTGTTTACCAGACACTTGCTGCTGTTACAGGGAGTACTTCAGTTTCTGCTGGATCAACTCTGAGGCCCAGCTTTTATTTTTATCCTTTTAAAATTCTGAGAGATTTTCCCCCCCACACACCCCCCAAGACAGGAGTAGGTGTTAATGGCCTCTGTGACGCTGCATTTCCTTTGTAAGCATTTGGCTCTGTGTACCATTCAGTTCTCCTTTCTGCTTTGTTTGTTCCTGTTGGAGGGGAACTGCCTTGCATGGGTGTTGAATTTTCATGGTGGCAGGGAAGGTGAAGCTTGCAAGGATCCCATACATGTGTGACTGGGGGCAGTCACTGAAGGAAGGGTTGCTTGCCCAAATAGCCCTCTGAATTATTCTTTGTAATTAACTTGTGAACTTATTTTAAGTTTGTTTTTAAACATGTAGAACTCAGTAGATCAGGGATTCTCAAACTGTGGGTCGGGACCCCTCGGGTTCGCGAGCTGTCAGCCTCCACCCCAAACTCCACTTTGCCTCCAGCATTTATAATGGTATTAAATATACAAAAAAGTGTCTTTAATTTATAAGGAGGATCGCACTCAGAGGCTTGCTCTGTGAAAGGGGTCACCGGTACAAAAGTTTGAGAACCACTGCAGTAGATTGACAACATTTCATCACTTTTTCCTGCTGATCACAAGGTCGTCTCCAACAGCTGTTCAGTTGTAATTAGCCAACCCAGACTTCATCATTTGAACAATTGAAAAATTACTGGGGTCAGTGACTCAGTGTCTTAAATTTTAATAAGTACATAAATACAAAGTGCTGACTTATTAAAAATTAATCTTGCTAAGAGGCTGTTTAGTCTTTTCAGAAATGGAAAACACTGTGGTCCATTCATCCACATGGGGGTGGAGAGTGGGTGGTTATCTGTCTGGCTTGTGCCGCTGTCAGGCCGCGGTTTAAATGAAATACCAAGTTGTTATTAATTTAATCAAGGTCATATTTTGTTTATGTGGAAGTAGAATGAACTGTGGCCCTTCTGTAATCCCCACCATGCTCGCTAGCTCAGCCTTTGTAATTCCTATAAACTGCTCCTACAAGCAGGGTTGGGAGATTCACATCGTCAAGTGGATATTGAGTAAGTGTTGATTATAGAGTGTGGAGCTCTCTGTTCATAAGTACAGAGACGTTCTGTTAAAACGGAAGGTAAATCTGTCAGCATTAACATTATAAGCCTAATTTTTTTTTCTTTCAAGGCTTTAGATCTCAGTTATAAAACTTGGTTCAGAGCTTAAAGCTTGGCAAATGTGCTCTCCCCACTCAGAGCATTCTTCAAAAAGCATTCAACTGTTTCATTTATACGAGCAAATTTGAGAACTTCTGGCTGCTGCTTTTTTTCTTCTCTCTCTCTCTCTCTCTCTCTCTCTCTGGTTGCTGTCCTATAAAACTTATGCTTAGTTTAAGTTACAAAAGAAAGGCAAAATCCTTCTGTGACCCACATGGCATTGTCTTTACAGGCAATTAAATGTAAATGACCTGCAAAAGAAGAGGTGGAATGGGATGAAGATGTATAAAGAAGTCCTCAAATATTTTTAATGAGGCTCTTTCTTAAACCTTAGAACTGTGAGGATGACAAGTGCTGTGTGGTTTCCCCTGGGTCTGCGGAGAACTCATTAGGTGTCTCATATGTGTATTGTGAGTTTTCTGAGCCCTTAATTGAAGGGGAGAGGGGATGTTAAATCTTGCTTTTCAGCCGTCTGATTGTAGGGTCTATGAGTAAATCGGGGTCAACAAAAACAAACACATTTGGAATGGGGGAAAAAATCACTTCCTGGCTTCATCAAGTTTCACTTCTTTGAAATCTTGCTGTCTGCCAGTTCTCCAGTACAGGTTTCCAAGATGGATTAGTGTTGACTTTCTAATACAGTAGTTCTGAAACTCTCCCACACCATGACCTCATGTTGCAACAGAATTTGGACACCCGCTCTCATCTTGCTATAAAGAAAGAGAAGAAAAGAGGTTCTGCGGTCAGGGCATTAGCCTGGCACTTAAGCAACACGGTTTTAATTCCCTGCTCTGCCACAGACTTCTTGTGTGATCTTGGGCAAGTCACTTAGTTTCTTTGTGCCTCAGTTCCTCTTCTATAAATAGCAATGCTCTGTTGTGTGGATAAGTACATTACAGATTGTGAGGCGCTCTGATACTGCAGTGATGAGGGCTATATAAATACCTAAGCTAGATGGGTAAATCATGAACTCTGGCTGGGGCGCTGATGTTCTAATGTCAAAGGGCAAGCAGAGGAGAAAAAAAATCTTTTTGCAGGGCGGGAGGGACTGTATGCAGTAAAGAAGCAAAGAGGGCACAGTTTTGCAGCTCATGTCTAAGATATTCGAACTGTAGATGCTGGGGGAACAGGAGCATAGGAAGAAAGGCAGCCATTGCTCCCATCTGTGCACCATTAGCAATTGTTTTCTTCCCTGGGGGTCCATTGGATCCTTTCAGATGCAGAAATTCCAGATGTGACAAGAGCTGAGTACACGGAGTGCTAGGCACCCAAAAACATCTCTTCACAGGGTAGTGAACGAGGTGAGGAGTTTGTTCTGTCTTGCACAAGTGCACCACCAGCTTTCTGGTAAATTTGCTGCTTGGCAGTGGTATGTACTACAAACTGGAAGGGTTGGGGAAGGGAGTCCCCCTGTAAAGTTAGCTTCTTTTGCTATCCTAACCTATCAAACAGAAGAGACTGTTCTGCACCATGTATTCCTTTGTAGGCTTGTGCCACTCACTGAAACCTGTTCCTACTTAGGCCATGGCTACACTTGCAGATTTGCAGTGCTGCAGCAGGGTGTGAAAAAACACCCCCTCCAGCGCTGCAAGTTGCGGCGCTGCAAAGCGCCAGTGTGATCAGAGCCCCAGCGCTGGGAGCGTGGCTCCCAGCGCTGTACGTTATTCCCCACAGGGAGGTGGAGTACGGACAGCGCTGGGAGAGCTGTCTCCCAGCGCTGGCGCTCCGACCACACTCGCGCTTCAAAGCGCTGCCGCGGGAGCACTCCTGCGGCAGCGCTGTGCAGCGATAAGTGTAGCCATAGCCGTAGCAATATATAGAAAACAATTGCTTTAAATTTTGATATGACTCTTTTCATCTAAACTACTGTCTGAATGGATACAGTGAGGTAGACTAGGAAAGCTAGCTGGGGCGTGTGTCTGTGCAAATCATTTCTTTTGCCCACCATTCAACTGTCATCCCCTCCCTGGATATTAGCAGCTGGGGTAGGCACAGTTTAACCTTATCAAGTGGCACAGCACAACAGTTTCAATAGAAACAAAGGCATTTCTTACCTCCTTGCAAGTAGAGGGCAGTTCACGGATTTCAGCAAATGTCCCTATTCGCATTCTCCTTATTTATTATTTGTATTGCGGTTGCACTCCAGAGCCCAGTCCTGGACCAGTGTTGCTAGGGTCTGTACAAACACAGAACAAAGTGGTCTCTGCCCCAAAGAACCTACAGACTTCAAGGTCTTCAGTGGCAACATGCAGTCACAATCTTCATATTATGTCCCATCCAAGGCCCTACCCCTAGACTAGAGAAAATGACCACAGAGGAGTCAGCAACACGACCCAGCTGAACCGATGCCCTGAGTGTACACAAAGACAAACTGTGCTTAGCACCATTCAGTAATTGTGACTAAACTCTGATCTGACAATGGGTAGGTCTTCTAGAGTAGACAGAGGATGAAGAAGTGCATCACTGGGGCATTCATTCAGCACTAATTCAAATGGAAGATCACCCCCTACTGAATTTCCTCCACCTTTTCCTGAGGCTGCGTGGGTTACATTCTCTTAAACGTTCTCTTTTTAAAAGAAGCAATGCCAAAGAATAGCAAGAGCCTTATTAAGATGTTTTTAGATAACGTTTGCTCAGCTGTGAGCTGGTAAAAAAATTTTCAGAGTTTATTAGGCAGCAAATGCTTTCAGTGCTTTTGAATTGTGAGGTTGATTTGAAAAATTGGCACCTAATGGTTTACAACTGGAATAAATTTCTGGAAAATGGAACACAGAGAAAAACTTTTTTTTTTATTTTGGGGAGGGTGAGAGAGGAGCATAATAGTGTATTTGAGCCCATTCCTGTTAGAAAAGGTGCCACTTGTCATTTCAATCAGCAATCCAATTTTTTCCCTTCTAATTGGGGCACAAGATGAGTTCAGATCAGCCTCTATTCATTTCTCCATTTTGACAAAACTGTTTGAAGGAGAGAGGATTTTTGAGAGACTGACTCATAACTGGAATTCCCCCCCCCCTTCTTCCTTTGCACCGCCAGGTTTTGAAAAGGCCAAAGCCTGAGAATTCCTGAAAAATTAATAGGGTCTCAATAGGTTCTTTGCAGTTGCTGCTAACCTCTCCTCTCCCAGACTCACCATGGGTCACAAATGAAAAGTTTGTAGCATAATAGCTGCACAGCAGCTGCTCTTTTGTATGTAAATATGACCTAAAGCAGTGTGGGGAGCTCCTTGGCCCATTGTTGGCAAAGACTGTGCGATTTCAAACAGGCGCGCTTGGGATCTTTAAAATATTCCACACAGATATCGCAAATGTCACCAGCCGTCTTCTCCCACAGCCCACTCTGTGGGTTCCGCCACCCTCTTTCATCACCAAATATAATCAGAGCACAGCTAAATAATTCAAAGAACTGCCTCAAAGGAACAGAGGGGCGGGGGGAAGAGGTCTTTGCCTTCAGAAAACACTGAGCATCTCCCCCTCTCCCTTATTCTTTAAAATATTCAGGAGCATCCCAGAGGGTTCTGAACTCGTAAGTGTCTGCATTTTTCCCATTACAGAGAGGACTCGGGGTTTTTTTATTGAATTTTTCTAGTTAGCTGATGCCAAGGTTTCAGTCCAGCTTCAAAATGAAATGCACTTGAAATCTTTGAGCTTTAAACCGGACCCTGCTATGCACGTCTTCCTCCTCTGTCTCCTAAAAATTGTAAATAGCTTGGCACCCTCCTCTTTGGGCCGGGGCTGCCTTTGCTGGCTCAGCAGGCTTCCAGCTGACTGGAGCAGCCTGCTGTGCTCAGGCAGGGGGACTGGGATTGCTGATGCTGTTTGGTGGAGGAGAGAGGCTGCAGAAACCCTGACTGGGGCTTTACAGAGTTTTTGAAAATGCTTGATGGGAAGGGGGGTCCCACCGTAGGCATGAGGCTTTGGGAAAAAAGAAGAGGGGTTCTGTACTTCCTTAGAACAGTGGTTAGTGATGCTGGATGCTGCCTGTTGTTAAGAAGCCTGCAATACTAGGGCCATTCATCAAATGCAGCGGGGTTGCATTTTTTTAATTTAGAGTTAAAATAATAAAATCTAAGGCTGCTGGCGTCCTAACATCATTCATAACACCACAAAGTTCCAGCTGCAGTAAGTGATCGTTTCAACAGGAACTCTTTTTCTGCCCCTTTCATCGACTAGGAAGCATGCCCTCAGCCCTCTCCAGAAACCCTCTCCAAGAGAGGTCTTCGGCAGTGTGCTCAGAAGGTCACCAGATGCAGACTATTTTTGGCCAAAGGGGGAAGCGTGCCCCAGAGCTCTCACAGGGAACACCCTGCTGGCCGCTCCTCTCTCTTGTCTAATGAGAGATGTTAATACAGTTGACAGAGACAGCCAGGCTTCCAAAGCCAGGATGTAATTTTTAGGAGTGGGGATATCTCACACTTCCTACCTATGTAAGGGTACATCTGCACAGCAAATTAAGGTGTGGCTATAGTGAGGATAGTCATATTTGCGCTAGCTTTAATCTTGTTAGTGTGGGTAACAGTAATAGAGAGGACTTGCGAGCACGGGTGCACAGGCTTTAGCACGGGCTAGTCACCCTAGTATGTACCCATGGCTTGTACTGGGGCCGCTGATCCGTGGTAAAGCCTGTGACACCATGTCTTCGCTAGTGCTGTTACCCACACTAGCTAGGTTAAATCTAGCACAGATACCTTGCAGTCACACCTTCATTTGTTGTGTAGACTAGGGATGTAAGGATCGTTTTAAAAGTTAACCGTTTAAACAATTAAAATTATATCATGTAAACGGTTAACCGATTAAAAGGAGAGGGGCTGGGGTTGCCCTGGCCGGCGAGGCAGGCATAGGCGCTGACTCCATGGGTGCTCTGGGACTGGAGCACCCACAGAGAAAAATTGGTGGGTGCTCTGCACCCACCGGCAGCTCCCTGCCCCAGTTCACCTCCGCTCTGCCTCCTCCCCTGAACGTGCCGCCGAGTCCTGCTTCTCCCCCCTCCCTCCCACTGCTGTTTTATGTGGCAAGCGGTGGGAGGGAGGGGGAACACGGCATGCTCAGGGAAGAGGCGGGGATTTGGGGAGGGGTCCAATAGGGTCAGGGAGGGAGCAGAGTTGGGGCGGGGCCGGGGGCGAGCACCCACTGGCGCCAAGGCAAGTTGGCGCCTGTGGAGGCAGGGGCTGGGCCTGGGGTCGGTTGGCCGGTCATGGGGCTAGGGTTAACATTTTACATCCCTAGTATAGACATACTTATAGGCTTCAAATGTTACATGACTCTTCCCGATACTCGCTCTCCTCTCATTCAAAGAAAGTATCTCTGGGACCTCATTAGGGTTCTTCTACGTGACTGAAAGATGGAACCTGTTCTTTTCCAAGCGAGCAGTGATGAGTTTCCTGGTACCTCCAGAATATGACACTTTCATTTCATTCTGACAGCCTGTAAAGGCAAGTGGTTTATGTAGGTCTGTAATAGATTTCTTCCTGCACTTTCAGTAGCACAAGTGTCTCAGTATGGGCAACCTACGTTTTACTGCAGTTTTCTTTGCCTGTAGGGGATGCTAAATCCACTTTAGTTTGGTGGTTGGCTGAAAGTTGGATTTGACAGTTGTACTGAGACCAGGATCCTGTTTCCCTCTGGGCAACTGGTTTGCTGTTTGACCTCAGGCAATTTTCTTCAGAGCTCCATGCCTCAGTTTCTCAGTCTGAAAAGTGGGGTTAATGATTAGAGCTGGTTGAAAAATGGGGGATTTTTTTTATTATTATTATTTTTTTAATAAAAATCTGTCCCTGCTTTTTGGTTGCAAATTTAAAAATTTTTCCCATCAGCTCAAATGATTCTTACCATTTAATCTAGAGATACAAAGCACAGAGTGTGCGCTAAGGATTGGTTTTGCTATCTTGTGCCCTGCAGATCCCTGGTTTAACATTGGAAGGTTTTTCTTTTAGCTTATGTTTTTATCCCATCCAAGCCTGGCTTATTTCAGCATTTATTAGAGGTGCGTTTTCGATATCTAGCGAGAGCTCCTTCATGTACTCACGCAGGTTACACATCCCTGCTCCTGCTACGAAGCTGCGCAGAGGTGTTTGTGAAATAGTCTGGCATCTCCTGGTATTTTCAACCCTTGACCTTCTGGATTAATGGCGAAGGACTGAACCTTTTCCCTCTCCTTATATTGGCTGAGGTGTTTTTTTTTCTTTGTTAATATAAAACCCCCAAGAAAAACAAAATAAAGTGAAGAGCCTCCTCAATTTGCCGACGTGTAAAGGCTTTTTTAAGCTAAACAAGAAAACCAATTATTTTTCTAACTGCTTTACTCCTTCAAATCTTTCACTGTAATGGAGATTTAGAATCCATCACTGTTTAGCTATTATTTCTGTGTAAACAGAGTCATGCCCTATTGCACCAAGCAAACAGTCAATTTTTTCCATTACACTTAGCTGCAAATAACAAGGGTACAGAGTAGATGATCCACATGGAGCATGTTTCAGTCCACACAGCACTGTACGCGCCTGCCCACCTCAGTGGGGAAAGAAAAGGGTTAAAGGGGTGAAGGTGCTTTGCATTGGCTGTGCTGCACGATGTGGTGGTGATCCCTTGGTCGTATCTGCCAAGTGCCCCATGCGATGGCTAAGAAAGGAAGGTAGCTCATACTTAGGGTGCGGGCATGACCCAGTTCTGCGGTCTCATTCTTCAGTGAGGTTGAAGTTGACAGAGCAGTAGTGGTCTCAGCAGGGTGGTATCTTGCCCCATCTGTAGGGAGGCTGCATAGTGCAGGGCATGTGTCAAGAACAGAGGTGGGCAAACTACGGCCCGCAGGCCACATCTGGCTCGCGGGACCGTCCTGCCTGGCCCTTGAGCTCCTGGCCCCTCCCCGGCTGTCCCCCTCCCCTGCAGCCTCAGTACACCGTGCTGCCAGTGCTCTGGCCCACTGCTCCTGCCGGGCGGCGTGGCCGGCTCGGCGTGGCTCTGAGCTCCTGCTGCTCTGAGCAACATGGTAAGGGTGGAGAGCGGGGGGTGGGGGTGGGGTAAGGGGCAGGGGGTCCTGGGGGCAGTCAGGGCACAGGGAGCAGAGGGCGGTTGGATAGGCGTGGGAGTCTCGGGATATGGATAGGGGTTTGGGGCAGTCAGGGGACAGGGGCAGGGGTGGTTAGGGGCAGGGATGTGGATAGGGGACAGGAAGCGGGGTTCGATGGGGCTGGGGTCCCAGGGGTGGTTAGGGGTGGGGGTGTGGATAGGGGTCAGGAAGCAGGGGTGTTGGATAGGCATGGGGTGGGGTGTGGATAGCGGTCGAGACAGTCGGGACAGGAAGCAGGGGATGTTGGATGGGGTGGGATCCTGGGGCCGTTAGGGGCAGGGGTGTGGATAGGGGACAGGGAGCGGGGGTTCGATGGGGCTGGGGTCCCAGGGGTGGTTAGGGGTGGTTAGAGGTGGGGGTGTGGATAGGGGTCAGGGCAGTCAGGGCGCTGGGGGTGTTGGATAGGCATGGGGTGGGGGGTGTGGATAGCGGTCGAGACAGTCAGGGGACAGGAAGCAGGGGATGTTGGATAGGGGGGTGAGGTCCTGGGGGCAGTCAGGGGACAAGCAGCAGGGGTTGGATGGGTGGGGGGTTCTGAGGGGAGCAGTCAGGGGGCGGGAAGTTGGAGGGGGCGGATAGGGGGCGGGGGCCAGGCTGTTTGGGGGGCACAGCCTTCCCTACCCGGCCCTCCATCCAGTTTCGCAATGCTGATGTGGCCCTTGGGCCAAAAAGTTTTCCCACCCCCGGTCAAGAGGGCTTATTTGGCTTATCTGGGGGAGACGGTGGTCGGGTTCAATCCTCACCTCTCCCATACCTGGCTTGAAAGACAGAGGGTATTGCCGGGCAGGCTGCTGCTCTCCCATAGAGACATCTTGGCCTCACTTTCCTTTCCCAAATACAGCTCCTAATACTAAACCTCATCCCTTCCACGCGTCTGACACATTCACCTACACGTGACCACCCATCGCAAAGTGCCTCTGTTATGACACCCCTGCCCCATCTAGGGCTGTCAACGGGGTCAAGCACTGGAGCTTCAGCAGCAGAAGCGCTGGCCTCTACTACTGGAGCTAAGAGAGCCACTCCCCGAGCTGGTAACAGTAGTTGGTTCTTATCCTCCATGTGGGCCCGATGGATGCATTTAGCCAGAGTGTTATAAGCACAGGCATCAGCCTGGCGTCTCTTGACCTCCTATTACAGAGATGAGGGCTATTTTTGTGTCCTTTCCCCACTTGGTACCCACTGGCTAGATGAAGCATATGGGGAATTTTTCTGATCTGATGAGTGCCTGAACGAAGTTTAAATTTACACTGTTTGCAGCTGAACTAAGAAACAATCTGTGGGTTAAAGCTTTTTCTGAGGGTGTCTGTTTCACCAAGTCTGGGCTGGTTTACACTGGGATTTAGTTGTTAACAGAGCAGCTGGACCCATGTGTACCCCTAATGTAAATGCAGTTTGTTCTGCGGCAGCTCATCTCTGTTTCAAAGTGGAATCTGTTTTTTCCCAAACCAAGGTCAAATGCACTGATGCAAGTCATTGTACACCAATGTGATCAGTGTCTCTGCTAGGAGTTCACATCAGTGCTACTGCACCACTGCCTGAAATCCCACGGTATCCAAGGTCTTTGACTCCTGTTACATTCACAAATAGTTACCGTGAGGAGTGGGGCAGAGGTGTCTGGGGTTTGTAGGAGATGGGTATCCAGAATTAATTCTGTCTAAGCCCAGACTCTGTCTCAGGTCTGAGCTCAGCCCTCCATCCACACACTCATCAGTTTGACTCAGGTCAGCAAGCACTCAGGACCCGGATCCTAGGACCCTGTTGAGGGGGTTGGTTAGAGTCCCAGTCCCGCTGTGCCTTGGAACCAAGTCCTGTCATTTGCAGTGTGGATGCAAGTCAAGCTGCAGACCCAAGTTAGAAGGTCTGCATAGTGCAGTATGCAGTTATGAGGCCAGGTCTAGCAATTGTAAGCACAGCTTTACAATGCAGCGTGGATGCTTGCGCGCGGGCTCAGAAACACTGAGGCCACAAGCCCGGGTCCCACGGACCTGGGTTTATAATGTAGTGTAGACGTACCCACAGGAGCCAGCTGGCAGGAGTATGACTAACCCCTGTGGAAGCTTATAGAGTATGTTGCAGTAGGGCAATAGTCTGTAATTCCTGAATTTGGCTCTTTGTGCAAGATTTCTGCAAGCTACGCCATATGTTGTGTGACAATCAGTGTGTAACTCCTGTATGAAGCGATTGTTTTAATGTTAAATAGACATGTTAGGTTAAAAATCCACACGTTCTTCTTTTAAAATATCACTTCCCTCTGTACTGTTAGATATGGATTAAATCTGAAAACCTGATTGTTTTCACCATTGCAGCTGTTTCGTTTACCTTTTGCATTTCATTCACATTGGACTATTCAATTTCACTTTCTGGTTCCCATGCAGTAGCACTGTGCTGCATTGGTTTTGCTGCCAGTGCTGCAGGGGAAGTGTGCAAATCCTAGCACTTGTGATTTTTTTTTTTTTAATTTCATGAAAATTCTTAGCTTGTGTGTTGGGGGGAGGAGTAGGATTTAAACAGAAATCCTCTAGGGCAGTAGGTCTCAACTTTTCCAGACTACTGTTCCCCTTTCAAGAGTTTGATTTGTCTTACATATCCCCAAGTTTCACCTGACTTAAAAACTACTTGATTATAAAATCAGACATAAAGATACAAAAGTGGCACAGCATGGTATTACTGAAAAATTGCTTACTTTGTCATTTTTACCATATAATTATAAATCTATTGGAATATAAATACTGTACTTACATTTCAGTGTATAGTATATAGAGCAATATAAACAAGTCATTGTATGAAATTTTAGTTTGTACTGACTTCACTGGTGCTTTTTATGTAGCGTGTTGTAAAACTAGGCAAATATCTAGGTGAGTTGATGTACCCCCTGGAAGACCTCTGCATACCCCCAGGGATATACGTACCGTGGGTTGAGAACCACTGCTATGGGGCCCGAAACTACCTGCCAACATCTCTTTAACTTTGAAGCTAGAGAGTATATTTCATTCCTATCCTATACTATTTTGCTCACATGACTCTAAGAAAAGATTTCTTTTCTTTATAGAGCTTGTTCCCAACAGAGGAATTTATTTGAGAAATAAATGCTTCTGGTTAGCTTCTGTATGGATTAGGTCCAGCTTTAAACCATTGCCATGAGTAAAATTCATCGACTGCAGAGGAAATAAAAACAAACATTTCCTGACATGGGGCACTTCCGTCCATGGACCAGTGGGAATTTTTTTCCTTTAAAAAAAACCAACAAAACAAAACGATGGATTACACTGAGCTCAAACTTGGCAGCCCCTGGCAACATTGCAATATTGAAATGATTTAATTGTTAGAGGATACAGTGGAATGCCATGGCTACGTGTTTGTGTCTATATACATGCATATGGTGTGTTTGTGTAATTTAAAAACTTAAGCTGACTGCAGTGAACTTGGAAATATCTTTGTTGTGCAAACACTGGGGAAAGCATATTTTTCATAGCTTCACATTGCAGCTTAAAAAAACATTTATTTTTTTTTACATTCTTGTGACTACACAGAAGCCCTGGTCAGCCGCTGAGAAGTATTTCTATTGCTTCTAATATGGTTTTGATCATAGACGGCTGATGGAACCAGCTGAGCTCATAGGGACTGGGCTTTTTCATTTAAAAATTTTTTCATTAACAACTTCGCTCAAGGGGACATAGTTCAGGCTGGAGTCACATGGATATTTGTACCGTTCGCACGCAAGCCTATTTGCATCTTTTGTTTTTTCTTTTACGGACTCGGGAAGGTCATGCTGCAAGACCTTCCTCTTTGATCCAGTTTTTTCCACCCTAAACAGGATGACACTTGCAACAAGCACCACTGTGAGCAGAGTTTCCGGTAACCAGGGAAAGGAGATGAGCTAAAGACCTCATTCAGTCTATTCGGGACCTCACTGTGCCAATGTTATTAATGTGTAGGAGGAACTCGTGTGTGACATTTAATGGGTGCCTGTACAAAACCCTGAGGATGTTGCAAAGCACGCGATGGCTGTCAGGAGAGGGTAGGGGAGTATCTTGGAATGCTGCCTGTTAGCCAGAGGATGGTGCTGGTTAGCAAGCTGTAGGCAGAGGAAATGATCTCTTGGACCACCATGGCAAGGGGGAAAAGAGGGCCAAGAGATGGAAGACGCCCCCCTCTCCATTTTGTTAATTCAGAATCTGCCACAAGATCAACACTGAACAGCTTCTCTGCTTCTGTTTTCTTTAATAAAAATAATTTCCCTTGCAACAAGATTCTTTTGTGGTTTTTCACCGCCCGTAACATGTTGCACACAAATTAAATGAAGTGATTTAAAAAATAAAAGGAATGGAAATAACTTTATACAAACTGGCAGGGGAAAAGGGCTATCTGCATCATCTGTCCCCGTGATGTGGTGCATGGCGTATCAGCACGGCAAACACACTTTACATTTGCTTCACCTAAGAACCCCTGCGTGGAGACAATACTGCAGTACAACCATGTCTATGGTTTTTCAAAGGACTGTGATGTTTTGAGGGTTTTTAAAGCTTTTTTCTTCTTTGTTTTTTAGTTTTTGTTTTTAAAATCTGCTGGGCTTTTGCTCTTGCTTATTCAGTTGAGCTGTGTTTAAAAACAAAACAAAAAACCTCAAAACACGCCACCTCAATAACCCACCTACCTCCGCTTCAGGAAATATCCAGGCTCAATTGTTGGAGATGTCAGGCTCTGTAGATTATCTGTTTCATGCTCACCAATAGGCAGTGATATTTTATTTGGAAAGGCTTATTTGTTGGAGGAGTGCTCACAATGCATACTCTGGGCTGTTCAGGAGGGCAGAGCGATTTTCTGAAATGCCTGGAGCAGCAACTGTATTTTATTCATGTTGTTCTTTAAAAATATTAATAAATGAAAAAAGCCACCAGACCCCTTAGCAGGATGGAAAATGAGGAGCAAAATTGCCTTTATTAAAAACGGTGCAGGATGGGATGCAGTCGTTCTGTTCTGGTGAACCTTTAATTGGCACAAAAGGGCAGTTTAGCCTTCATCTTTAAGGAAGGATTGTCAAGCAAAAATGGTAGTTGTCTGCCATTCAAAAACATATAGGGCTATCTACTCTGATTTGCATCCACTTTTCACCCCTTTAATAGTGCTGTATGTTACTTGCTTGGTGTGAAAAGAGCTACTAATGAAGATGCAGAAATAGCATCAGAGATAGAGAGGCAAGTATAATTCTGATCCCTGGACTGGGGACAGCAGTCTTAGCCCCTTGTGTGTTGTGACTGCAAACTAAGGAAGTTCGAGAATGAATCAGTATGTGGCTAGAAGAGTTTCAGTGACCACCTTAGAAATCAGTCTGATATGTGGTGTTGCTGAGCACTGCTAAACTGCTGCATTTCATACCAGAGGTAACTGAAGTGATCCCTGTCAATAAAGTTTGCATATTGCTTTAAGGGCCAGATTGTCAAAAGAATTTAATCAGCCAGCAATTGTCATTTGGGTGCCTTAAATGGGAGCAGAGTTCTTCTGAAAAAGAAAATCATGATTAGTAATACAGTGTTGTCATTGTGCTAGGCAATAATGATTTGTAGATATAAAGGCCAGAAGGGGACCACTGGATCATCTGACCTCCAAGGAAGGACAAGTCACTACCTGGAAGTCCTTAGAAGCCAAATAGACAAGACTGGCAGTCTGGTCTACACACAGCTATGCTCTTTTAACTAAACGTATGATGTTAAGCCAATGTGATTTTTTTGTGTGTGTAGATCAGGCCAAATGAATGGGGGGAGGCGAAGCGGGGGGGGGGGGGGAGATATGAACCAACTTATCCAAGGTCCCCCACAAGAGGTAAGTGATAGAGTTGCAAATAGAACTCAGATCTCCTGACTTCTCCTCCAGGATCCCATCGACTAGATCCCTGGTTCTCAACCAGGTGTATGCAAAGGTCTTCCGGCGGTAGATCAACTCATCTAGATAGTGGCTTAGTTTTACAAGAGGCTACATAAAACGCACTAGCAAAGTCAGTATAAACTAAAATTCATACAGACAATGACTTGTTTATACTGCTCTATAAACCATACAGTGAAATGTAAGCACAATATTTATATTTCAATTGATTTGATTTATAATTATATGGTAACAATGAGAAAGTCAGCAATTTTTAGTAACAATGTGCTGTGACACTTTTTTGTATTTTTATGCCTGATTTTGTAAGCAAGTAGATTTTAAGTGACCTGAAACTTGGGGAGACTCAAGACAAATCAGACTCGTGAAAGGGGTTCAGTGGTCTGAAAGGGGTTTTGACCCACTGCACTACATTTGATCACTTTGGCTTGAAAGCTGCTAGGTAAACAAAAAATGCTATGAGCTGAACTGTAAATAGCTCCCCTGAACAACCCCCCCTCCCCCGTTTGGCTTACACCATTCTCTTTTTCCTTCCCCCCCCCCCCCACCATAAATATAACCTTTCTCGTATTTTGTTTGATCAGAGTATGGATGTTCTGAATCTTCTCAGTGCAGTCAAAGAAACAAGCAATTTCTTCTTTCAAACAAGCCTCTTGAAATGAAGGAATTCCCTTGTTTGAAAAAAACCCCGTTATGGAATTCTGCAGTGATTCCCCATATACTGCAGCCTGTCCATTGTACGATGTAGTGTTTTGGATCATTACGGTTGTATTTTTAATAAGGGTTTTCTATCTCTGCTATTTTCTAAGGGGGGGCATCTAGCTGGAAACTGAGTAGCGTCAGATGCCACAGGTGCTAATAAGATGCCTCCGTGAATGTTTATTTTGACTCCTGGAATGTAAATGTGGAATTCAAGCCTCAAAGAGTCAGTCTGAGACTTCTTACCACTCTTCCAGACGCAACTGATTGTTAATGGATTCAAAGTCTGGCAGGTCCATAGACTACTGCCTGCAAATGAGACAGTCTGCTCTCAAGTACTTGATACTGCTGATCCGAAATGGGTTTCCTTCTAAACTGTTTGGTGCTTTGTGTCTGGGCCTAGAAAATGGCCGTGATCAAATAGAGACATAGCTAAACTGGAATTAGTCTTTTTATTATTATTTTATAGCACTAAGAGGAGGCTTCTCTTCTTAGGATGGAGGGTGCTGTGAAAAAAGGTGTTAAAACTGGGGTGGTTCCCGTTTTGAGAAGCACAGCAAGTATCAATTGCATTATCCTGCCTAGTATTAGCACATACTAGCCTATGCTTTCGTGAAGGGAGTTATTGCACAAGTCTCTCTTGCCCTGATCCTGGCTAAATCATATAAGGCAGGAGATCATAGCCAGGTTGTTAGTTTAGTATCTTGTGCTCATTCCCTCAGTCATACCATTGTCTCAGTAAAAGCTCAGGATCTGAAGCCTGTTTACAAGTCAGGACTGGTACGTTAGCAGAGCTGTGTGGTTTAGAAGAGCAGGGCATGCGTGTGTGTGTACACAGAAAGAGCGCATGCCTGGGCCTGAAATAATGGGGTGCTGCAGGTCGGTGTGTGTGTGTGTGTGTACACCTCTGCTAAAAGTCTGGTTGACCTTTTGAGGACAGCATTGTGTGTCTTCATCAAGAGAACTCTATAGTGCAGAGTCAAGTTGTTCTCTGTTCCTAAGCATCTCTTCCAGTTCAGCTTTACACAGAGCTGAGGCTAGGGGTTAGCAACTCCTGGAAGAAGCTATAGAACCTAAACAGTTGGCCATTTATAGCAAACAGTGTAACAGCATGTCTTAGCCTTTAGGATAGGCAGTAATAGCAAAGATCTGTCCTTTCGGTTTCATTGAAGTGCATAGCAACCTTTTAACAACAGAGGAGCTGCAGTGATTCTTCCTGAGAGGGTGTTGAATGCTTCTTGTTGACTCAGGGGGTCACCAGCAGCGCACTCAGTTTCCACCCGGCTTATGGAACATAATTAAAACTTCTTGACACAACAATGAGCTGTTCTACTTAAAACCTCTATGCTGCCATGTGAACAGTTCAGTTCTGTCAGGTATTGCTCTTGTCTCAGGACTTACTCATCCCTTATGCAGCGCCTTGTATATGCTAAAAGGAGGCGGTTTTGGAAAATGCGCTTAGCAGTGCGAGACAGAGAATTAGCCCTGGTCTACACTACAGAGTAAGGCCTACTCAAGGCAGCTTACATTGACCTAACTCTGTAAGCGTCTACACTAAAATGTCGCTCCTGCCGCTGTAACTCAACCGCTACACCGACTTAATAACCCCACCTCCACGAGAGGTGTAGCACTTAAGTTGACGCACTGTCAGTGTAGACACTGTGTTACTTACATTGACTGTTACTGGCTTTCAGGAGCCATCCCACAATGCCCCACACTGACAGTTAAATCGGTGCAGGTGCTCCTGGTGAGGACGCGCACCGCCAACCAGGGGCGGCTCTAGCAATTTCGCCACCCCAAGCACGGCGGCACGCCGCGGGGGGCGCTCTGGCGGTCGCCGGTCCCGCGGCTCCGGTGGACCTCCTGCAGACGTGCCTGCGGAGGGTCCGCTGGTCCCGCGGCTCCGGTGGAGCATCCGCAGGTATGCCTGCGGGAGGTCCATCCGAGCTGCGGGACCAGTGGACCCTCTGTAGGCACGCCTGCGAGAGGTCCATCGGAGCTGCCTGCCGCCCTCCCGGCGACAGGCAGAGCGCCCCCCGCGGCATGCCGCCCCAAGCATGCGCTTGGCGCGTTGGGGTCTGGAGCCGGCCCTGCCGCCAACGCAAGGCGCGTAGTGTGGACGTGCAAAATTTAATTACTGCAGTGGCTGTATGTCGGCGTAACTTAGGTTGACATAATTTTCTAGTGTAGATGTACCCTAAGTCACAGAACAGCGTGGAAACCAGTGAACCCATCTGTATGAAGCAGAGTGCACAGATTCTGATGTTAGCAAGAACTATGTTTTCAACAAGTGGCATGCTTCTGGTTTTGTACCTAATGTGGAAGTGACTGGCCGAGAGTGGCCTCTTAAAGGACTTGGGTCTTTAATAAGAGATGTTCAGGAATTTATTGGAAAATCAGAATCCCGTAGAAATTTAAATTTACTGTGTTTATAAATCAGCTGAAAGATGGTCCCAAGGTTAGGGTGCTACACTGGGCCTTGTGCGATTTGGGTTCAATTCCTTGCTCCACCCAAGATTTCTCTGACCTCTCATTTGTTCACGGTGGTCTCTTTCTAGGATGGAAAGATGGCTCAGGTTATCATGCCAGTTTCAAACATTATGATTTTTTCAGCTTACTTCTGTGACAATGGAATTGATTCAGAGGTTTTAGTTGAATGGGGGCAGCCTTTAGACTTTTGTGAGGTCTCTTAAACCTCTGCTCTCTGACATTTTATTATTATTTTTGATTTTGGAAAACAGTAGCATTTTGGCTTTGGTCAGGTGAGCTTCCCTCACTTTTATCTTTTATAGAAGGATGCTGACATTTGGATGTGACAGATACCGGCATTTGGGGATAGATTGCTAAGTGCAGGGTTTAACTGGTCTTTGTTTGCTATTGTCCAGCTGCGTTTCAGACAGCAGCAGAGACAGAGTGAAAAGAAGCGGAGATTTGAAGTTTTTCTTTCTGTGCCTGGGTTCTTGGAATCTGACACATTTTCCTTTCCCTGACAAGTTAGGTTAATAAAAATAACAAAACAAAGGTGGAGTCAACACAGCTTGACATGATTCCCTTTTTGGCCAAGGGTTATTTTATTTTTACCTGTGATTTTGAAGGTTGCTGACTAACGAACTAATTAAAAATCACTCAATGCCAGGTCGTGTTTACGGTAGAAGCCCAAATAGTCTTTCCTTTGTGACCCCCAAACATGATCAGAGTTGGAAGCTCACTCCTGTGTGAAGTGGACAGGGAAGAGATTTGAACCTCTTTAGTACATAGAGAAGGTGTAAAGAAGACAGGACTGATTGGGACATAATGGTTCAGTTGTGAATAATGTCAAAGTGCCTTATGAAAATGCTTTTGACAAAGTGCTGCACAAACTTTACCAAACTTTACCTTATCCCATAGAAGTACACCTCTACCTCGATATAACACTGTCCTTGGGAGCCAAAAAATCTTACCACGTTATAGGTGAAACTGTATTATATCGAACTTGCTTTGATCCACCGGAGTTCGCAGCGCCCCCCCCCCCCAGTACTGCTTTACCACATTATATCTGAGTTCCTGTTGTATCGGGTCGCGTTATATCCGGGTAGAGGTGTAGTTGGCATTGCTGTTTTACAGGAGGGTAAACCGAGCCATAGAATTTCAGGATTTGCAATGGAGCCAGACAGTAGTGGACGTCCATAAATACCTTTGAAACTCCCTGTTATCCTCCTGCCTGAGATAACAGTGAGTGATAGAGCCTGAAGTAGATTCCCAGAGCCAACTTCCACTGCACTGCTCTTCCCACTAGATAAAACTGCTTCTGAAGCCATGTGTGCATGCATGCTGTGTGTGTAATGTATTAGAACAAGTTCATATATCTGTTTAACATAATTCGTAATTACGTCTGCAAGCAGTACTCTACCATCCTTAAATCGGTATCAGAAAAGTTCCCTTGCACACTTAATTTTCTATCACGGCATGTTTCATGTTTTTGTGGGTGTTTTCTTAACCTGCCCTTCTCAAGGCACCATAGCACTGCACTGTACAATTTCAGACTGAAATTTGAACGTGAACAGGATAGTTTTTTGATACATTACTAATTTATATGCCTAGCAACAGTTTTCTGGTGTATTATTGTGGGAGCTATATTTGTGTAATAGACCCTTACTTAAAGGTGCTTTTTATGTTGAGATCCAATATTTGTCCTGCCTTTTATCTTCCATCTGCTGGTGACATTTGTGTAAATCTCTTACACTCATAACTAATAATTAAATATTGGGATTTTTTTTTTTAGTTATCTAGTTCTATTGAGCAGCTCTAAAATAACAAGCCAGCGTATGAGGTCCCATTCTCTAAGCCTCTCTACAGTAACAACCAGTGACTACAGTCCAGTACTGATGGGCAGCCCTACAATACCAATCCAGCATGTGCCCAAGCATGGCTGACGACAAGGCTTTTGTTGTTTTTGTTTTAATAAATAATTAACTGATGTGACGGTAAAATATTCCGAGTTATGACCAAAACCTGTAGCTAGGGAAATGGACCTTTTGTTTCAAGCTTTGAAAAAGTTGCAAAAGAGGCTAAAATTAACATTTGGGCTAATGTTTCCAAAGCCACACAAGAAATCTGGACATTAGTTCCAGTGGGAATGTGGCATTCAGATCCACTCAGTATCTTTGATAATCTTAGCCTAAATTAGGAAGAATAATGTGACATTCTTTCTCATGTTTAACCCAAATGGCAGCCTCTCAAACCTGAGAAACAAACCAAATGACAGGAAAGTTATCATAGCTAGTGAGATGAGGTTTTGGCTATAGATTTCTAGAGAGGCTCCTTATCTAGTTCTTTAAACTGTTGACTCTCTTTGGTGTGAAAGCTTTGAAAGCTGCAGCCCCACAGTATTGTGGAAACTCATCTGCGACTTGTAATGTATATCGAATGGAGATATCTGTTCTGCTGAAGAGGCATATAACGAAAATAATCTAACCTATTCCACCCAAATAAATAAGTCTGAAAATAAATCTTTCATTGTATTGTCTTTATAAATATCCTTTAAATTGAGTCTGAGTGACAAGATGTGCTTGAGCCACTAGAAGAGTAGCACTGATAATGTCGGAGGAGCCTTTTCAAATACATTTTATACCCCAATTGTCATTGAAACTATACTTATCTTTCTCACCCCCATTCCATCTCGCTCATAACTAGGTCTCTTTGGAGATTTTAAAGTCACAATTGGTAGAGAGAAGATGACAGTATTTCTGCCACATAATACTTCTGAATGCTACTTGGTTCATTCTTGATTTGTCCCGAATATCTAGGAAAGAAAAACATTTCTCTTTGAAGAGGTAACAGGGAATAAATACTTACTGGAAGCCATTCTCCTTCATCCAGCCCTCGCCTACCCCCTGATAATCTACCCAGGTTTCTCTTTTAGGAGGCAGACAGTAGAAAATCTAGTGGGAATTGACCTGCAGTGAACACAACAAGAAGCCAAATCAATCTATACATTTCTCCCTCTTTGAGCATGGAGTTTTTATATGCTTATTAGATTTTCAAATGTTACTCAGCTTGATTGCAGCCTTTTATACAAAGGAGTTAAGACATGGATATAAAAGATAATAGAACTATAAATTGCAAGACAGGTTCTTATGAAATCAGTAAATTATTCATTTAACAGTTCTCTCCTTGTTAATTTCATGTTGCTATGGTATCTCAAAATGGAGGACTGTAGGTCATTCTGCAAAACACAGGGCTTGCACAAAATGTGCGGATCCTTGTGGAAGGCAGATAATGCATTACGCACAACCTTCAGCTGGATGATAAATTGCCTCTTTATCTAGCGTTGTCCAGGGAGATCCACTGAAGAGAACTGAAAGAGATGTTTCACACTAGCTAACATTTTTTGGAATTAGACCAAAAATCACACATCTCAGACTTGAAATCTGTTTAAGTATGCCTTGACTTAATGGCATCTCTTCATGGTCTGTCTCTGGAGATGGACAAATCACACCAGTTTTAAAGATAACTTTTCAGACTGGTTTAATGTTTATATATTGCTTAATCGGTTATTTTAGATGGCCAAAGAGTTGCATGTGGAAAAATGGATTTTTTTTAAGAGGTGTTTTTGGTTTTGATACAATTAGTGATGCAAAGAGAAAAAAGGTATCTGCTAATCTATAGATTGTTTGCATATATTGTTTTGTTAACCTCACTGTGTTCTGTGTTTTTAATGCCAATAACTTACTTATTCTGAGGGCAGAATGAATGTTAAAGTGACCATTATAAATTTAAATCCTTCAAGAATATTAGACTTGGGGGCAAAACAGCATTGTTAGGGAGCAATGGAAAAGAATCCCTCCTAGCGCTGATGTTCTGTTATTAAAAAATAACTGCATTTGCCACAGTCTTACATTTCCATGGTCAAGGAAAACTTCGAATTGTCAGCATTGGTTTTAACAAACATATTTTGCAAAGCTGCAAAGAGAGAACCTTGAAAAGTGGTGTTATACTCTGATAGCTGATTTAGGCAGACACCACTTCAGTCATAAATGTTTTCCAGACTGTTCAGTGGAGTAATATGACTAGGGTGACCAGATGTCCCGTTTTTAAAGGGACAGTCCCATTTTTGGGGACTTTTTCTTATATAGGCACCTATTACCTCCCTCCCCCTTCCTGTTTTTTCACAGTTGCTATCTGGTAACCCTAAATATGACCTATACAACAGGTGGTGCTAATGCAGAGAAAGGGGTGGATATCTGGAAAGGGTATATACAGAATAAATGTATGAAGCTTGTTAGATCTGATGAAGTGCTGTGGAATTTCAGTGGGGCTACCGGTTTCATTTGATTTTGTTAGTTGCATTAAAAGTTCCTGCTGTGCACCACCGCTATCATTATCCAGCCAAATCCCAAAGGCATATAACCTCCTTGCAAATCAAGTGCTCCCAGATTGAACTGATCTTTAAGTAGGTCCTTAAGATAGTCTGACCATGTGATCACTGGCCATGTAAAGGAATTCCTTGGCATACACACTTTGTAATTCATTGGTCTTCCATCCTAATAATATATCTGTACCAAGAAAGTCACAGAAAATGCCTATGCAATTCCACAAATCTTTGCAAAGCGCTAAAAATTCCATAGAACGGAACAATCTGGCAGTGGCCTGGGGGAGGATAAACTAGATGGCCTAAATTGGTCTTTCCAATCTCTAATTTCAGCGATTGTGTACAAATTTCTCTTCACCCTCAAGCCAGAGTGAATGGGCTTTGTGCTGAGAGCTATGAAAGGGTGGAAGGAGTAAGAAATCCCCCTATCAGCCTTCAGAGCACCGGGTATCTCTGCAACCCAACCCCTGGGCACCCCTTTTGTATTATCACCCCTGGATTCATTGACCAGGGTGCCTTGCAGTCCTGCCTGAGCTCTCCATTCCTGACTTGGCTTGTACAGAGCTGGTGCACAGTCCAGCTCCATGGCATGCAGAGTGAGCAGAGTTACATTCACCCTTGCTCAGTATCTGGCTTGGAACAGTGACTGTTCCACTGTTGTGGTGGTATTTCGTAGCACTGGGTTAATTTAGCCCAATAGACACCCAATTTGAGATATGTGTGATGGAATAATTGTGCTCTTTACATTGAGTAATCTTAAATCTTCCTACTCGCACATGTGCCAGGAGCTGCTGCACTTCAGGTAAGAAGATAATGATCTCATCATTAAGATGCTACTAAAGCTGGCATTACTTGTTAGGTCAACATATTGATCTTGACATTATGCTGCAAAGTTATTTTTAGAGAGTGGCTGTCTGTCCTGCCTCTTGCTCCTGGGAGGGATTCAAGAGAAATAGGAAAACTAAAAGCAGCCTGACACAAACCTTTTTTCCGAAGTAAAAGTTCCCTGCTCCTTAAAAAGACAAGTGTTTGGCCAACAATCCTTGTTCTAAGATGAGTTCAGCAGCCAGGACTCTTGCTTCGTGGCTGTTGATTGACTTATCCCTGGGCAGCAGGTTTAATTTAAGTCAGTAGAAATCCTTACAGAGTTCCTAGGCTCATGGGTGGATAATATGGTCTTTCTAAATAAAGACTCTCTTTAAGTGTGTGTGTGTGTGTGTGTGTGTGTGTGTGTGTTATGTACTGTCCGTGATTGGGCCGCATATGTCTAAGAGCTTGCAGTTGGGTCTTTCAAAAGCTGCTTTAAGGGATTTGGACACCCAGTTTCCATTAAAATTAAAGAAAACCATGCATCCAAATCTTATAAATGGCTTTGAAAATGCCATCTGGGGTGGCTGTGTGTGTGAGTGAGAGAGGTTAAATCTCTCACCTCAGCTGGTTCACATGGATGGAGTCATGCCAGTTAGGGTTAGATCCACAGCTGGTGTAAAGAGTTGAAAATAAGCCCAGTTTCTTGCTAGCATTTTCTCCCTTTCAATAATGCCCTTCTACCCCTTGCAATGTCATGTTGGTTCTGTGGTCCCAAGCTCCTGGGTTTTCCAAAGCTGCCATCATGCTACTCTCTGTATTTAGCTCATTGTCACTGCTGTGTAAAGTACTTTAGAGATACTTGGGACTTTTAATAGAAGCTATCAGAAACCAGGGTCTATCTCTATCAAGGGCATCCACGACCCATGGGTGGTGAAATTACTACGGGGTAATATATGTAAATGATGCATCAATCAGGCAGCCCAGTGTGTAGCTTTTCTGTAATCACGTGGTTTTATAAGACTTTGTTTTATGTTTGTATCTTACTTTTACTGTGAGGATGTTAGACTATCCATTTCCTCTCCCCAGTAATGCCACATCCCTGATTTTGCTCTTACTGGAGAATGAAAAGTGCTTTAACTCTTCTGAAATTCACTACTTCTGTTTTGCTATCCCTTCTGAATCAGGGTTGTGGGAGCCTGCTTTTCTGATTTCACCTGTCTGCTTTTATAGTATACTAAATAATGGCATTTTAGAGTAGCAGCAATAACTTGTAGTGTCTGACAGCCACACACTTGCTTTCAATGCTTTTAGGAGTTTATCATTTAAAGGGAGGATTTTCAATAATGTTTGGTGTTTCTTAGCAATTGGCTTTTGTCATTGACTTCAGTAGAAGCAGAGTTAGGTCAGTGCTGAGTGGTTTTAAAGATCTGATGCTAAACATTTTCATTAAGAAAGCTCCACATGACAAGCCAGGGGACAGAGGAAAATAGACTGTAGCATGCATGTGTGTGTTACTAAGAATGTTTTGATCCAATGTTCTGCCTGTTGCAGCTTTTTGATATTTTAATCGTTGTCAGATTAGTGTTGTCAACTCTGACGATTTTATCACTCATTTTGTTATATCTGGTGTCTACTGAAAGCCACAGCTCCTGGATTCGTGTGATTACACAAGAGTCTAGTGCATGTATATCTGCCCAAGTTGCAAATGATACATCGCAGCTACTGCCTAGACATACACAAAAATCCAGAGTTTTAGAAGTGCTGTGTAAAAATAGGATGTCCTTGAATAGTTGTCTGTTTGCTGATGGATGCCTAAAACCAGGTAATGTAGAGGTTAGCCTTAGTGGTTAGAAAGGACAAGTTGCCTTTTTTTTTTTAAAGAGAAAATAGCGCAAGTCTTTGGATGGCCAACATTGTATATCTGGCAAGTGAGACTCAATTCACTGAAAATTAGTCCCCTGTAACTCTGGATGAGGTAAATTAATAACTGGATATGTCAGAATTTGAAGATTAGCCTAAAACCCAATGTTTTAATTGAAAATCCTAGATTACATTTGTGTCCTATTATTTTCCATCATCCATTTCCTTTTTACACACATTTTGCCCCCACTTTAAAAATCAATGTTAGTGATGAATGTACCCCGCCCCCCTCCCAAAAGGGCTGAAGCGAGGAGAATTTTTCCTGTTTTACTAATCATTCTGTGTCTGTTTACTGGAGATTAACTATGTGTCCTTGTTAGGAGTGAAAAAGATTTTAACCTTGGTTTCCTGCTGGCTGATTTCTTTAAACCATCTTATATATTTATTTACTTTTAAAATTTTTTAATGATATTAGCCAAGTTTGTCTCAAATGAATTCACAGCAATAAACAAAACCGCCTGTCACTGAAATTTACAATATTTTATACCTTTTGGACTTACTCCAGGAAGCGTTTGGAAGGTTCCCTTTAATTAGAGTCTGGAGAGTTTAAGGAGGTGTTTTTGAATTTCTGATGCTCAAGACAGGTGTTTTTGATCCTTATGGTCTCCCTTGGGGTCTAACATGTAGCTCTAGAAAGTCTACAGATCCACTGTAAAACAAGAGAAGGTCAGTAACAAAATGCAGATGTAATATTTTTGTGTGTGAAGGGAGCATGTATGGGATAACCTTATTCCTAAGCATGGATTTTGGTGAATTAGTTGTAATCGCCAATGATTAAAACCTTTCAGAGATGTTAATGTTGCCCCCGGGTATAATTTTACCTTCCGATCTGTTAAATGGGTGTAACAGCACTTTTAATACTACAGTGTTATCTATCAGACATAGTACTGTGGTATTTCATTGTTCTAAATGTATTTTAAGCTAGTGTACTGGAAATGATAGAGCTTTCTGACCAAAATCTCCACAAGCCACAGAGAGACATTAGATAAAAATATACAGAATTTCTGTGGCAGGTTTTTTTTTTTGTTTTTTTGCTTTCACATTTCAGTTTATGCTACCTTACTAGGGTCTGATCCCCAAAGCCTGTTGGAGTCGATGGGAGTCTTTCCATTTATTGAAATGGGTTTTGCCCCCTACAGGGGTAACAGCACAACAGCTGCTTGTAAAACGGGGAAGGGATAGTAGAACATGCAGAACATTCCTTCAGGACCCAAGAAACTCTCAGTAGAGGCCCTTGACTTTCAGGACTTGGTTAAAATCAAGGCTAATCTGAGCTGTCATTTAAATGGGGAGGAGGGAGTAAGTTTCTAGGGGTAACATTCTATAAAGTGTCTAAGTGATTTAGGAGCCAAAGTTCTATTTTAAAAATCTTAGCCCCTTGGAAACCTAAGTTCTATTGACTTTCAAGGATAATTAGGCTCCTAAATCCATAAGAGCCAGTTTTTCTAAGGTATGTAGGCATTTTAAGATGAAGATAGGTACCTAGTGAAAATTTTCAAAAGCACATACGTGCCTAACTCCCGTTAGAAGTTAGACGCTTCATAATCCTAGTAATTGCCTATTTGCATCCTTAGGGGTCTAAATACCTTTAAAATCTGTCCCTAAGTCACTTTTTAAAAATTGGACTAGGTTCCTAAGTCACTTACGCTCTGTTAACAGTTTCCCCACAGTCTTCCATGTTGCACAGAAGGTATGAAAATTAACCATAAATAGATCAATTAACAAGGGTCCTGTTGAAGGTCTGCTGACCTAAAAATATTTGGTTATTCACATTTCTCCCCCCATTTCAACAGCCCCTAGAGGCCTATGAAACTTATGGCTGTGGTATGTGACCGTCCTATCCCTTTAAAGGAAAGAAGGGAAATAGGATGCAGATCAGTAAGTCACAGGGTGAATTGGCCCTTTAAGAAAGGTAACTGCCCAGAACCTATTAAGATCAGTGCTGGATCTGGAACCTCCCTTAATAGGCCAGCACAACTTGTAACTCAACTACAAAAAGCATATGGTCCTCCAGCAGCAAGCGTCTCTTGCCTGTGCTTAAGGCAAATAAGGTTTCCCATGAAATATATGACAAGGATGGAACCATAAATAATGGCTCCATGTACATCTGTTCCCAAGAGCTGCTTTTATGTGGTAATTTGCTGGAGAGAGATTCAATCTAGTGCGATTTAAAAATATTAAAAAAAAACAAAACATGTTTTCTTTCATAGGTTTAAATGACACCAAGTCAGTGAAAGTTGAAAGGGACATATCCTGATTGATGATAATTTCGGCTGCTTTAACAAGGCATTTTATATTTCTGCACAGTCCTTTATAAGGAGAAATGTAGAGTCTTATTCGAGTTGTCAGTAATCCTTATGTAAAATATGGAGACCATTTATATAACATTACAAAGTGAGCCTTTATGGTGATTAAGGGGCATAAATCAGTAACGAGTAAATAATGTAAAATATTTATTTTCCATTAGCTATTTACTCACTGGCATTAATGCATTAGGAAAGGCCTCTGGGCTCTTTGATGAGAGAACAGAAAATAAAACATTTCGGTAGCATTCTGGCTAATTACTACTGAAGTTTTTCTAAACAGGTTTCCCAAGTCTCTGCTAAACAGTGCACGAGGGAAGAAATAACGCAATTAATTGTTGATGGGTGCTGAAGAAATAGGCTGAAAGGACAAATCTGAGGGGGGGGGCAGAAATCATTACAAATGTTTGTGTATCCTAAAACTTGTCCACAATGAGGGAGAATCTGTTAATATGAAGTTAATCAAAGCTTTATATGCCAGATTTTTTAAAGTACTAAGCACCCACAGTTGGGGCCAGGTTTTCAGAAAGGGCCGCGTGATCCAACACATAGGGCACGGCATTGAGACATAATAGACCTGGGTTTGATTCCTGCTTCTGATGTGTTTTGTGACCTTTGACAAGTCTCATCACCTTTCTCTGCCTCAGTTTCCTCTCTCCCACTTAACTCATCTTGTCCGGTTATATTGGATTACAATTAGTTCTGACTTCTTGTATTGAAAAACAAAGTTATGGGGATGAAATGACAAGAGGGAGGTAATCTAGGCAGAATATCAGGAAAATGTGTCCGTATTGTCTGAGACAGAGAAACTGGCCCTAATCCTAACATCGCACCCTCATGTAAGCCAACTGAGCTCTGAATACCTCACACCGGTGAGTTCACCTGCATGGATCGAATTGCAAAGCCAGGGGCATAAACTCACTGATGGAAGTGATATCACCCTCACTTCTCAGGACACTTGTACCTAGGTTGGTCAAAGCACTAGCAAAATATTGTAGAGAATGCTTTTGTACCATCCCCTAGGACGGGGGAGCTAGATGTGATCAAGTTCCCTTTTGTAATTTCTTTGAGCACTTGAGTGAATGTCCTGTGCTATTGCTGCCCTTTATCATATAATGTTTTCAGCACACACTCCTGAATTAAATATGTACAATTTCCATGAGACTGATCATCCCTGTTTAAGTGCTATTTTAGAAGGTGTTAATTTCTATTGCAGTTGCAACCGCAGCAGCACTCAGCACATTTTCCCCTCCCTCCCTGGTACTTGGTTTGGCATGATCCATGGAGCACCATTTTTAGCCCCTCCGTTCTAAATAAAAATGCAGGGCTTTTTTGCTGCAGACTCCCAACGACCCAGAAAGAGGAGTTGATTCTTTTTGTTTGAAGAAAGCTGCCTCTGTCACTTTTGGTATCTTCTGGGTATTTTTTTTTTGTATGCAGAAACACAAAGCACAATTAGAATACAGTTATATATCCTCATAGTTATTAAAGCTTGGATTAACATGACATAAAGTTTTGTCTGGGGAGTCTTTTGCTATGGCTCAGGGAGCATTTTTGTATGACAGTAATAGGCTACAGTTAATATACTTGAATGATACTAGAATCTGTGTAATAAGACAGAACAAAAGGGGTTTATTTGAAGCAGAGTTACAAAGGTGGAATTATCATTGTGAACAATCCACTGAGATCGGAGTTTAATTATTGTATCTTGTGTTATTTCGGCACAATAAAGTGCAGTCATCAGAGCAAAGTTAAAAATGAAATCAGGGGGACATCTTGTCAATCATCGGGATTGATGCATAGACCTGTCACCTTCTGCTTAGCGCCAAAATCCTCCCTTTGCCCATTTCCACAGTTTGTTTGATTTACAGAGCCCTGCTTGCCATGATTCAAGGCTCTCGCATAATGTTTTTAGGACAGATTCATTGCTGGGATGTAATCCATTAAAATAGCTGTTGGCGCTCTCTCTCTCTCTCTCTCTCTCTCTCTCTCTATATGCTTTTCTGGTTTGAAGGCAAGGAATTAAAAACAAAATGTGTGTTTAAAAAAAAAAGCAGCTACTGGCCACTTTTGAGAAAGAAATAGGAGGTTTTTGTTCTGTGAAATTTAAAAAAGAAAAAGGAATGGATAGTTGGGAACTTCCTTTTAAAAGCTGTTTTCCTAGTAATGTTGGTTGAAGCATAGTTCTTTTTCCATTCTCCTCTTAATGTATTGGAAGCTAAAGGTGAATGATTTAAACCAGTCAGGGTCAGGAATTTCTCATTACTATACAGATTTTATTTCACACTTATAGCTATAACCTCTTAAATAGCTTAATTGTTTTGACAAGCCAAGGAGTTGAAATAACTTGATCCATGAACTGCACAGTTTAAAACGAAAAAAGAAAAAAAGAGAGAGAGAGAGAGAGATTGTGGTTTGCTCAGGTGTTCTGCTCAAAGTGGTGCTTTTGAAAATATCCAGCATGAGCTGGTTTCTGCTGAAAGAGTGGCAGTATTCCACTGAATGTAAAAATGGATATGCAAGAGCAATGTCTGTCTGAACGGCTGACTCTGTCCGTCATGGTTCACTTCCTCTTAGTCAGAAGTTAGAAGGCAGCTACCAGTTTATTTCAGGGAAATGATATGTTAGGATTTAGTTTACATTACTGCTGGAGCAGTGTGGGTACAGTGGAAAAAAGGGTGTGTGTGTGTGTGTGTGTGTGAAAGAGACCATCTTTTAAGAAAAAAATCCAAGTGTAAAATATATATAATTACAATTAAGTGTGGTTGCAGTTAACTGGGAGTGTTATGTCAGTTCAGTGACTAGGGCAAACTGCTTAGTGGTTAGAGTGGAGGTTAAAACTCCTGGGTTATTTTCTTAGCTCTGTCACTGAGCCTTTAACGAGATGAGCAAATTGCTTAACCTCTGGGTCTCAGTTTACCTGCCCCTCCCCTTTTAAAAACAAAGGTTTAATACATCATGGAGGTGCTTGATTGAAGTGTAAGTATTTGTATAGCACCTTGACATCCTCTAATGAAATATGCAACTTATCATAACTATTATATCCATTACAACTACATTATTGTTGCTCTGTTGGGCAGAGGCAGTTGCTTAAAATTGCTGGAATCTTTTTACGTGATGTTTTGTTTTTATTTTTTAAAAGGTTAGAACATCCTTGCATAACTTATCTCTGCCCTTCACAGTTTATATGGCTCTCAACTTTAACGTTCATTGCAAATGACTCTTTTTATACCACGATCTTGCCTGGGATGCCAACTCCCCACCTTCCCAGTGGTCCTATGGAGTATGTGCAGTGTGATTGAATCATCTTACTTTTGTACTAAAAATGAAACCTCTGCCTGCATGCAAAACCTCCTTTTTGTGACTAATAATAAAAATAAATGATCCTTTTGTATGAATATTTCATCGTCATGTATAAACTGAAAGAAAATAATTCCCTTTGCACCCAAATCGATGGGTTGATTTTAAGAATTACAGGAAGTAGAATGGCCTGAATTTGGAATAAATATTTGTCTTGCTACAACAGGGCCTTCAATTAAAAAAAAAAAATCTAAATGTCATGATTACGCCTGTGTAATCCCAATGCTATCCAAGGGTAATTAAAAAATACAGCTGAAGCTTGTTGCCTTTCTTGTTTTCAAATGAATAGCTAAGTATCTGTCAAAATGATGAGCGCTTCCATTGTTGACATGTGTAAAAACTCAGTTTACACACCAATAAATGCAGTTTATGGTCATTAAAGCTGTCACAAAACAATATGACACCTGTGCATAGCAGGGCACATTACCACTAGGAAAGTAGCTAAAGGGGCACCCCATTATGTATAGGTGCTGGAGGATGTGTGGCATGCTTCATCCAGTATTATGAAGTGCCTTCTTGTATTTATCTTGGCAAATTTCCTGGCCTAGAATTTACTATAGCATACCAGTACTTAGAAATCAGGGAATAAAGGGTGGAGTTGAGGATAGTAAAATCAAGGTAGTTATTAAAAACCTATCCACGCAGACAAAAAATATTGCATATCACAGATTTTAGTGCCAAAGTTCAATGTGGCTGTTTGCAATGACCTTATGTATAAAAAATAAAAATTAATAAAAAAAATACAAATCTGAGAGCTTAAGAGATCAAAACAGCATAGCATGCCTGGCAATTCTCATTTTGTAAAGCACTTTAGATGAAAGGCACAGTGTAGGTGTAATATATTATTCATTGTTTGTTTATTGGTATTAATGGTCACAATTAGTGATCACTAATATTGTTGTTTTCTGAGTTGCACTGGTTACAGGAGTATTTCCTACAAATGGTTGCTTGGTTCTTTAATTTACTAGTTTAAATTATGTCAGAAAATCTTTAAAGATCTGACCTAAATCCACAAAGTTCCTGCATTTACTTTACTCATAACTCTTGATCCTTAGTTGAGGGTTGGATTTTCACAAGTGCCTTGTGATTTAGGAGCACAAGGCCCACTAAGTCAAACAGTGCTTGTGTTCCTAAGTCACTTAGGCACTCTTGAAAATCCCTGCAGAATCCTGTTGAGCCTCATTATTTCAGCATCTCCCCGCATTGTGCAAATAGCTGATGTCATCAGCAGATAGAAACCTTCACTGTGTTTCTTGGCTTCTGTGGGTTTTTCAGACCCTTAAGGTGCCTAGCACTCCTTTTCAACTTTAGTAGAATACTTGTGTCGTCGTTATTAAACCCAGTATGGCAGTGGCGAAGAATTAACATCTGATGATTCTTTACTAGCTTATGCATGGAGGAGACAGTACGGTCTGTTGCATAATAAACTGGACTGGGAGTCAGGAGACCTGGTTCTGTTCCCAGCTCTGCTACTTACCTGCTGCGTGCCCTTGGGCAGGTCACTTCAGCTCTCTGGCTCTCTCTTGTCTGTTTAGATTGTAAGCTCTCTGGAGGCAGAACTGTCTGACGCTAAGTGTATATGCAGTGAACAATGGGGTTAGGGTCTCAAATGCTATCGTAATGCAAGGCATAAATACGGGTCATGAGTTTGGTCTCAGTTCAGTTATCATAAAATAAAATACCACTATAGTTGGCATGAATTTACACCTTGTTAGCAGCCTGAGCAGAAGCCAAAGACAGGATTGAGCTATGGATGCTCACCTTTGAAGAACCGTGGCAGAACAGGGTGAGGAGACTTGCCCTGCCATGCTAGGCATGCTCTGTGGCTAACGAGAGGAGATCAGACGCCAGAGCTCTCATTCCAGCGCCTTTCAGGAGCATGACAATTCGCAACTCCGATATTTAAAAAATAGTTTAAAAAAAATCTGGATTATGATTTTTTTTCCCATAAGTGTATAAGCAAACTAAATCCATAGCTATAAACCACAGTTGATTGTCTGGATAGAAAAAAAATAGCTCTGAAAAATATCACTTAATATGCAAGTCAGTATATGAAAGGAACAAAAAAAGGATCTAGCAGGAAATAAAATGAAACTTCTTTTCATTACAGCGGGGAAAACTTAGATGAGTTTTTCTTTGCTAATAAACTACCCTGTTTCATTTTGCAGCTGAGCCTTTTTCTGAAGCTGACTTTGGCAATTGTTCATATTTTTTTAAACTCTGTGCAATAAAAAAGCCCTTCATGCATCAGGAAACATAGTAATGTAATACTTGTCTTATCTTCACACTTACTCAGCAGGTATTTACAAAAGGGCAGTGGGAAAGTCTTTAAACTCTATCCTGTTACTTTGCTCAGGATGTCTCCTAATCAGATCTACTTACCTGTGTCTGTTCTACACAGGGATTGCACTGCAACGGTATCTTTTTATATATATATAAAAATCATACTTGGGGTTTGTTTTTTTTTTCAATCCTGCTTTAGCCAAAGATACTTTCTTTACAATAAACAAGATTAGTTTTGTGCTGCTGCGTGTCTGAGGGGCATTGAGCAAAAGCCTGTAGGGTTATTACGGTTCATTTGGTAGATGAGGGAGATCTATAATTTTCTGTTGTGTATTTGCACTCACAGATATGATAAAGAGGCTTGTGTTTAGTGTCTTTTCCCAGCTGTGTCATGGACTGGATAAACAAGAGTTCATTAGTTCTTTGCTGGTTAGTGTGATATAGTAACATGGATACACACCATGTATTAAGGATTGTGCTGACCAATGGAGTCCCCTTAGTTTACAGTTCAGAAATGTGCATAAGTATGGCCCTATTCAGCAAAGCATTTATCGCACGCTTAAGTCCCATTGTCTTCAGTATGAAAACATGCCTGTTCAGGAAGGGTGTAATGGGGACCCAAGCATGTGCTTAAAGTTGAGCCATGCTTAAACATCCTTCCTCAGTTTGGCCCCAGTTTGGGAAAGCATAAAAACGTGTGGATTCTAGTGACAGTGTATGTCATAGGTATGCTACCATTTTGGAGTGCATAGAGGATTTTTTTTTTTACTCTTTCTGGCATGTGGCCTTTTATAGTCTCTTCCTTTCTTTATGTCTAGCATTTGGTGTGTTTTGTTGATGGCAAACGAAACTGTTGCTCATGATTTAATGTTACATCAATAGAAAAAATGATTATTTGGTGGTGGGACCTTTTTACACTTCACTTCATTCAGGGACCAAGCAGTTAAAACTCTCTCCTTTGGGACAGGCTATCTTATTATTTACTCTAAACTTTGCTTCACCCAATTGACACGCTGAAACATAGAGGGTTTGGAACTCACTCAAAGTCATGCAGTTCAATGGCAGAACTGGAAATAAACTGGTCCTTAGTTGTGACCATTAGACAACACTCTCTCTGTAAGATAAGCGGAGAGTCATACTTTGCAGACGAGGCCAGATTTGAAAGAGCGTGGACTCCCTTCATGCCAAAATATCAAATACTGACAGTGGTACAACTGACAGCGACGTCAGTGGGAGAGGGTTCAGACCCTGAATACGTTGTAGTTAGTGCATAGTTTGTTAGTCACTTAACGTAGTTCCCTTGCGTAATTTTTGTGGCCTGTCCCAGTAAATCTCTGGAACAGAATTCTTGTTTCCATCCTCTTTCACCTCCATTTATAATGAAAAAAAATATTTTAAAAATGTCTTCTGAAGTGTTTACAAAACCCCACATCTAGTAGCATGATACAGGAGAGTCGGCTGTTCCTGCAGATTTGTAAGAAGACACAGAGGGCCTTTTGTCTCTAGGCTTTGGCTACACTTGCACTTCAAAGTGCTGCCGCGGCAGCGCTTTGAAGCGCTAAGTGTAGTCAAAGCGCCAGCGCTGGGAGAGAGTTCTGGCGCTTTGCAGCGCCGCAATTTGCAGCGCTGGAGAGGGTGTGTTTTCACTCCCTGCTGCAGCGCTGCTAATTTGCAAGTGTAGCCAAGGCCTAGGTCACCAGTTCAAATACTCCCTTAGGTTGTTCGTGAGGCTGAGGGTTCTTACTCTCTGCATATTTGGTGGCCTGGGTGAAAAGTGTGGGCAATGTCAGTAGAGTTCCCAGCAGACAAGTGACCGCATCGCAAAAGATGCCACTACAGGGCTTGATCTGAAGCTTATTGGCTTAGTCGGCTTTGGATAAGGCTGAGAATTGCTAACTTGGCAACCTTATTGGCAGTCTTAGCGAAGAGGACAGGACTGTATTAGCCTTGGAGACGAAACTCTTCTTCTACTCCCTCATCTGAGTGTGGGGCAAGTCTGCACTTCCATTCCCAGTTCTGTATCATACCTGCACCATGGCTAGCAGGCACACGCCAGCTCTCAGGGCTGCATGTTTAGTGCTTTTCACTACTACTAAATTCACTTTCAAATGTTGAAAAAGAGGTTAAAGGAATGGTGGAGGCAGTGTTTCCTAGTGGATAGAGCACTAGACTGAGATTCAGGAGAGCTGTATTTTTTTGTTAGGTCTGCCACTGTCCTGGAAGGTGACCGTGGGCAAGTCACTTCACTTCTCAGTGCCTCAGTTTCTCCATCAGTAAAATGGGGATAATGATACTGACCTCCTTTGTAAAGCATTTGGAGATCTACTGATGAAAATTATGTAAGAGCTAGGGATTGTTATTTTATTAAACTATAAAAGTAAAGACTTTGACTGCTTATATCAATTTTACTTATTATTTCTATTGTTCTGTTTATAATTAGCAGCAACCAGTTGCACTGGGATGGGGGGATTCTCACAGTAATTAAAACTTGTGCCTAATTACAAGCTGCTACATTTAAAAATCTCTATTTACTGCCACAATTCTAAATGCAAAGCGTTGGATGGAAAAGTCCTTGTGCCTTCTTGGCCTGGGAGCCAACTTCCTGTCATTGTGGCACAGCAAACTGGTCCAGACTGACCTTAATTTAATTACGATATCATTTCAAAAGGTGAAAGCCTCTTTAGTGAAGCCCAGAGAGTAGGGCAAATGTTTTCAACTTGTTGTCTTTTTAATCAGTAGTACCATCTAAAGCTGAGCTTTATCCCATAGAAAGAGATTTTTTTTAAACTGAGACTTTGTCTACACACATACACATTGTACTGTTTTTGCATTATGCCATGATAGCTAAAATGATTCAACCCCTGTAATGTAGATGCAGTTATGCCACCCTAAAAGTGTTTATAACGGTGTAGCTGCATTCCTGCATTGGGAGGAAATTTTTCTGGTATAATGCACCTGTATACTAACATAACTACATCCACACTAGAGGCAGGGGTGTGGGTGAGTAGTACTATATAGTTAAAATTATAGCTATATAGTTATAAATATACTAACTAAATATATTAAAAAAAACTAAATATATAACTATATAGTTAAAAATCACACCGAAACTGAAATAGTTTTATCAATACAAAATCTGTCTGTAGACCAGGCCTAATGGGCAGTATATCGTAAGTATTGTTTGGAAAAGAAAACAGATTGCCACTTTTTTAGTCCTCCTGGCATTAATATGCAAACGAGCACTTTGAAGGGAAAAAGAATTATTTCTGCTGACGGCAGCTAATGTTCCATGAAAGTAAAATCACAAACTGCCTTGCACCTGGCTTGCTAAAATGCTGAAGGAGCAATGTTTTATCCAGTACCCTGGTGGTGGCATTGCCTCAAAGTTCATAGTAGGGGAAAAAACCCACTTTTATACCCCCCTTCTTACTATGTGACACTTTTAAAGCTTAATGCCGGATGACAGGATTTTTTAATGCTGGCTCGGACATGTGGGACAGATTTGACTGTCTGAGAGCATCTGATCGAATAGTAGAGCTAGGTCAGGGGTTCTCAAACTGGGGGTCAGGACCCCTCAAGGGGTCATGAGATTATTACATGGGGGGTCGTGAGCTGTCAACTTCCACCCCAAACCCCGCTTGGCCTCCAGCATTTATAATGATGTTAAATATATTAAAAAGTGTGTTTAATTTACTTGGGGGGGGTCGCACTCAGAGGCATGCTGTGTGAAAGTGGTCGCTAATAAAAAAAAAAAGTTTGAAACCCACTGAACTAGGGTAAAAAGAACAGGAGTACTGCTACTCTGAAACCTGAACTAGGGTAAACTTTCAGTGTTGCCAGTTTTTGCAGTTATATCGCAAGTCTTGTGATAGTTTGTATTTTTTCTTAAAGCTCGAGTTCCTGGAGTGATGTGGTAAGATGAGAGCCTCCACTTTCATTTAAAAAAAAAAAAAGTTCTAGTCTTCATTATAGAGAGAAGCTTGAAAATGTGTAAACCCTAAAGTTTCAAATTACAGAAAGAAAATAAAAAAAAATTCTAAATTGGTTTAGAAATCATAATAAAAAAAAAATCTTGATTTGTTTTGTGCCCCACTCACAATTTTTGAATGCTAGAATTGACCATACTATTTATTAACAAATTAATAGAAGTGGGGAGAATTGTGAATACTTCATTCATCCATGTTGAGAACTGGTCAGAGTGGGAAAATTTATTTTATGCATAGTTCAGTTTTGGGGAAAATCAATCTAAAATGATGCATGAATATTACTTGATCCACTTGTGTACGTGCATGCGTAGGAGTTCAGGGTTACAAGTCCTTTGATTATGTAGTAAGAAATCCAAACGTGCAAGGAGTGGGTCTTCTGCTCACAGAAGAGGGCTGAGGGTTAAAATTGCAGGGTTTGCCACTGAGTCTGTAGCCGCGTGTAAATCACATAAAGTATCTGTACCTTGGTTTGCTCATCTGCTGTCAGTTAAATGGATAAAACGCCCTCAAAGTGGTTTCGAGACCGAGGACTTAGGAAAGACGCTACCTATGCCAACAGAACTTCTCCTGTCAGCGTACGTGCTCCACCTCTGTGAGGAGGCGGTAGCTATGTCAACAGGAGAAGCCCTCCCAGCGACAAAGCACTGTCTACACTCAGAGTTAGGTCGGTATAACAGCATCGCTCAGGGGTGTGGATTTTGCACATCCTTGAGCAACATAGCTGTAAGTGTAGACAGGCCTCAGTGACTTCAATGTTTGCAAAGGAGTTTTGAGGTTCTCCAGTGTATGTTCTGGACCAGATTCTGATCTCAGTCATTCCAGTGTAAATCAGAAGAAGTACTTCCGCTGAATTTGAAGGAATTACTCCTGCTTGAGATCAGAATAAGTCCTTCTCCCCACCTTTTTGTACAACTTAAACAGTTGAAAACATTTAAAACTAAAAGTGTTTAAAAAGTTGTGAATTGCTCCCTAACAGATGCCTTTACACGTGCTGACTTCGATTCCAGACAAAACTTTTGTGGCACAGCAGAATGTTTGCTAGAAATGTTGATTGGAGTTTTACTATAGCAGTGATGGACGTGCTGCTATAATTCAGAAACACGTTTTGTTAACCAAATGCTGCAGCTTTATGTAAACACATGTATCACATGGCATTAGATCAGTTTATTTCTAGAAACAAGTATGGTTTTCTGCTTTCTGTCCTTCATATTTTATTTGAAAATATATCTTTAAAAGAAAACAGTTGGTTTAGGAAAGGGGCTCTTGCTGCTGCTGTGTTTAATTCAGTATACTAGATGGGAGAGACATGCAGTGATTTAAAATAGAGGAAGTATGGTACAGTGGTCAGGAAGGTAGCTCGGGAGATCCAGGTTCAATTCCCTGTTCCTCAACAGACTTCTTTGGGCATGTGCTTGTCTTCACTGCAGAGTTCACTCAAGTGTTGCCCCTAGCTTGTGTCTCATCCACAGACAAAACCCCTGAAGTAGGTGCATTTAACTTTTAAGTTGGCTGGCCCGTCAGGAGGTATAAGCTACAATTCCCATTAGCACAACTCATCAGCTGCTAACACAGTCACTGTGTGCAGCTCGGGTGCAGTTTCTCAGTGTGGGTGCTCTCCCTTGAGCTAGGTGAACTCGAGAGGCATTCACTCGAGTGTAGATAACTTGAGTTAGCACTACAGTGAAGACATACTGCCTCTGCGTCTCAGTTCTCCCTCTGGAAAATGGGGATCATAGAACTTCCCTACCTCACAGGGATGCCATGAGGATAGACATGTTGAGATACTGCTAATGGGGACCATATAAGTGTCTAAGGGCTGGTCTACACTAGACAATTCGATCGACCCAGTTACGTCGCTCAAGAGTATAAAAAATCCACACCTCCTGAGTGATCTAGTTAAGGCAAAAGTCACCATGTAGACCATGGTAGATGGCCAGAAGAATTCTTTTCTCTACTAGGGTTAAAACACACATTTGTCTTGGAACACAGAGGGAAGAACAGTTTGTTAGGTCCCCAGTGCTTTCTTCACAACTGTTGTTCGCAACTTAAATCCCCTGGCAAAAGACACCTTAGAAAGATGGAGCCCAGTGAGTGAATGTGCCGTCACCCTTTGCTGGACCAATTTGTCCTGCACCTTTCTTGTAGTCTGAGTGTGCGGGGATGGGGAGCCAAGTGACAGTATCTAGAGAGCAGCTGAGTCTGAGATCTATTGCCACATACCCTTTTAAACAGCTACTTAATGTATACCAGAGAAACAGTTTTCCTTCTCTTTCCCCCAGCTTCCTCTGGTGCAAACCCCCCCTGCTCCACAAGCTTTACTGGCTTTGCTACGGCTTATGCCTGTATCTTCTCCTTTTGAGGAATGTTACTGAAGGGTTTATTTAATGCGTTCCATTCTGCTGAATAGGGAACGAGATCTTTATCAACACAAACTGACATTCCTCTGTTTTACTGGGACTGGCCCTGTTTGTTTTTCTTACCTTTCTCTCTCTCTACTTTCCTTCCCTTCTGCTGGTTATCCAGCTGCACACAGCCATTCGCATTGGTTAAGGGGCAATGTGTGTGTGGGAAGGGGTAGAGGGAAGGGTACCCTTAGGTTTGCAATTTCTGCACAGAAGCCTAATCTTCGCTGGGAGATAAGGTGTGTGTTTTTACCTGATGTTACCGAACTTGAGGTAAAAGCCTCATGAAGACAATGCAGTTGTAAGCCTTGTCTTCACAGCATAACAAAAAAAACTGCCTTTTTTTCTTTTCTTTTTTTTAATACTGTAGAGTGAGTAATACACATGAGCTATCCTGAGGTAAAACACAATGACAACGGGAGTCTTTAGTTTTACTGTGTGGAGTTGACCTGAGTTTGTTTACCTTGAATAAAACTGAAGTGCCTGGTGCAGTGTTTTTACATCAGGATAGTTCATGTGCATTGGTTACCCTGAAGTGAAAAAATACCCCTTTTTTCAGCACTGAAGACAAAGCCGTGGTTTTCACACGAGGTAGCTACAGGTCAAGGTAAACCTTAGCCTCCCCCCTAGTGTTTCTACTTACCTACTATTAACATGTTTGTAAACTACATGCTTCTTTGTTTTCACTAAGATTTTGCCTCATGCGAGTTGCCTCATGTTAGCGAACATGAGGAAAGAGCAAACCTTTTTTTCCTGGTGAAGACACAACCATACAGGCTTCTTCCTATTTAATTTGTCTCACTATGGAAAGCGCCATGCCTTGTGGAGGGCACCACTCATTTTCATGTCTCTCCCAGCGCATGTTGAATTTTGCAGGGGCATTGGGAGTCCAGGACTAGCCGCTGTGCTTGTTGGCAAGCATTAGGGACGCTTGCTGCCATGCCATGGCTGGTAAGCGAGCTCTGAGATTAACGTGATTGAACGACGGTTTTAATTTCAGTCCTGATGGAGCAAAATTAGTTGCAATGATACGTGTGTGTTGAATAAAATTGTAGTTTTATTAGCTGTAATTGCTAAAGAAGACTTTTTAAAGACTTGACTGCTGGGGGGGAAGAATTACTGGCACTGAAATTTGTTCTTGCACAGTACGGCATTGATTATTATCATGGAGCATAATATGTTAGCCCCTGGTTGGTAAGCCAGCATTGTTATACATTGGGAAGCACTCAGCAAGGGTCTTAAGTGCATGCCTAACTATAAGTGTAACCCACAGGGGAATGCATGTTACTGGACCCACTCTGTGCCCAATCCACAGAGGATATGAATATGCTACAGCCCGAGCTAGACAGCTTGAACTCAAGCTGTAGTAGCTCATGCTTTTAGCTCTGGAAGGCTCCAGTTCAATCCCTGGTATGTCACCTAACATGACGGCAGTCACAGAAATACATGGATAATCTCATCAAAGTCAATGGGAGTACTTGCATGCTTAAAGTTAGGCATGTGCTTAAGTCCTTAGTTGAATGAAGGCCCTAGCGCCAAGGCCCCACAGCCACATTGAGGTGCTTAAACTCTTTTTAACCATCATCTGGCTAGCCAGTGGCACTTCAGTTGGGAGTGGGTCTGCCCATGCAGATGTCATTGCAGGTTTAAAGCCTTGGTTAGACCAAGGTTTGAAAACCATGTTCCAGCCTTGATTCTCACCCAGGCTAATACGCTGTTATGAAACAGCCATGTCTGGCCATGTCGCACTCACTGGACAAAGCCAGTTAAGAGCAAGGGCTGTTGGCTCTGTGTTTCCAAACTCAGGTTAAAGGCACCCGTAGAGAAGGCCAAAGAGTTAAAGGATTTGCGCAGCTTTGAGGGAATTTCAATAATAAATGAACAGCACTTTAACTGCATTAGGGGAAGGAAAAAACTCGCTGAGGGAAGTAGGGGGGCATCTTCTGTAGAAAAGGAGGAAATAGTTAAAGTATTTGTTTCTTTGTTTCATTCCATTGTAAGCAAACCCTGAGGCTTTATACGGGGGAAGAATTTTTTTTCCGACAGTCTGGCATGCTGCATGCATTTGTCTCTGTTAATTTATATGGGGGAAGGCAGTAAATCTGCATGAGCACGTTACTGGCTCTTAGATTTCACAAGGGTATTTAAAATAATAGTACCTGACAGTTTACTAGCAGCTAAGAGGTTTTTCTGCTTCAGAAAGCAAAATATTATATGAGTTGTGCAACGTGTATAAATAATTTGAGGAATTAGGCCAAAGCACCCAGTACGCTTTCAGTGAAGAGCTAAAGACTTGATAGAACTGTAAAGTTTGCAAATGGGGAGATGAGGGGAGTCCAGAACACAACCCAGATGTGTGTGATTGAATGTCATCCTTGTTTAATTTCCTTTCTTCCCGAAACTAATCTGAATTGCCAAATGTTAGATTATAGTACATTATTTCATTTGTCTGGCCTAATTCCTCTTTACCTTGAGCAGATGAAAAACATTGCACTAAATCAGCTTGACAGTGCTTGAAACGAAAAAGATCTTAATCCTTCTATGTGTTGATGCAGACTTAAACATGAAGAAAAACATATTTGTAAGTTCTCATGGTGGCTTGAATGTGTGGAGACTCGAGTTTTGAATTGGGACAAATTTCTTGATGGCATGACCTGAAGTGTAGAGGGAATGTGCTTGCTGTCTGTTCATTAGTTACATCTATAAAGGTGTAACTTTTCCCAGTGTAGATTTTTAATGAATGAATGAGACTAAGAATCTAATGTGAAAGCAGAATTTAAATTCAGAAATATAGAATATGTTTTATGTTACACCTTTCTATCTCCCCAGTTTTCTCTCTCTCTCACAGACAAACTTTTCATTTCCTTCTTTATATGATGCTTTTTCTTTAGATTCTCAGCCTCATTCATTCAGTGAAATCTACACAATAACACTGTAACAGCAATGAAGTTATTGAATATACATGTTTAATATCTGTGTGATTCCTTTTATTTTGAAAGGCTCCACAAGTGCTTTACAAAGCTATGTTCCTGAATTGCTTCACACATACCCTGTTTACCCTCTCTTCCCCCCAAAATGCATCTACTACTAAGATGTAACATGACAATTGCTTAACAGTTATATTGTAAAATAGCGGGTGAAGACTTTAAAAGGTATCTAGCTAAAGCTGCATTGATTTATGGTTATGTTCAGTTCCCGTGGAAAGTTACCTTCAAAAGCCCTAAAAAACCTTATCAATTTTCTTTAAAAACAAAAAACAAAACAAAAAACATGTGCGGAAACTGATGGTGTAGACCCCCACTGCTTGCCAAAGCTCATCATTGGCAAGTGGGTGAGTAGATTTTTCAGTCTCTGTGAAAGTTGGCAACTCCCAGCAACACAATGGACCATAACACTACACTGGCTCCATACTGTGTCAGAAAGAAATCTGCCTCCTACTGATTCACCAGAACAACTTGTTGCAGCATTTTGGGTTTTCATTGGAGGTCTCCCACCCCAGTAACAACCATGGCTAACACTGCTTAGCTTGTGAGAGTTGGGTAGTTTGGCTGTAGACTTGAATCAGGGCTGAGGATTTTTGGCAGGGGTTCTGTTCTGGTGCTTTATTTCATGACTATCTTCTCTATACATATTAGAAAAGATTAGAGTAGGACCACAAAGTTACAAACACCAGGGTTACGAACTGACTGGTCAACTACGCACCTCATTTGGAACCACAAGTATGCAATCAGGCACCAGCAGAAATGAGGAGGGGGAAAAAACCCCGAAATATAAGACAGTACTGTGTTAAATGTAAACTACCAAAAGATTAAAGGGAAAGTTTAAAAAAAGTGACAAGATAAGGAAATTGTTTTTGTGCTTGTTTCATTTAAATTAAGAAATGTAAATTTCTTCTGCCTAATAAAGTTTCAAAGCTGTATTAAGTCAATATTCAGTTGTAAATTTTTGAAAGAATTTTTGTTCAGAGTTATGAACATTTCAGAGTGACGAACAACCTCCATTCCCAAGGTGTTTGTAACTGTGAAGTTCTACTGTACCTTATTTACAGGTTGTGCATTTCAGCATTCAGTAGCAATAAACTCTTCTCCCACTCTTCAAATCCTGAGATATGTTTGTGCAATTAGCAGTCCGGCATTTGTTTCATGGGAATGTAAGTAAATGTCCCAGCAGGCCAGTGTTACACGAATCAATGGATGTTTCTCTCTGAGCTTGGGCAGTTATACATTTATGCACTGCAGCCGTGGCTCTGCTCACGTGGTGCATGGAGGTGATGATGCTTTTACCCACTTTGGGATCTCAGGCACTTTGAGATCTATAAATGTAAAGCGCCGTGGACAAGACTGTGGAGCCTGTGCTCCCCCCTATTTACTCGTACAAGTGGACTCATTGGCTTCAGAGGGATTACTGGTGTGAGTAAGTGCTCACATACAAGAGCAAGTTGTTGCTGTTCTTTATTATCTCCATGAGTATGGACTGCTCTGTGTAAACTCTGAGTATTGCTATAATTTCATAGATGTGAATGCCATATAAGTCAGGCATGCTTTATAGACTGTCGCTTACATAGCTCACCCCTTTCATGTGCCAGTCCATATTGAAGTCACATGATCACACATGAAACATGCATGTCTTTTCTGTAAGTCTGACTCAGAGCCACGAGAGGCAGGAAGCCTGGAAGCAAATCCGAGTTGTTTCCTTCCCCGGGTTTCGCTGAGGCAACTAGCCATAGAGAAATTGGATGACAGAGGAAGTAAGAGGTGGATTTTTGAAAGGGAGACGCGTACAGTCACGACTCAAGAAAGCCGCATGCCAGCAGCCCGACAGCAGATGCCACTTCCGTGTGACAGCTGTCAGGGGCGCAGAAAGCAACTGTTTCTTGCCATAAGTGGCTGATATCAGGCCATTGTCTTCTGACTTGCTCTGTGATTTCCATATGTAGCTTGCTCTCCCTCCCTGCATTAACTAAACCACTTCTCTGCATTTTCCCACCAACTCTATGAATGTGGAGATCTCCAGCAATTTCCCTGTTCCACGATATCTGCTTGCCATGCTTGGCTGGTGCCTGCTTCCTTTTGGGTGCTGCAGCTCAATTACATCCACTCTCATTAGCCCCAGTCCAGCAGTGCTTAAGCGTGTGCTTAAGTCATTGCTTCTCATTCTCCCCAGTGAGACTGCTCACATGCTTGAAGTTAAGGATACGCTTAAACAGCATGCTGGATGGCGGGTTCTATCCCATGGCGAGCCCTTGGGTGGAAATGGGGGAGTGCTGAGCGTATGGGTGAATATTTACATTTACATTTGTGTCTTGCTGCTTTTTTCTGGCAATGGATGGGAGAGAAGGAGATGAGGATATTAGATACATGAGATCTCAGCCTGAAAAAGGAAGGTTTCCCAGCCCACTTACGTTATACAATTCTGCTCCCAAGCTTCCCTGGTGGCGTGGTGCCTGGCAGTCCCAAACTGCAGAAGTCTAAAGAGGTATTGCTGGAGTTTCACAGGCATCATTAAACAGGCCCTGTTTTCCCCACTGCAGTCAATAGAGACACTCATGTTGATTTCAATTGGTTTTAAATCGAGGCTCAAGTCAGGATCATCGAAATAAAAGCTGCCAAAGAAAAGGGGTGAGATTTTCCTGCAGTCTTAGTGTGCCCCCAGCAAAGTTACCATTGACTTCAATGGGAGGAGAATTTGGCCAACACTAAGGCTGTTTGAAAATCCCACCGGAGAGCGAGCTGTAAAATAGCACCTTGCCTTTGCAGGAGGAAGAAATCCATCTTCCCATTAGGACATGGTCCATATTAAGTTAGATCTCCTTTGGCTGTTTGGGCCTGCCCCATGGAAGAAGTGAGGGGAGTTACAAACCCTTATGAGGAAGGAAAAATGAAGTTCAGGAAGAATATTGTATGTTCTTCTACTGGGCAGAATCAAATGCATTCAATTCAGAGCCTCCTGAAGTACAATTAATAGTCATTTTATTTAGGTCATCCTCATTTTGTTGCTTTAAATATATGCAGCTGTTAAAGTGGAAAATATTAAGTACATTTATCTCTGTAGATCCTTTTGTGAATGGGTCAGATGTATTTTAAATAACCCTAAGAACTGTTAGGATTATTAAAGCCTTTGGCTCTTCTGGTCTTTTTTCCCGCCTTCCTTTTTCCCTTTCCCTTCTTCCAGACAGTGATTAAAGATAGTGCATCCCTCCCTTTTCCCAGGGTCCTGGGTGGACTGAAAAGAAACATTAAATAAACTAAAACCTATTACTTAAGCTTTATGTAAGAAACCTATTGTAGTTTTGTTCAGGGGCTGAGGTAGGTGCGTGTGGGGGTGTATGAAGGGTGGAAAGATGTCCTTTCAGACTCCTAAGTATCCATTTATTTATTACTAGTATTATCTTTTGAGTCATATGGCACTTCCCCCACCCCTCTCTCCCTGAAAGTGCTGAGACTTTGCGAGCGTTTTGTAATACCCTCTCATTTGCTGCTCTTAATTAGTTTGGATTAATCAACTCCTTAAGCTGCCACATCGAGCCATGTGGGGATAATTGTTTTTGGTTGTATATGTTACTATTTTTCTTTTATATAGCACTTCAGATTGCTGAGTCCTTTTTCAGAGGACTAGCCTCTTGTTAAGCACTTCTGCATGAAAATCGAGGGAGGTGACCTGCCTGGAGGTTGTGTGCTCAGAAATGAGCCATCCACGAGATGATTGTTTTTTCTTTTCCTACTTATTCATTCTTCAAACAGAACTTAGTGTCATTGAAAAGTGTCAGATAGGATAGCCCAGGAAAACGCTCCTTTCTGTCCCCACAAAGCTGAGGGGACATAAACCCTTAGGATTTGGACTTCTCCTAGGGTTCCCAACTCTTTGATTGCAGAAAACTTAACACTCCTGTCCTGCCCTGCCCCTTATCAGATGTCCCGTCCCCACTCACTCCCCCTTCCCTCTGTCGCTTGCTCTCCCCCACCCTCGTTCACTCGCTCATTTTCACCGGGCGGGGGTTGGGGTGCAGGAGGGGGCTCTCAGCTGGGGCTGAGGGGTTTGGAGCGTGGGGGGGGGTCAAGGCTGCGGCAGGGGGCTGGGGTGCGGGCTCTAGGAGGGAGTTTGGGTGCAGGAGGGGGCTTAGGTCCGGAGCAAGGAGTTAGGGTGCAGGAGAGGGTTCCGACCTAGGGTTGGGGTATGGGAGGGGATGAAGGGTGCATGTTTCAGGGGACGCTTACCTCAGGCAGCTCCCGGAAGTGGCTGGCATGTCCCTTTGGCTCCTAGGAAGAGGAGCCAGGGATCTGTGTGTGCTGCCCTTGCCTGCAGGTGCTGCCCTCACAGCTCCCATTGGCCAGAAACCACAGCCAATGGGAGATGCAGAGGCTCGGGGCAGCGTGCGGAGCCCCCCTTGCCGCCCCTGCGCTAGGAGCTGGAGGGACATGCCGGCCGCTTCCGGGAGCCATGCGGAGCTGGCTGATGTGGCCAACCAGACTTTTAGTGGACCAGTCAGCTGTGCTGACCAGAGACATGAGGGTCCTTTTTCAACATGGCATTCTGGTCGAAAACCGGATGCCTGGCAACCCTACTTTCTCCTCCTGATGCATCTCAACCCTGTTTGAAGGGGTGAGAAAGTGCTTACTTTCCTTGTACATTTATACTTTGACATCCTTATTGCCTTCAAGGAAGGGCACCAGTTGCAGTTGTGGTTTTGTAATACAAACACCTGCCCACAGCAAATCAGACAAATGCATTTTTCATAACAGCCACTGAGCACCCATCAGACCGTTCAACTTTCTGGCCTCTTAATAACCTGTTCTATTTTGAACTGTTCTCTTTTTCCTGCCTGGATTCCTATTCGTTCTTCACCAAACTTCTTCATAAAGCTCCATTGATAAATGCCCAGTTCCCCAGGCTTTGATTAAGAATCTTTTCTTCTGATTATCCACAGTAAAATGGCTCCCACTTGCTATATCAGAGCAGAGACAGGAAGAGCAAGGCCTCCTCTCTCCACAGCATTTGAGGTCAGCTGAAATGCCAAGTTAATAGTCCCTAGATTTAAACATGAAGGGGTTGGGGGCAGATAGTTTCAGCTGAGGGACTTTGGAACTTTCTCCCCGCTCAGGGTATGTCTACACTACAAAACAAGTGTGTTCTTAACTCAGGTTAGCTAACTCGGGTTAAAATAGCAGAGAAGACACAGCAACTTGGCGTTTAACTTGGGTGAGCAGCCCGAGTTCAAACCCAGGCTGCTCTATAGGCATTCACTCAAGCGGCTAACCTGAGTTAAGTCGAGTTGCCGTGCCTTCTCAGGTTTTAACCTGAGTTCGCTAACCTGAGCTAAGAACACAGTGTAGATGTACTCTCAGACTGACTGAGTTCAAGCATTGACCATCAGGGCGCATGTCAAAGGCCACTCTCTCAGGCTTGCTCTGTGAAGGCAGGTTCTCTGGGGGTGAGAAGTGTTTTACTTCACAATAAAAGCCTTGTAAAACTCTGAACACTTGTGCAATTTCAGTTATATGTAGCTGAGTATTTTTTCTCTGGTACCCAAAGAACATCTTTGTGTGATAGCCACCTTACCTAACACAGGATTGAACTGGGGATGCCTGCAACTAAAATCATTAGCCTCTACAGCTTGAGCTAAAGATCCAGGCTCTGTAGCTGAGGGTTATGTAATATACATCGGTCAGTGGGTTACACTAAGCGTTTTACAATACAGATAGAAAAGCAAGCGGTTTAGCTAATTATATTACAGTACTGTTACATTATCCCTCTATAGCGCTTTTTTTCTGGTGATCTCCGAACAGTGAACAAACATTGTTGGCCTCACAAAAAGCCCTGCACAGTAGGTCAGTAGTTTATCTTTGGTAAGTCACTGCACCTCCCTGCCTCATTTATCCATCTGTAAAGTGGGGATAATTATTCTTTTTAACCTCTGTAAAGCATGATGAGGTCAACAGATGAAACTGATTACGATTGGTGACTTGCTCAGGGTCACACAGCAAGTCAGTATCACAGCTAAGAATAGAAGACAGGAGTCCTGTCTTCCAGTCTCATCTCTCACCACTAGACAAACTTCCAGACTTTTAAGATAAGTTAGTGGTTGCATGTTTTTAACCAAGATCTGGAAGATTTGCTGCATCCAGCCACCCCTAATATAGTCGAACAGGAGAAATCCCAGGGTGAACCAAAGGGTTAACTCATGGATCTTTACTGGGCATAGCAACCAAACCTACTTGAGTTTCATTTGTGCAGATCTTTTATCCCCCTCATCTCCCGAAATAGAGAGAGAACAATATGCTTACTACTGGGTTTACTACCGGTTACCCTTACTGTGTCCCTTATTTCTCCTTGATGAAGACTTAAACAAGCCACTTGTGTTTGATTCACAGAGAACCGTGAGAAACAAGCTGTGTATGTGAAGCAGTGTGGGGTTTTTTCATTCTATTCAGCCCTTTGTAAATTCAAATTCTTCTAGTTTCAGTTCTTGCTGTTCTGCCAGATTTCCATAGCATTGATAGGTTTTCTGAATTAATAAGTTTCTTCCCTCCCTTTCCCTTTACCTCTCCCTCTTTGCTTTTACTTTTGCAACTGGTGAAAAGTTTTTCTAAGTGCGCAGCCTTATCCATATTGATTTTTCTCTCTCCCCTGTCTAACTGGCTCTTAGAGGTTTTATTTTGTGAAGCGTTAATAGAATTTTTCTTTCGCCATTGCACTTTATCTATTCAGGAGTCATTGAGAAGTCCTATTGTGTCACCGGACTGTGGAGGAAAGAGGCTATTCTTCTGTTACAATGGCTGCCCTAAAAATAATGTGGGGTGGGGTTAACTCAGAAAGGGCAGAGACGGAGATAAAATGTTCTGACCTTAGGAAACAGAAAAGATAACCAATTAGGCATTGCTGAAAGTGCACTAGCTGGCTTAAAAACACCCTGCTGCTTTCTGAGGGTATATTTTAACTCAGAAACTCCGCTCCAACAGAACTGATTCACCCCTTTGAATTTTGCAGGGTTTCAGAGTCGAACCCCTAGATCTGTAACTCTCTTTTTTGTGATTTTTGCTTCTGAGTCAAAACTTTTACAGTCCTGTTCCCAGTGTGGACAAAGCACAAAGCTCACGAAGATGGTTGAGCTCACGTGGTTTCCACCCGAAGTGGCAGAAATCTCCCCCAGCCCAGCCCAGGAAGTCTCAATGTTACTATTATTTATTTGCCCACTAAAGACCCTGACCAAGCCTGGGATCTCATTGTGGTAGGTGCTGTGCGAACACATAGCAGGAGCTTTGGACCAGATCTGTAAAGGTAATTAGGTGCCTAACTCCCATCAAAGTCACTCTAAGGGCGAGAGAGAACACATCGTCAATTTCCATTTGACAGATGGGGAACTGAAGCACAGAGTTGAAGTGTCTCTCCCCAGGACACACAGCAAGTCCATGGCTGAACCAGGAACTACATTTGCATCTCCTGAGAGCCAGTCCAATTCCAAGACCATCCCTCCTCTCTCATCAGGATTTGGGCAGTGCTTGGAGAAATGAGATGATGATTGACCAATAGTTTGAAGCCTGTGTTGTCACTCCTGCCATCCACAGATGAAGAGGGAAAGGGCTGTTGAAAGCTGCAGCTCGGGTTTTAGCCTATTGAAATCCTGCCTGATAAGACTCTCTTAGCCCTGGGTTACACTGCAAACTTATGTGGGTATAACGATGTCACTTGGGTTTGGAAAATCCAACCCCGTGAGCGATGCCATTACACCGCCGAACTCCCGGTGTAGACAGCTCTGTGTTGATAGGAGGGCTTCTCCCATCAACATAACTGCCACCTCTCAGGGAGCTGGCATACCTACACTGACAAGAGCTCCCCCGTTGGCATAGCCAACGTCTTCACTGAGCGCTGCAGCTCTGTAAGCGTAGGCCAGGCCTCAGTCGCACAGCAAACGGGAAGTCAGGATCAGAGCGGAGTGAAATTTTTTATGGACAACTTTTTTTCAGAGAAAAATGCAGATCCAGCAACACCAAAACGTTTCACTAATTCATGTCAGTTTCAATGAACTATTTTGGTTTATTTAAAAAAAAAACCACTAAAAAATTGAAACATTTTGATTTTTTTTCAGATCAAAAGAACTTTTTGTTTTAAGATGTCCTCTAAAATATAAAACATTAAAAAGTACTTGAAATCCAACCTAAGTATTTCATTCAGCCGGAAATGATTTTTTTTTTATTTTTATTTTTTTATGTTTTAGTTTGATCCTAAACAATTTTTTTTTTCTTTTCAGCCCAAATGAAATCTGTAATTTGCACAGCTCTAGTCCAGATCTTGTCCCTCGTGGTATTTTTAGTGGAGATGGGGAGAAATAAGTAAAGGGCCTGTACATTTTTTTTTTCCTTCTGTAGTTCACCTCTAAAGAAGGATGTGTATTTCCAATGCCCCTAGTAAACTGTTGTTCAGTAAAGAGGGAGGAGTTTGGGGAATTAACAGTGCACAGAGACTAGCACTGTGCTAATCAGCTTAGTGCTGTCATCTGGGGTATGGATGAGATGTAGTACCCTGGGCATTACTTTCCCTTTGGACACAGAGTTTTTCCCCTTGTTGATGAGTGCTGCAGAGCGATGCCCTTTGGGCACCTGTTTGTTCAGCCCTTGTTTCCTAGCTACCAAAGCAGCCTTTTAAAACAATACAAACTTTAGCCTCTGTGTTGGTCGAGCTGCTACAGCAGGCTAAAGAATCATGCTCTGTTAGCCTGGGTCACAGGCTCCCTGTGGCCAGAGAAACTCACCCTGGGCTTCAGATGTCCACAGCCGTTCAAATCCCTGTACAAGGCATTACTTTGTAATGACACCCCTGGTCGAGGATTGAGGCTTCTGGCCTGGTTACAGTCGTGAGAACCGTTCCACACTGTACATTCTAATTCTGTTGCATCTGGGTCAGAAGACAACAGTGGTGGGACTGGGCCTCTTGTTCTGTTTGTATGTAGAGTGCGAATGAGCTCAGGGGGCCCTCTCCAGCTGGGGTTGGGATTTTGGACAAAGATTTTTGTGGTGAGAAGTGTCATAAAGTTGTACTGTGTAGACTGACTAGTATGGGGACAAAGGGGTGTCCAGCGCACCGTTTTCCTCCGGTGATGCACAAGGTGGTTATAGGAGAAGAAAAGAGACCGCATGTTGTTCAGAGAAACCGGGCTAGCTGCTAAACGTGATTCTGATCCCTGTGTGCTTGAGGCCTTTGAGAATTTTAACAATCACTGATCAAACCATAATTCCAGGGCACAGATGAGTGCTAGGGGAATTGTCCTTATTTACTCTCTAACCTTACTGACACCTGTGTGTTGTTTCTTGGTTTTGTGGTGTTCTTTTATGGGATAAGGAAGGGGAGTGGGGCGACAGAACAATATACCTAATTTAGTTTGGATTGTCATTGTGCTAGTGGTTTAGGTCCCAGGCATGCTGCGGATGAAGCATATCAGAATGAAGGAAGCATGTTACATCCTTTCAGCTCAGGCTGTTTCCAACACATTCGTGCAAACTAATGTGAATGGGACTCATCAGTGTTAGCTGAAATGGGGTTTAAAAGGAGTCTAAGCACAGTTTGAGGTTTTACCGCCTTGCGATTTCTACTGTATCATGGAAGCTGCCTCCAACGCTGTAATAATAGGGACAGATCCACCCTGTGTTTTTAATCACTCTCCAAAATTGTGCTCCTGCCCTGTAACACCGTGCATGCGTAAAGCATGCAAGATTGAGCTATCCTCGGGGACTGTCATCTAACTGCATCACTGGCATGGTAATTTTTACAGGGTGGATGCCATTGCAGAGTGACTCTTCAAAGAAATCAGTTTTTCTAAAATGAATGGGTAAATAACATGTTGTTGTTAATTTTTTTTTGGTGGGGGGAATCCTCCGTAGAATTCAATAGGGATGAACCCAAGTATAGAAATTATTCTAAAAAAATAGAGTTGAATAAAGAATGAGATCCATTCTGTGGCTTGGAGTTTGTATGTTTCTTTTTTTACCATCATCTCTTCTAAAGCAGAGAGATACTTCTTGATTAAATAGTAGTTAAAACGATCTATTCAAAGGTTATAATTTTCTGTTAAATTCTACAGGACTTTTCCATAAGAGTGCAGCAGTATCCTGCTGAAGTTCTGGAGTCTCTGAACAGTTTAAAATACAATATACTTAAAAAGAAATCCCCGCACAGCCTCAGTCAAAAATAAGTGTAAAATTTAGGTGTGGCTGCACAGATTAAATGTAGGTGGAATAAATCATGCAAAGAGTGATGAAACTTGAAAGTGATTTTTGTTGCACTTCAATACATTTCATCAGGCAGCCCTCTGTTCTGAAGTAGAAATGCCAAACCTGATGCAAATTAAACCTCTGTCCCCCTCCCTTCCTCCAGTTGCTTTTCAAAAGGCCTCTTGAAAACCTCTGAATACCTTTTTGGCTGACCAGATTTTGCCCCACACATACTTTTTGAAATCTTCTAATTCCCATCTAGCACATTGATAGCCGCTGGAGAAGTCATGGGCTTGATTTGCATCAGTGACTCTGGGGCCCTCCTTATCTCTCTCCAGCTGCCTCAGAAGAAGAACGGAGGGAAAAAAGCGACTTGGATGTTTGTGCTTTTTAGGGCAATAAAACTTTAAAAGTGCGTTTTTCCCTCTAGGATCAAATGCCAGCTAGGCTTTGTGTTGACGGTGGCAGGTTTCCAAAAGAAAGAGCTGACTCCAGGCAAAGGAAATGAGAGATGATGAATCCATGTGGCCTGCCATACCTGAATTTACCCTGCCACTATCCCAGCCTTGCCTCCCCAGTACTTGATTTGTTTGTGTGTCTTCCTTAACCTTGTAGCAAATATACTAAAATACACCTCTTCTGTCTTGCAGGTGGAGGATGCCATGCTTATGTTTGACAAGACTACCAACCGGCATAGAGGTAAGAGAGAGCATCTGAGTTCAGATGCCACATTTTATAATTGGCAAATGCAAAAACTCTGTGTGGTGAATGTAACACCGTAGGTCTGGCTGGCCCAGTGGCCCCAACAGCAGTGTTCAGTGCTGCCGTGCCAGGAGACTGGGATCTGAGCCACCTCCCCATGTGCTGTGGTCACGCGGAGGTGGGCGTGCTTGGGCCTCGGTTTTTGTGTGTGTCTGGGGATAGCTTGGATTTCTCAACAGTGACAACTCTTCTGGCCACTTGATAAAGTCCTGTCTTCGTGGCCCAAAGAAAGTCCTATTCAGCTTGACTTTAGTGGAAGGATGATTGCTGGGATATGTGGCCTTGTGTGGAGATAAAAGTGTGGCAGACTGGGGGGGGTTCATTAGGCATCTGATGCTGAGGTGGAACGGGACAGAGGAACATTTAGAGATGGAAGAATTTTTCAGAGTTTTCTCCCTGGTCACCCCTCTTCTGGCCCAACAAAGATGTATGGCAAGTGAGTCCAGCCTTCAGTACTAAGGGGATAAACACTCACTCAGGCCTCTCCATGTTTTGTACACATGACATGCTCTGAGGCCCCATAGCAGGTATCCGCATGAGCCTGTGATGCCTGTTTACACTTGAGGATGAGCAAGAACCTTAACGTGCAATTCCCTTACTTCAGTGTAGCTAGACCAGATTGGGCCCAATTGCCAATCGGCTTCCACCCACTCGCAAAACAGGGCACGTGCACACTTGAATGCATGTGCAAGTCTTATACTAGCAACTAGAAGTATGGCTGGATGTGCAAATTGATGATGCCGGTATTAGAGGTTCATTTTTTTTCTTAGAAATAAGACACCTGCCACCCTTTCGCCCGCTGCGATCTTTTCACAGCCTCTTCTTGCAGGAAAAGGGAGGATACCAGGGATATGTTGGCTGTCCCTCCTGCGTGGAAGATGACGTGGAGTGAGAAGTGAGCAAAGGAGGACGTGGGAGTTGTGTGGAGTGAAGTGTGACTGGGAGATTAGGGAGTAGGAAGAGATGAGGCAAGGAGATAGCAATTGCTCTGGCATGCGTGGTTCCCAGTTTTGAAAGCAAACGTGGCCCTGTGTGGTTAGATCCTGTAATTTAGGATAGGATTTTCCATGCCACCAGCATCACCCTAACTCAGCTGCTTTCCAGGTCAGTAGGCGTTTAAGTCAATGCTGAGCACTTTAGAAAATCTCACTCCGTAGTTTCCTCCTTTCATTTGCACCTTTGACCTGAGTTTTCTGCTTTGCTGGCAGGAGTCTGGAATTTATAAAACCCCAGTGGTTTGGGGGTAAGAATGTATGGGGTGCATGGGAAACACGGGCTCTGGGAACCCCAGTGTATCACTTTGAGCCAAGCATCCTTAAAGCAAGTAATAAGGATGCATTCCATAGATATTTAAGGAGCCATTTGGTCTAATTATCCTTAATGAAGGAGTGGAGCGAATGCACCCCAATTATGAGGGACTTGGGTGTCCGTGCTAGAATAAATATAATTCCCTCACCCCATCTCCCCTCCTAAAACGGCATGTTTCATGTCTCGCTGGATCAGGTTAAGCTGTTTTCAGTCTGAAGGTCTGACAGCTCAGGAAAACATCATGGGAAGATGTTGGGAGGGGGAAGCAGTGAGTGGTGGTGGTGGTTGTACTATTTCTTTGTACTGGAGTAATACCTAGGAGCCCTAGTCCTGGATCAGGACCCCATTGTGTTAGGTGCTGCATAAACCCAGAACAAAAAGATGGTCTGTGCTCCAAAGAGCTTCTCATCTAGTCTCAGTGTAAGACAAGAGCCAAAAAGTGGCTACATGCAGATGGATGGGGAGGATGTTTTGTGGCTGGTTTGGATTAATTGGTGTGCTGCTTGCAGGCAGCGTAATGGTGCCATGTAAAATAGAAATAATGAAGGCACTTAGGTGGGTGTCAAGCACTGGGCTTTGCTGCTTGTTTAAAGGATTAATTAATGCCCTGGAGGTAGATGACAGTAACTTTCTATTGACACCTTTCCTTGCCTACATCTTGAGCAACGTGCAAGTAGAACCAGTTCCCTCCAATCACACCTGCATCTATCTATTGGTTAGCCTTGAGTTTCTGGTGTTGCCTTCCAGCAAAGTGCTCAATGTAACAAATGGGATTGAATATCGACTTGTGCCCACCAGGAGGGGAAGACAAGTTCGTGGAGCTGGAATCACAGCTGTGGTCTTCATATCCCCCCAGGGTGAAATTGCCAATTGACCATTATTACTGATTTATTTATATTACAGTAATGCCTGGAGCCCCCAACTGAGACCAGAGCCGCCTGGTGCTATATAAACACGTAGTGAGAGACAATCCCTGCCCTGAACAGCTTACAGTCTAAATAGACAAAACAGACAGAGGGTGGGAGAAAAAGGAGTACAGTTTATTCCCACATTGCAGATGGGGAACTGGTACACAGAAGGACTGAAGTGTCTCACCCAAGAAGTCTGTGATAGAGCTGGGAACTGAATTCAGATCATTGAATTTCCTGTTCAGTGTCTTAACCACAAAACCGCCCTTCCTTTCATTGATGTTAAATCTCTATTCACAGCTTTCAGGGAAGGATTAAGGCAGGATCTCTGAGATCAGGGCCTTGTGGAGCAGGGAGGGGCAGTCAGTGCAGTGAAAATATTCAACAGCAGCAAATTACACAGCTATCTGCTTCACTTGAGAGGAGGCTCAAGGACCGAGGGCCGGTCTACACACAGTTTTTACACTATTTTAACTTTAAATCAGTTTTAGAAACCAAATCAGTGGAATTCCCGAGCAGAGGGCACAATTAAGTATTAATATCAGGCCTGGTCCACACCTAAAACTAGGTTGACATCGCTACAGCACTCAGGGCTGTGAAAAGCCCACACCTCTGAGCAATGTACCTATGCTGACCGAACTCTGGAACAGCTGCAGCTAGGTCAACTGGAAAGTGCATCCATTGACCTGGCTACCGTCACTTGGGAACGGGGATTTTCTACAGCGATGGGCAAACCACTTCCGTTGCTGTAGTTTGTGTATATGCTATGGGATTACGGTGGTCTAGCTATGCTGCTGTAGCAGCCGCAGTGTAGACATGGCCCCAGTTTAGATCGTGTGGATCGCAAGCTAAACTATTATACGTGTGTCCATATCAGGGACTCCCGCTGACTTGACTCAATCCACTTTCGTTAAGTCGGTGCAAAAACGATGAGAAGACACAGAACCCATTAGAAGAAGACCAAACAGAGCTATTTGGGAAGAGGAAACCAGTCATAAAAATCATTTTTTTTAAAAAATCCCTCTTTTTTTCCCCTCAAAAATTTGAAATTTCAACATTCAACACAATTTTATTCAGCCCATAGTTGATCAAAGAAACAAGGGGGGGAAATGCTCTTTGTTGTCCTTTTTTAGTTTAAAGGTAGCCATTCAAGTACAAATTGTGGCTAAGGATGAGCTGCCTCAAAGACCTGTTCATTTCCTTATCTCCGTGTACAGGAGAAACAGTTTAGCAGAAACTCTAGGTAGGTAGGCAGCCAGCACTTAGCTATCTGACCATGAGCATCTCGACTACACAGCCACTTATCTTGGGTGCAGCCCATCCATTCCCTTCCAGCCTTATATTCTGTACCGATTGCCTGGAATGTATACTAAATGTAATCCTGTAAAGTCTTGAGATGTAGGATTTAAAAAACAGAGTTCTTGCTTTATTCATTTCCTTTAGGCTTGAAATTAGGTATTAAATTTGGCATGTGTCTTTAATGGCAGCATAGTTTGTTTTTTCTTTGAAGTAGTGCGATCTGTGGGAATCAGCACCAAAAACTATTGAATTCTAACCTTAGCGGACTCACTGATCTTGGGCAACACACAACCATTCTGACTTGCTTTTCTCACCTGTAAAAGGTGATAACTGTACTTCTTAAAAAATACTACCATTATAGGGCTCTTGGAGGTTTCAAGCATGCTAGAGTTTTAAAACCCAAAAGTGAGAATTCTAGATGGATGGTATCACACAGGAAGCAGAATCTGTAGGTAATTTGCCCTTACCTACCACACCGGAGTGATGAAGATTCCTTATTGCTTGTACAGTGCTCTGAAAGTTGACTCAGGATTATTTTTAATGGGAATTTCCAGTAGTATTAAATAGTAAGCGTCTGTCTCGGTATATGGCTCCCTCTGTATGATATAGATGTTACACTACACACACCTCTCAGCTTTAACATGTTACGGGGGGAAATAAAAACCTGACATGGCTCATGATTTCTTCCCCCAAGTGGAAACAGATCTTAACAGCTTATGTAATTTGTCTTTCAGAATCTACCCACTTAAGTGTTCCTGTGTTTACTCTTTGTGTGGGCTTGCTTGACTGATACAGTTATTGTCTGAGCCACAAAAGTGTCAGCTTCTTGGAGTAATGTATATAGCTCATTTGTTTAGGGAGACTGCCAAGAAGTTTAGAGTATTCTGAGTAAAGTCAAGAAGTGCTACAAGCCCTGGAAATTAGTGTGGGGATAGCGGCCAAGCCCGATTTCCTAGAACACTAGGACCGCTGGCTTGAGCGTGTTGCCTCAACCTCTGTCTCTATGGCAGAATCAGGAGACTTGAGCTCATGACACGCTCCTTCTAAATTATTCATTGTGTGTGTCAGTTTGCTTCAGTAGAGAGCCTAGTGACTGCTGGTTGCTGGAGTACAAAAACTTGCAGATAATCTTCTTCCCCCCTCACTACTATCTCTTCCATAAAATACTTCTATTTAAAATTGCAGTACCCAACAACTGAGCAAAAACAAAACTCAAAAACTAAAAAACTTGAAGGGCTGAGATTTTCAAAGCCACCAAAGAAATTTGAACACCCAAACCCCATTAGAAATCAATGGGAACTCTTTGTCTAAGCCCTTTACCTAATTTTGGAAGTCCAGCCCCAAATGGTTTCCTTTATTTTGAGGATATTTCCAACCTCTTATTTTCAGCCACTCTGAAAACAAACATGACATACCCTTTCCCGGTCAAGAGCTTCAGTTGCTTATGATGTTTAAGAGCAACGTTACCTGGGGCTTGTCTTTGGCACAAGGAGGGCTAAGTTTCCTCTCTGACCTGGTCCAACGGGATGACAGAGTTAAAGGAGCACCAAGGGGCTAATTCCTTGGCAAGGTGGAGATTTAGCCAGACTGAATGTGCTCCAGTGATTTTTCTACCCACCACTCTCCACGTTCTTTGCTTAAACTCTACAGACTAAGTGGCTTATGCAACACACGGCAGGTGGCCAAAGGAGTTGTATTCCAAAATGAATATGGATTTAGTACTTTTTCTTGAGGCGTTTGCAGCTTCAGTTTGCAGGCTCCTACTCTGGGATTTTTGTTGTCTACGTACTCTGTCTGAGAATTACATTTGGTAATTCGTGAAAGTTACTTCCTCTTCTACCTCAGAGGCTGTAGTCTTTGCCCTTTCCTGGCATTTATAGGTCGGGAGCACAGTAGGTAGAATCCTGAGATCCAAAGGAATGCATCATCTTGCAGCATAACCAGACTGCACAACTATAATGTGTTGGGTGAAGTCTGTAGGATTTTGTTGCCCTCTAGTGGCTGACCCAGAAAGAAGATAAAAGCTATACTCCCTAGGCAGCTGATGGAGATGCTCTGTTAGTTCAAATGGCAGAGGCTTTTGTTTTTGAACCCAAAGGTCCTGGGTTCTAATCCCCTCTAGGACCAGCAGTCTGATTCTGCACACACACATCCCATGTATATCTACCCTTGCTCTTGTCTGCTGACTCCAATGGCAGTCTCGTCACAGGATTATCTGCTGCCCAAACCAAAGGATTAACTCTACCTGGTAGGGTAGTGCTGCTCTGCGGGGTGCCACTGTGGGGATAGGGGGTGTCTGCAGTGTAGCGTTAAAAAAATCAAACCGTGATGAGTTCGTCTTTCGTTGTGTCCTGCAGTCAAGATTCTCCTTGTGCCTTTCCATTCTGATCTCAAGGTGATCCTTGATGCGTCTCCTGTGTGTGGCACTGTGCTGCCATAAGCACTTTCCAAACCACCTGGGCGCTGAGAAACATTTATGTTTGTGCTTTAACAGCTCCAATTCAGCTATTTTTATATACACTTCAGGGGAAGATGGAATATTGTGTTTGGTAGCCCTGTGTTATCAGGTGCGAGCCTGAGTGATAAGCCCTTAGAGGATGGATTCTCCTGTCAAAAACAACTTTCCATTATCTTATCTGAAGAAAAGTTTCATAACTACTGAAGTTGAGGGCTATGTAGACAGAGGGCACCTTAGCTTCTAAAAAGCCCCAGTCCCTTAATGCAAACTCGGGGAGGGGGAGCCCTTTACCTGGAGGAAGGGAAGCAACAAGATTTTAGCAGTTCTGTGATATTTTTATTTTATTGGCTTTGATTTTTTTTTATAGTCTTGTTTTACTATATACACTCAATAGTGTCTCTCTTCATATTAGCGTCCTTACGTGAATTGTTTGAAAGAGTCCTGAAGGACTGGGAAGTGAAGACCCAGCCATTCGTTCAGGACTAACAGATGCTGAAATGCCCATTGAAAGAGATCTTGCCATTTCCAGTATAGGCCATTTAAACTGGACTTGGGTCTCCATCTTGTGTGGCATGGAGCACTTCAGTTGACCGGGGAGTTGCGAATGATCCACAACTTACAGGAGCATTTAACACCTTGGAGGATCAGCTCCATAAACTTACCAAGCTGTTTCTCAGAGAACTGACTTTATCCTAGTGGTAGTGAATGGCAATAACTGTTACTTAATTGAGACAGTATTAGCTCAAATTTCTCCTAATGGGGAGAAGCAGTTGGCTGGTGCCAAATCATTTTGCTGCTTGAGCAGATGCTATATAGATATTACATGCTAAACTCTAGATCTTTGTCTGCCAAATAAAGGTGAAAAGAAGGAACAAATATCACCTTAAATGAAATGCAGTGAGTCATCTTTATTCTTGTGTTTTATGTCATTAAGTCTTTGCAGACACTTTTTATTTGAACAAGTGGCCACTCCTAATCAGGCTGGTAAGTTGTCTACCGGGTTGTTGTAATGAAGAGGGTTCTGCTATATCGATCCTGTATAAAGCACCCCAGATTTTACCAGTTATTACATTCTGATTGGATTTTGAAACCTGTTTACAATGCAGGACTGTGCGGTGGCAGTGTGAATAGCAATCCTTGAAACCACTTTTGGGTTAGTCTTAATTCTCAAACAAGACAAGGAAAAGAGAAGTAGTTGATAAAATGTCTGTTGTGATTTGCTCTAGTTACTACACCAGAGGCAAGGGAACGGGGAAAAAAATATTAAAATTCAATTTCTTTCTAGAAAGGATGAGAAATACAGTGTAACTTGTCAAGATGTGTAACATTAAATACTAAATCTAAATAATACTCAATATTAACCAGTGATACAGGGTAGATTTTCAGAACTGCTCAGCATTGGCCTAGCTCTGCTCTCATTTGAAGTCTATGGGAAATTTTGGAAGTCCCACTCATGGCAATTTCCAATAACCTGGTATAACCACTGTTGGACCTCCAAAATATGAAAATAGCACGATTTGCTAACCATTTTGTTGCGTGTGGTGGTCTCTCATCTGGCTGTCCATTCCTAGACGCTGTCTAATAAAAGTAGTATTGCAAAGGTATTACATTTCATCCCTATCTGCCTTCCTGTACTTATTGGAGGATGCAGAAATCCATTTAAGTGTTTAATTGATGGAATGGTCTGCTCTTGCATTACTGGATGAAAAACAATCCTCTGGTTTATTCCCATGCAATATAATAATAGCTTGCAATGATTCTTTTTTTAGTTTGGTAATTTCATTGCAGCAACTTGCACCTGATGAGCTAATACTTATAAAGCAGAAGTTACTGGTTCAGCTTAGCTGATGATAATATTAGCCATTTCTTAGTGGAAGGAAAATGTTGCCAGTCTGCTTTTTCTGCACTCTAAGGAGAGAGAAAGAGAAATGCTCAAAACTTTTTAGAAGATTGCTTTCTTTAGTCCAGAGAAGTTGATAGAGCCTGTTGAAAAATACTGGCTTAATCGTGAAAGGATTTAGTAATTGGAAAAAAAGTTGATTTTGTAACCCTTGCAGACCCCAGATAAAATCTTGAATTCTGCATTAGTTATTGATCTTGAGGGTTGGAAAGAATCTCACAAAATGATGTCCTTCTAACTTCATTATCTAAGAGTGCTCTAGAAGGCATACGAATTTGCTGCCTAGAGTGTCAAGCAAATGAAGCTATGCTGTGGCTGAGCCTACTTGCTTTTGCTGCATGACTCCTTGCTGAGTGATCCCAAGAACCATGGTGGTTGTGGCTTTTGTGGAGACTTGTTTGCCATATTTATCTAGGCAGAGAAGAATTGATGGGTGGGTGTTGACTGCTAGAAAAGGGGAGGAGGGAACAATGGATGAAAGGTGTCCAGAAGAAAAGACAGGGGAGCCTGTTAACTATCTGCCAACGTGTTTAATCTAGAGTTGAGGCAAATGGAGGTGGGATGCAGTATATGAAGATTCTCATCAATCTGGGGCAACTCGCCTTTCTAAGTCCCTCCCCCAAACTATCTATTAACAATGAGTCAGGAGGGCATAGGAGAGGGTGACTTGTTAATTTTGCATTTGCAAAGAAGACACCAGAACACACTTCAGCAAGCACTGAGAAGCACTGTTTTGGAGTATGCTGAAGCTATTCATGTGTCCTCCATTTAATAGCCAGGGTTGCACACAATGCATAGTTTTTCAGTGTTCCATGTTGAGCAACAGGACACAGAGAGAGAGAAAAAGAAAGGTTATAAGTGATTGATTCTCCCAAACTGTAATCACTGCTGTTAAATGTAGCATTAGCTGGTTTTAAAGTGTCAACAAAACCGTCAGTGTTGTTTTCTTAGTAGTTAACTACTCCCATGTGCATTGGAATGATCCAAGAAGGTAGGGTGACAGCATATGACCTGCGCCTCTTTCATCTTCTCTGGATGGTGCAAACAGTGTTGTGTTCGTAGCAGTTAACAGATCTCCCAGTTGCCACACATTCATTCCACTGGAGCCTTACATGTGGATCAAATTTGTGCACGGGCTTCTGCAAAGATGCAGCAAAAGTTCTCACCACTTGTACATCTTGTGACAGGAGTCCTTTAGACAGAACTAGCAGATTCTAGAAACTAGGGAAACATACATGTGTGCTTCATGTGCCAGATTTTCAAGTGCTTGCCACCCACAATTGGAGTTTGATTTGTCAAGTTTGCTCTGCTCCCATTTTGGCGCCTAAACAAGGGCCAGGTTTACCAAAGTGCTCCGTGCCCAGCAGCTCCCTAAAACTCAGCACCCAGTTTTATCTTTGGATAATCTAAGTGCTTAAATAAGGGGCAAACAGGAACTGAGCTCTTTTGAAAATTGGACCCAAATTGCACGGTGGCATGTGCAGCTGTGTAACGCGAATCATCTTGAAATTGCTTCGAAGAAGCTTGTTAGTAGAGACAGACACTGTTCTCTTGTGGAGACTTAACTTTTGTGCAGTTGTTTTTAATCTAAAAATAAATTATTCAGACTGAAAATATATTGCTGCTTTTCATGTGCTCTTTGTGTGCTTCTAGCCTGCGTGGGAACTTTTTGTTTATATCAATAAGACTTAAACCCATATGTGGAAAGGGAAGCATAGTTTACTATTTCCTTTCCATGTATTCCTGTTAAAGAGGAGTTTAAGTGTCCTGCGCTTGGCATTTCGACCTCCCCTTTCTAGTGAATATCAGTACATAAAAATAAATGTCCAGGTACAAGCAATTGGTATAATCATTCTGCTTCTTGAAGGAGACAGGAGAGATATTGTTAGTAAGATATGGTCTAAGTTTTGACTAAGAAGAATGTTTTTCTAAGGAGAAAAATAGCCTTTCATGTTCTGTACCTCTGCCAGAAATTCACTTTTGTAACTGACCTCTCAAGTTACAATTGACATTTTTATATCTTATACATAAAAATGATGAAGAATCTCTGAAATTATTTGTTCATTGCTGTCTGGTTCAAGTAAAACAAGGTCATGTGCACTTAAAAAAAAATTGTCCCAAAACAGCTTAGGAAAAAAACTAGATTTAAAAGAAGTAGAAATATTGCCTACATTTGCTAATTTAGTGTAATTTTTTTGGCAGAGTTGCTGCCATTCACGTCATCCTACTTTTTTGAAGCAAGGTTAGGAAATGAATCTTAGGGCTTGTACACACGACCACTTACGTTGCTCAGGGCTGTGAATAAGCCACCCCGCTGAGCGATGTAAGTTGCACTGACCCAAGCACGGGTGTGGACATTGCTATGTCCATGGGAGAGCTTCGCCCACCAACAGCTACCGCCTTTCATGGAGGTGGGTTTATTATGCCAACAGAAGAGCTCTTTCCCATCAGCATAGAGCATCTTCACCAGACATGCTACAGCGGCGCCGCTGTATTGGTGTAGCTGTGCCACTGTAGCACTTCTAGTGTAGACTAGCCCAACGATTCTACCTAACCCAGGAGATTACGGCGTGGCAGCCATATGTATGTATATATCAGTGACTCTTGCCTCTTTTTGTAAAGTGCATTGAGAGTTATGGATTAAAAGTTGTACGTAAGAGAGAACCAATGGGTGGTGGTGGTATTTATAGATGACACTACTTTTTATTCCCTTGTTAATTTTACCACTTTGTAAGGAGGCTCTTGAGAGAATAGTTGATTTGAGAGAAACATTCACTCTGCCCTAGGTGGTTCCTTACACACATTCCCCAGCTAGTGAAATGTATCCTAAGGATGTGTGTTTTTCAACACTGATATAGAATTTAACTCTTAGAGTACGGAGACAGTGGATACTTGTCCTCCGTGAACTGCACTGGGGATCTGAAGACGCTTAGCTGTAGCTAGGATTTTTCCAAAGTGGTTTACCAAACATTAGCTTAAAAACTTCACAGGGGTGTTGTGAGAATTCACTAGTTAATATTATTCACAGTTTACAGACCGTATCAAAGCAAGGAGGAATGGCTGAACTGTGTGCAGTCATTCACACCTATATGCATACTTATTTAGGCTGTGGTTATGCTATGTGGTGAATTGATATTTGATATTAGTACATTTATAATATACTCTAATTTATTAGAAATATTACTATAATATTATACCGTAACTACTTATAGACATTCTATTCATAAACATTTTCTTAGATCAGGAGGTATCAGGTTCAAATCTATCCCAGGTGGAGAGCAGCTGAAAGCGGTGATCAGCCACGGCCGGCTCGGTCTTCCATATAGAATGAGCTGGTGGTTTTGGTCCAGCTCCTGATAGACAGGTGTCCAAATCATGTCTAGCCACTTCATATTTGGGGCGTTGGCGCCTGTTAGTGTCGGCATCAGCAGAGAGGCCAAAGAGCAAATGGAGACTGTGATTGAATTATCCCCCCTCCCACGCTGGCTAGCATTTAACCCTAATGGTAGAGTGGTGTGCATTGCTGATACTCATGTTGTATGGGTTCCACGAATAAAGGTGTCGGTTTCCACTAGGGTTGACAAACGTGGTGCATTTCACCAGCACTGCATTAGTTAATAGGGAGGGTGGAGGAAAAAGGGGGGGTGGGGAGGGAAAGCCAAGCAAGCTGCCAATTCTTGGATCCACTTTCCTTGTCTTGAATTTCCTGTACAGCCCCCATTGCCACTGCAACAGAGCACCTCACATTCGATGTAAAAATAAACGCATTCAAGCCAATATGAGTCCTGCATCCCAGTAGATTCCATTTCGTAATAGTGAATAAGGCTCCTGGCCATGCATTTCAAGGCGATTATTGAACGTCTCGGGTGGTTACAGTCACTCTGCCCCTAGCCTCATGCTGTATAATGCCACCTGAGGCTTGGAATAATTGCCCAGCTATGTGCTGTCTGTCATACCTTATTGCTTAATTTTATACTAGTAATGAAAATTACATCCAAAAGAGAGAGAAGGAAGAACAGCTGCGCTAGCCAGAATGCACCTAAGGAGTAGATATGTACAAACACTTTCCCTAAAGAAGGGAAGAGAATCTGCTGTCCAGAACAGCACTCGAGGGATGTCGCTATTTTTATTTTCTTGTTAAATAAACAAATGCTTAAAAAACAAAAACAAAAAAACCCCCAAAACACAAGGTTGCAACGTAACCAGTGACTCACGTAGAAGCCCTCCAATTAAAAGATTGGGCTCTAAGCTGAGTATAAACTTTAAAGTAGTCAGGGATAATTGTGATTCCAAGAGCTTTTACTTGCGCTCTGTCCTTCCGCCTAATATTTACAAGCTAAAAACGCCTCCATTGTGTATTTAATTTTCTTCTGAGAGGGAGAACCGTACACATTAAAGATTTTCCAATCTGTTTAATTCAGCTAGTCCTCTTTCAGGTAGTTCCTGTGGAGGTGAAACAATCCATTCTGGACTCATTCCTTCCCCACACCCATTTCCCTATAAAATATAAGATAAAGGGGAAGAACCTCCATTGTCTAGTGCCTTGCCTAGTCATTAAAAGCAATGCAAAATGGGTGCAAAATGTTACTAAATCTGAGTGGTTAGTCTTTGCATTCACTCTGTAGTGGTTCAGGGTAATGGAGAATCAGGTCTCAGAGTATGAATCTAACCAACAACAAGCAATGTGTCAAAAGAAATCTTTGAACCTAATATAACACTTATTGACTGCGGATATTAAAAGTCTTTTCAAGCATTAATGAAGCCTCTTAACATTGCTATGAGGCAGGTAATAACAATGATAGATGGCTGTGGTCACCAATCACGTGATATTTGAGTGCCTTGGATGGGCAAGCCAAACAAGCCAAATATTGAGCAAATTCAACTTCTTAACAGACTATCAGTCAGATTGGAGAACACAACAGGAGTCTCTGCAATTTTTGTTGTTCTCTTTGAATTCCAGAAAGATTAAGGCTAGAGACAGTTTTCAGCAGAAATTTGTTATGAGGCTTTCCAATGAGTTTGATTTTATGATGATAGCACTGTTACATTCACTTCCTGAGAAGTTCTCTGCATTTGAGTTCTCCTAACACAGATGATCATAAAAATTACTCTTCATACTTGAAATACGCATGGAAACCAAACTTTAAATTTGCTTTCCCCAAGGATTCACGCCAGGAATCTGATGAATTATGCTGTTCCAATTTGGTGGGTGGGAGGGATATCATGTGATTTGAGTTTACCCATCACAACTGAGCAACACTGCTCCGCTAACAAGCCAAAATACAAACAAATACACAACATTTGTGAAATTCAATGGGATGGTTTTGAATAACAAATTAGCAGAAATCATGATGATCCATGAATAGAAAGAGAGCAAGAATTTTGTGAATAAGTGCTTGGTGACAATTTCAAATCGATTCACTCAGCTGTAGTTAAGGCCAAAGTTGGTTGCATTTGCATTGCAAGAGCAGAGCTATTATCAGGTAGCTGTAGAAGTCTTGTGGGACTGTTTGAAAATGTTAATTGGGAGAAATCCAAAAGCACAAGGGGAAGAACAAAATGCAACATTTACATAGGCAGATTTAATGCAATGAGTGGAATTAAGATGCCAACTATAATAAATCAGCACAGTGACCTTGAGAAAATAGGCAAATACCCCCAAGCACCAAAGAAAATGTATGTAAAAATATTTGAATGTACTGGATGATTTGTCTTGCATTTTCATTTCTTAGCGTGGTTTATTAAAGGCAAAGCTGACCACTAAGTACTCTCAAATATATCGAGAGAGTTTTTATTTGCTTTCTTTTGGGGGGGAAGGAAGGGAGAAAGAGGTTTTTGTTCACTTTCCTGCTATTTATGTCTACAAAGTTTCAAGAGACATCTCTATACCTTCTCATGGCCAGTAATCCTAAAGAGCCTGAGAGAGGATGAAAAGGGTGAGAGAAAGGAAGTACAGCCATTGGTGAACCAGAAAATAAGGGGCAAATCTGTCTTACTGTACATTGTGCCCTGCATCGTCCATGAAATAAATCACCTGTTATCTCTGATACATAAAAGCTGCCAACGTTATAAAGCCCTAATTAAGTATAGCATTTAAGCATGTGCTCAAATCCTGTTGACTTCAGTACGCGTTTAAGTGTTTTGCTGAACTGGGGCCTAAATCTGTATCTGGGGAGCAGAAATTACTTCCAGGTTGTCCTTTGCAAAATCCAAGCTTGGAATGATTGCTGGTGCTGCAGGAAGGGTTGGAAAAGGGGTTTATAAATGGTAATGCTGCTACCATATAACGAATGCTTTCCAGCTCTTGCATGGATAAATTCCACAAAATCAATCCTCTTGTTATATTAGCAAACTAGAAACTGTTAAATCACCAACTTAAAGATGTAAAATATGTGCTGAAATAACACTGTGTAGTCTCTGGGCTAGCACATTGTACAGCTTGCTGTCCTTTCCTCAACCACTAATATTGTCTTCGTTGGCCAAAATTTTCCCTACTTCCTTCGCAAATATTCTCAGTTTGCAGTTAATTTATCTTAACAAATATAGACAAACAGATGTATTCACCACTCTTCCCTCTCACTAATAATAATACTTAAATACAGCTTGACCCTGCTTCACTGAAGTCAATGGACATTTTGCCATTGATTTCAATGGGAGCAGAAGGAGGCTTGGTGTGTCCTTAGACCAAGGATCTCATCATATAAGTATTATTTCCTTATTTTTAACTGCTGGGGAATTTGGGCCAGCAGAGATGCTAAGTAACGCGCTCAAGCTGTCCAGTGTTTGTGACAAATTTTGGAATATAAACTATGGCACAGGAGGCCTGACTCCTAGTCTCTTCCCTTTCATGGAAAAAAGTCCTATGGGATTTGATAGGGATTAAACAGATTGAGTTCTATAGAAATACCCTTAACAGATGTAGAATTAGTAGACCTGTATTGTTTCTCTATATAACAGCCAGTGGCTGCACCATTGGTGAGGCTTGAACTTTAGCTGCAAAGCACAGGCCTCTATCACTTGAGCTTAAATTTCTAACCTGAAGAAATAGAAGTCTAGTGCTCCCTTATGTGGCTTAGCCAGTAGAGGGAGAGACAGACTGACTTGGCATTACATTGGTGGCTTTTGAACCACCATCTAGAATTCTATAGCAATTCCAGCGCGTGGTCCAAAAGATGTCATTTTCTGTTGCATTCCATAGGACTTTTCCTCTAACCACAAGAGCCCAGAACTACATAAGGAACCTTCCAAACACAGGTCTCCATTGTTGGTGTTTGTACCTGGGGAGGCGAGGGGAGAGTCTTCATCATCCTTTTGGGATTATAGACCCCTGAGGGAGGCTGCACCTCAGTAATCTGGCTTTCTGATTTTATTGTCAAAAACTGCAGGTCTCTAAGGGGTAAGGTCCTTTTGTTTTGAAGTTGTATCGTCTCCACCACTATACGTCTGTTGTATGTTAATACACTGCATTGGAGTAGCGGGGATGGATTTATTGGTGTGAGCTCAAAGCTGGTTTGGGGATGATTCATGGCCCCACTTTTCTCTGCCACTCAGTTTGACTCGTCACCTCCTCTGTGCTGTAAATAGATGAGCACCGCTGAATCCAGGTTTGATATCTTCTGCCCCTGTTCCTGGCTCAGCCAAACTCTTCTGCGTTTATAGCAACATCATAGACAGAAGGGCTAGAACCTGTATCTGCTCTGTGTGTGGCACTCCCCCGCAGTGAGCCCCAAAGAGAATAATTAATAGGTAACGGTGAACTCACAGGCCATAAATATGTTGTTGTGCTAAACCAGATGAGTGAGGCTCTGAGGATACATATCTCTGTTATTTTCCCAGAGAGTCTGCTGCCTTTTATAACAATATTGAAGAACGTCACAAATATTACAATGCTGCCCTGGTATTCTGTGTAGTTCATCCCGGGATGTCAATGTGCTGTGCAGGCAGTTGAGCTACACAGGTGCTCCTGTGAGCATGGTGGTAATACTGTCCCAGTTTCACTGCTTAAGGCACAGAGGTTTCTAGATCTGCATGCTGTAATTGGATCCAACCTGCGTGTGGACTGAGCCCTGTTGAAGTCAGTGGGGCTCCATGTTCGAGCCAGGGTCCGTGCAGGGGTGTGTTCGAGCAGATGCATTTGCAGCATCTTTAACCTTAGGGATTATTCCCCAAGATCATACAGCCAATCAGAGGCAGAATTGTGGACAGACTACACATGGGCGGCGGGTGGAGCTCCCATCTTTGAAGAGGCTAGCCCCCGGCTCCAACCCCTCCCCCCTATCCTCTTCCCCCCACCTGGAGAAGTCCCGAGCGCCCCCCGGCCAGAGGAGCCCCGAGCCGGCTGAAGCCCTGAGCCTCTCCCACACCCGCCCAGAGGAGCTCCAGGCACCCTCCCATCTCCTCTGTCCCGCTGGGAGGAGCCCCGGGCCAGCCACAGCCGCGCTTCTCCTTCTCTCCCCAGACCCAAGCCGCTCCTGGGAAAAGCCTCTCTTCGAAGACGCTTTTGATAGGCCCCATGCAGGTTCCAGGGCAGCTGATGAAGCAGAATTTGCTACTCAGTTTCCTAAGTTCATCTGTAATCTCCCTGGAGTCCAGGGATGAACACAGTATAGCACATACCACCTCCTCAGCCACCCCGGAACCTTCATGGGGTATAATAAAACAAAATCTTCCCCCCAAAACCCCGCAGCCGGGGGTCCAGAGGCTGCGGCACTGCCTAGGGAGGCAAGCATCCCCTGGCCTATTATACCAGCCACCCGTGAGACTACAGAAATGTTCTCTTTCAACACACTCCTGTAAGAACCAGCCTGAAATTGAGTGGTCCCAGAATTCACCCTAAACTGTGGTCTCTTACTGACAGTGTTTCCATTACTCTTGCTTATTATTTTGTTAAATGCTGACCCTGTGCTCGGGGTTGAAGATACAGAAGTCATGGGGGCAGATCCTTTGACTGGTGTAAATTATCATAGGTCCATTGGCTCCAAAGTCCACCTGAGGATCTAGAGAGGTATTACAATTTACACCACCTGAGGATATGCCCCGTGATCCCTGCCTAGAGGAACTTACAGTGAAAACAGGCAGGCGGCACCATATGTACTTGGAAGTTCCAGCCTAGAGCATTTTGGTGGTGGTTTTAGTGGCTGAGGTGACATGGCTTTTTACTGATGTGAGTAAATGCTGAGCTTTGTAGATAAAGGCAGGAAGGAAAAGAAGAGAGGGTGGTGTTATGAGAAGATGGTTGTGTTTTTTTTCTTCCTCCTTCCCCTGCTGACGAGGAATAAAGATCCCATAATAACGGGATTCTATAAGAAGTCAACATCTATCCCAATTCTTTCTCCCACTTGCCCTAGAAGGAAATAATTCTTTGCCATGAAACCCTCTCGGCTTTATTCACTTTCCTACCAACAATCCCCGGTACAGGAAAGAACGGAATGTCTTTCTAAAAGGCGTTGATGGGGTTTTTTTTTTTCATCCTTGTAATCCTCTCTTCCCTCCCTCCTTCCAATGAAACCTTTTGAACTAGTTTTTCCCAGGTATTTTATGATCCAGATTTTATGTCCACTAAACACCTCCTCTTACAATATCTCAGTTGAAAAAGTTGCTTCAGATGGTACATTCTACAAGGTGAGCTGGAGGTAACTTGAATAGTTTTCGCTGTTCCCTAGCAGTGTAAGTCCCTGTACTGTGTGTGTGTGTGTGTGTGTGTGTGTGTGTGTGTGTGTGTGTGTGTGTGTGTGTGTGTGTGTGTGTGTGTGTGTGTGTGTAACTTTTTTTTTTAGAATGCTAAGTTTTTACTGAAGTTTTCTTTAATTGGGTTGATTAATATGTACTGGTAAGAACATCTGATTCTGCTAGTACAGTATATCTTATATATAAACTGCAATGGGAACATCTGGCACTTTTTTCCCCCTGGGTTTTACAATTTAAAAAAAGCAGCCTCTAAAAACTGCAGGTTAGTGGGTTGTTGTTTTGTTTTAAAGTTCCTAAGGTTTTTACTCTGGATCACGAAGAGCACACTAAAGCATTACAATATTTTTTGTCTGCAGTGACCTCAGCCTTATAGCACCATGCCCATAGCGCCTAATAACTTATATTTTCCCATTGTTGTGCATTGGAAGAGAACTATCAGCAAACAACTATAACAATAATATTTAGTCTATAGTACTTTCCATCCAGTGACTTCAAAGCACTTTGCAAACATTTACTGAATTAAGCCTCAAAACATCCCTGTGAAATAGGTGAGCTAAGGGGAGACGATGGCACAGAGAATTTAATTGACATGCCTGAGGTCAGTGTCAGGGCTGAAAGAGAACCCAGATCTGACTCAAGTCCTGTACTTTAACCACAAGACCATCATTTCATATTTACCCATATTGGGACCATTTCCTGCTCCCACGACTGTCAAGGAGAGTTTTGTCATTGACTTCAGTTGTGCTAATGAAAACATTTATTTTCTGTCACAGTAGTCTCAGCAAAAAGGGTTAGTGAGGTAGCTTGCTTCAAATTCGTGCAGATTAGGTGAATATAAACTTGGCAAGAGAATGGTTTTCAGCTGCAACTGGAAAAGAAAGCCACCAATTTAAAATCTGTAGTCATTTCAAAAAAATAATTTCAGATTCTGCTCCTGCCCCCGAGTCCCTACTGTCATGGTTTTATGGTCAAATTTACCTATTTGTTAAAATGCTCGCCACTTCCTTTTGCAGAGTGACAGACCTGCCCGGACTGACTAAACATAGGAAACCGCGAAGGTGCCTGTATGCAAAGGTCCTGTAGGCTGTTGGCCTGACAGCACGCCCGGAGTCTGAATCAGGCTCTTTCTCTGAGGGCATCCTTTATTGGTGGCACTGAACATCTTAAGCAACGACCCCTGCCCCAAATAAACAAACGATAAATCCAGCGGCTAAAGCAGGTCCTTTGCCCAGACCCAGTGGCTTCCTTGCTGGAATCTCCCTGCTCCTGGCAGCTATTCCTCAGTCGTCCTACAGGCCATCTGCTTGGGAGACCCCCGTCACAGGAGCCGACCCACTTTCTATTGCTCCCCCCTTTACTGAAGTCTTTCAGCCTTCATAGGAACCCATGATCATCAGGCAATCACCTGACCCCTTGCAAACTACCAGTCCACAACCTGTTCATAAGTGGGCCCTGCCTCAGAATGGGGCTGATTGGCCATTTGGCCCTAGGCCTCCTGATCCTAAAAGAGGCAGACAATCCTATTACTTGTCCCAATTCAGGAAAACCCCTCTGAGCACACGTTTGAATCCATTCATATCTATCTGAAAGCAAACTGAAAACCAGAAACATTTTTATCTCCAATCTGAGTGTTCCTTGTAATGATAGTAGGTCAAATAAAAAAAAAAAAAGACAAAAATGCTTTTTCTTCCTTTTTTTGGTAAATTGACAGTTCCCACTTTTTTTTTTTTTTTTACAATGCACGTGGGAAAGATGTTGTCTGATTATTAGACTGACCATTAATAGCTGGTGTAGAATTCTCCCTTGCAATGTATGCAGTATCCTGTCATGTTTTTATAGGCAGCACCTCTGGTTTCACAAGGTTCATAAGCAGAATGTGGGTGGCAAGAAACGGAGGTAGGCTAATAAAACCTGACTGGCTGCTCTGGGGAAGTAGCAGCTGTGAAGGGAGGATGAGAGCAGCTGTGGGTATGAAATTAGTCATTCTGTGAAGAAATGGATTTGATAAATAATAAAAGAGTGGTATTAACAACAGATGCTTTCCAGGTCAGATGACTCTGATAAAAGCACCTAACAACAGTGGGTAATGGTTTGAAAAATTTATATATGAAATACATGGTATATATAAATATGTTATATGTTGGGGGGCGGGAGTTGTGCGTGTATGAGTATATACATATTTTGTGTATGTATATATATTTGTGTGAGGTATGTGTGTTTATATATGTACACGTTTATATATAAAATTTATAATCCTGGTTTTGAATGAAGAATCAAGTGGTTCGCTCTATTTCCTATCAAACATTATAAGCAAATTGCCAAAGGTTCCCTGAAGTCTGATCAATTTCTGTTTAATCTGGGAATACACTCGCCTCCATCCTTTGGGCTTGACTCAGTTTGTTTTTATATTCATACCTTTTCATTCTGATAACTGTTTTGATTTGTAAAATACTGTGCCTTGTACAATGTTTCCTTTATGATGATTTAGTATGCTCTGCTTATCTTTCACCTTAAATCTTTGATAAGAGCATTTTAAAAATGAAATTGCTACCTGACACCATTATAAACTCTTGGCTGACTGCCAAAGAAGAATGGGCGTTGTGGGGACGGGGAGCGAGAGAGATGCTAGAATGCAAGGGAAGAGAGACTAAAGGAAACCTTAAAATGTAACATGGTAGCAGGGCGGCCCGGAGGGGGGGGGGAGGGCAAGTGGGGCAATTTGCCCCAGGCCCTGCAGTGGCCCCTACGAGAATATAGTATTCTCTAGTATTGCAACTTTTTTTTATGGAAGAGGCCCCCGAAATTGCTTTGCCCTGGGCCCCCTGAATCCTCTGGGCAGCCCTGCATGATAGAGGGGGCTTTTAGGGGCACTTGAGTTAACACTATTATTGCCCTACTGATGGCAAAAGTTATTTAATGTTTACTCACATCAGGCCATTCATTCCTCCCTGGTTCGCTGCTTATTAGTGTCACCAGCCTCTAGTGCCGCACTGAAACAGGAACAAGAGTGCATGTCCAGGGGTGGACATCTGGAACGTCTGGCCTCCAGGTGGATTTTATTTACATTTTCCTTCTGCCACAAAACAGCCTCAAAATCATTTGGTTTTTACATGGCAGCCTAGGGTTGCATTTAACTTTCCAGCATCTTCAAGTAATTGAAATGTTTTTGGATGACTGTTCATTGTGGCTGGTGAGCATAATTTATCAGTGGAAAGGCATCAGCAGTGGGAATATCAGTAAATAGAACTGTCTGAAATGTCAGGTCATTTTTATTTTAATATAGTAGATTTAATGAACTCTTGTCTTTATAATTCATGGTACTTGGAGAATACATCCACTTGCTCGCCTAATGATGTTAGTTACAGATCTATCCTTTGTTAGAGGGCTTTATTACAGTTGGAAAACGTAACTCTGTTGGAGTTGCAGTGACACGCCTCCAAAGTGCAAAAGGCTGTATAATAAATTGTAGCATTTTATGTGCAACACTTTTAGTAATAAATGTAGCTGAAAAGTTCCTTAAGTAGGTTTTGCATTATTAATTATTATTAAGTCTCTTGAAAGGTCATTTGTACAAACCTGGTACTTCTTTTCCTAGCTTATTGGGGGCACATTTACAGGCTGCTGTTGTGATGACAACTTGCTAGTAGTTAGTGTGTGTAAGAGTATGTTTAGGTCATAGCCTATAGAAGACCCTGAATCTACTGTCAAGTGATTTAATAGCATTTGTGTCCAGCCTAAACCAATCTATCTCACCTCATGGAGAAGAAGAAAAAAAAAAATCCAGCATCAAAATTACTGCTTTTGGAACTGTCTTGTCTCTTTTGAGTAGGAACTGAAGACAACTAGACAAGCTTCAATGAAAGCGAATAAAGAAACATTACTTTCTGAACACAATCTTCTGTTCCCAGTCACTTTTCAACAGACATTCAATCAAAATGCTAATAGCAAAGGCAACAAGGGAGTCAGGTTATTGTAATACTAATTGATAGGCTGCAGGGATGGGTTTTGATAAGTGCTGCTGAAGATATATTTTTTGAAATATGATTCTCTTTAATTACAATGACACTAATAAAAATGAACAAACGATTTAATGATAGTTTCCTGGGTAATGGTTTAAAGATTTTGTTCAAGTTTAAAAACAAAACACAAAACAACCCACCAGATGATATGAAAATCACCTTAAAAATAAAGCCATAGTGCCTGTTAGTGACTTTATCTAGACTTGTGGGGCTGCTTTGCATAAAAATTAATACTTTCAAATCTGAAGCTCTTGAATAAGAAATCCAATCATTTATTTATACAATAGTCTTTTCATGAAGCCTATAGTGAAGCAACATTGCATGTAGAAATGTATTTAAAATCTAATGCTTAGAAAAATTAGGATCAATTATACCCAGCGAGGTTTTTACAGTAAGTTTTGAGGGGGAGAGGGGGAATTGGCACTGGGGTGCTCACGAGGAATAAAAAAAGTTCACTCCCAGCTTTTGGTTTGGTGGTGTTTATCGATGGTTTACCAGGCTTGTTTGTTACTGGAGATTGGCTTTAAATGATGGGAAAACTCCCAGGCAGGCCCTACTCCACAGTTGCAGCAGATTTTGCAGCCACATAAGCAGGGGTTTCTCACCGATGGAAAAGCTGTTCAGCTGAACCAGTCTCTGTTGTGGAACCAGCCTCTTCTATTGGTTTCATGCACCTTTTTCCCGTGGGTTCCATTTCCATAAAAGAATCTTGCTGCTCTGTTTATGGTCCTTTATTAGTAAATATCATACACCCTGCTTTGTCCCCTATGAAATGGAAAACAAGGGGGAAAGAGCAGATCTGCTAATAGAGGGCTGTCTGTGTTTAGCTCATTTTTGATGAATTAATTGATAATAAAAGAAAGGGAAAATCTTGCCTTCGTTAGTGCGGGTGGGGGCTTTCCAGGGACAGAGGAGAACCATCTATCCTGCCTTTCAATTTGTCAAGCTTTCTCTCAAAGATCTGCCAGAGAAGAAAGGGTAATTAATAGGCTTGAAGTCATTTCCGATGTGTCAGTATTTCTGCCTTGCTTTCAAGTGATAATGCTCGCTGGCTCCAGGCCTCAAGGGAGCCTTCCATCTTATTAACTTGTCTAGGAGAAACACTGAGTGGGGACAGCCTGGGCCAGTGGGTGACATGAAATAAAGATTTGTGGTGTAGTGCGCTGTAAACACTGGGGCCTATTGAGTAAAAATAAAAAATAAAGAAAAAAAAAGAGCCTTGATCACAAATTAGAGCATCACGTCTCCTCAGAGCAAGGCCTTGCGTGGGGTAGCACGCAGAGCCCTGGATGCACCAGGGAGAGGGCACACGGTGCCTCCATTCATCAAGGTAAATAGCTTGTGACTTCTCACATTCTTAAAATTAGGCATGTGCTAGTACCTCGCTGAATCAGGGCCTTAGAGCTGTGCTTTGGCTGTGACCAGGGATGCTTTATAGCCCCCTAGGAAGTGACGTACAATAATTTGCATTCTCAGATGACGACATGTTTAAAATCAGAGGTGAGAGTTAGTCCGTGCTATTTTTTTGGCCCCTGCTTCCTGCAATCTAATCTTGTTGCTGTTTCTGTAATTCTCCCTCCCTCACTTGAATGTCAGCTAGCAGTGTTGATGCCTAGCCAAAAATTGTTTTTGTGGGGAATTTTTTTTTTAAGCCCTCATTTTCACCTACCATTCTTGCTTCAGTAATCACTGTAGGCCAAGATTTTAAAAAATGACTAGTGGTTTTGGGATTCACAGGTAGCCTGTGTCAGAGATAGGAATTAGAGCCCAGGTGTCCTCCTACTGGACTCACTGTGTGTGGTGGTCCCTTGTAATGACTGGTTCACAGAAAGGACAAGGGATCTACCGTTTACTGTAGGCTAAGGGAGATCCCATTTATCCCAAGTGCTAGAGCCCAGTGCTTTTGGAGCTGAAGTTCTAATCTCAAACCCTCAATATATTAGACTTGTCTGTTCCCTGCTGAATTTATGTTTCTGTCATCCTGATCCTGTTCACTGCAAAGCCAGCCACCTTCTGCCTTCAACCCTTTCTGTGCTGTGCAGGGTAGAGAGAGCTTCATGTCCACCTGTTTTGGTACTGGGTTCTTGTGAAGAGAGTAGGGGCAGCACGGATAGGCAAAAGCATATGCTTCACCAATTTCCTCTGTGGACTTGCCCTTTAAAAAATTTAAAACTATCTTGAGAGCAAATCACTTCTGCATATGCAAGAAAGTTTGCTTGAGCTGAACTCTGGAGAGGAGCATTTACACAAGTCAGCTAGAAGTTCATCTGTTCTTTTAGGATGCCTTTTAAAATCTTTGAACTGTGTCATATGTTCACATCATAATTCATGACACAAGACTTGGAGGATGCAAGAGTGCCTCATGCTACTTGGTTGTCCTTCATGCAATTTTACTCAGGAGAAGCTGCATTAGAAGAGCAGTTGTGTTCGCTCAGTTGGTAGAGTAATTTCAGCTTTCAACTTAATTTCCCACTTAGGTCTACAGAGCTCCGAGGTCTGTATTGGAAGACGAACAACGGTGAGAGGAGAAAGTTAACTTCTAGGCAAAACTTTTTTTAGAAAGCTAGACCTGTAATCACAAGAGTGTGTCAACACAGGATTTTGGTGAGATTTTGTTAAATAGAAATATAAAAAAAAAGATGTTTTTTCTTTTTCACTTGTTATACTCTTGTGAACTAGAAAAAAAGGCTAAATGGCAACTCTCCCTCCTTCCTCAAGTGCACAACGTTGCATTACACACTCTTCCTAGTATTGGTCCTGGTTCTCCTGTCGCATTCTGGTCCCGCCATTGACTTAAATAGATTTATTTCTGAGAGAAAATGTGCGAGAAAAGAGGCAATTGGGAGATACCTCAACAGGATCCCAAACAGATGTTGTAGATTGGGGATTGCAAACTTGAGGAAGCACTGGAGGAAAAAACACTTCTATATAAAACCCATTTTCAGAGGTGCTGAGCATCCTGTGTGTGTGTGTGTGCGTGTGCATGTGCACGCGCACACAGATACAATAAGGAATAGATGTCTTGGAGCAGTGTCCTATGAAACTGACCTAATGTGTCTTGTGCAATGTTGATCATAACTGTTGAGAGCTCTAACCTTCCTGACAGATGTGAACTTACATAATTGTGATGCTAGATCTATATATTTAACCTTCCTTTTTTTTATTCTCCTTCATAGCAAAAGTGCACCAGAGGTATCATTAGCTATTAAAGAAAAACACAACATAAATGGCACTGGTTTCAGCTGAGTACAAGCTGTTCCTCACAGATTGTTCCTTTTTTTTTTTAATTGTTTAAAGTAGAAGCCTTGGATTTTTGGGTCACTGGGAAGGAACAGGGCATCTTTCACGTATTTGACAGATTTCTTTTTCTTCTTTTCATTTCTAATCACACTCCTGTTTATAAAACACTGTTTTCATTTTCTAGGGAAATGATTATGACTAAACATCTTTGACAACTTCTTTGCACAGTGAGAAGAATTAAAAAAAAAAAAACCCACCAAAAACTCCTCAGTGCACTTCAATTATTAAACTACTTTATAGTGAAGATTTCTCTCCATTGTAGACCACACTCCAGCATAGTGAAGTTTCCCCCACAACCCCTTATTAGAAAGGGACTAGCGTGAGCTCTAATTAAAATTTCTTTTTAATATTCAGCTACAATTAAAACTGAATCCTTCCTGTTAGAAAGAATGACCATGCATGTGTTAGTCCTTTTTTTGTTGTTGTTAGCTTATTCAAATATGAGCATTGTTTGAATGCACAAAATAATAGTTTGCATCCATTAACAGAGCTTAATTCTCAAATTAAGTGATGAATGATAGGAGCGTGTGTGTGTGTGTGTGTCTCTCTCTCTTTCTCTCTCTCTAAATGATGATGTTAATTCCTGGAGGTAAACGAGGGGTGGGGTTGGGATTGTGCAGTATATTATCACTGTGAAATTATAATAAGGTCTCATTATTTGAGGTTGGAATTTAGTATCGGTGGATTTACTCTTCGTCTAAAGCTTCATCCTGAATTCTTCCAGCTAATTGCCTGCTGATTAGTTGAGAGACAGGCATTGCTAATGTCGGCCTTGAGCATCAAATTATCTGCTGCAAAGTCTTAGACTTGTATCATCTCACAGTTGGGTAGAAGCTGGAGGTGGGGGGGAAGGGTGGGAAGTTAAAAAGGAAAAAGTGAACAGTGGGTGCGGTATTGCTGCAAATGAACAAAAGGAAATGATTATTAAAAAAAACCCCAAACAATCAGCTGGATCAAGAATCTTCAGCGAGTACATGAGCACATGAAGACAGTCTATTACAGAGAGCAACTTGAGCTCATTCCCTTCACCCCGGCACTCTCTCTCTCATCCCTCCCCATTCCATCCCAGCCCTAGTCCCTCTACTGTTGTTGTTCTTAGCTACTGAGCGCAGGTGTTGAGGTTAATAGGAATAAATTTCCCAGTTGGCCATTTGCTGAAGGGATGTCTGACTGGCCCGGGTAGGAAGAAGTGGGGAGACAGTGAGAGAGAAGTACCCATCAACCTCCCTGCCTCTGCAGAAGCTGCGTATGGGAAAGAGGGGTAGCGGATTGACACACGCTGGCTGGAAAGCACCTCTTCTTTTTCCGATTGCAGCTCTGTAGCAAGATTAACGACTTTCGTCATTCATCTCTCTGTTTACGTGTCGTTATCGGCCCTGTTTGTTTATGGTGCAAAGCGAGTCAACCGCTTGGCTTTCTTATTAACATCATGGCTTTGGGGGTTGTCATAATGGAACCTGATACTGGGTTTCTGATGTAAGATGACACTTAACTCAGTTTGTTTTATGGCTGTTGCAATAGATTTGAGCTGATGAAGAAGGTGGGCAGTTTGGACTGCAATGGAAATACTTCCAACTTCAAGTGACATGAGGCAGATTTCGGGTGTCCTAGACCTGCCTGTTGCGAAACCGCCATTAGAATGAGAGCATTCCAGGCTTCACCCACCTCCAGACGTCATTTTCTGTTTAAGTAGGGGCTTGTCCAAGTAGCCTGAGCACAGGACCGGGAGCCTGGATCTGCTGAGTTCCGGGGGTAGCCGTGTTAGTCTGTATCCACAAAAACAACAAGGAGTCCGGTGGCACCTTAAAGACTAACAGATTTATTTGGGCACAAGCTTTCGTGGGCACAGGCGCTAACTTTTTTCTGCGCCGGTGAGTGCTCGTCCCCTGGCCCCGCCCCGACTCCACCCCCACCCCAAAGTCCCTGCCCTAACTCCACCCCTCCCTGCCTCTATTGGACCCCTCCCCAAATCCCTACCCCAGCTCCGCCTCCTCCCCAAGTGCGCTGCGTTCCCCCTCCTCCCCCCTCCCTCCCAGGCTTGCCGCACGAAACAGCTGTTTCGCGGCGCAAGCGCTAGGAGGAATGGGGAGAAGCAGGACGCGGCGGCATGCTCAGGGGAGGAGGCAGAGGTGGGGCGGGGGGAGCTGCCAGTGGGTGCAGAGCACTCACCAATTTTTCCCCATGGGTGCTCCAGCCCATGGAGTCGGTGCCTATCTTCGTGGGTAAAAAAACACTTCTTCAGATGCATGGAGTGAAAATTACAGATGTAGGCATTATATAATGACACATGAAGAGAAGGGGAGTTAAAGGAAACTAAAATTCATTTGCTAATTTAACACCATTAATTTGGGCTTGAATAGGGCCTGGGAGTGGCTGGCTCACTACAAAAGCACCTTTGCCTCTCCTGGAATTGACACCTCCTCATCTATTGTTGGGAGTGGACTACATCCACCCTGATCGAATTGGCCCTGTCAACACTGGTTCTCCACTTGTGAGCTAACTCCCTTCTCTTCATGTGTCATTGTATAATGCCTGCAGCTGTCATTTTCACTCCATGCATCTGAAGAAGTGGGTTTTTTACCCACAGAAGCTTATGCCCAAATAAATCTGTTAGGCTTTAAGGTGCCACCGAACACCAGCACAGCACCAACACAGACCATCTCCCCCCACACCATGTGTACTGGGGGAAGTCACTTAACCTCTCTGCCTTACATCCCTATCATGGAAATTAAACAGTACTTACCTGCCCGCACTGAAGGCTATACACAGTGTCGTGGGGAGAAAAACAGGGACATACTTATTAATGTCACTGAAATATATGGCCCAGAGACAGCAGTGTAGGTAATGGTGAATTATATTGCCCCCAAAAAGGAACTCTCTTTTTAAACGGGACAACTGGGAGAGGGTTACTTATGGCCAAACTCTGCCATCATATACGCTTATGCAACACCGAATGACTTCACAGGGACTCGTGCAGATGTATCTGAAAAGGAATTTGTCCCTTAATGTAGGTTGAATTCTTTGAACATGAAAAATGCTGTATATGTAACTTCGTTATGCAAATGGATAATATCAGTGCTTAAAGCAAATTTCTGTCCTATTATATTTTGAATGGATTTTTTTTCCTGCCTCATTTTCTTTTCCTTTCTTTTGTATCCAGGTTTAACTGTTCAACGTAGCATTTTTGTGGGCCTCATTTAAGTGTCAAAATGTCTGTTAAGTCAGTGCTTCGCTGTCAAGCACTAATAACTGCGGCTCCTAGTTTTAGACCTGGGACAGCCTTACATTTAGCTGTTCCGTTTAGAGCCCTGATGAAGATCGAAACGTCAGTGGAATTACTTTAATGGTGCAAGTCTTTAAAAAAAAAAAAAAAAAAAAACCTCCAAAAACCATGTCATGGATCCAGCTGTTGGAACACAACTAGATAACACTGAAAGTCAGAATTTCTGGATTCTGTTTCCACTGATGTTCTGTGCGATCTTGGGCACATCACATAACACCTCTGTTCCACAATTTACCCATGTGTAAAATGAATATGATACTATAACAAATCCGTGGCCACTTCGAGCATCATAGTTGTCAATCAGTTATATACCATGGGTTACTCAGAACTTCACAGCAGTGGAGATCGAGCTCAGATTCTCCTGTTCCAAAAGCACAGTCCCTATCACTTAAACAAAGTAGGAGCTCCATTAGCTGCTGCAGAATAGGGGCTATGAAACACAGCTGAGCTGTTCTGATTCTTTCCTGAAGGTGGCAGTAGCACCTCACATATGCTAGTCTTCAGATTTTCATATTTAAGTAACTACCTCAAATAGGTATTTAAAAATAATTTGGCTAAGAGTATGAGTTTTTCAAAAATTAAAGGATAAATGGAAAAGTTTAGTTTTAGAAATCTGTGTGAAAATGAAAAACAATATTGGATATTTAAAGCATTTTTTCAGACGTGTGGTTTGGGGTTTCTTTTTTGGAGGGAGGGAGGTGGGATGGTGATTATGGGAAAGGAATTATAGGATTTAAGGAAATCTGCAACCTATCCAAAAAATGTGGATTCTTTCCCCTTTTAGTCTTGCATTGAATGTGGAAAAATTATCACCCCTTTCCAAAAGTGCAAAAAGCTGCAGATATGTGATTTCCCCTCCGTCCCCTTCTTTCCCCAGCTGTCTTTCTGAACTTGATTTGAAACGTTGAAAATATCTCTGTTCCTGATCTATTGAAAGTTTCCATTATTGACTGGTGGAAAGGCTGCTTTTTGTGTGTGTATTGCTTGTGGGCAAAAGATAATTTTAAAAAGTACCGTGTTTATCTCAACAGAGCAGTGTGGTCAGAGTAGTATGGTGAGGCAGGTGCCTCAGGCTAACCTTGATTGATGGATCTAAAACTTTCTTTGCAAAACTGAGACTCTGCACAAATTTTTTTACAAAAACACTTAGTGCAAGAGAGAAGCTCAGCTAAATTCTAGTCCAATATTTAAGCAGCCTTTAACAATTCCAGTAGGCCAATAAAACCGAATATATGCCTTTCCCCCTACCCCTCCCCATGTGCTTCCTAACCACAGAGGTTTGACAAAGCTTATGGGGATTACTGCTCTTTAAACCTCTGAGTCTTCCTCCTCTTGGGATATGGGTACTAATAAAGCTGTACCAGGCTGAAAGGACACGTAAACAGTGCTTTGTAGCTATAGCAACATGAGAAACAAGAGCTACATGGAGTATTTCCAAGGAAAGTCCTTATTATCAAGAGTTTAAGGGGAGGGTTCTTAAAAATGCAGAGTGACTTGGCAAGATAATTAGACTTGATGCTCTCAAATTAACTGTATAGTTTTTATGAAGCATTACCAGAATGTCTGGCTTCTCACTAAGAAAATACAGACCCTTGCAACAAAACAGCACATCAAATCCAATAGGTAGCAGCTACGTGAATGGATTTTCTTCTATGGCTCTCCGAGTTTATACTGTCCTGCGTTATCAGTCGCCTTTGTTAGAAGCTCCACACTCCCATCTCTTCCCCCCCCCCACGCCCCTCCTTTTTCTTCTATTTCATGCAGTGCCTGCAACCTCTAACTTTGCTGGTATTGGGGAAAGCTTCTTTCCTTCTGTATTAAGGATGCTGTGAACCAGATCTTAAAAATGCTTGCAAGTCTGGGAGTTTTTTGGTTTTGTTTTTTTTTAATCCCAAGCAAGAGCCTCTGACTGTGACTGCAACTTTATTTCTGAACCCAATGCTGCTATTAGACAGCATGATCCAGTGAATAGGAGACTAGACTGGTTGTCGGGAGACCTACATTCTGTTCACAGCTTTGCCATTGACTCACTGTGTGACCTTTGGCAAGTCACGTCACATCTCTGTGCCTCAGTTTACCTCATCTATAAAATGGGGAGGGATAATCATTTATTCACCTTTTGAAATCTACCAATAAAAAGTGCTTTGTAAATGCCAACTATTATTAAATATGTGGATGCTGATAGTGGGTGTGATGTGGTGCATAGGGGGAAGAGACAGTTTTCATCAGAACCCAAGGCCCTTTGGAATGACTCTCTCTTAAATCTTTGAAAATGTGGCGATGAAATTTGTCCTGGTGAAAGTTCTGGCCTGAGAGCCATAGAGAATGTAGTCCTCTCTTCATCTTCATAACAGGCAATAGTATTGCAAGCTTCCCTAACAATGGTCTGCCTCCACTGTAACCTCTTTTTCAGCTGTAATGAATCTCTGTACTTTTTTATTATGTAGCCTTTTGTTGTATCAACCAGGCAAGGTACTAACAAACTTCAACAGGACTTTATTTTTTAAGTGGAAACCTCTTTACCAAGCTGCTGCTGCACCCTCTGTAACTCACACTCTGCCTCCTCAACTCCTCCCCCCTCCTTCCTGTTTCCTGTCCTTTCAGACCCCCAACACCCAGTGCTCCCAGTTCTAATAATTACAAGCAACATCCAAGCACCACATTCCTTCCTCTCTTAAGAAACATTTCCAATTAAAATAAACATTGTTGTTCTAACCACATGAACAAATAGGAAACAAGACACTATACTATTGGCAGAAATATTACACTGAAAACACTGTAGCTACTACATAACATAATCTCTAGTCCAGACAGGTGGTCCTCTGGGTCTGACAGGCCGTCTCTCAAGCCCCAGTTCCAATGCAACGTCTTGTTGTGTTGATATTACGGTGAAGTCATCCAACGCAGACTGGGTGTTGGCATAATCTCCTCTTGGTGCGTAGGCAGATGCAAGATAAGAAGCATTCCATATCCGCCCATCAGAAAGTCGATAGGTGTAAGGTCCCTTCTTCTCTATGATTTTAAGAGGAGCTGTGAATTTATGGTCCCCTTTGCGTAAAATTCCAGGTTTTCGTATTCTAACGAAGGAACCACATTCAAACTTTGGTTCCTTAGCACCCCGCCGCTTGTCTGTGAAAGCCTTATGCTTTGCTTGGTTCTGTTCAACTGTTCTTCTCACATCATCCTCATTGGGGCCTCAGGTCGTGCCTTTAACAATCCAGCAATGTTCAGTTTAGTATTCATCTGTTTCCCAGGCAGTAACTCTGCGGGTGATCTTTGCATTGTGGCATGTTGTGTAGCCTGGTATGCTTTGAAGAAATCAGTAGTGAAGGGTATCCACAATTGCCCATCCAGTTTAGCCATTTGCAAACTCTCTTTCAAACTTCTGTTAAACCGTTTGATTTCCCCATTGGCTTGAGGGTAATATAGGGATGACCTTCTGTGTAAAATGTTCCTCTCTGCTAGAAAAGTTTCAAACTCCAGGGAAGTAAATTGACTACCATTAGTAGTTCATAATTTAACTGGAATATAAGCCTGGAAACAAAAATGTGGTAGCTGATTGCCTTTCTCGCCTGCCTTTGCCTTCACCAGATGATCCACTGGAGAATGAGGATGTAGTAGTTGCAAGCACTCTGACTGCAGTTACAAGAGAACAATTTCAAGCTGCTTGTCCAGCGTGTCCAATTCAACAAAAACTATGGGAATTTCTGACAGAGAGGGCCCAGTAACCCTAAAAACCTTGACCCAGTTTTGCTGCCTTATTTTCAAGTTCAGGATGAACTTTCTTTGCTTGATGGCTGTGTGCTACGAGGTACGCACCGGCTACAGTGTATTCTACAGTCGAAAAAGAAGCACTTGCTTGTGTCTGGGCTACTGAAAAATGGAGAACTTACCTGTGGGGCCGCACGTTCAAATTGTGCACAGACCACAGCCCTTTGACGACATTGCTCACCATGAAAGGACTGGGAAGAGCAGGATATCATATTGCTAGATGGTCTGGACATCCTGTGTAGCTTGCAAGGTGTTGTGGGGATCCACAGCGAAAGCACGCTTTTACTGTATTTTGAATTTGCTGATTCAGTGGCTTTTCATTAGTTTTCCTCCTGCAATTGTTTGTCTGCAGCGATAGTGAACTTTTCTGCAAAGACGTCACAGCCTGAACGGTGCCTCCTGTATCCCTGCTCATTATTTTGGCTTCAGCTGTAGCTGACTCAATCTGAGTAGCAATGGTTATTGCTTTTTCTAGTGTAAGTTGTGGTTCTAGAAGTAAGCATTCTCTTACACGAAGCATGGGTGTTTTCTCAATGAGCTGGTCTCTAATCATCTCATCTGCCATATTCCCAAAGTCACAAGTTACAATCAGACTCCTCAGAGAAGCAATATACTGCATTATAGTCTCCCCTGATTTCTGCTCACGCTGGCGAAATCTGTAGCGATTGGCTACTACATACACTTTTGGCAGAAAAAAGTTCTTTAAGGCAGTGAGTGCAGTCTCATATGGGCTTTGCAGAAAGGGTGCAGGTGGGTTCAGAGGCAGAAGAGCCCATCCTCCTTGCCAAAATGTTGTATCAACCAGGCACAGGCAAGGTACTAACAAACTTCAACAGGACTTTATTTTTTAAGTGGAAACCTCTTTACCAAGCTGCTGCTGCACCTTCTGTAACTCTCACTCTGCTTCCTCAACTCCTCCCCCCTCCTTCCTGTTTCCTGTCCTTTCAGACTCCCAGCAGCCCGTGCTCCCAGTTCGAATAATTACAAGCAACGTCTAAACACCACACCTTTCTAGCCATTCACTCTTCAGCTTCTCTCCTGAGGCTGCCAGCAGGATTGCCAAGTACTGCACCTCTTTGTGTGTTGCGCCCGTTTTGAACTAAACTGAGATTCGTGGCCTGCGTTCCACAGACATGCCCAAATAACCTTCCGATGGTGACCGCTTCCGATTGCTGACAAAACGAAGCCAGATTCAAACTGTTGACAGTGTGATGAAAGGCTCCGTGTTCTTTTGTAACGGGGAAGCAGTGTGGTCAAGTTGAGTGGGAGTTGGTAGACCTTGGTTTTATTCTTGGCTCCGCCTCCGACATACTGTGTGACCGCAAGCAAATCATCTCACCCCGCTGTGCCTCTCGTTTTTCTTCCCATCTTTGTTTGTCTATTTAGATTGACAGTATGGGGCGGAAACCTGTGTATTTGTACAGTGCAGGGCAGAGTGGAGGTTGGTCGGATCCTCTAGGTGCAATGGTAATCTAAATGATAAATCATAATTCTTTTACCCATTCCCTTGCTCACACAGTCCCCTAAAGCCTAAAATCACCTCTTTTAGACTCTCTCGCCTTGAACACATCGATCTGAGATGGTAACTGTGCAGAAGTGTTTGTGGTGGTTGTGTTATTTTTAAGCCCTGTTCTCTCTGGCAAAGAATAAAGCATGCATCAGATGATAAGACGAAAACATGGTGTCAGGTGGGTGTTGTCAATCTTCACCAGATTGAAATGACAATGGCATCATGTTGTGGATCGAAACATCAAGTCTTTAGCACTGTGTGTTAGATGTGTGTCAGCACAGGAGCTTTATATTCTTGGCGACAACAATCAGCAGCATATTATCTGGGGCTTGTTGCTTGCAAATTTTTGTTTCAAGCTGATAAACTTTGAGCTGGATTGAAATCAAATGTAGCTTATTGTAAATGAATCCATCCGTGCTCAGTGGTTAAAACTAATGGTGACAGAAGAGAATTGCCACACTGGATCAGATCAGTGGTACATGTTGTCCAATGTCCTGTCTCTAGCAGTGGGTGGTACAACAGGGGTCAGCAACCTTTCAGAAATGATATGCCGAGTCTTCATTTATTCACTCTAATGTAAGGTTTTGTGTGCCAGTAATAAAGTTTTTTTCTATAAGTCTATAATATATAACTAAACTATTGTTGTATATAAAGTAAATAAGATTTTAAAATGTTTAAGAAACTTCATTTAAAATTAAATTAAATGCAGAGCCCCCTGGATCGGTGGCCAGGACCCGGGCAGTGTGAGTGCCACTGAAAATGGCTTGCGTGCCAAAGGCGGCACACATGCCATAGGTTGCCTACCTCACAGTAGTGCTTAGAAGCCTCACCTGAGATTGGGGCCCCCTTGTGCTGAGCATTGTACAAACACACAGAGCGACAGGTCCTGCCCCAAAGAGCTTAGAGTCCAAATAGACAAGACAGACAAAGGATGGGAAGAGAAACAGAGGCACGGGGAAGTGAAGTGACTTGCCTAAGGTCATGCCGGATCACTGGCAGAGCTGGAATGGCATCCCGTCTTTCTGCTCCAGTGCGCTCTCCGCTGGACCACACTGCCTCGAGTGAGTGCATGCACTTTATCCTTAAAGTTATAGCTCAGTAGCTGATGCAGCTACCAAAAAACGGTGAATATCAGTATTTCAAAAGAGAGCTGCTTCTCTTGGCTTGGCATTTTAATATCTTCCAGCAGTATGCTGAAATTAGCCCTTTTTGGGGTCTATGCTGATGTATTTTGTTAAAAAGTGAGGCATTATTCATAATTATGCAGTTTTATGAGCATGTACATAGCAGTATTCTTCCAGTGCTAGGCTGTGAGAGCTGGCATAATATTTAAATAAGAACCCTGGGGAAAGGACAGGCTCGTATTCTGAGTAGAAGCTCCACACAGTTGCGGGCTCAGCCTATTGAACTAGCATATAATTACCTCTATTCAGCACTGCAGCTCTAGTTATCAGCTGTCCGTCAGGGGGAAGGCCAGCATTTTAAAATGACAGAGATTGTTAGAGAACATCAAACTTTTTAATGCAGTTAATAATCTGCTGCTATAAATAGTATGTCCTACTGAATGGCAATGAGGCTTTTGTATTTTCCTTTGTATATCACAAGCCTTTTTAATATTATTATATACTCTAGTGCCTTCTATCTGAATTGTTTTACAAACAACACTCATGTGAGGGAGTTACGTATTTTCCACACTTTATTTCTATGGATGGTAAATCCATGCTTGAATAAGAAGAATATAGCAGTAGGAATATAATACCAACCACCTGACCCAGATGGTGACGGTGATTGTGAAATGCTTAGGGTGTTAGAGAGGCTACAAAACTAGAAAACACAATAATAAGGGGCGATTTCTACTATCCTCGTATTGACTGGGTAAATGTCGCCTCAGGGCGAGATGCAGCGATAACATTTCTAGGCACCATAAATGGCTGCTTCTTGGAGCATCCTGGAACCCCCAAAGGGAGAGGCAGCTCTTGATCTAGTCTTAAGAGAAGCACAGGATCTGGTCCAAGGGGTAAATATAGCTGAACCGCTTGGTGATAGCAACCATAATGTAATTAAATTTAGCATCTTCGTACGGTGGGGGGACAAAAAACCGAACACCTCAGTAACATTTAACTTCAAAAAGAGCCCACCCAAGAATGATGATGCTAGTTAGACAGAAATTTAAAAGATCAGCTACAAGGGTAAAATGCCTGTAAGCAGCATGGAGACTACTTATAAACATGATAATAGAAGCTCAGACTAAATGTGTATCCCAAATCACAAAAGACAGTCAGAGGGCCAAAAGAATGCCACGATGGCTGAACAGCAAAGTAATGGAGGACATTAGAGGGGGAAAGGACCTTATTTAAAATTTGGAAGTCAAATCCTACTGAGGAAAATAGGAAGGAGCACAAAATCTGGCAAGTAAAATGTAAAAATATAATAAGACAGGCCAAGAAAGAATTTGAGAAGCAACTTGCTAAAGATGTAAAAACGACCAGTCATTTTTTAAAAGTACCTCAGAAGCAGGAAATCTGCCAAACAGTCAGTGGGGCCACTAGACTACAAAGGTGTTAAAGGAGTTTTCAAGAAAACAGCCCGTTGCAAAGAGCATAAGTGAATTCTTTGCAGCAATTTTTACTGCAGAGCATGTGGATGAGATACCCACATCAGAACTGTTCTTTTTGGGTGACAAATCTGAAGTACTGTCCCAATCGCTGTGTCACCAGAAGAGGCTTTAGTACAAATTAAAACTATACAGTAATAAGTTACCAGGACGAGGTAGCATTGACCCAAGAGTTCTGAAGGAATTCAGATAGGAAACTGCAGCACTACTAACTGTACTGTGTAACCCATCACTGAAATCAGCTTCTGTACAGATGACTGGTGGATAGCTAATATAATGCCACTTTTTAAAAAGGGACTCAGAGGGAATCCTGGTAATTATAGGCCATTGAGCATAACTTCAGTACCAGGCCAAATTGGTAGAAATTATAGTAAAGAACAGAATTATCAGACACATAGATAAACATGATTTGTTGGGGGAGAGTCAACACAGCTTTTGCTAAGGGAAATCATGTCTTACCAATTTATTAGAATTCTTTGAAGGAGTCAACAGGCTTGTGAATAATGGTGATCCAGTTGATACAGTATACTTGGATTTTCAGAAAGCCTTTGACAAGCCTCACCAAAGGCTCTTAAGCAAAGTAAGCAGACATGGGATAAGAGGGAAGGTCCTCTCATGGATCAGTAAATGGTTAAAAGATAGGAAACAAGGAGTATGAATAAATTGTCAGAGGGGTGAACAGTGGGGTCCCAGTACAGATCCTAGGGGGACCTGTGCTGTTCAACATAGTCATAAATGATCTGGCAAAAGGTGTGAACAGTGAAATGGCAACGTTTGCAGGTGATACAAAATTATTCAAAATAGTTCAGTCCAAAGCAGACTGTGAGGAGTTAGAAGCATCTCACAAAAACAGGTGACAAAATGGCAGATAAAATTCAACGTTGATAAGTACAAAGTAATGCACGCTGGGGGAGAAAATCCCAACTATACATATTCGATAGGTTCTAAATTTAGAAGTTACCACCCAAGAAAAGAGATCTTGGAGTCACCATTCTCTGAAAACTTCTCTGGTAGTTCTCTGAAAACTTCTGCTTAATGCACAGCAGTAGTCAAAAAGGCTAACAGTCTGTTAGAAACTATTAGGAAAGGGTTAGAAAATAAGACAGAAAATAGCATGATGCCACTATATAAATGCATGGTGTGCCCACATCTTGAAAACTATGTCCAGTCCTGGTTGCCCCATCTGAAAAAGGAAATAGTGGAACTGGAGGAGGTTCAGAGAAGGGCAATAAAGATGCTCAAGGTTATGGAACAACCTCCATACAAGGAGAAATTAAAAAGAGTAGGGTTGTTCAGCTTAGAAAAGAGACAATGAATGGGGCTATGATAGAAATCTATAAAATCATGAATGGTGTGGAGAAAGTGAATAGAAAAGTGTTATTTATTCTTTCACACAATACAAAAATGAGGGGTCACCCGATGAAATTAATAGGCAGCGGGTTTAATACAAACAAGAGGAAGTACTTTTTCATGTGGAACTCATTGTCCTCAGACATTGTGATGGCCAAAAGTATACCTGGATTAAAAAAAGCATTAGATTAAGTTCATGGAGGATAGGTCCATCAATGACTATTAGCCAAAATGGTCAGGGACACAACCCCCTTGCTCAGGGCAGCCCTAAACCTCTGCTACTGAAAGCCAGGAGTGGTAGAGAGGGGTGGATCACTCCATGGTTGCCCTGTTCTGTACACTCCCCCGGAAGCTCTGGTATGCGCCATAGTTGGACCCACTATGGCAGCTCTTATATTCTTATGGAAAGGAAAATTGAGGTACAGAGTTCTAGTAACCTGCCCACGGTTATACAGCAGGTCAGTGATAGAATACGGGGATAGAACTCCCAGTCCCTTCTTCTAATCATTAGACAACACCTTCCCCCATTTTGACACTATACTTCTGTTATGGCCAGTGGGTATCCAAATACCAATAGACTTCGATGGAAATGACCAACACTTAAATTAGTAAGACTGACAGCTTTTTGCAACATATACTGTGCCTCCAAATTTAGCTTATTGTATTTCAAGTTGAAATATGAATGTAGGGTATTGGAGGAGAGGAGAGATTGGAGATAATATTGTTTGAGCTCATATCACTGCAGCAACAATAGGGACTGCATTTTTCAACTTCAGCCTTAGAGTCTGAAATGACGAGAACTTGGGTAGTTTGAAGAAACCCCATAGTCTTCTAACAGTACAACGTCTTGACACAGTAAATCCTTGGGCAAGTTTAAATTTGGAGAGAGAGAGAGAGAACAAAATGTCTTTGCTTTGAACAGTCTTGTCTGGAAACTATATAATTTGATTTATACCCAACATAAAAGTGGGTAACACATGAAAACTGTGTATGATTACCATAGCTCATGACAACTGTTCTCAAACATAGCCAGGCTTGCATACTGTAGTTAATTAGTCCATGTTTACATCCAGTAATAATTATCCCTCTCAGATATGGTGCAAAGGCTAGAGACAACTATTTTTATAATACTCCTAAAAATTTGTACTTGTAGAAGGATTTCTCTTTGAGACTGGAAATCCTCTATCCACAGGAAAATACAGCGCAGACATTGCCAATCCCAGTTTATCCCATGCTACCATTTCAGTCATCTTCTGTCCTGCGCTGGTGTGCCACATCACACCGTTCTTTCTCCAGGCCCATCCAGTCCTTGTCCTCTTTGCTGAGGCTGTCAGCAGGGCACCACCTGTGGTTTGGGTTTTAGTGATGTGTGGCCCTTGGGAATTGTTCTGAGGCCACTCCTCAGCTTCACTACCTTGCGAGGTTGTCTGGAGCTGGTGATCGTTCATGGCAGTTGTCTGAAACTAGCAGAACTGCAAATAAAACATGAAGGTATATGAAAGATGGAATAGTGTAGATCAAGGCTATTTAGTTCAGGGAGTGTATGAGTGAACATGGGACATAAGAGATGCAGAAAATGAAAGGTATGGATAAGGTAAAATTATGATTTATTTATTGCAGTAGTTCCTAGGCGCTCCAATCATGGACCCAGACCTCTTGGTGCTAGGTGCTATACAAACACAGAATAAAAAGATGCCTCAATAAGCTTACAAATGGGATGCTTATATTTACCTTTTCTTGTAATAAAATAGGAGCACGTTACCACCAAAGTACAATCAACACTACAGGCAATAAGGGTAGCAACTATCAATGCTAGTAACAGGTACTAAACCTTTCCGTTCATGAGATACATTCTGAAACCTAGCTTTACGGTGTATGTGCATATTTATGGTATATAATATAGCGTATATAGTTTATATATTTTATTACACTTTTGATTGGGTTTAAATTAGCCAAGAATTCAAAGGGCATCAGCTGAGCCATTTCCATCCAAAAGGCCCATGAAAACTTGGACTTAGATGACCCTCGGTCTGCATGAAACTGTGTTAAGGGACTTCACGTGATACCAGCGTTCACCTGGTGCTATGTTTTCCAGACAATGCAAGCTCCAGAATATTTTCTAAAGAAATAACTTTTCCAGTAATCATTAAATAACCACCTCTGAAAGAGCCCAGAAGTTGCAGTGAGATTCTACCAGAGCTTTGTTCTCAAGTGCTGCCTACGGACACCACAGGGGGAGGGGGTCATCACATAAGCAAAGCTTCACTGAAAGCAATTTCTTTGTCTGTTTTGAAAGCGGGGAGTACAGTGTATTCTAATTTAAATTGCTGCTGTGTTTGTCTGTGAGAGCATCACAAGTGCCTCCCAACCCCCGCTCCTCCTTACTTTTCTAGTTTCATGCACCTCTTCAGGTCAACAGCCATGCACCTGTGAAAGCTGAAGAAGCGCATTTGATTCTTGTGTTTTCGGCTGCTAAGAGGCAGCATGTGTTTGCTCCTACAGTGAGTGAGAATGGAGCCTGTTGAGCTAATTCTGAGCATGGTAGGGTGGAAAATGCAGCAGGCTGTAATGTTAGGCCTCGGCAAGTAGCACCCATAAGGCTGTGAAAACGCTTCAGGGAATGTTCATGTGTATATAATTGGTTTACCTTTTCTCCTGCCTTTCTGCAGTTAATGGAGGTTTCATTTCTAACCTTAAAGATTTCAGGGTTTTCCCTACGGCTTTGAGCAAAGGTTGAATGGGGGAATCCATAACACAGTGTCAGTGTGGGCCAAAAATGGATGGAGTGTGGAAGTGTTTAAATAAAGATGTGGCTTAATGTGCACATCTAGGTATTGGCTTTGGATGAGTTCGAAATGGAGGAAGGCTGTCAGGGAAGGGCCATGTGTGAGGGTAGAAGATGAAAATGTGGTGTGGCCATCATCTCTTGGGGACCTTGGGAGAAATACAATGGATTTAAATTGCTCAGTCGTCCCTCCCTCTGAAGTCTGTTTCCCATTGTTTCAAGTTCTCAGTAGAATGTCCCCCAGCAGGTCAGGTGCTTGGACCCAGGTTCTGGGTGGATTCGAAGCAAGGGGTACACAATACTGCAAGGAAACAAGAAAGACTTTACTGAAGAGCCTGAGGGTATGGCTACACTTTAAGCTGGGGGGTGATTCCCCCACTCGGAGACATACCGGTGCTAGCTCTGACTGAACTAGCATGCGAAAAGTAGAGCATAGCTGCTGTGGTGCAAGTAGCGAGAGAAACTTACTGCGCCAAGTACATGCCTAGTGTCTCAGGTGGGTACACACTCATGGTGACTAGCCCCTCGTGCCACGCTATAGCTACAGGACACTCTTTTTAGTGCACTAGTGTGAGTGTGTCTCCTCGAGCTGGGAATTACACTGACTTGTAACGGTGCTGGGGAACTAGGCGGTAACGTTGTCACTGAGGCATAACCAAGTCATGGATATGTGAGAGAGAATGGCCAGCCAAAAAAACCCATAAAAGCAATGCATTGTCACTTGCATTCCAGAATCCTTATGGAGTTGCACAAGGAGTGAAACTCCTTGGTATATCCCAAAATGCTTGAAAAGAGATAGCTGAGTGCGTAATTACAGACCTGGTTATCAGTGAAGGGGATCTGAGTTTCGTGATGGATTCTAGCAAACACCCCCTTAGTTTCTTTCTCACCATCAGCAGCTCCATTTTATGCAGCCGTGCAGCACCGTGTGGTCCCTATTAAAGCTCCATTTCCCAGAGTGACTGCTCCTTTGTTGCATCTGGTACTTCAAATACTTTACAGAATCAAACAGTGAAACTGACTTTATTGATGCAGCAAAGAACAATGGAATCTCTACAACAGTGCCCCTAAAATATGCTCTCCGATTTTGATGCGTGGCTTCCTACAATGGAAGAAAATGATTAGATAGGTTAGGTTTACTGTGGTCATCTCAGCAAAGGATTGGCAGCCTCAACAAAGAATCCCAGCAAATGGATTAGCCACTCACTCCAGTGAGGCTGATGCCAGATGTACCTGGCCTGTCCGTACGCTTTGTGCGAGACAGACTGCTGAAACAGCACAACAAGCATCCACAGTTCAACAGTGCAGCTCAGTTTAGGCAAAGATGATGGGGTCGGGTTCATGTTGGGTCTCAGAAATGTGATTGTTAGCTAGTTGGAAATGCATGGTGGCTATTCGTAAAGCAAGTGCACCAGCATAGCTAGGAGCCACACGCACTATTCCTCTCCTAAATGCAATTTCTTATCCCAGGGAAGAGGGAAATCAGAGAAGATAAAAGAGGATGAACAGGAGGTTTAAACCAACAGTGTTAAAAATTTGAACTAAGGTTTTCCTTAGTATCTAGATACTCTGAATCTGCTAAGTGACTAGATGTCAGTAGAAGCCCATCTTTTGCTCTGGGGGAGAGGACTAAAAGGAAAGGTTGTATTTTTCAAAAGACCACTATCTCGCTGCAAACATGGGAGGACTCTTGGCCACGCAGGATATGTCTACACTGCAGTTATATACCGGCGCCTGGCCTGGGCCAGCTGACTCAAGCTCTTGGGGCTTGAGCTAAGGGGCTGTTTAATTGCGGTGTAAGTTGCAGCCTGAGCTCTGGGATCCTCCCACTTCACAGGGTCCTAGAGCCTGGACTCCAGCCCAAGCCCAAACATCTACATTGTAAGTAAATGACCCCTTAGTGCAAGCCCGAGTCAGTGGCACAGGAGCCAGCGGCGGGGTTTTAATTGCAGTGTAAACGTGCCCAGAGAGTGATCTCCATTAACATTGTACCCTTTGCCAACAGAGGGCAGAAAGAAGAAGGCAATGGAGCCTGGGGAGGGAGAATTTGGATTATTCTGATTGCTAATTATTTGTAGTATGGGAGCGCTTAGAAGCCCTAGACATGGACCAGGACCCCGGTGTGCTAGGTGCTGTACAAACATAGTGTTCTGTATATAATCATTGTTGGTTCACTTTTTGTAGCCATTGCAAAAGAAGTGAATCTTCAGAGAGAATTTGAATGGAGAGAGAGGGCGTGAACTCAGCTTGCCATCAGTTTTTATTTATTTACTTATTTATTTTACCGTTACACAAAATTAAAGGGAAAATAGTATGTGAGAGAGTTTAAAGCTCCTGAAAAATGTTGGATAGACAGGACTGGAGCCTGAAGTCTTTTTTGTCTGCAGAACAGGCACAAAGCTCTAATCAACAGGGCAAGCTTCCCTGCCAGTATGTCTCAACCTAGGCCAAGACAGATCTCCCCCCGGAGTGAAAGGAGAACTCATTTTTTTTGCCCCATGAAATCCCTGAAACGATTGACAAAGGCTGATAATTAGCATCTGTTGCAAAGCTCTCCTCTGTAATAAGGAGCAGAACTTTCTTTCCAGAGCAAGTTGTAGTAACTGTTTCCAAAAACATCTCTTGTTTTGCAAAACATTTTAAAAATAGGAGCAAGGTTGCATTAATTCTGTGTTGACTCAGCAGATGAGTATGTTTTTAGGGATTAGAAAGTGTGCAGTGTTTGAATTTTGTGAGGGTTATGTGCTAGATAGCAGTATTTTTTTCTTTTATGAATGCATTTATTAATTAATTCTGGTAGTGGTATCCCTCAAATGCAAGCTTGTACTGAAAGACACCTATATGATCTTTCTTTAGTATGGTTAAGTGTGACGCCTGTGCGATTTGACAGCATGCTGCGTCTGGGCCTGCTATGAAAGAGAAGAGTTTATATTCAATGATTGAAGATTTCTTCTTTATACAGTACCTCTTTTTTTTTTTTTAAGTACTACCTTTGAAATCAAACCCCAGCTTTCTGTGATAAATGGTCTTTGAAATTGACTACGGTGTCCTTTAGAAAATTATATCTGCTTTTGATATAGATGTAGCTCGGGGAAAAGAAAATGAAAACAAAGCAAAAACAGGACAGACAAACAAACAAAGGATTGTCTCTGTTCAGAGGAATAAACAGGTGAGCATTGTTAATGAAAGTCATAAAGAGTGATCCAGTCTTCTTTATAACCAATGCTAATGTGTCTGATTCGATTGTATTTATGTATCTTTCAGCTCCCAGCAGATTGTTGCCCCACAGAGAGACACCTGTGCTTTCAGTTTGGTAGTGTAAGGAAACTTCACTCCTTGTGCTCAATGACAGCTGTTGAGGAAATCCACCTTTTCTTTGTACATTAAAGGTGCCTTTGAGACAAGTCTCCAGCAGATGAATCTACAGGCAGTTCTCAAGTTGTCAAAGTAAAAACTGACACGAATTTTTAAATGGTGTTAATGTAATTGATGTTCTCCTCCCCTACCCACCCATATTACGGTTCTAAATATATATGTAAGAAAGTGATTATCTTAATGTAATTCATCATTTGCTTGGAATGCATACTAAACCTGAACCCGCTTGCTTTGATAAGAATATATGTGCTGAAGGAACTGATGTTATCTTTGTTTGCCTGTGGTCTTGAACAATAAAGAACAGTTTTCAAGTTTTGTATATATTTTTTTTAAAAATTGATTATTTTCTCTGCTTCTCCAGATTTAAGCTATAATAGCAAAAGTGGACCAGAGGTTTTTTAGCTGGAAACAAAACAAAACAAGAGACAACAGTTTCACCAGTTCCAGAGATGTTTGTGAGCCTGCATTATGCACTTCAAAAAACCTCACTTGGTTCAGTAACAAAGCCAAGCTGTGATTTTTTTTTTATTTTTTTTTTTCCAGTGAAGTCCTCGGTAAAGCCATTGTCGGCTCTTCCATGCTTCACTAAACAATTCCCCTCAGCTAGATTGCAGGATGCTGTCTTTTACTAGGTGGCTATATCTAGTTTTACAGGAATAGCTCCATAAATACAGTGCTCTTTGCAGGTACATCTGTAGGAATGCATAGTTGATTCATTTATAATACACAAACCGGTTCACATAAGCAGTATCCCTTCTTTCTTTGTGTGTAGATGTATATGTTACATCCTTTTTTTTTTTTTTTTTTGTACAAATGCTGACTGGGTCTGGGGGCAATAGCAATACATTATTGGCTAAGATTTAAAATAGTGCCTGAGATTATTATATATTGCCTGAACTGTAGCTTGAAGATCATATTACACAACCAAAGGAATTACTTTAACCTAAGGGCAAGTATCTTATTTTTCTGTTCTTTGCTTTGATCTTAGTCAGTATTTATTATAGCTTCTTGGATTATTCTAGTCTCTTTGTTACTCAGCCATTTACATCTTCACTGTATGTCATGTAGAGGAAAGTCAGCACTAACCTTCCCTATCTAGGCTCTGAGAATTTTGGTACCCACAGAACAGGGACGATGTCCACTGAACTATAGCCCTGTTTGTCTGTGGTATTACCTGTTTGCATTGGTTTCCCATTCTTAGTCATGTGACCACATGTAAGTGGTTCAAAACAACTCCGAGGGGATGCACAAGTGTGGAAACTTAAACTGAAAATAAATGAACAAAGTTCTTTTGTGACACAAGTCCCTTTGGGATGGGGGTGTTCTGGGTGAGTGTTTTTGCTTACTTGCTAAGGCGTTGATTGTATGTAGTCTTAAGCAAGTACATAATTTTACATACGTGTGTGATTTCAGTGAAGTCAGGGAGACTACTCGTGTGCTTAAAGTTACAGATGTGCTTGAAAGTCTTTGCAAGGTCAGGAGCTAGTTCAAATACTTCAGTAAATTCAGTAGGTCTCCCAGCCAGAAAGGCAAATTAGCAAGGTTCTCCTGGTCTGGAACTATTGTGCTCTTGGTTTCTGAAAACTTCCTGTCGAGTATTGAACGCCAAAAGGTTTGATACTGTGGGATTACAAGCATCGTGTCAGTACTTCTGACTTTCTTTTAGAAAGGGGGGAAATGCCTTACAAGAACATATTGTATTACATGGATGTTCCATTTTAGGAACTTTGTGATAACTGATAGTGATATCACAATAAGCAGGTCATGGAATATGATCCCTGTAAAGCCCAGTCTCTTGCCTTGTGATCTTCCTTTGGTAGAAGATATCGGTATGTTGGCGAAGGAAAGATTTAGTGCCTGCATGGTCATAGGAAAAAATACTTCAGTTTGGGTCATCTCCATGGTTCTTCTCTAGGAAGAGCTTCATAGCCTCCTTTGGAAAATGGACATCATGGTAAGACTTGTTTAAGCTGCAGAAGTCTGTCTATGAAGTGCTTTGCAAAATGGCATTGTTTCTAAGCAAACAGTTCTGCTTTCCCTTTTGCACAGCAGAATGTGTGAATCTATCTTTCCTCTAGTCCAGTGCCTATCTCGGTCCTGTTTGCAATAACCAAGTACACAGGAGTCACCTTGAAAGCAGTGTCTCAGCTGTTTGAAAAATTCCCCCATGCGAAGTCGATTCTGTAGACACGTCATTTCTCTTGTGGTGCATCTTGCAGCTGCTGATCATTTGAACTTTCAGGTGGTAATAATTAAATTTCAAAGAGGCAGGAGCAATGAGAAGTTTCTCTGGTGCCTAGTTTTACCTTTGAATCCAAAGGGGGTGTCCTTTTTGGCTTTCCCAGTATGGAAGGTTAGTGTCTTCACAGAGCAACTGCCTTCCATTTCACCTCCTCAGCCTAGTAAAAATGGGCTGACGAGAGCCTTCAGAAACGAAATGGTGCACTCCCCTTGATTTTGCCGCAAGCTTACAGGGCTTTCTTCTGACTCATCATTCTGGGGTGCATGTTACTTAGTATCTTGTGCGATCAGCTGCTGAGATCCCTGCCAATAGCTGGTTTTACAAGATGACTGGCACCATGGAACAGAATGTCTGAGATCGACCCCTCCTGGCTCCGTGATGGCTGATGCAAATGGACCTTGATAGGAAAATACTGTGAGCTTGTTCCTTGCTGCTTCCCAGCATGAAGCAGAAGTTGCTCTGTTTCTTGGAAATCGGTTACTCGAGCTGCAAACTGCGGTAGGTTGGTTTTTGGTTTGTTTTTAATGTGAATTTAGTGCTCATGAAAAGTGATGGATTTACACTCCTGGAGCCTCTGTTTATCCGTCACAGGTAAGCATCCGTCCTTCCTCCAGTGCAAGCCTGCCCAGGAGGGACCATGTCTCAGAGGAAGTAGGGGATGACACCTAAGTCCCTACCAGTTGCATCCTTAGTTTCTTTGAGGAGGATGCCAGTCAGAATGGAGTATTTTACCATCTGGGGACCTTTCCACTAGAAGGGGAACTAATTCCACCAGCTATTTCAGGTGGTAGCAACCCTCTACCACTTCATGGGTTGGATTCAAACCAGTGACCGATAAGCAATTGGTTCCCTTTCTTATTAAGTTCCCTGGAGGATTTCAGGTCCCGAATGGCTAACTTTTCAGGATAAGCAGCAAGGAAGGTACTGGGTGACTCTGCTGAGCTCCATGATGCAACTCATGATGTTCAGCAGTACCTTTTCCTGCAGGTGTTAAGTGGTGACTTGCATCCTTCTGCCTGGCAGAGATGAGGGCACCTACAGTTACAGGATCTATATTATTCAATGGTAGCGTGGTCTAGCCGCTCAGGCTGGGAGTCAGATCTGGGTTCTACTCCTGGGTCTCCCATAGTCTCACTCTGTGGCCTTGGGTAAGTCACTAAACCTCTCTGTGCCTCCATTTGTAGAATGGTGATGTTAGCATGTCCCACACCTGGTTTTGAAGTTTAATTAGTTATGGTTGTAAAATGCTTTGAAAGCCTTGGCTTTCAATTAGAAAGGAAGGGTTGTCCAGTCTTTCGCTCACTAGCCTGGGACTTAGGTTCAATTCCCTGCCCTAGACCTCCTGTGTGACCTTGGACAAGTCACTTAGCCTTTCTGTGCCTCAGTTTCTCACCTGTAAAATGGGGATAATGGGACTTCCCTACCTCACAGAGATATTGTGCGGATAAACACATTAAAGATTTATAAGTATGCTAGAGAAATGGCAATGGACTTTAGAAGTCCAAAGCCTTTATTATTAAGGTGTTTT